>NC_132784.1:135414763-136049763 GCF_048418805.1 Vulpes vulpes
ATAAATACATTTAATATGTGGAAAGTGTATTGACATGACTTTGGATTCCACCTTGCAATTCATCTTTACAAAGCTACCAATTGTAGAGTTTTAGTGCAGTATCAAAAAAGAGTACCTATTTAATATTCTTGTCTTTTCCAAGGTGGAACACTTTGTGTACTTCATTCAAAGCAATATATTTCAACATTTAATGCAGACATAGGCGTGAGAATTCAGCTGTGTTCTACTAAAGTAGATATTATATTTTTAAAATTGTGAAACAATGTCGCTCTTCTCATTTTTGTTTTGAAAACAGTTATTTTTCACTAAAATGTATATTTTTTTATTTTTCACTAAAATATGTATTTTCTAAGTTAGCAGGTAATGGTTTTACTGTTACTTATAAATAAATAAAGAATTCTGTGTTATTCCAAATATAGTAAATATATTTATAGAACTTACATAAACAATCTTTGCAGTTCTCAATTTTTAACAGATAAAAGGGTCTTTAGACCAAACATCTGGGCACTGTTCACACTCCCATTTGTTTTTTTTTGTCTTTTCCCAGTAGAATGTAAGATTCATGAGAACAGAAACCTTGCCTGACTTTGCCATCATGGGTATCCCATTGCCTGAACCAAGGCTTGGCAAATAGAACTGACATTCTCTCTGCTGTCCATGCTTGCAAATCAAGTTTTAATTCACCACATCCTGTTAAATACTGGCCCATAGGCCTAATGGCTTCTGTTCACTTGTTACATGTGTTATTTTCCTGTGTGAAGTCCAAGTTACCCAGATATCAACTCTGTCTTCTCTGTGCCTCACCAGAGCCAGGAGAGATGAGAATATCATATCTTAATGATCTATAAATATTATTCCTTAGCTTCTGTTGGAAAAAATGTATCTGCTCATGATGGGTCATGAAAATAGAGTCCAAAATATATTTGAATAGTTAAATTACTCTTTAGTTATTAAATCTTGTGTCTTGGCAGAACCCTTGAGTTAAATATGTCTGCCAATTTATTTGTTCAATTATAGTGAATACTTATATTTTCTACCATTGTTTATTACGGATTTGCAAGGATTGCTATTGTAAGGAGTGACACTTTTCCTCAGCCAAAACTGCTCTTCAGAAATGGTATAGGCTAGCTTCATATATTACTTTTCAGAAGTACCTTGTAGAAGTGTTATAAGCACAATTAATTGTTTGCAATTTGATTTGAGATCTGCAGGCGGAGAAGGTGAAATGTAATTTCCAAGTAGTTATGTTTACCATTATGGTTTAATGACATATATTAGCCATACAAACCCAAAGGGGACATAGCTTAGGGACAAGATTCTAGTACTTTATGCACAGAGGCAGCAGAGCGATTCTCATTAATGTTAATAGGAGTCAAACACTGTAAACCTTAAGGCAATGATCACAACACATTGCCTAATGCTGTTACAAGTAAACACCATCTTATGAGAGAGTAGTTTCTCCATATGCATTTCAAAAACTACTTCACTATATTGTTCACATGAGTATAAACTGGTAATGAAAGTGTATCTAGGCACAAATGAAAGTAACTTAGTTTTAGTTAGTACTATTTTAAAAGCTGCAGCTCAGTAGAGAAATTTCAAGCAGAAATAATGACCAGGAGAGTAGTAGCATATTATCTGCTGTAGCGAGTAACGAGATCTAAGATCCAATTTCTTTTTCATTACATCTGAAATATTGAGATTTTGTACTTTGTAGTAGGAGCTGAGATTGATACTAGGGATAAGTTACTTAGTATAAGAATCACAGTTTCTGTCTTTTTGGGTTTCATAGAAGATACATTAAAAAATAAGGTCATAAAAAGAAGTATTTATAAGCTGTGTACTTCAAAGGAAATGTGCTTCTGGTTTTCAGTCTAGCATGTAATGAGCTTAGAAGTTATCACTCCAGGGTACCTAGGTGGCTCATTCGGTTAAGCATCTGATTCTTGATTTTGGCTCAGGCCATAATCACAGGGCTTTGAGATCAAGCCCCACACTCGGCTCTGCTCTGGGCATGGAGCCTGCCTAAGATTTGATCTCTCTCTCTCTCTCTCTCTCTCTCTCTCTTTCTCCTTCTGCCCCTTCCCCCACAAAAAAGAAGTTGTCACTCCATCCGAACAAGTAAAAAGCTAATTGAGCTAAAAATACACAACTCTTCTTAGATATATCAGAGATGTGAGGTCACAGGGTAAACTACAGTCACCCAAATTGGAGACCGACAGGTAGATACAGAAAATCACAACCTACAGGATCAGAAATTCATGAACACAAAGCTTGGTGTATCATGTCTGCCATTCATCAAAAAAATTACAAGACACACTAAAAGACAGAAAATATAGTTTGGAGAGATACAGCAAGCATCAAAATCAGACTTGGGTATGGTAGAAATGTTTGAAATATAAGACTGACAATATAAAACTATAATTAGTATAATAAGGGCTCTTATGGTTAAAGTAGACAGCATGCAAGAACAGATGGACAGTGTAATCAGATATGAAAATTGTAAGAAAGAACCAAAGAAAATGCTGGTGATTAAAAATACTGTAACAGAAATGAAGAGTCTTTAATGGATTCCTTACTAGACTGGATATGGCTGAGGAGAGAATATTTGATCTAGAGAATATGTCAATAGAAACTTCTAAATCTTAAAAACTAAGAGAAAAAAGACGAGAAAAAAATAGAAAATCCAAGAACTGTGGGACAACTACATAAAATACAGTATAGCATAATGAGAATATCAGATGGAGAGAAAAGAGAGAGGGGAGCAGAAGAAATGTTTGAAACAACAGTGACTCAGAATTTCCTCAAATTAACATCAGACACCAAACCAGAGATCCACAAAGTTCAGAGAAAATCAAACAGAATAATGCAAAAAAGAAAAAGAAAAAGAAAAACCACATCTATGCAAATCATGTTCAAATGGCAGAAAATCCAAGGTAAAGAAAAAATCTTGAAAGAAACCAGAGGGAAAAGCATCTCCCCAAGAAAAGAGCAAAGATAAGAAGTACATCAGACTTCTCCTTATAAATTATGCAAGCAAGAAAAGAGTAGAGCGAAACATTGAAAGAAAAAATCCACCAGGGTAGAATTCTGTACCCCATGGAATTGTTCTTCAAAAGTGAAGAAGAAATAAGGACTTTCTCTGAAAAACAAAAGTTGGGGGAATTTGTTGCCAGTAGACCAGACTTGAAAGAAAATGTTAAAATAAATTTTTTGAAGAGAAAGAAAAGGATATATTTCAGAAAATTGGATCTACATAAAAGATGAGCATTAGAGAAGAAATAGTGAAGGTAAAAGCTTTTACACAGCAAAGGAAAGCATTAATAAAAACAGAAAGGCAACCTACAGAATGTGAGAGGTTATTCGCTAACGATATCTGACAAGGGATTCATATCCAAAATATATAAAGAACTTATTCAACTCAACACCAAAAAAACAAATAATCTGATTTTAAGAATGAGAAGAGGACCCGAAGACATTTTCCCAAAGAAGGTGTACAGATGGCCAACAGACACATGAAAAGATGCACAGCATAGCTCATAATCAGGGAAACGCAAATCAAAATCAAAATGAGATATCACCTGATACCCATCAGAATGGCTAAAGTCAAAAAAGATAAGAAATAACAGGTGTTGGCAAGGATGTGGAGAAAAAGGAACCCTGCTGCGCTGTTAATGGAAAAACTTATTTTGGTTATTCTTAATTCATCTAACAGACGATTTATTTAAAATAATATCAGCACCAATGTGTTGGATTTTGATAGTTTATGTATAAGTGAAATGAGTAACAGTAATGATACATGGGACAGGAGGAAAAAATTAGGAATATTTTGTTACGATAAGGAAATACGCATGGTGTAATAAGAGTAAAATAGGCTGAGGCATTTTAAATTGGGTCACCAGGGCAGGCCTCATATACAGCATTGATCATTTGTCAAAAAGCAGGATTTGAAACGCAGATATCATGAAGCTACTGTATAGTTTGTGGAAGAAGTGGTGGCTGTTGGTCTAGTAGTTAAAAGTGTTGTGGTAAGTGTGAGTACATATTACACACATACACAGACACAAAATCACAGGATTTCTAATTATGGGATTATACAATTCTAGCTATATAAATAGACTATAAAATTGGCATGAACGATCATAACAAAGATCAGATTTGAGGATCCCAAAGTATGCCCAAGTCTTATCACACAGTAATGATGAACGGTGCTTCTTTCTGTAGTAGAATCACTAAAACTTTGGTTGTCAGTAATTTCACTGGTAAATATTGTAGGCTAAGTAATCCTTTCTGAAGTATCCTCTGGAACCATCTCTATTTTTTATCAAGAATTTGTCTTTTAGACTCTATTTCAAGAGTGTTCCCCATTTTCTCTAACAGTGACATACCCTTATTTTATGCCAAGGATTTAACCAATCTAAAAGTCTTAAATCTCTATGGTTAACTTTGAATCTCCCCCATTTATCATATTCCAAATTTAATGGTTTATCTTTATCTTCACGTTTAGATATTCTCACGTTTCTCCGGTATCTTTGAAGTGATATAATATCATGCTATTGTCCACACTGGAATAAACACTCTAATAAATGTTTCCTGATGAACTTGTACAAAAAATATCTAAGATATCATACTGAACGTGTACCAGCTGGCAGCTCTGCACTTTAGGATTTTGGAGACCATGGTTTCCTTGTCTTTGGCTTCTACTGACTTGTTGGTAAGCCAGTTGATCTAATGGCCACCCTTTTGTAGAAAATCTCTCTGTTCTCTTGGCCATTTTACATATTTTGTCTTCTTTGGTCTATAATTTACTCTGTTCTCTCTAGGTATCTAGTTTGAGGCTCATTAGTCCACCTTAATCCAAGAATTGGTTTAGTTCATTAATTCTAGAAAATTCTCACCCATTATCTCTTAGAATATTACCTCAGCCTTGCCTACAATCTCTATTTTTCTCCTTTTAAATCTGAGCAGAAGTATGTTTGACCTCTTCATTTCCTTCCCCATCTTTTTTATACCTCCATTTTATATTTATATTTCTTTTTCTTTGGGCTGCCTTCTAAGTAGTTTCCTCAAATCTACCTTTATTTTGTCCCACATGCTGTTTAGCCATTTATTGTATTTCTAGACATTGTTAGGCTTCCTTCCCCATTTGCCTTTTCATTTTTAGTCAAAACTTCTCTTATTTTCAAAACTGTATTAAGGCATCTTATTGTATGTTCTCTAATTGATCATTCAAAGACCTTTGTAAATTCCAGTCTGAAATGTATTGATTCTTCTGTCTCCCCCATGCTGGTTTATTTCCTTCTGTGTTCTTTAATTTCTAATTCTGAGGCCATATTGCTTTAATTTTTCCTGTACAAGTTTTTAAAGGCATGGGTTTAAAATGTTTTCTCAAAAATAAGATTATGTTCACTACCAGATAAGGGTCACTTTAAATTAAATTTTAGATTTGATGTTTTAAGGTCCACACGGTGTTCACTCCAATCCCTCAAGAAAAGGGCAGTTTATAGCTTGGAATTCATATAAATGGTTGGTTTTTGTTTTGCTTTATTTGTTTTCTTTTGCAGTCTACTCAGAGAGGGTTTATTTATTCTTTTTAAAAGATTTTATTTATTTATTTGAGAGAGAGAGAGAAAGAGAGAGCACCAGGATGAACAGGCAGGGAGGAGAGAGAAGCAGGCTCCCCCCTGAGCAGAAAGTCTGATTCAGGGCTTCATCCTATGACCCTGAGATCATGACCTGAACCGAAGGCAGACGCTTAACCCACTGAGCCATCCAGGCGCCCCTCAGGGAGGGGTTAGAAGCTTACTTACCTGCAGATGCCCTACTCCTCTCCTCCCTAGCACACATTTGCTTTAATAGTTTTTCAATTTTTAAGATTTGTGAAGGGTTGTGTCAATTTTGGTTCCAGGAGATTTTCCTTAATTCCCAATTATTTAAAATATTGGTTTACAAAATATTTTTTCCTGGGATTTTTAAGGATTCCTAAGTGGCAGTGTTTGCCCTTGTGTCTTATCTATTATATTTCTGGGGTTTATATTATAAATTCTACTTATGTCAAAGGACTAATACTTTTATTCACTTGAAAATTCACTAATCCTTCCCATTTATTGCAAAAGTCACTAACCCTTTCTAAATGAATTTCAGCTAATTGTAGTGTTCATACAGGATGATGCTAATAAAAGATCCCAAGGAGGAGGAAAATAACACCTGAGATCATGATATCGATGTCCAGAACAGCTAAACAAGACGACAGAGGAAGGGAAAATTCTGACAAGAGGTACAAGGCTTAACTTTATTTGAAAGGAATCAATTTCTAACTGTAGATCTTCAACAGACTTTAGGGTTGTATTTAAAGAACGATGTCATGTCGAGAAGACCAAATTGCCCTTTTGGTAATAATAGTTACGTAGAAGCATAGCTCACATGCTGATTCTGGAAGAAGAAATCATATATAGACATTTCCAGAATTGTAATAGGTAGCCCAAGGCCCAGAAAATAAAGACTATCAAAAGAATTAACATTCATCAGGAAGAAGTAAGAAAAACACACAACACAGGCAAAATTTCACGATTTTTCTTTCTTACTTCAAGCATCATGCTCGGCTTATATTTACTGAAATGTAATCAGAAAACAAAAAACTGTCATTAAAACTCAGCACCAGTGGTTCCAGTTCAAGATGGTGACGTAGGAAGTCATGTCCTGCACAGGACATACTAAATTGCACCGATTTATGGAAGATTTCCTCCTGAAGATGAACTAAAGGCTAACTAAATAGCTTCTGCACAACAAAATATCTCTAAGAACAGCAAGACAGAGACGTAATAATGAAGGAACCCCTACCCTGATGCTGTGAACTCTAGTGGGGAGGGATAGTACTGAGGGATTGGGAACAGATTTGTCTGTCCCTAGCCACAAGGGAAAAAAAGTCATGGTGTAAAGAGCAACTAGTTTGTAAAACAGCCAGACCTAGGACTCTGCCAAGATGTAGAGGAGCTGCGGCAATGGTCTCTGGGTCAGCGGGACTGGAGAGGATTTACCCCTTCCTTCCACCTTACCACTGTGAATGAGAGCAGGGCCTGGCCCCCATCGCTGGCCTGCTCACCCCAGCCCTGGGTGCCCTGGGGCACACAAAAAGGCTAAGGTTTAAACCAACTATCCTGGGAAAGAGCCTAGAGCCCTACAAATGTCAACGGAGCTACTGGAAGTCTCTCTGGGTGGGAAGGGCTCACACATGGTCTATGCTCCCTCTCCACCTTGAAAGCACCGTCTGGGTACCCTAACTGGCTTGCTGCCTCAGCGAGTCCCGGGCACCTAGCCCACGCCAGCCCAGCCAGTCCTTCGAGGTGAGCGCAAGGCAGTGCACATCAGGACACCTCTGATTAGTGCTCACTGCAGCTCCAGCCTTCACGTCGAGGTGACGCAGGTGCAAAGCATCCTGAGCACTCCAGGCCCACACCACTTCAACTGTAAACAGTTTTCTGGAATACCCCCTGGTGGAGAGTGCTTTGAAACTTCCTGGCTGACTGCCTCAGATCCAGCTGCCCTGCCAGTGTGCCCTGTGTGGAGTGGCCCAGGAACACCCTGTCCATGCCTGCATCGGTCCCAGCTGCCCCACAAGGGTGCCCCCTGCACGGAGCACCTTGGGACAGCACGGCTTGTTTCCACTTCATAGAATCCCCCAGCTTGCAGCCACCTCAGTTTTTAGCTATCCTGCCAGGGTGCCCCCAGCTCAGAAAGCCCTGGGACCTGCTGGTCCTCAGCTGCAGCCACCCCAGGCACTGTCTGCATGCAGAGCCCCAGAAGACCTGGTAAACACCCACTTCACCTTCAGCTGTTCTACCAAAGTGCCTTTTGCATCCATGGCCTTGAAACACTCTGGCTTGCACCCACTTCACCTTTAGCTGTCGTGCCAAGGCAGCACCATGTGGAAGCCCCAGGACTCTGAGCCCACACCAGCTTCGGCTCCAGCCAGCCAGCAGGAGTCATCAGCCACTCACAGTCGGCCCAGGCAGCCATCATACAAGAGACCGTTCCTTCAAGTTTAGAAGCACCTGTTCTAGTCTAATCCATAGAAGCAAACTCAGAAAGGCAAACAAAACGGAGAGACAGAAGAATGTGCTCCAAAAGAACTAGACAAAAATCTCAGAAATAAAACGACATGATTGATAGATCCCTGTTTTCTGATTTCACTGAAGAATAAGATGGGAAAAGAATGGGGGTGAGAGAAAAAGATTCAGGTAAAACATGATGGTTTGAACGTACATATTTATCCCCGTCTCTTCATAAAGCACAATTGGCAACATAGAAAAATCAGTCGCATATAAAAAGACAAAAACATGAGGGGGGCACTTGATGGGATGAGCACTGGGTGTTATGCTATATGTTGGCAAATTGAACTCCAATAAAAAAAAAAAAAGACAAAAACTGGAGGAGAATAGAGAGCAATCAAAGAGATATCAACAGAATTTTGGAATCTGTAGAGTGAGTAAGTGAGTAGCAGCACAACAAAGCTGTTGGACAACAAAAGTTGAAGAACAACAAGAAAGGCCGTGACATCCGCGTCTGTGAGGGAAGGGAGGAAAAGGCAATGGATCTATGTTGCAGAAGTCTAGAAAGGTGAGGCATTGGCAGAGTCGGGTATCTCCGAATGTCGGGGTGAAGAAAATTACCTCCTCTGATATACTTTCTTGGAAATTTGAAAATAGACACTCGAAAGGTTAAATCAGAGAAGCACCGTGTGGAGGCCGAGGTCTAGCATCGGAATCAGGGCTCGGGTGACATTCAGAGTACTGAATGTGAGATCTTCATCCCTCTCCCTTTACCTGTTCTCATAAGCATCAGTCAGGCTTATGAACTGCTCGGCCCCAAAGAAAGGCCCAGAGATATGCTGACATGAGGATATACGTTAGATCGGCTTTGGTGTGAAGTCCTGTGCCTTGGCTCTGCCCAGGAGAAAATTTCCAATCAGCTCTTTTAGAGACTGACATAAAGCGGATACATCAAGAGTGCCAGGCAGGAAAGATGCAGGACCCCCCCCCCCAAAAAAAAAAGAAACTGAGAGCCAACAAAACACATCAGGAGATGATGGAGACATATCTTCAAATTATGAGAAAAAAATATATTTTCAACCTGACATTTATGGCCATAGTGTGAGAAAGCATAAAGACATTTTTAGCAATCCAAGATCTCAAGGCATCTATCTCCCGTGCCCTCATTCTCAATATCTTTAAAATTCTAATTGAGACTTAGGAATCTGAGTGATTAAAAACCAGAGAAGCAGTGGGAACTCATTGTATGATGAAGTATCTATGACTGTCAGCAGCTACCCGTTAGGAATCGGGGCCAAACCAGCCAATTTGCCTGGAACTGAATGATGGAGAGCAAGAAAGTGCTGCCTCTAAGGGGAAACATTAAAAAAAAAAAGTAATTCATCAGGTATAGTATTGATTTGCACATGCTGAGAAGATAATTTTGGTTCTACTGGAAATTTGGGGGGTGATCTGATGAAGCCAGCACCCCTGGGGCGAAAATAAATTTAAAAGTTGTAAGTTTAATGAATGAAAAAAAAATCCCACATTTAGGTGGGAATGTTTAGACCATATCCCATTTAACAGTTATGTTATGACTAACGGGAGAACGAGCATTTAGATTCAGCACACTTGCTCTTGAATTCTGACCCATCCACTTATGAACAAGGTAATTTAAATCAATTCCTTGAACCACTGAGTTTTAGTTTTATTACCTGTAAAAGTTGATGTTAATGCCTACCTCGAAAAGAATGCTGTGGTGATTAACTTAGCAAAGTTATATTCAGTATTTAGAACAAGACATAAAGAAACAGAAAATATGTTTGATAAAGCAAGACAGGAAAATGGATCAATAACTGATAGGTTATTTCCCCCAAAAAGCAACCTCATTTAAAAGCCACAGATTTCCCCAAAAAATGGCTCAATTGTTTCTGTAAGCCTTTAAAGAAGATAATTATATAAGTAAAGTACTAGCAGAGTAGAATGCAGTTAAAATAGGAATAACAACTCTAAAGAATGCAGAAAAAATTCAAAATGAGGCCTTTGGAAACTGATGTTTGACAAAAAAAAATTACACATTATTAAAATATGTGAAGTATATATGCAAAATTTTGATGGGAAAAACGATAATACACACTAAATTAAACCACTGTTAGGGCTGGTCACAGCCACATGTTGAGGGGTACCATGCCCTAAATTGGGTTCCAGGAAAAGAGGTTCATTTTCAGTGGTGCCACATTTTCTTTCCCCACGCATCCCTCCATGGGCACTTAGGTTGTTCCCATGCCTTGGCCATTGTCAATAATGCCGCCGTGATCATCACAGTGCATATGTCTCTAATAGGTTAGCTATTTCATTTTCTTGGGATACATATATTCAGATTGTATGTAAGGCCTATTTTTAATTTCTTGAGAAACTGCCATACTGTTTTCCATAGTGGTTATCCAAATTTACATTTCCACTAACAGTGCTCCAGGGCTCCCTTTACTACACATCAGCACCAACACTTGTTATCTTTTGCCTTTCTGTAGTAAACACCCTAAAGAAGTATAAAGTGCTGTCTCACTGTGGCTTTGGTTTGGATTTTCCTGATGATGACTGATTCTGAGCACTTTTTCATGTATCTGTGTCTTCTTTGGAAAAGTGTCTTTGCCCATTTCTCAATTGGGTTATATGGTTTATTGGTATTGGGTTGTATGAGCTCCTTATATATATATTGGGCATTGACCATTTACTGAATATATGGTTTACAAATATTTTCTCCCATTCTGTACGTTGCCTTTTTATTTTGTCGATTGTTTTTTGTTGTTGTAGTTGTTGTACAGAAAATTTTTAGTTTGATTCAGTCCCACCTGTTTATTTTTGCATTTGTTGTGTGTGCTTTTAGTGTCAGAAACAAAAAAAAAAAAAAAAGAAAAAAGAAAAACTCATTGACAAACCAAATAATTAAGCACACACACTAAAAAACTAGAAATCATTTGAAAGAGGTATTTAGACAGTAATTCAATAAAGTCATTACTATATTATCAGAACTATGTAGTCATTCATATTCTGGAAATCAAATGCATTTATAATTATTTTTTAATGTAAAGACAATGTTTGCCTATAGAGTCTGGTGTGCAGAGTAGTTTAAACTCAAATTCAGAAGATTAACTTTGTTCTATCCCCAAAGATAAATACTTCCTTTCTATTTTCTCCACATGGTTTTCCAAGTATTTAAATTCTTTGCTTTCAGAAGGCTATTACTTTTCTTGGTATGATAGGCAATTTCCAAATATTTTAGTCATATTCATAGATTTAAGTAGGCCCAATAGACATACACATTCTTATATATCTTCTGAGATAATAACAGAATCTTGCTATAGTTTCTCTCTCTCTCTCTCTCTGACACTACAGAGAATCCCAGTGGATATCAGCAATGGAAATGAAATCTTTTAACCGAGCCAAAATAGACCCTTTCCTTGAAAGTCATTTTCAGAAACAGTGTTCTCTGAAGCAGAACATTCTAGAATATTATGTCCCTCAAAGCATTTGGGTCCTTTAGCTTAAATGTATATCTCATCATAAACCATTACCTACCTTGAAATTCCAGAGTGCAAAAATCTGTTGCTTATAAATAGCATATTTATATGTTAAATATCTGCAGCTCATGGACCTTCGTTCCTTTTTTTATCCTTATTGCCCTGAAGACAATTTCTAAAATGATTTTAGAGATATCTAGGAGTAAATGAGGTAGTCCTGAGAGAGAGCATAGAGTGAAAGCAGTTTAGTTAGAAATGTCCCAAGCAATCATTTGGTTTTATATGTGTGCTCCAAGGTAGGTTAAGATGGAACAAGGGAATAAGATCTTGCTCTCTCCCCCGTAATTAGAATGATAAGATCTCAGAGTTTTATGGAATAGAATCATATGGCAATTAAATTACTAAGAAAAATATAGTATACTTTTTGTGACCGGACAACATTTGTTGCCACGATAATGCAGATTTTGATCTAACATTTTTATCTCTTTCTACATATAATATTTATAAGAAATATATTACCAATTTACATCTACGGTAGTTTCATAATTTATACATTTTAGTATATCTTGATTTGTCAATTGCCAGTACTTAACTTTGTATCTTGCTTTCCAACTTGCTAAATAGTTCAAAATAAAAACAAGAGTTAAATGAAAACCGTTCTTAACATAAAGGTTTGAAATATGTACCTTGCTCTTGATGAAAATAAATAAGGGAAATATCATGTCTATAATCTACGGCCTGAGACATTTACTATGGTTTTATCTTGAATAATTTAATGGGTTACTGTGTCTACTTCAATAGCTGCCTTGAGGCTTTGTTTGTTTGTTTAAATAACTCATCATCAGTCAAAAAAGACCGGCATAGTCAGGCTCATTACAGCTTCAGCTGATTTTCTAAAGTAATATCTAAGTCTGTTTAATACTACAAACTTTCAAAATACTTAGCTATTAGCACTAATTTTTCTTAGGTAGATTGGGAGAAAATTGAAGAAGACTTTTTAGCAGAGGAATGGCAAACTTTTGTGGAAAAAAAAGTTTTTTGGTTTTGTTTGTTTGTTTGTTTCACACTATTAAACTCTACTGTCTATATTTTAATTAAGATTTTTTAAAGTTTAGGTAGATTTGTGTTTGTGTGCATTTCTGAATAAAATATACTGTGCATATACATCTACATATATAACTACAGGATATTTTGCTTTGGGCTAAAGATATACTTTCATTGAAATCTTTCATGTAATATTTTTCTAAACCCCTGAATTAAAAGCAACCTCATTCTTTCTAAAGATTAGGTTTTCTGTTCCACCATCTTGCTGACGACACCACCACTATATAAATTGAAAAAATCTGTGTTGTTATCATATTTCCATCTTTGATTATTTCTTCATAAAAAAATCTGAAGGCAAGATTCATAAAAAATATATGGCAAGACTTCATTTTCAATATGTTTTTGAATTTACATGGATTGATTTTATTCATTTGTTTTTATGAAGAAACATATCAAGTTTCTTGTTTGTTTGCTGTTCTCAGTCACAATGTTTATAGTATAGGACGTAGAGTATTATATCATTTTGCTCTTCACATATACTTTTGTGTAGCATCCTATATCTTGAGAGAAGGTTTACCAGACTGAAGGTTTACGTGCACAAAGTTTGCTCAGTGACCTGGACTGAGCATGGCTTCAACTGTGTGAGAGTGAGATAAAGACTGGGCCTACCAAAACTGCTGTATATCCACTTAACTTCAAAAGGAATCAATGCATATGCGAAGTCACCTTTCTGTAGTTAGGAGATTCTTATTCTTTTTATTTTTTACTAATGCCACAAAGGTCAGTTCTTAATCTTCCATCCCCAAACATAATATTTTGTTTTACTTGCCTTGCCTGATCAGCTGTCCAAATGGTAATGTTGGAATCCTATGTCTTTTCTTGTTGGTAATTTTCTTAATTATGATTGATTTTGTATTCTGAATTTTTGTACAGCTCCCAGAAAATGTTTTAGCAATGTTTTAGAATTTGTAAAATATACTCAAATTCATAAGTGAGTTATCTGTCTCTTCTGTAGCAATGTAATCATTCAATGCATGAAACAAATGTCAAATGTTTGTTTTTATTCTTTTAGTCTTTGCTGACTGGAAGGACAAGTGCAAAGAAAACAAAACGAAACCTAGCTTTCTTCTAGATTTTCCACGTAATTTTCTTTTTTTTTTTTTAGTCTTGCATAATGGCCATTTTAATATTCTCTTTTTTCCATTTATAGAAGATGATACATTTTAGAAAATCCAGAAAATGAAGAAAAATGTAATAATCCAACAATATTATCCAAAATCCTGTCACTCAGAAAACCTCTGAGAACATTATAATATAGGGATTTTCAGTTTATCTTTCCATTAAATACACACAGTTTTCATAAAATTGGGACCATAGTGCATTACTTTATGTATGTATTCTGCTTTGTTCGTTTAACATCATGAGAATTTATCTTTCACCTTAAATATGTTATGATAACATATCTTATACAACTGGCACAGAATTTAATTAGCAATTTTTTTATTGTTGGATTATGATGTTATTTTATAATTTTAACATCTTTATAACAAATTACCACTCATAAATCGTCATGTCCATATTTTGTTACGACCATAAGTATATTCTCAGATATTAAATTATTGAGTCAAAGTACATGAACGTTTTTAACGATATTGATATAACATGTCCCACACCCACACATATACATGTAATAACACAATTTTATCAAGAAATTAGTCATTTTGTCACCCTCTACTGAACGCTAAAAATGACAAGGAACAGTGTGTTTAGAAATGAGACCTAAATGACCTCAAAATGTGTAACAGACTGATCTGTAAACTAGCTAAGTATGAGGATTTAATTTGGTTCTAAACTTCTTTTGTCAGTGTAAGCAATGACAAAAAGGTGACCTTATTGGTGATATTACTTGTATTATTGGTGATAGATATTCAACCGTGCTTCTTTAGATGACAATCCTCTTAAACAAGGATGATTAATAATTTATAATATAAATTATATATATAAAATAATTTATAACTATGTTAAACATTTGCTAAATAGCATATCTTTATTGAGTGTTTTTTTTTAAATATGAATATAGGGTGTTGGCAATAAGTCAAAATTCATTTCCATAAAATTAATTATACAGACGGCCAATATGATTTGTTCACACTATTCACTTGCTTCTGGTCTTCAAAGGAAAATATGTGAAAAAGTAAATTTTAGAATACAGTGCAAATGCAGATGGATTGTATTTCTTTCAAAAACTTTGCTTTGAAAGGTGCATCTCAACGGAGCTTTTGTTAAATAATGAGTGACAGTGTATTGTGGGTTATACACATGTATCCAATGGAATCACAGAGCAAACTTGCTTATAGGGTTTTTGTGTGTGCAGGCATGTGTGTGTGTGTGTGTGTGTGTGTGTGTGTGAAGTTTAGGGAGAGGGGTGATATTAAGAAAGCACATTCAAGTCAAGAACACCTGAATTATATCCTTTTAATACCCAGAAAGTAATTACATGTACATAAGACAAAGACTAGAAAATGAACATTTTTTTTAAAAGCATAGCTGGGCTTTGGCCCTAGACTCCAGTATAGAAACAATGGCTGAGGTGGTACAAGTGGACAGAGCTTTTCCTAAGATAGAAGTGTTGTAGAAGTTTAGAAACCAGAGAATTAGCTGGTCATTTGTTTTTTTCTCGTGCTTGGCTAACATGAATCTTCTCTCTTAAAATGTTGTTATTTTTTGTGACCAAAGGAGTAAATGTTACAATTCTTAGACTCATCTGCCCTGGGCCTTCTTTATCACTTGCATATACAATTTGTGTATAGAATTTATCTTTTAACATTGAAGTGGGTCTTCAGTTCCTTCAAAAGATTATCAGGTAATTTAGAAACCAATAACAAAGAAAAGAAAATAATAACAATATCAACAGTACTTTACATGAGTAGAAGCTCTTAACTGAACTTTCCATAGATTATTCCCATGGTATAGATTCCATATGAACAGAGATGCAGTTGAGATCACTTTCTATGGAATCAAAGGTCAATAAAAAGCCAATAACTTAGGTATTATTCTTGATATATACAATGTTCCAAAATAATAGATGTGTCTGAAGCTGTTCATCTCCTATGTGTGACAGAAGATGTGACAATCATTCATACTCATTATTTTAAAAAAAGACAGCATCAATTTATTTTTTTTTTGGCGTAAAAGAAGATAAGAAAACATAAGATTCTTTAAACTAAAAAAAAGAAAGGATGTTTATATATATTTTAAAATTATATACATAAATTTAGAAATTTGAATATCACTCATGATGATTAATTAGAGGGGAAATTTCCTTAGAGATTAAAGGTTACCTACCAGAGGAAATTCAAGGGCAAGTATTTTATGATTATTTCATGCAGAAAAAAAGATCATAGTCTTGTGTATATCAGTTCATTTTCTAAGTCTAATAAATTATTTCCTTCAACACGCTTTCATTGTTTAAAATTCTATTTCATCCACCACAGTCAACCACTCTTTCCTCTTTTGTATCTGTCCTGCATTTCTCTCACAAGCAGTTGCTAATTAGGAGAGCCTGTGGTCTCAGAGCTCTGTACGAAATCCCATTTTTTAGCGCTGGTGAAACAGTGATATGTGAAGGGAACAAAAGGCTTTTAAATTGGAAAAAAAAATTAAAAATGGATTATAGGGGAATGGAATATTTTACTTCCACATAAGTTTTGCAAATATCTTATAATTTGTTTACCTTTCAACTTTTTTTTTATCAGTAAAAGTAAAGTGAAAGAGAATGGTATGCAAGTTATTGACATAAACACAAGCAATAATCTGGAACTAAAATTTTAGCTAGTCTCAACAAACTCTGTATACCAAGAAATGAGGGAAGGAAATAATTCTACATTTTTCCATTTTGTAGCCACTGAATAAATTTTCAGATTGTTAGAACAATGTGGATTGATAATTAATTATACAACATGAAGGGTGTCCATTAGGAAGATAAAATAGCACACAAAATAGAAAAATTAACTTAAAAATTGTACTGTAACAAAAACAGATATGGAGAAAGAAAAAGTACAAAATATATATAAAATTTAAAAGAAAAACAAAATTAAGGTGCATATGTTTTATTTAAAGAGATAATTTCTGGGGCACCTGGGTGGCTTAGTTGGTTAAGTGTCAGATTCTTGATTTTAACTCAGGTAATGAGCTCAGGATTATGAGATTGAGCTCCGAGTCAGGCTCTGTGCTAAGTATGGAGCCTGCTTAATATTATCTCTCTCCTCTTCCTTCTGGCCCTCCCCTCTGTGCTCTCTCTACCTCTCTGTCAAATAAATAAATAAATCTTAAAAAAAGAAGATAAGGTCACCTGGGTGGCTTAGTCGGTTAAGCATCTGCCTTCTGCTCAGGTCATGATCGAAGAGTCCCAGGATCAACCCCCACATCAGGCTCCCCGATCACTGGGGAGTATGCTTCTCTCTCTTCCCCTCACCTTGCTTGTGCTCTTCCTCTCACTGTCTCTCTCAAATAAATAAATAAATAATATCTTCTTAAAGATGTTAAATAAGATAATTTCTGTTTGAAAAAGTAATTTCATTAAGGCTAGGGTCACATGTTTTATGTGACAGTTATATCTAAAGCATAGGAGATTAATGTGACATGGTAAGAGAGCAAGAGTGCATATTTGGTATATAAGGACCCAGGAAACATAGCTCCTATGTTCTTGTTCCACCACAAAGCAAATTTAAAAAAATGAAACAAAACACAACACAACAAAACAAAAGATTGTATTTTAGCTACAAAGTTTTGAGAGAGGTTCTCTCTGCTGCCAGAATATAGTAATATGTGTTTTTCGTTTGTTTTTTTGACTTATGATACTTTATACTTTGAAAGCTTAAAATTTACCTGAATAGGTATTTACCTTCTCAAAATGAAAGAACTGAAGAAGAAAGGGAGAGAAAGAGAGAGGGTAGATGGTAATATCCCAATAATATAACATGTGGGAGAAGTCTTTCTGAGGGTCTAGTGTTCAAAATTGAACATTAATTTCAGGATGCATGAAGGGAACAAGAGAAATGAGGTAATGGCATTCAGTTTGACACAGCATCCAATCACCTAATTTGTCTCTGGATTTGCTCAAATTCTTGTGCTTCAGGTAAAGATGAGCTTAAGGTAAAGATGAGTTTAAGATGAGCCCATATATGGGAAACACATGGTAAAGCAGACATGGCAATGCAAATAATTTATTAATTTATATAAATGACATCACTTAGTTCTGTTAAATTTAAAACTAGTTAAGGTTTAGGAAATGCATAAAATGTGTTTCATGTCTATCTTTGGCATTACAGATTAGTGCATTGTTCCTTTTCCATCCCACAGTCTCCATAAAACCTGTCAACATCTGAATCTAATTCTGTTTTACTTTTTATATTAAACAAATTAGATAATCCATTAAACAAATGGGAGGAAATAGCATTAATGATATGTTGCACTTGCATTATGAAGTTAATTGGATTAACTAAATTAGCTCTTTTACATTCAGGCTTGCATATGTTTTTAATGTTTAAAGCAAGAAATCATTGGGAGAACTCAGATTTCTGGATTTTCTCTCTTCATTACAAAGCAGAGGTCAGTAATGCATTTATTTATTGCTTAAGCCTCCAATGAGACCACATATCATTAATGAGCTCAAAGTTTAGAAGAAAGAAAGAAGAAAGAAGAAAGAAGAAAGAAAGAAAAAAATAAATAAAGAAAGAAAGAAAGAAAGAAAGAAAGAAAGAAAGAAAGAAAGAAAGAAAGAAAGGAAAGAGAAAGGTTAGAGAATAGAAACAAAAAAGAATCATGGACATTTCAATACAACATAGTCCTACAAACCAATCTAATCTCATTTAGAGTAGAACAACAATGCAACAAAATTATCCTGGACATCTTGGTTCAGCATCAAGATGCCATGACACTCTCAGGTAAGACCTCATTGGGATCATGGAAAAATCCAAGGTTCAGAGTTCTCTTATAGGGGAAAGATTTTGCTTGAGAGTAAGATCCTACTCAGGAAATATTGAATATCTTGCCTGAAGGATCAGAACAACCTGAAATTCAAGCTCCCTGGCCCTAATGACTGTGGTTGTTCCAATGACATAGCCAAATTTCCCCAGCCATGATTAATGCTAGAAATTTCAACTTCAGGGTTATCCAGTGGGGATACTCAATTATTCATCTTAGTGTCATAGAGCTCAATGCCCAATGAAGTGGTACTTTCTTCAGTACATAGATATCCATAATATGAAGCGGGTTCTATGACAGGTCTGATTCTAAAATTTGTACATTCAGAAACAAAAATTAATTTTGGAACGTATTCATTCCAATTTTCCAGTAAGCAGCAAACTCTAAATATTTTTGAGTATGAAGAAATGCTAGTCATTACTATTTGATAAAATGCTAGTCACCACTATTTCTGCCAATTCTCGTAACAAGAATCAGGCAAGGATCCTATAGTAAGCAGTACTTTCATTTTTTTATTATTATGGTAAGACTCAATAAAGTTTGGTGGCAAAGACTTATTTTGACTTTTTTCAGAGAAAGGTCAAATAATTATATCACAAATTATATATAATACAAATTATACTACCCTAGATTTGGCTAAAAATTCAGGAATTAACATGTCAGTCACAGTTGTAAATAATCAACAAGAATTTAGGAATTCAGAATTCATCAAGCATACTTCTCTATTATAGATAACTGTTGGCTTTTGCTTAATATCTTTCACTTAGTGGTATATGTCCATATCATATTTCACAGTTATATTTACATATAAGATGGCTTTTATTTACATAGCACATAGGATATGTGTATCTCAAAACAAGCATATTATCTCAATTATATTATTTTACCAAAATATTGCAATTTATAACAACTTGATGTTTTTCTTTAATTTTTCAATGTTTTATATATATATATATATATATATATATATATATATATATATATAAACAGGTTACATATACACGTAGTAACCTGGGCTACATTTACACAAAAATACAGTGCACTGTCTGGGTAATAAGAGAATACAAATTATGCCCATCTTTGTACCCTCAAACTAATAACATGCTACTCTGAGCACAAGGATCAGGAAACTCTTCTTTGAAATGAGGAAATACCTATAAACACAATTTTATCTATAAGAAAAGCCAGCCAGGTGCTTTGCAAATAGGTTAAATTAAGGAATATGCTAAGGGGAGGGAGATGCAACCATCTTGGGTCATGAGTGGAATAGACAGAGAATGTTCTCACGTGCATGTGGGGTAGATATCCTGTGAGGCAAAATCAGTGACCTCCTCATCTTAAATTAATGGCACGGATAAGTTACAATAGCCTCCCCGAACCTCACAGATGTGCAAAAGACATGAAAGCAAAAGTGTAGCTATACAATTATTTGGCAAACTGAGAAGAGTGTAGCATGGGAAAGGAGTTTCGGCAGAAGTGACATGTGCTCGATCCAAAACCTAGATAGGTTTGTCATGTAAACTGTTGAGAAAATTCCAAAAAAGCACAAGAGGAAAATTATTCTAAAAATGGAAGAAATTAATAAAATTTTTATAAGAACAATTTTTTCATGTATATTTGAGGATAATCAATAGCTTCTCAGGATTGATGAAGTTCACCAATAAACCTATGTGGAGTCACTTTACTAATATTCCTTCAATTTGTGAGGGAATTTCAGTGGTATTTATATGTCTTACAGAGGTTTTAAACTTTAGTTATTTTATAATTTAGTTATTGGGAATGATACACTTTTCATTATGCTATTATTTGTGTGTAAGCAAGTTTCATGTGTTTGAAAGAAAGGACATGGAGACACTCAAGGATCTGCAAGAAGGCTCCTGTGCTACTTGGTAAAAGTGTCAGCATAATAGCGTGGCCAGTCAAGCTATTGACAAAGCGTCAACCTCTGCACCTCATAGAGAGTGTGGAAATGGGTTTCCTGTGGACCATGACAATGAGGCAGATCGTGACGCAACTCTGAGTTCCTTGCACAGGCTGGAGGAAGAAAGGCTCAAGCACAGGCTGTTGACACACCAGGGCAGCAGCAGAAAATCTGCCTCTCCCCGAAAGGGGCATGTGTCCCTGGCACCTTTCCCTCCCACTTCCCTGCTACGTTGTTCCACACCTACCTTGTTGGAGGACTTGCCCGCTGGCACCAACCAAGGGTGTGTGACCCCAGTGATATATCTCTGTCTTGTCTAGCCTTTACATCCTGAAGCCCAGGATATTACACTTAAATTTGAGGTACTTCTAAAAAGAAAACAGTGCAGAAGCTAACTTTGGTTTTGGTCCCAAATACAGTGTGTGAAGTTAAGTTCATGTTGCAGAATTTTATTTTATTTTTATTTTTTTAATTTTTTTTTCAGAATTTTATTTTTAAATCGATTTTAATTACATAATTAACACACAAACAACAAGCAAATACTTATAAATAAACACAAGATTTGCTATAGAGGATGGCTAATTCTCTTTTGACTTCTAACTCAATTCCAGTTCCCTGTTTATTTTATGGAGCTGATCATATATATTAATTACATGTGATATTTTCAGACATTTTTCTACACACATATGTACTTGTATGAACCATATGGTATTGTTTTGAGGGTATTTTTAAGGCATATATTGTATCTTGTGTTACATTATTCTTTTGCTTTACAGTGTATCTTGGTGAGATATCCAAGAGATTTATCTGGATCTACCTGTCTTTATACTCAACTGTGTGAAAGTATTCCAAAGTATGAATATACCATAATTTCTAAACCATTCCCTTGTTAAGGGGTATGTTAGTTATTTCTATTTTTTTTTTTTTTGCTGTTAGAACTCTTCAATAGATATTATTGTTTGTGCCCCTTTGTGTAGCTGTAGGACTATTTCTAAGATGGATATCTAGAAATTAAATGGTGGGAGCAAATGTATTCCTGCTTCCAGATCACTTATCAGAGAGGCTCTACCAATTTATTCTTTCATAAATCAAAACTCGATATTATCAAACTTCAAGTTGTCCTATTTTCACCAATGAAAAAGAATATTTCAGTGGTATTTTAATTTCTAGTGAGGTTAAGATAATTTCATCTATAAATTAGTCATTGTGCTTTCTATTCATTTTTTTCCTTATTTTATAGCTCAGTTTTTGTATCAATTTGTAGAAATTCTTTATATAATCTGAATGTTTATCCTTGGTCTATTATATATTTTAAATATATATCCCCCAAATCTTTTACTTGTTTTGATTTTGTGAAGGCTTTTGTTGCACAAATTGCTTATGTAGTTAAATTACTAATTGTTTTCTGTTATGGTTTACTTTTTCCATTTAAGAATGACTTTCACTAGGGGCACCTGGGATTCTCTCTCTCCCTCTAACTTTGCTGCCCCTCACCCCTGCACATACTCTGTCTCTTTCAAAAAAAAAAAAAAAAGACTTTTACTATCCCTGAGAGCCTATATTTGTGTATTACATAGTCTATGTTTCTCTATTACATTTTACACAAATATATTTTATCCACATACATGTATATGGTATTTGTGTACATTTACTCTACTTTATTACTCTATAAATGTAGACTCAGTTTGCCACTTTCTTTAAAAAAAATCTTGTAGAAATATTGATTGTTATGGCCCTGAATTTATAGATTAATTTAGGGAGAATTGAGTTTTTGCATGTTGTGCTTTCTCATCTATACACACGCAGTAGCTCTCTATTCACATATCCTCCACAAGGTCTAGTGTATTTCAAGTTAACTTCCATAAGTTATAATATTTGTTTCCATTATGTATGGATTTTTTTTTCTTATGTTATGTTTTCAAACTAGTCATTTTTTATCTGTGGTGGAGGCCATTTTTTTTTCAACCCCTTACCTGCCCCCTAGTTGGACTCTTATTGTTTTAAATAATTGGCTACTTGATTTTTCCAAGGTCAATTCAGTAATTTTAACAACAGTTTTCTCATTTATATTCAAGTGTTTATATATATTCTTTTTTAAAAAAATATTTCATTTATTTACTCATGAGAGACACAGAGAAAGAGACAGAGACACAGGCAGAGGGAGAAGCAGGCTCCATGCAGGGAGCCCGATGCCAGACTTGACCCCAGAACCTGATAATGGCCTGAGCCAAAGGCAGACACTCAACCATTGAGATACCCAGGTGCCCCTATATCTTCTTGTTTCTTAAAATAATATTTTGTTTCCTAGTATCTTAAGGAAAGTGTGAGTATTACCAGTGGTTTTAAGCATCTTTGTTTAATATTATTTTAATTTTGTTTGCATTTACTTTATACATTTGTTTGGCTTTATAGTTGCATAGAAATTCTAGGCATGAATTCTAGACATGAAAATTCATATTCAATTAATATAATGTATTTCATGTAACATTGAAAGAAAAATAATATAAGTCAATATATATAGGTTCCACAATAATTTGGATTTTTCTTTTTCTCATGTAAAAGCCACTCATAGATTAAGTCATAGGGTTGAGAAACACTGGTGTTAGTAGAATAACATAGGTTTAAAGAGATCAAAGGGTCTGGGTTAGGTAGACCTGGGTTTGGGTCATAGTTTTGACAAATTTGTTGTTCTTATCAATAAAAATAATTCAGTGGAGAAGGAGTTTGGTTTCTGTTTTGCTTTGTGTTGTTTTGTTTTTAATTTTTTGTTTGTTTGTTTTTAGCAGGCAACAGTGAAATAAAGAAAACATGTTGGGAAGTGTTGTGCAGTGTACTTAAATGTGGAAGAAACTGGGCGGAGGTCAGTTACAAGGCAGTTATAATGATTCAGATACGAGGGGATAAAGACCAAAATTTGGTTTGTGAAAATAAAGAGGAATTACAGCTAGGATACTGGAGGCTTTTGTTTTGTGCCTGGTCTGATTCAATGTGTGTTATAGAATGTAAGGCAACTGTTTCTTCTTTGAAAGCATTGAGTCAAATTTTATAATTCTATTATCAATTACAGTTGACCCTTTTTTGTTTGGTTGTTTCAAGTTTTTATTTAAGTTCTAGTTAACATGTAATATAATGTTGGTTTCAGGAGTAGAATTTAATGATTCATCACTTACGTATAATATCCAGTGCTAATCACAAGTGCCCTTCTTATAACACCTGTCACCCATTTAAGCCATCCCCCACTCCCCTCCACTCCTCTCCCCTCTCCTCCCCCTCCCTCCCTCCTTTCCCGTTCTCTCCCCTCCAGCAGCCCTCAGCTTGTTTTCTATAGTTAGTAGTCTCTTATGGTTTGCCTCCTTCTCTCTTTTTATCTTCCTTACCCTGTATCCATCTGTTTTGTTTCTTAAATTCATATACAAGTGAAATCATATGGTATTTGTCTTTCTCTGACTGATTTATGTCACTTAGGATAATACACTCTAGCTCCATCTATTCCTTTGGAAATGGCAAGATTTCATTTTTTTTTTATGGCTGAGTAATATTTCATAATTGCAGTTGCCTCTTGAACAATGGGGGGATAGGGATGCTTACCCCTTGTATAGTCAAAATATGTGTATAACTTTTGATTTTCTCAAAACTTAAGTACTAATAGCCTATTGTTGGCCAGAAGCCTTACTGATAACATAAACAGTTGAATAACACATTCATTATATATTTATTATATACTCCTCCTTATTATAAAGTAAACTAGAGAAAATTGCTACTGAGAAAAACATAAGGAAGAGAAAATACATTTTACAGTAGTGTACTGTATTTATTGAAAAAAATCTGCATATAAGTTGACCTATGCAGTTCAAACCCATGTTGTTTGAGGGTCAACTATAATACTCTTTGGAAGTCTTCTACTTTGTTGTTACAATACTTCTTATTAATCTTCTCACCGCGTGACAAAAGAAGATGCAAATGGATGAGAAGAGGAAATCATAATTAAAAATAGCACATATATCTATTTTGTTCATATTAAGATAAGTAAAATGAAGTATTCCAAATTTTTAGTGTTCAAAATTAATGTAGGGACTGTATAATAGACTATATAAATATGGAATAAAATAAATTTCAACTTTTCACATCATTCTGTGCTGCAATAGTGGAGTTTATTAGGAAAAACCAATTAACCATAAATGTTTATGTATTTTAAAATATTTCTGAACTACTCAATATTATTGCATATACATAGAAGATTTATGAAATAAAAAATAATAAACATTGATGAGTATGTGGCAAAAGGAGAAATCTCATGAAAACAGTATTAAGGTTCCTCAAAAAATCAAAAATAGTACTACCATACAATCTATCAATTCTACTTCTGGGTATATAGCTGAAGGAAAAGGAATCAAAGGAATCTCAAAAAATATCTGCAACCCTGTGTTCATTGCAGCATTATTTGCAATGGCTGAGACATGAATAAAACCTGTGTCCTTTAATGGATGAATAAAGAAAATGTGGTCTATGTATACAATGAAATATTATTCAGCCATAGAAAAACCATAAACAAGCAAAACAAAACAAACAAACAAAAAAACCAAGCTGTCATTTGCAACAACATGGATGGACCTTGAGGGCATTATGCTAAATGGAAAAAAATCAGACACACTAAAACAAATACTATGTGATCTTACTTATATGCAGAAACTAAAAAGATTTAAAAATAACAAAATAAAAGTCATAGAAACAGAACAGATTGGTGATTGCCAGAGGATGGAGTTAGGTGGAGGGAAAGGGTCAAAGTAGTCAAAAGGTACAAACTTCCAGTTTTAAGATAAATAAATCTAATATTAAAATTTTAAAACTATTATAAAACACAAACTTTTAATAGTTTAATATTAAAAGAACCAACTCTATCAAACATGGAGTATTGGATACAAAAAATTCATTTTTTTCAGTATCCAATACTGAAGAATTTAGAATTAAAAAATCACAGAACAGAAACTTTTTGTCTGACTATAAATGACATACTTAATTTCCAAATTCCAAAAATTGTTTGAACTTTCCTTGTTCCTTCTAAAATACCAAATACATTTGTTTTTATGAATTATCATAATAGAGAAAGTTATTGTAGAAGTCAGGCTTGTTATATATATCTTATTTTGGATATTTAAGTTCATATGTGAACTTTTATGTGACTTTTCTTTCAGGAGTGAAAACAAGCATTCATTTCTTAGTACTATTTGCAAAGCTTTAAAAAATATCCTGGTATATTGTTGGCAAGGGACCATTAGAATGCTGATGATGATAAAAAGTAAGCTCGGTTTTAAAATTCTATTACTTAAGATTCAGTTGTATTTCCTTAACATGCAGAATACTGAAGCATGTTAGTACAATGATTACAAACATTTCCTTGAAGGCAACTTGTCTGTCCACGTTTCCAGCAGACAAGGGAATTGGAAACGGAACGTACAACACTGGTTCTTTTGATTATCTTGAGTGCTAGATTTTAAAACAACTTTTATGAAACCCAGTGGAAGGGGTTTTTTCTGGTACTAATTCATTTTCATTTTGACTTCATAATGAATGATCATGGTCTTGATATGAACTTGAAGAAAATAACACTTGAGTGCATAGCTTAAGTGTTATGTGAATTAATAAGAATTATAGTGTGATGTACGAATTTACATTTAAAATAAATCAGTAGCTACTTAAAGTAGATAATTATTTTTCAATAAAGTATAATACTATTATATATCAATCAGCTTTGTAAAAATCATTTTGGATTCATCTTCCCATCGGCTATGGGTTGAAGTGTGTCCCCTTCAAATGCATATGTTGAAGTTGTAATCCTTAGTACCTCAGAATGTAACTGTATTTGGAGATAAGGTCTTAAGAGAGGTAATTAAGTTAAATTGGGGTTATTAGGGTGAACGCTAGCCCAGAGTGACTGATGTCCTTATAAGAAGAAGAGATAAGAGGGGCACCTGAGTGGCTCAGTCTGTCAAATGTCCGACTCGATTTTGGCTCAGGTCATGCTCTCAGGG
The DNA here is from genome assembly GCF_048418805.1 of Vulpes vulpes. Lineage (NCBI taxonomy): Eukaryota > Metazoa > Chordata > Mammalia > Carnivora > Canidae > Vulpes > Vulpes vulpes. Next base: position 135,441,291 of record NC_132784.1, read on the forward strand.
TCCTGAGATGGAGCTCCATGTCAGGCTCCATGCTCAGGGGGGAGTCTGCTTGTCCATATTCCACTGCTCCTTCCCCAACTCATGCTCCCTGTCTCTTTCTCTTTCAAATAATTTTTTTTTTTAAAAAGGAGAGGTGATAAGAACACAGACATTCAAAAACGGAAGACCTTGTGAGAGAGGAATCAGAGAGAAGACAGCCACCTGCAAGCTAAGCAAAGAGGCCTTGGGAAAAACCAACCTGCCAATACGTTGATCTTGGACTTGTAGCCTCCAGATTTATGAGAAAATAAATTTCTGTTATTTAAGCCATCTGGTCTGATCTGTGATACTTTGTTATGGCAGCCTAGCAAACTAATACAATTATCATTGTGCCAAATTATCTGTGACATAGCATGAGTAATTATAGGAAGTTATTTGCTTTGCTACTATATCTTTTACAATTACATTGTATAAAGCATTTGGTATCATACTTTACCTCTCTCCTAGGCAAAATGAATGTTTTCTTCCCCAATACATAAAGAAAATGATTTATACTTCCAGGATAAAACGTATGTGGTTAGCCATGGCTTCTCAAAATGTTTTTCCACCTGTGAAAAGATAGGGAAAAAAGCTGCAAAGTCACAACAAGAAAGAATGCAAAGATTACCAGTATACTTATTCCCACGATCAGGAAAGCATTTCTGCCAATCAAAGGGCTAGTGAAAGAGGAAGCAGAAACACAATCAGCTGAGATGCTGAAATCCCATAAATCAAACTTCCATTCCCAGAAATAGACAGATTTAGGTGTCCCTGCCCTGCAGCCCTCTTGCTTGAAGATTCGCAAAATCAGACAAACATACCCATCCTGTCTTTGGATGCCCAAAGCCCCAAGCCCAGTCTTCCCTGTCGCGGCCAGCTTCCCACATCCAAAGAAAGCCCAAGTCCAGGGAGGGAAGGAAATGGATCTATCCTTTTCCCTGGGATTTTAGAGCATGTGGGTACCTGGGGGAGAACAGCTAATTGATTGGTCTTAGTCTAGACCCTAGAAAGTGAATCAGCTATGGAAACTTCATTGTTCATTTTAATGGGAATGATGGGGATTGAAGCAATCAGGGTGAGGTGGGAAAGAGGGAGACCCTCAGTGCTGCCCTTACAGAATGAGCCAGGTGTGTGTGTTGAAGCGGGGAGGGATAGGAGCTTGTCTCTCTGACCTCAATCTCTTATCTACGTCAACAGGAAATCCAGGCAGGAGTTGGATATATAAAAAAAAAGAAAATAATTCTCCTTCGAATTTTTGAGATTCTTGGCTGAGACCCTCCTATAATAAAAAGACAAGTTAAGTGGAGAAAAACAAATTTAATTACATGTGTACATGAGGGAGCCCCCCCTTCCCCCCATGATATGAGACTCAAAGAACTGAAAAGAGCAGGCTGATTTTATACCTTTCAGACAGTGAAACAATAAATTTGTGAAGGATCGATAAGATGTAAGAGCTTGAGTTAGGGGTGGTAAAATGATGAAGAAGTAACAAGTTTTGCTTTTACAATCTTCTTGGCCCTAAATTCTGTCTCTGGCGCTGAGGACATCTTCTTCCTCCCGGTACAGAGATGGTAACTTTCAAGGAGATTTATCTTCTGCTTTCAGGGAAGAAAAACAAAGGGGGTGAGGAAGGTCAACGTGACCTTCTTGTCTGCTGTTTTCTCAAACTCCTTGAGAAACTGCACATTTAATATGCCAGGACAGCATCTTTCGGGTGGTGTGTCCTGAAGTCCATCAGGTACATATAGGAGTACATTTCTCCAACGATCAATACCAAGGAACCATATGCAGAGAATGGACAGTGATGAAAAACAATGGGCTCAGGTAAAGTAAAGTTCTCTGAAACTGGAGCTGGCTAAGGGAAGGGAGGACAGGTATTAAACAAAAAATAAGAGAAGTCAAATGTGCATTATAGGAACTTTCTGTAGCCATTAAATGAAAATTCACATGGAATTTTAAAGGCACATGGACATGTTTAAAACTCTAGAAAAATATTAGTATGTTGTTAAAAAAAAACTACTCATATAGGGGCACCTGGGTGGTTCAGTCAGTTAAGCATTTTCTTCTTGATTTAGGCTCAGGTCATGGCCTCAGGGTCATGAAATCAAGCCTTGTGTCAGGCTCCATGCTCAGTGGGGAGTCTACTTGAGATTCTCTCACTCCCTCTCTCTCTGCTCCTCCCCCCACTCTCTCTCAAATAAGTAAATACAATTAAAAAAATATCCATGTAGGTTGGGAATAGCCTCAGCATCTTTCTATTTTTTATTTATTTGTTTATTTATTTATTTATTTATTTATTTATTTATTTATTTATTTTTAAAGATTTTATTTACTTATTCATGAGAAACACACAAAGAGAGGCAGAGACAGAGGCAGGGGGAGAGGGAGAAGCAGGCTCCACAGAGGGAGCCCGACACGGGACTCGATCCCACGTCTCCAAGATCACGTCCTGAGCTGCAGGTGATGCTAAACTGCTGGGCCACCCGGGCTGCCCAGCCTCAGCATTTTAAAACAGCATTTAGATACAGGTACTTTCTATTATCTTATATAAACTGGGGTATTTTTCTCTCTCTCTCTCTTTTTCTTTTCTTTCACATTCACTTCAAAGAACAATTATTTTGAAAATGAAATAGTTTATTTAAAACATAGAAGGATTAAATGATGTTTAAGAGGCTTAAAAGTACAATCTACATTTAATCTAGGGAAAACATTTGATGTCTACTCTCTCTGGCATAATCTTTTACAGCTGCATGTTCTTCATGCTGTGTGACTGACTTTGCCTTTACTGAAATTTAATCTTTTATTCAACTGCTCTACATAATAACACCTAATATTGGAAAGATAGCTATAGTTTCCAAGACACTTATGCATAATTTCCCATTTAATCTTCACATCTGTCTTGAGAAATAGGTAAAGTACAAATTATTCTCACTGTTTTAGTAATGAAAGAGTCAAACCAAGAAAGAGGACTTGAAAGGGCCAAGCATATATAACCCCTAGTTGGTGGGACCCAATTATTCAGGTCTTGATGTCAAGGACAATGTTATTCTCAGCACCCCATAGCTTTTGTGAAATTTGCACCACTCCAGTGTGACCTGCCTAAATTCCTCAGGGGACAACAGTAGCCTGGTGGAACCCAGAGGACAGAGCCTCACAGTCTAAGGAGAGTGCTTGACTTCTGGTTCCCTACCCAACAAATGGAAAGAATGTAGCTTGCAAATACCCCCAGGATGAATTATCTGCTCTAATTATGTTGTGAAGCATTTCTCCAGGCCCATAACCCATCCGCCAGGAGAAGCAGTATCCATAGCTTGCCAATGCAAACCCTTCTATTATATGGGAATTTTTTTTAAAATTTTTATTTATTTATGATAGTCACACAGAGAGAGAGAGAGAGAGAGAGAGAGAGAGAGAGAGAGAGGCAGAGACACAGGCAGAGGGAGAAGCAGGCTCTGTGCACCGGGACCCCGACGTGGGATTCGATCCTGGGTCTCCAGGATTGTGCCCAGGGCCAAAGGCAGGTGCCAAACTGCTGCGCCACCCAGGGATCCCTATTATATGGGAATTAATCTAAAGTATACTAGCTACATGTAATATGTTACGAACTTGATTAACTTCGCCAGAAGTTGCTCTATCCATGATCCCCTTCCCTCTATAACAAATGCCTAAATCTAGCCCAGGAGAACGCAGGGGGAGGTGCTACAGAATCTGGAATGAGACACACCTGGTTATTTTTCCTATTTAATAATTTACTTTGGGGAAGTCACTTGTTTTAATGAATAAAATTTTCTCATGATATTCTGAGTCTTTGTAATTTAATATTACAGAAAAATGATATTTATAATTTTAAGACATTTTCCTTTAAGGTAACATATGACGACCAAGCCTGCATAAAATACAAAAAAAAAAAAAAAAAAAAAACTGAGAAGCTTTTTTTTTTTTTCTTTAAAGCAGTCCTTGAATTTTCATTAACTATCACACTTTACAGCTAACCTGAGAAAAATCTACTCACCCTATAAGAATTTTTTTGTATTAAGTGTGAACAAACAAAATATAATGTGTCTGGTACATATTGGGTTCAAAATAACATAGATCCCATTCAAATCCTGGCCTACGTGGGACGCCTGGGTGACTCAGCGGTTGAGCATCTGCCTTCGGCTCAGGTCATGATCCCAGGGTCCGGGATCCAGTTCCACATTGGACTCCTTGTGGGGAGCCTGCTTCTGTCTCTGCCTCTCTCTCTGTGTCTCTCATGAATAAATGAATAAAATTAAAAAAAAAGAGTTCCTGGCCTACTTTATTCCTTTTGGTGAAAATTACTTCCTTGATTAATAACTTTATTTACTGATTCTCACTTATATGTCCCATTAGGCCTCCCCTTCAGGGCTTCTGTGTAATCAATCCCTCTGCACACTTCCATTGTTAAGAAATCCATGTTCCTATGAAAACACACTTGTTTGCTGAAGCTTTTTGTTTGTTAAACGACAAAAGCGCCTCATTATTGCATATGTAAGTCTGTCTTCTCAGATTTTTGTAACTCTTATCAAATTATAAACAGTAGGTAAAATTATACCAATCGAGCATGTTCCTGGCTTGAGGGAGCTTAGAATCTGAAACAGGAAGGCGGACTGTGTGTTATAAAGAACGTGTTGTAGTTTTTATGATAGAACCTGTACAGGGTGGAATGGAGATACGTAGGTGATTGATAAACTTTTATAGGGGTAGAAGGGATGGCAGGAGAGTGTACATACGTGCATTTTAGATATTTGAGCTAAGAGTTAACATACGAGCATGGAAGACATTCTGTGCAGTCAAATAAAAATGAGCAGCGGAATCATAAAGGACTCAGGCACCAGAAGTAACTTGTGACCACTGGGATTTAGAGAACAAAAAGGTACAGAAAGAAGACCCAGGCAAGGGAAAGGCATTGAAGGGAAAATTTCAAGTAGACTTGGACTACGTTCTATAGTCAGTGTAGATGATTGTGTGTGTGTATGCACCTATGTCTGTGTGTATATATGTAGATATATGAATGTATATGTGCATGTATGTCTGTGTGTCCATATGTATACGTATGCATGCGTGTATATATGGACGCAGTGTGTATGTATGTATGTGTGAATGTATATCTATATGTATGTGTGTGTATGTGCATATTTTTCATTCAACAAATATTTATCAAGCACTTACCATGTTACCAAACACAGTTCTAGGCATGAGGGCTCATTGGTAAACAAATCAAACAAGATTCTCTGTGCTCATGGGTCTTCTTCATTCTATAGATACGAGGCCTCTGACTTTGGCTCAGCTGTTCTCTCTCACCAGGGTATCAAGAAAAGCCAGTGGAAAATAAATAAATTAATTAATTAGTTAAAAAAAAAAGCCAGTGGGACCCAAACCCCTGCTTTGTCTTTTTTTTTTTTTTAAGTTTAAAGTTTTAATCCAAGTATAGTTAACATACAGCATTACATTAGTGTCATTAGTGTCAGGTGCACAATATAGTGATTCAACAACTCTGTATGGTACTTCAGTGCTCATCAAGACAAGCGTACTTGGGGGATCCCTGGGTGGCACAGCGGTTTGGCACCTGCCTTTGGCCCAGGGCACGATGCTGGAGACCCAGGATCGAATCCCACATCAGGCTCCCGATGCATGGAGCCTGCTTCTCCCTCTGCCTGTGTCTCTGCCTCTCTCTCTCTCTCTCTCTCTCTTTGACTATCATAAATAAATAAAAATTAAAAAAAAAAAAAGACAAGCGTACTTGCCCATCATTGCCCATCACCTGTTTCACCTGTCCCTCCATCCACCTCCCCATTGGTAACCATCAGTTTGTTCTTCATTGTTAAGTCAGGTTTTTTTTTTTTTTTGGTCTCTCTTTATTTATCTTTTGTTCATTTGTTTTGTTTCTTAAATTCCACGTGTTTCTCTGATTTATTTCACTTAGCATTGTACTCTCTAGCCTTATCTATGTTGTTGCAAATGGCAAGATTCATTCATTTTTATGACCAAGTAATATTCTATTGTATAGTATTTCTTTATCCATTCATCTCTTGATGGAGAGTTGGGCTGCTATGATTTGGTTACTATAAATAATGCTGCAATAAACATAGGGGTGCACGTATACCTTTGAATTAGTATTTAGTTTTAGTATTTTTTTGGGGGGTAAATATGTAGTAGTGAGATTACTGAATCATAAGATGGTTCTATTTTTAACTTTTCAAGGGCTCTTCAGGGGCACCTGCGTGGCTTGGTGGTTGAGCATCAGCTCAGGGCCTGACCCCAGGGTCCTGGGATCAAGTCCTGCATCAGCCTCCCTGAGGGGAGCCTGCTTTTCCCTCTGCCTGTGTCTCTGCCTCTTTCTCTGTGTCTCTCATGAATAAATAAATAAAATCTTAAAAAAAAAAAAGAAAAAAGTATAGTATGACTTCAGTCTTTCTGAATTTGTTGAATTTGTTGTCTTTTGCTATGATTTTGTTCTGTTTTTCATTTGGGGCATATTCCTCTGTCTCCTTGTTTTGCCTGTCTGTGTCTGTTTTTGTGTCAGCTATGTCTCTTGATCTTGAAAGCAGTGGGTGGCACATGCCACATTTTTAACAAGGTGGCGCTGGTCCTCTTTCATGGGGGATGTGCAGCTGCTACTGAAACCAACCCAGCTGGGCCACTCCACAAAGCACTGAAGTACAAGGGTGCAGGGATGCATACCTGCTGCAGAGGCTGGGGCATCATGAGTGGCTCTACAAATTGAGTGTGTGTGGGTGCAATTTTAACAAGGTGCATGTGTCCTTTACAGGAGTTCAAGAGATCTAGTTTTTGTAGGGTTTGTGCTGGTTTTTTAGGGGATGGGACTTGCCTTGCTAGTTCTGAGGCAGGCCTGGCTAGAGGGGCCCCGTTGTGGTGTAAGCAAGTTAGGTAGTGAATGCCTGTGCTGTGTTTGTTCCCACAGGTGGCTATTTGATTATACTGGGGGTGGGGGAGGAAAATGATGCCTGCCAGCTCTGTTGTTCCTGGAGAAGTCCTTAAGTAAACTCTGAGACTAATAACTAACTCCCTCTCTTATGCCCCAGGCATGTGTCAAATTGCTCTTTCTACACTGTTAACTCCAAGGCGTGTTTGTTGTGTTGTCTCTTAAAGGCATGGACTCAGCTTCTATTCACCCTCTGGGCTCTCTCAGAGTTGAACATTCTGATTTTTAGAGTTCTAGGCTTTAAGTTCCACAGGTTGTAAGAACTCACAAAATTTAGCCTCTCTGATTTTCAAAGCTAAATGCTGTGGGGATTTGTCCTTCTCATCTAGGCTCTTCAGGGTGATAGTGGGTTTCTTGCCCCTCTCCTTGCTGTAGCTCCTCTACCTAGAAGCCAGACCTCCAAGGTACAGTTCCCCCCACAACCCCCACCCATGTCTCTGCACTTCCTATCGTCTTCGATGTAGCCTTTCCTCTACAGTGAGTTGTGAAGTGTGCTTTGCCTTTTTTTGGATCATTTTCTGGATTATCTTTACTGATTTGACTGTATCTAGTTGTAGGCATGGGATGAGGTGACTTTAGAGTCCTCTTACTCTGCCATCTTCCCTGGAAGTCTTAGTCAGTGAAGATTTTTGAAGCAGGTGGAAGTATATGTTTTATATTAAGAGAAGAATAATGTCTCAATTTGTGGAGAAGAGGAAGGATTTCGGGCAATGGAAGAGGGAATGGATAGAAGCAATAATCCAAATGAGAAAAAAACATGGACTCCAACCAAAACCATGTTGTGAGTGTCCAGAGGAGTCAGACAAAAGACATGGGGGCATGTTAGAGTGTAAGAATCTATAGTAACTAAAGATTGACTCGGTACAGAAGGAGAAAAACTAGAAGACCAAGGTGTCTGAAGTAACACTTTGTGTTTGTATTCAAATACCTTAGCAGAGTAAGGTAAGACAGTAGCAACAGCCAACGGGAAGGAAAAGATGAGTTTAGTTTTTAACAGATCAAGATAGACATGTTTTTGGGGTAACTAATAAGGTTAAACATATGAAATTGACAACCTTTGTCAAGTTTTCACTCTTGTAAAAGGCAGTTTCATTTGAAACAACTTAATAAATAATTGCATTTTTGTTTTGAAGGAACCCTAAGCTTGATTCTCCCCTCTGCATAGTCTCCACTGTGTTTCACTGAGAGAGGACATAACACCAAATATAAATTAGATACAGCTTATTTGAGAAATGTTCATACAATTGTGTTTAAATTTGAGAACTTTCATGTAATAACATAATAATTTAAACTTTGAAAATATTTCAGCACGGGAAAATACCGAAAAGGGACCCAAAGAACTGAAATTGATTCAAGAAAGACAGAAAATCTGATTAAGCCCATAAAACAGAGATTGAACTGTTAATTTGTTAACTTCCCGCAAAGAAAAGCCTAGACTTTGATGGATTCATAAGTGAATTCTACCAAATATTTAAAGATGAATTGATACCAATTCTTCACAATGTCTGCAAAAAAATTAAAGACTAGGGATCACTTCCCAACTCATTTGATGAGATTATCATTACCCCGATAACAAAACCAGGCCAAGGCATCCCAAGGGAAAAAACAAACAAAAATCAACCAAACAAACCACTCTCCTCTGCTAAAACCCCCAAAAAAAGAGAAAAAAAGAAAAGCTGCAGAACAGTATCTTTTAGAAATTTAGATACAAAAATCCCTTAAAAAACTAATAAATACAGCAACATATAAGAGGGATTATACATCATGATCAAATGGAATTTATCCCAAGAGGACAATGTTGGTTTAACATTAATTTCACTGGAATACACGGTGTATTAAGCATGTCTTTTTTGTTGTTCTGCTTTTTTGTGCTTTGCCATCTGGGGCTTTGCTGATTCTGTAGATACTGCCCCCCACCCCCAAAGTTAGCTAATTCCCAGAAATAACAACTTGCCTGTAAGTGTGCCTTTCATATGCAAGCCAATCAATCCAAAGGCCATCCCCTCACACACCTCTTTTATCTGGCTGTCAAACCCATGGGTACTATCTCCCTGCCCTAATCACCTCAGGGGCAGGTACCAGACAACTAGAGATATTCCCTATGTTCCAGAGCCCACTGAAATTATTCAAATTAGTCAATCTTAAACCTGATTATCCTGCCTAGCCCATTCCTTCCTGTATACACAACAATGAAGGCTCCTACCAACATTTTTCCTGAAGTCTTCCTGCCTCATTACTGACCTTGGTGTCCCCTTGTGTGGCCCTGCATACATTCTAGGCCTCCTGTTTCTAGGGAACTGTGAGCAAACTTATTCCTTCATAGCAGTCACTTCCAAGTCTGCATATCTTACCATACCTGTTTACAAGAAATCCCAGGTACCCTCAAAACACAGGGCAAAAACACTTGATTGCTTCAATAGACAGAAAAAAAAAAAAACACTTGAAAAAATCCAGCACTCTTTCATGAGAAAAGTGTGTAATAAATTAGGATTAGAAGGGAACTTTCTTAACCTAGTAAGGAACATCTACAAAAAGCCCACGGTTAACTTTATACTTAATGGTGAAAGACCGAACGATTATTTCTAAACTCAGGAACAAGATAAGGATGTCACTTTTGCTACTTCTATTCATGATTATGCTGGAGGTTTAGATAGGATAATTAAGAAAATCTTTGAACATAATATGATCTTGTTATAGAAAATTCTACAGAATTCACTAAGAATCTGTTAGAACAAATAAGTAAGTAAAGCAAGGTTGCAAGATACAAGATCAATATACAAAAATTAATTTTCTTCTATAGACTAGTATAGTATTCTATTGCTTTTGTAATAAGTTACCATCGATTTTTGTGGCTTAAAAAAGTAAACGTATTATCTTTCAGTCCTATAGGTCAGAAGTCTGTTATATATCTCAATGAGCTAAATTCCAGGGGTCAGCAGAGCTGCATTCCTCTCTGGAGGCTCCAGGCGAGAATTAGTTTCCTTGTTTTTTTTCAAGCTCTATATGCTACATGTGTTCCTTGACTCATGGCCCCTTCCCTGCATCTTCTTACTCTCTGCTTCCATCACCACATGTCCTATTCTTCCTCTGGGAGCTTGAGGGAGAATGGGATTGATTACTTGTGACTTTCTGGAGTGATGAAAATGTTCTCAAGGTAATTATGGTGACAGTTGTGCAATTCTGTGAATGCACTAAAATCAATTGAATTTAAGACTTGAAATGGATGAATTGTAGGGTATGTGAATTATATCTCAATAAAGCTACTAATAAAGAGATAGAAAAAATAAGAACTACAGTGTGAACAATGTATGTCCTCATATAAGAAGATATAAATGGATATTAATTTTTACAATAGAGTGTTTTCACAAACGCGGGCGTTTAATTTACATTGTTATTTATTTATAAATATTTTGAGTTCATAGTAAAAATTATAGGAACAGACATAAGAAGATGGAGGAATATTTGAAAATAATGAGAAAAAATTACCAAGAAGTTGTAGCAGTGCACATTTTAGAGTATAACTTCTTAATTCTCCATTAAGTCAGAATAATTTTTTGTAATAAAGATGAGATGAGAAGAGCTTAGGTAAATTGCATGGATACAATTTTTTGAAATGTAGTGTAAATCTGTTTACTTTGACTATTTTAAGCATAATTTCACATCTAAATGAATGATTATTTGAATCATCTTATCTGTTAGTGTGCTTAAACAAAATGTGCAGAAGATGGCAAAAAGAGCCACATTATCTAAAGCACTTATAAAAAAGGAAGGTTCAGCCTCATGAGGTGATGAAATATTTTAATTGTGGTTTTAAAATTTGGCATTTAAACCTGTTAAGGTCTAGGGCAGCACTCCAGCGACTGGCAAGAGCATGAATGTTATTCTGGTTTATAAATGAATTATGAGCAACACGATGAATGAGTGTGACATTCCAAATGCCTGAGAATAAAGTTTGTCATAGAGACACTAAGGGAAATTAAGAGGGTAGTAAATACAGAGCATAGTAAAATGAATATTTCTTTATGCAACAGATAGTCACCCTGTGGAATTCATGGTCATGGTAAGATGGCTAAATAAATATCAAGTCTCAGTAATTTTATGAGTAATAATAAAGGTTTATGTTAACTAGTACGATTGATAAAAGTGTTGGCAAACAGAATGTATTAAGTAAGCTGTGTTAAGATCTGGACAGAAGCCAATGTATTCAGGAAAAGATATTTGGTCTTAAAAGATATTTGAATGTGGAATTTGATAATAAGATGCACATTTAGCTATACAGACCAACAAGATTACTCATTGCTCATTTATCTGCATAGTATCTAAAATGTTCCAGCTTAAAAAATGTTTATTTCCTTTGTGCCATTCCTTGGTACTTGAGGGTGATTCTCTTTCCAGCTTAAAAAATGTTTATTTCCTTTGTGCCATTCCTTGATACTTGAGGGTGATTCTCTTTCCAGTTTAAAAAATGTTTATTTCCTTTGTGCCATTCCTTGGTACTTGAGGGTGATTCTCTCACTTGAAAACCACGTGGAAAGGACTTAACTTATTAACTATTGCATCATAGAGCAAAAAGCTCTTTATTGATAGGAGAAGAAAAGTGTGGATAAATGCAATTATGGGAAAGATATTTAAAGGAGACTATGATAGTACCTTTAAAGGATAATAACACAATAAAGACAAGTATCCCTACCTGATATTTTGCTTAGATCTTGACTTGAAAAGTCTGGATTAGCCTAGAAGACAATAACTTTTTAACTTACTTTATCTGAAATGCTCATTAAAATATATAAAATGATAGGAATAATTAGTGTCATTATTGTAAAGATAGCCCTTAATAACAATACCAGAACCCAACGTATAAATAGTTTAAGCCCATGTCCAGCTGGAACGCTCACCGATTTTAGCATTGATGGCAATGGAATGCTAAATTAGCAGCTACCAGCTAAATCTTTTTCCCTCTGAAGCTGAACATGGATTCCTCAAATCATAAGAGATAATATTTATTTAATACTATGTGTCAGGCACTGTTATATGTATTAAATAGAGGTAACACTGGGTGTTATGCTATATGTTGGCAAATTGAACTCCAATAAAAATAATAAAATAAATAAAATAAAATAAAATAAGATAAAACAAAATAAAATAAATAAAATAAAATAAATAAAATAAATGAAATAAAATAAAATAAATAGAGGTAACACATTCGATTCTATGAAATCTGTGCCATGTGTCCCTTTTACAAATGAGGTAATAAGGACAGAAGCCAAAAAAAAAAAAAAACAAAAACAACAAAAAAAAAAAACAAAAAAAACAAAACCTAAAACAAGGCTTTGCAACCTGATAATTCAAGGAGCTTAAATTCAAGCCCTGAAAACCATGTAATTTCAATCATTCCTCTGGGATGCCTCTCTGTGCACTGCTCCTTTTTCTCCACAATCACTCAGAAAATTAGCTTCTCTGCATCCAACTTGACCAGAAGTTGGAGTGGGATACTTGTTTCAGATATGAGAGGCTTTCTTTTAGACTTAACTATTGTTTTTCACCTATTTATTGACATTTCTCTATCCCACAAATTTCATATGTTCCATTCCCTCTGTCATATTCTCTGCATCCTTTTTTTTGTGTATATTTTTTATTGGAGTTCAATTTGCCAACATATAGCATAACACCCAGTGCTCATCCCATCAAGTGCCCTTTTATTGTGAACCTTGATTCACATGTTTTGTTTTTGTTTTTTGTTTTTTTGTCATAAGGCTGATTCGATCCTCTATATTATCAACTACTTCTAACTTGAATGTTAGCTTTTATTTGTCCCTCAATTCTGCGTTTAGTTTACCATTGTTTTCCCTTAGTTGTTGTTTTATCCCTCACTTGTTTTGGCGTGTATACGATACCCAGCTTCTGTTTCTAATGCCACCAAGCAGCTCCTGCCATCTGGTTATTTGGTGTGTCCCCTTCATCTGGGTACGTCCCTGCTTCTTCCAGGCAGATCTCAGTGTTTCCTGTCCTGCTCATGGTATTGTGCTTGGATTTTCCAGCTTATCAACTATCTGTTGAAATTAGAACTAAGTGACCTACGGTACAAAGAAATGTTGTGAGGAATCATCTGTTGCCTATCGCCCATCTAGATGTAGAAAGAATGTACATTCACAGGAAAAATGTCTCATTTCTCATGGAGCTGTTATTTTCAGCCCAGCTTCAGGCTTCCATAACATCTTGGAGGAAGTGGAATACATGATCTGGGAATGTTTTCTGGCTTCTGCAGCAGTAAAATGGATAAGCTGAGACTAATCCTTCACATATCCCATGGGGCCAGGCCTCCAGATCTCCAGGGAATGGGCAGCTGATGGGAAGTATTTCTGCGGTGGTCATGGCTCCTGTTCATACCAGTCTATGGCACCATCCAGGATTCTTCACTTGGGTTTTTTTTTTTTTTCTTGCTGTGACAGCCAATATACTGGGGAATTAATCTCCAGGTTAAGATATCCAACCAATGACCAAATAACTCCAGTTCTTTATCGTCACAGGTAGAATACTACAGAGGCATGCTCAATGCTGCTGCCTGAGGTCCCCAACAAAGCAGAGCCCCAGGTGCATACAAAGAATGTGTTCATCAATGCGCAGTCTTTGGCTTCTTTCCCTTCCCAGTTCCAATTCCCCACTCTCCCATTTGTACTGTCTGACGTCACTTCCTGTATTAGTTAACTCCTATTATGTAACAAACAATCCCCAAAAGTAATAGCTTCAAGCAATTTCTTATATCTCTGTATTTTCTGGGCTCAGCTGGGCAGTTTTTCTGTGATAAGTGGTACCAGTTGGGTTCACTAATACAGCTGTCTTCAGCTGAGAGCTCAGCTGGCACTATGCTACCCAACTGTCTTTAGTCACAAGTCTGTTGCCTCAGCTGGGACAGCTCAGAACAGCTGGTCTCATGATCTCTCATCATGAGGTTAGAGTCATCTAACCTAAGCGTCTTCACTGGATACTCATGGGTTGAAAACGGAAGCTGCCTCTTAAAGTGTGGGCTTAGAAGCTTCAGTATGCTACCTTTACCACTTTATATTGGTGAATGCAAGAAAACAGAACCAGCCCCAAATCAAAGAGAACAAACATATGCTCCATCTTTTGGTGATAGTTGTGTCATGTTTGTACAGATGTGCAAGGGTTTAGGGATAGCCATGTTATTTATACTTGATCACTGTCCTTTAGTTCCCAAAGAAACTACTTAGGTTTAAATCTTTGTCTAAAGAGTCTGCTTCTGGGAGCACCCAACTTAACGCAACGCTCCTATTGTGGTGGCATCTAAGCTCAGAGTGCTCAATGCCTCAGACCTACCTGTTTATTTCATCCATGTATGTTTCTTCCCATGTGTGTCCTATGTAGAGGACAGCACTTGACCTACATGTCTGAGGTCTGTCTGCTGCAGCACAGCAGCGCAATGCCTAGAGCCCCATTATGGACTGTATGTATCCTTTCATGGGTTCCTTTCCACAGGAGGCTGGATCCCTGCATCAGTTCTTTTATCTGGGGACGCTAGGCTGCATCAAATGATGGTGTTAGTGTTTTTCTGAGCCATTTTCTGGATGGAGTAGTGCTGAATGTAGGCTTGATAACACAGTCCTGATGGGTATCCGAGGACTATGGAGCAGCACCCCTGGGGGGCTATGGAAGGTTACCAGGGAGGCTCAGTCCATGGTCACTATAGCTGAGAATGGATGGGTGGGTCATTGGTGACCACCTGGCTCTGAGGACCCACTGTGGAACCTCCATATTCCTGAGTAAATGGTTCGCAGAAATTCCAGAGCATTGGATTTATTGTAAAAGGGGGAACCCAAAGTGATGAGATTGCAGCTTCCCTGTGTGGTAAGGATCTGGGAAAAGCAGAGAAAAAGCAAAAGCTCAAATTCTCCCATAGAGTAGTTGACCTCCAGTTTCCTCCTGAGAGTTTGCCTAGAGTGCCCAGAGCTTCATCAGCCTGACCTGCCTGCCCAGCGCTGTGGACCAGACACAAAGCGTGGTGGGAAAAGTAAGGAGAACAGTGACCTGAACTGTGGAATTCGTATTCAAACTCTGACTGCTGCTAACCCAGAGGTCAGTCTGGAATGGAAGCGGGGTGCCAATAACCAGATTCTCTGAGGGAACACAACCCTGGCAAGCTGTTACAGATGTGAATCACCAACTGTGCTCACTAGGGGTCACATTCCCAGAAGCTAAATAAAGGGCCATGAGAGGCACAAGGGTGGGAAAGGGGGGATCAACCAAAAGATCACTGAGGAGTCCCATCAGGGACTAGCCAGTTCCTCTTTTCTTCCAGCAAACAGGAATCCTCCCCATATTCCAAAGATGACATCTGCTATGCTGTCACTGAAAAGAAACACTTAGGTCAGACCTGTGCCCCATTTCTAGAGATTTTGGACTATACAGTTTTGGTTTTGGTGCCCATTAGACCTCTGGCCCCTTTGCATTAATAGAGCTCTTGTGTCCATGGGGTTGTAGATGAGAATGGGGGGAGGGTCCCTGGGACAGGGATAATGTCCTCTAAGCTCCTGTTAAGTGCCTTCTTTTCAAACTCACATGGATTCTCTAGAGTTCTGGCATGGATGAAAGTGCTCCAGTCACATGCCATGACCTCTGCTCCTATCTGGCCCCACATGATAGAGCACTGACTTGGGTTATTGTGGAAGGGGATGTGGGGATTGGGGCTAAGATACCTCAGCATGGACTACAGGCTCCTGGGGGAGGGGGGGGGAGGACTGATGTGCCTTTCCAGCTTGACTGAGCTCATTCATTTTGTCCTGCCTTTAGCCATCACTGGGGCCATCTTACCACCAGGTGGAGCCAGTTGTGTGACCATTCCTAGCAGGAGCTGCCTGGGTCTAGACTGCTCACCATCCCACATTGGTGATTGCATTCCCAGGTGCAAATCCAGTTAGAACCTGCTTGGTTCATCCAGAAAATAGAAGTGGGATGAGGCCAATCACCCAGTTTCTTCCTGCTTTAAATAAGAGAATGTCAATACATTTGTAGTTCTGAAGACGGGATTATATTTAAGGAGCCCCTGAGGTCAGGGGATGGACTTTGAGAAGTGGAGTTTGATGAGTTACCTGAAAAGAGAAATGAGTAGGACAGACCCCCCTTCCTAGAGCTTCCTATACCAGTAGGAGGCACCTAAAATCTACAATTTTCTCCCTGAGCCCGGAGTGTCTCATATCTCTGCGGGCCACTATCAGGCTTGCCCCTCCAAAGGAAGAAGCAACCGGGGCCATGTGTCCTTCTGATGGAGTACAGACCCAAAGTACATTCGGAGGTGCTGTGAGCAAGCATCTTTCCATGGAACTCAGAGAGAACAGGGGCTATGTACCGGTAGATGTTCAACCCTCTGTCTTTTGTTTCAGGTTGTCACAAGTTCGTCCCAATTCTGTCACTGTCATAGAATGTAGCACTGCTCAACTTCAAGATAAAATCTCCTGGTCACCTCCTAGTTCACTGATAAGAAATAAAACCCACATACTAAAAATAAGAGGGACTCTGGTTTTTCTAAAAAATGCAGGGCATGAAATTCTATATCTAATACGCATATAGTCTCCACCTCTCGATGTATAGACTACACATGTTGGGATGGAATAAATTACCACCAGTTTCCCTTTCTGGTGAACCAGTTGTTGGAAGGGGAAATACTCCTAAATTGTTGAATGGTTGCCTCTTATTTGAGTGGATTAGAAATTAGGCTGCTGAGCTATGAATAGAACAAAGGGTAGTAGCACTGTATTTTCCTATGTTCTACTGCTTAATTCCTACAATGTTGTTATTGTGTTTCAGAATGTGAGAAACATAGACAGACCCTTGTTATTATTGTTCTTAAAACCTACTTTCATTAGGAAAAGTGAGCAGTTAAGAAAAAAAAAATCTGCCAAACAGGAAAATCCTGACCTATAGCCTCATTTTTCTATAGTAGTTTTGATTGTGTGCTCCTCCTCCTACTGGATGAGGTGGTCTCCACTGACTGTGGAATTAGGGTATGGGGAGCAGGGAATGGCATGGGACTCCTTAGGGAAAATTCAGTTTCCCTAATCAGGCTTTTCAGACATTAGGGAAAATAACAGTGTAATGTTTTTCCCAATGAAGACATGAACCATCTGACTTGTACTGAATTTTTTCTATGGCCCCTCAGGGTTAGAGGCCCTGTCTCTTGGCAGAGCATGGAGATCTGAGCAGGAGCATGGGGTCCTCTGAGGTGCCTGGCCAGAAGCTGGTTCTCCAGGGGAGTATGGGAGATGATTATAACTAGGATAACAATGTGTTCTAATGAGATTCCAGGGAGTAAGTTACCCTGAAGAGAAAGGTTTGCTGCACACCTGTTCTTGTGGGGTGTAAATGGTCACCCTGGGCCTGTGAATGTGAGTGCCCACTCCTCTGCCTCATCTCTGCTCTCTGCTCATGCCACCTCACCTCTGCTTTCTCTCTCCCTTTCTCTCTTTTTCTTTGGCGCTCTTGCCTTGTCCTACACTCCATTTTTAATGTTCCCTTGGGACACATTTGAAAAGTTCCCCTCTTTATGGGAACATAACGCAGAGACTTTTATAATTACAGTGTAGGAATAGTGGCTTCTATTCATCATTACAGCCTTCCTCTTTCCTCTTGGGCAAACCCGGCCAAGGAAAGAGTCCTGGAAAGAAATTTGCTTTGCCATTTGAAATGTGGAAAGAACTGAAAAATGAGAGGTGGAATTCAAAGATTTGGAATAATAATAATAATATTTGATTACTTCAGGGTAAAGCTAGACATGTTGTCAGAAGGATTATATCTCAGAATTAATTCAAATTGCAATCAGAGATAAAATATAAACTACTGCATCTCTACATTTATTCTTCAGAGAGGCACCTGGGTGGCACAGTCCGTTGATCTTCTGACTCTTGGTTTTGGCTCAGATCAGGATCTCAGGGTCCTGGAATCCAGCCTCACATTGGGCTTCTCACTTAGCAGGGAGTCTGTTTGAGATTCTCTCTCTCGCTCCCTCTGTCCTTCCACCCCTCTCAAATAAGTAAATAAGTCTAAAAAAAATTATTCCCCAGAGAATTTGGTTTAATATTGCTCTCTTTTTACTGACATTAACATTCCATTTTGCACTAAGAGGTATTTCCACATATTTTCATGCACACTCAAATCATTATTTTATTTTATTTATTTTTTAAAATATTTTATTTATTTATTCATGAGAGACACACAGAGAGAGGCAGAGGCACAGGCAGAGGGAGAAGCAGCCTCCATGCAGGGAGCCCAACGTGGGACTCCATCCTGGGTCTCCAGGATCAGTCCCTGGACTGAAGGTGGCGCTAAACCGCTGAGCCACCCAGGCTGTCCAAATCATAATTTTACTAAAAAATACGTATATGTGTTGAACAAGTTGTAATATTAGCAATGATTTTTAAAGTGGTATGGGTTCAGACAGTGATAAGTGAAACAGGTGATGGAGATTATGATAGACCACTGGGTATTGTATGGAAATGTTGACTCAACTGTTTTGTATGCCTGAAACTAATGTTATACTGTATTTTAACTAACTGAAATTTAATATAAAAAAAAATAGAAAGTAGTATGAGTTCCTGATAACACCAGGTTTGTATCATAAGGCATCAATGGTATTGCTGAGTTAGAATCAAGATATATCTTGTTGCGTTGACTAAAAAACTAACCTCAAAACCATTATTGATTTATGTAAACTGTCAAATGACCAAATCCTATTTTGATTATTATGTTTTAAAACCCAACTGCATTTTACCTATAAATGTTTTATGTGAATCTGTTGGATAAATTCAAACTATCAATCATTTTCTTATGGTTTAAAGAAGAATATTTATCTGAGAACTGCATTTTATAAATGTCTACTTTTTAGATAAGCACTTGCTTAAATGCTTTGGTCTAAAAACATATTATAATAGATACTGATAACAAATAGCATTCAACATTGTCACAGATTTACATAAGCTAATCTCACTAAGGTATTTTCCAAATAGATTATTTTAATTGGTCTCATTTTTGAGAAAAAGTAATGAGAAAAATTAAAAATATATATTCTTAGGAAAGCATCTTCAAGATGTCTTTGACTCAGCCTTCCACTTCTAGGAAGATGGAATAGACATATATTTTCCTTATTCTTTTCTTCTACGTACCCATAAAAATCACGGGCTCTATGTAAAATAAAATTTAAGGATATTCTGAAAGGTTGCAACTGACCAGAGACCTCAGTAAAGGAATGACATGAGAGTGAGTTCCCAGCTGTCCTGTTTGTCTCTAGGTGGTGGGTTAGGTGGAAACTGACACAGACAATAAAGCCCCCCAGAAGCCTGCTCTCTAGCCAAAGAAAGTGAAAGGGAAAACTTTTAGACATTAATAGCTCTATTCTAGCCAAAAACCCAGACAAAACTGTGTCTCCATCCTCACAGAGATAACAAAGCCTCCGGCAGCAGGGAGAAGAGACTTTCATCCCTTCCAGATGGCTTCACTCATTCTCCCCAACATGCTAGTACCAGAGGGGCTTACAGATGTCAAGAGTGGAATTCTAGCTAGGACAATAAGGCAAGAAAAAAGTCATATTGTTTGGAAAGGAAGAGAGAAAACCATCCTTCTTTGCTGATGACATGATTGTCTACATAAGAAACACAAGGGATCTATAAAATTACTCCCAGAACTAATAATTGAGTTCAGCAAGATCACAGGATACAAGATCAACAATACTTCTATATAGTCGCAGTGAACACATGGGTTTTGAGGTTAAAAACATAATGCTCTTTACAATGGTGTAAAACCTGTAATAGGTGTAAAATCTAATAAAATTTGTACTCAAGTTGTATGTTAGAAATGACAAAATATTGATGAAAGATTTTGTTTAAAAAAAGATTTAAATAAATGGACAGACATTCTATAATCATGTATTGGAAGGGTAATATAGTAAAGATGTCAATTTGCCAAAAGTTGATGTACAGGTTTAACAAAATTTCTACTCAAACATCAGAAATAACGTCTGTAAGAGGAAACAAGGTTATTATGAAATTCATATGGAAAGACAAAGGAAGTAGAGTACCTAAAACAACTTTGAGAAAAGTAAAGTGGGAAAAATCAGTCTACCCACGTTGAAAGTGTGTTATATAGTTACAGTAATCAAGGTGATGTGTGATGTTGACAGAGAGAAAGATATAGATACAGAATAGAGAACCCAGGAATAACCCCCCCCCCAATATAACAAAATTAGTTTGACAAAAGTCCAAAAGCAATTCAACGGACACAAGTTTCTTTCTTAACAAATGGTGCATGTGTATCTGGACATCCATTGGCAAAAAAAAAACAAAAAAAACAAAATAAGATTAAAAAAAATATCAACCTACATCAATACAAAATAAAATCATACAAAAAGTATTAGTGTATAAACTTGTTATACAAAAATTAATTAAAAATGGATTATAGATTTAGGTCTAAAATAGAAAAATACAAGACTTATAGGGGAAAAAATAGGACAAAGTTTTCAGACAAAAAATGTCTATACTGTACAATTCTCACACCTAACACCAAAACATGATCCATAAAAGGAAAATTGGAAAGTTGAATTTCATTAAAATTAACAACTTTTGCTCCATCAAAGCCCTATTTAGAGGGAAAAAAACTAAAAACCTAAAACCAAATACCAAAGGGGACAGAATGTTTGCAAATTGTATGTCCAACAGAGGGTTAGTCTTTTTTTTTTAATATTTTTGTCTTTATTTATTTATGATAGTCACACACAGAAAGAGAGAGGCAGAGACACAGGCAGAGGGAGAAGCAGGCTCCATGCACCGGGAGCCCGACGTGGGATTCGATCCCAGGTCTCCAGGATCGCGCCCTGGGCCAAAGGCAGGCGCCAAACAGATGCGCCACCCAGGGATCCCCCGGAGGGTTAGTCTTTAGAATATTTTATATTCTCTCTAAACCCAGTGGTAAAAAAAAAAAATTCCAATTAGAAAATAGGCAAAATACATGAACAGACATGTCAATGGTAACAATGTAGAGATGGCAAATAGGCACAAGAAAGGATGTTTGACATCATTAGCCACTTGGTAAATGTAAATTAAACCCACAATGAGGTATTTCCACATATTTCTCAGGAAAAAATAGTGACAATGGTAATGCTGATGAGCATTAACAGAAACCCGTTGCTTGTATATTACATTGGGAGGGTAAAATGGTGCAGCCACTCTGGAAAACAGTTCCTAAAAACCTAAATATGCATGTACCATATGATCCAATCTCAGAGAAATGAAAATTTGTGTTGACATACAAACCTGGACACTAATGTTTCTAGAAATTTTGTTTATAATAGCAAAACACCAAAACTAGCACAAAAAACAAAACAATTGGAAACAATCTAGATGTCCTTCAAAGCAAATTATGGTGATTCACATTATAAAGAATACTCACCAATAAAAAGGAACAAACTACTCATGCACACAACAACCTGGATGAATCTCCAGAAAATTATTCTGAGTGAAAATATCAATCCTAAGAGGTGACATTCCAATTATATAATAGTCTGCAAATGATGTGCCATCAAGAGGGAGAAGAGACTAATGGTTGCCGTGTGTGGAGGAGGGATGTGGTGCAGCTGGAAGAGGGCAACATGACAGGCAACTGGATACCTAGACGCTGACTGTGTTCTAGCCAACATCCTGGCTGCAATGTTGGACTCTGGTTCTGGAAGATGTTGCCCCCAGGTGAACCTAAGTGAAGGGCACACAAGATCTCCCCCATGACTTCCAGTATGTGCATGTAAGTCTATAATTATCTCAAAAAAAGAAAAAAGATAATTAAAAAACTCTCCCTTTTTAACCTATTTCTGTATGAGGCTAAATTTTCCTCATATCTTCAACCAAAACACCATTTGGCAAATCATTGACTGCAGAAGTTCAAATGGCTGACATCTCTTTAGCCAGAGATGTCTTTTGTTTTTTTTAATTTTTTTTATTGCAAAAATGTAAAGCGATGCCATTGTAGTCAGTATGTACACTTTTGTTTTTGAAATGTTTTTCTTCAAAAATATGTTTTTATGGTGATACATAATTTTATAGATGTTATTTTTCAATGGTATATTTAGAAAATTTCTGTTTCTGTTTCCAATAATGATTGATAGGTAGTAAGTAATGATAAGTAAAAATCACCTGAGCTATAAAAGCTCTTTGGAATCCTTGGTCATTTTTAATGGTTGGAGAGGTCAGAAAGACCATCAATGTGGGCACTTGATGGGATGAGCACTGGGTGTTATACTATATGTTGGTAAATAGAACTCCAATAAAAAAATACACACACACACACACAAAGAATTGAAAAGGAAAAAAATAATTTCACTTCCTTGTGGAGGCAAATATTTATATGTCAACCAATCTCTTATGCCTCAACAGATATAATTTTATGCCAATTAAAAAAAAATTAATAAAACGTTGCAACTACTCCAAAATTGGTGGGTAATGTTCACCAAGCACACTGAAACTACAGCTTATTTTGTCTGTATAGATGTATTAAAATACATGAGAATATGTTCTTTCCAAAATATAATGCAATGAGAATGAATGGTCATGAGTTTAAACATGGATGTAGTATTTAATGTCAACACAGATTCAACACCCAAAGATTTCTAAATAGAAACCGTAAAATGCCTTTTTAAAAATATCATCTTAATCTTTGTCTCATTGTCTAATCAGAAATTGAAGAGTCTTTAAGCACTTATTTAATTCATCTCATCATTTAAGAGTCACTGGTCCTCAATGGCAACCGATCACCCTGCAGGCAGCATGGAAATTCCTGTTGCTCAGAGTTGGATGTTTCTGATGAGGCCTTAAATATTGAGATTTTATTTATTTATCACACAGGAAGAAGATATTTCACTCCCAAAGCCAATCGACAGGGAGATTGCAATTATTCCATTCTTCTGGCACCAGTTTTTCCTCGTGCATGTTCCTCTGAGTATTATAAAACATCCTCAGCTGTGATTTTTAACGTTCAGATATTTCCCTCCACCCCACAGATAAATTAATTTACAACAACCAAGAAATTCAGGTGCCAGGACTTTGTAAACAAGTGTTTAAAGCCAAGTTTACTTTTGTCATAGATTACCATAAGGGAAGCACAGAACTCAGTGGAAGTCGCAAAGGTATGACAGACAGGCCTTGTTTCCGGTGACCTGTGTACACCGTGCTCCTGCTGCAGGCCCTTCCCTTCTGTTGGTGCATCCCGCTGCACTTAAGGAGTGTTGGGTTCTTGTGTAACGGTTGCTGTGCTTTACCCCCATCCCTCCCACCCCTCCTCCCTTCCAGGACTAAGCACCCTTTACTACAGTGACCAGCTGTGAGGACATCTGGGAGCTTAGGGCTGCACTGCCCCTCCAGGTGATTATCCTTCTGTGAAGAAAATTGTCGTGACCAAGGGTCACACTCCCTTCCCAGAAGCAGCTGTTCTCCAATGATGGACCAGTGGTAGATGGATAAAGGCCTGGGCTCCTCATCCAGTCAAGAAACTGTAAAGGGGCGAGCCTCTGGCCCCGGAGCTCTGCTGGGATGGCTGAGCCCATTGTGATGTCATAGCTCCACGTCTCCCTCTGCCCATCCTGTCCTTGCATTGGTGCAGACAAATCTCCCTCTCAGAGCCAGTTTACCACACCACTGGGCCCTCAGCACCTGTCCAGCCTGCAGAGACTATCCTTCCAGGCTTAAATTCCAACTTCCCCCAGCTCATGTTCTGCAAATAAATGTCACTTCTACTATGGGGAAAACAGTGATCATTAGATAAGAGTCCTTACAACTTCCCTCTCCCCTGGCACATTTAATCACTGTTTACGTTTACTTAAATGAGTTGTCTTACTTCCACTGCCAGACGACAATCTGTCCTCTTCTCCGATGCATAATTTCTGCCTAATACATAATTTCTGTCTAATACAATAATCTAAAATACGTAGAGCATGGTAGGTTCTGGAAGGAACATACCCAAGATAATCACAAATGATTTGAGAAACATTTTATATTTTTATTATAAAATCAATATGCACTAATACTAGCTTTATCCTTTTTCTTTTCTCTTTCCTTCATCATCCTTCCTCAAGCTGGTCCTCCTGGAGCAGGGTCTTGGGTATTCAGATCCGAGGTTTTTGGTTTTTTTTTTAATTTATTTTTTTATTTTTTCAGAACCAAGGTTTGTAACTGAATCTTCATTCTTCTTCATCCTTCATGGGCCATAATTGACTCAGGGCAGGACCTTAACAAATACTAAAACTGGTGGTAAAAGTTGGATGAGGAACAACATAGCTACATAGCTTCAAAATATTAACCCCTCAGTACATGTTAATGATGACTTACTTACTTCACAGTGGGAAATCTAACAGACATCACCTTAACCACAGTGGTCAAAACTAATGTGACCAGAAATGGGAGAGATGTACTTCCTGATAGGATACCCTGAGCATGTGGTCCTCCTTCTAGAAGTGCACAGCCTGGACCTAGTCATGAGGCAACATCAGATCCACTTGAATGGAATTGTCCATGTGTCCACATGATAAAGACAAGGAAAGACCCAGGAAGTATTACAGACTAAAGAAGACAAAAGACCATGAATGGGGCCAGATAGTCACGACTTCATTGCAAAATAACCTTTTTCCTAATTTTACTTTAATAATAATATGGAAAATAAGTCCCCAATTGACCGTTTTTGTCCTTTCTAACTTTCCCCCATTGTACAACCATTTTGCTTCCATTAATGTGCTTAATATCACCTTCAGCTTTATTAATTGGAATATCTGAAATTTATCACTTTGTCCCTTTCCACTGTGACTTTTCTCTTCAAGTGGTGAGATGTAGTATCTCTTTTTGTAACTTTTCAGGACTGTGTTGTTGTTGTTGTTTTGTATTTTTTGTTTGTTTGCTTTTGTTGTTTGTTTTACCTTTAATTCTTCCGTTAGGAGAGTTCTTTGGCTTGTATGTTCTGAGTTTACCATATCTTTGCCTTCTGATGCCTTTTTTTCCTCAAGTAATATTTATTTGGTTTTATAATTATAAAGTCACAACAAGTGTTAAACCTCTGTGCAGGGATTTTAGTGCAATTTATGTTAGACATATTAGTTTCCTGAATTTCATTTTGTTTATTCATACTTTCATTTGACTAATACTTATATTTATTGGGCATCTACTATTGCCACGCAGTATGTTGTTCTGGCAATATGGTGGAGAACAAAACAGGCACTATATTTTATGATACTGTGTTTTTTAAGATTTTTCTCTTTACTCTGGAACTTGACAATTTTCACCAAGTTTTATGTTGTATACAATTAGTATACTTGTGTTAATATTCACTGTTCTTTCTTAAGTGTGAACTTACAATTTCTTCCTACCCTATAAAGGTTTTACTATTTTCATTACTATTTCCATCTTTTTAATTTATATTTTATACAGATTAGGACTACTTTTTTCTTTCTTACTTATCTTCTCATTAATTTATTTTTGTCTTCTGACATATTTAACTTTCACATTTTTTTCTCTGTCATATGTTTCTTTAGCATCCCGCCTGCTGTCCAATCATTCTAGATAGCTGTCGACATAGCCATTGTATAACTTCTTTCACTTTGTATTGTTTCTTTTACATGATAGTTTGTTCTTCTTCATTTTGGCAACATTTTCCAAAAAGTTCTTATTTTTCAAATAAACTTTAAGAATCTGGTTTGATTTCTTAAAGTGATACAGTATTCTAAACTGCAATCCTTTCATTTTTAAAAAGATTTTATTGATTTATTCAGGAGAAATACAGAGAGAGAGGCAGAGACATAGGCAGAGGGAGAAGCAGGCTCCCTGTGGGCAGCCTGATGTGGGATTCGATTCTAGAAATCCAGGATCATGTCCTGAGCTGAAGATAGACTCTCAACCACTGAGCAACCCAGCCATCCCAATCCTTTTCTTTATTTATGACTACTTTCTCTTCCATCTCACCTTTACATGAAATCACCTGTTTTTATCCCATATTTGGTAGTTAGATGGGTTTTCCATACCATTTTAAAGGTGTGAATCTAAAGTAAGGGGATGGGAAGAATATTTTTAATTTACTCTTGTTCTTTACTGCCTCATAGATCCAGCAATCTAGGTATTTGTGGAAGAAATTTCATACCCAATCAAAGAAATTCCCTGAAAGGGTATAGGCCAAGGAGTATTCCTGCACATTTGATGTGGCATTCAGAATTGATGGGACAAACTTCATCATTGTCTTATTTTAAAAAATTGCCACAGCCACTCTGACCTTCAGGAAACACCGTCCTGATCAGTCAGCAGTCCTCAACATGAAAGAAAGACCTTCTATCAGCAAAAATATTATGACTCACTGAAAGCTCAAACAATGGTTAGCATTTTTTAACCAAAAGTATTTTTTAATAATTATAATAATAAATAGCCAGGACAGTGCTAATCTCTGGCCAAAACATTGACATGTCATCTATTCTTCATCAGAATTACTTTTAGCCCAATGTGCATTTGAAAGTCTTAAAACTTTTTAAAAAAGATTTTATTTATTTATTCATGAGAGACACACCCACAAAAAGGCAGAGACATAGGCAGAGGGAGAAGCAGGGTTCTTGCAAGGACCCTGAGGCAGGACTCAATTCCAGGACCCCAGGATCACAACCTGAATCAAAGGCTGATGCTCAACCACTGAGCCACCTATTTGTCCCAAAGTCTTTAAACTTTTATTTTATTTTTTAAAAACTTTTACAATAAATATGGGTCCTATCTTAATCCCAACAATATAATCAAAAAGCCATAAGTTAAAAATAAAATAAGAAGACTATTTAGAATATGTCCTTAAATTGGATTTTGCTGAAAACATTTTTAGCATAGACACAGCCTGAATTACCAACAACCTTGAAATTCAAAATATGAAAATATCCAAATGAAAAGCAACACGGGTCCTATCCTCAAGGTTCTATGTGAATGTCAGGCAATGTCTACCAATTATCTCTTTTGTACAAATAAGTAGCTCATTCATATGGAATCACAAGGGGTATTAAATAGCCAAAACAATATTGAAAAAGATAAAGTTGGAAGACACATTTTCTGATTTTAAAACTTACTACAAAGCTACAATAATAAAAACAGTGTATAATGGCATAAGGATAGAAATATTGACCAATGGAATAGAATTGAGAGTTCAGAAACAAACTCAAATATATATGGCCAATTGATTGTCCATGAAGGTGCCAAAACTACTTAGTGGGAGATAGAATACAAAAGGATGAAATTGAGCTCTTAACCCCATTTCATATTTAAAATTAATTAAAATTGATCAGTGATCTAAACAGAAGGGCTACAACTATAACACTTAAAAAGAAAATATAGGAGTAAATCTTCTAGATCTCAGATTTGTCAATGGATTCTTAAATTTGTTACCAAAAGAAAATTACAGATAAATTGGACTTCATAAAAATTAAAACCTGTTGGGAATTATCAAGAAAACGACAAGAAAACCTGCAGAATGGCAAAAAAAAAAAAAAATAATTGAAAATCATATAACTAACAAAGATACTAACTTTAAAGAAGTTTTATACTTTTACAACTTAACAACAAAAAGACAAACAATTCAATTTTAAAAAAGACAACTTAAATAGACATATTTCCTTTTTTTAATAGACATATTTCTAAAGAAGATACCCAAAATGGCCAACAAACACATGAAATGATGTTTAACATCATTGGTGATTAAAGAATTGCAAGTCAAAACCACAATGAGACACTGCTTCACAGTGACCTGAATGGCTATAATAAAAACAGTGTAAAATAGCTATATTGACAAGAACATGGAGAAATAGGAACCCTTATATTGCTCTTGAGAATTCCAAATAGCTCAGCCACTGTGGAAGACATATGGACAATTCTTCAAAAAGCTAAATGTAGAATTACCATATAACTCAGCAGCTCCATTCCTAGGTATATACCAACGAGCAATGAACACTTCTGACCATACAGACACAAGTAAGTATACACATACACAAATGTTTAGAGCAGCATTATCTATTATTCACCAGCCAAACAGTTCTTCTAGATATCCATCAATAGATGGATGGATAAACAAATTGTGGTGTACAATACAATGAAAAAGTATTCAGTCACAAAAAGGAATGAAGTACTGACACGTGCTGCAACTTGGATAATCCTTAAAAACATTAAGCTAAGTGAAAGAAGCTTTACACAAAAGGTGTCATATTACACAATTTTATTTATATGAAATATCCAGGCTAGGCAACTCCACAGAGACAAAAAATATATTATAGGTTGACAGGCAGTGGGAGGAGAGAAGAAGGGGTAATCATTTGAAACTTGAGAGAAGTCATGGCTGTACAATACTGTAAATGCACCAAATGCCACTGAATAATAAATTTTAAAATGATAAATTTTATGCTATGTGAATTTTACGTAATGTTAAGAGACCAAAAAAAAAAAAAAGTTCAAAATTTGTTTTCTTCTAGTCTCCTTTGGTATCTATCTATCTATCTATCTATCTATATCTATCTGACATATTGAGCATCATTAGTTTTCAGAAAGAAACTGATTTCTTCAAATGTAATGAATATCATTACAGTAAAAGACATTGCTATTAATAGTAATAAACTTTTCAATAATTTTTATTCTTTATTTTAAAATCACTTTTTAATTAATAAATTACTTTGTTAATATCATTTCTCTCAAAAAAAGAGCTTTTCTCTGTACAAATATTTCTGGTTGTTATGATCTATGAATATGTGTAAATAGTTTTAATATGTGAGATGCTTTAATGATGCACTGGTAATAGTAATTTTTTCTCCTAAAAGTTTATAATATAGAGTAAAATCAGAGAAACTAAACTTTTAAAGTATTTTAAATTAAAGCAAAACTTAGTATAGAAGTGCCCACTAATTACATCTAAAGATATTCTTGCTTATTAATGACCACAATGAATATATTAAGCAGTGTGAAATCATCCAATTGCATTTTTCTTCTGAATCTCCATAAAATGTGGGAAGGTTTGCAAGACTTGAACAGTGCAAAACAAAAACTTAAAACTATCTGTTGGTATTTCTTAGAATATAAGAAAATTCAACTCTCTCAGCTCTGACTGGAGTTACTTCAAATATACACAACCTAACAGAATATTCCTTTTGACAGAATTCTACTTACTCAGTCCTTTGCAGTTCAGGGATTCTCCTGGTATTCAGTCAAAGTGAAAGAACATAATATAGGACTGTTATCTGCTATGGATGATTATGAACTAAGCAGCCTTTGGGAAGTTTTAGGAGGGAAGCTATTGTAGATGAGTTCCTTTGTGGACTTATTTTGAACTGTGATTGTACTTAGAGTACATACTTTATCTCAGATACAAATAAAATGAATGTATTCAACAAATATAGAGGTGGAGTTTTAGTTATATCATTTATCTTTATTTCTTAAAAAATAAGGTCAAGAAAAATAGCTCTTTTCAAGTTTTTGGAAACTTTTTTATAAGTATATGAGAAAATACTATAAAAATAAAAAATAAAGTATATTACAGTCCCAAGTGATTTTAAGTTTTTCTAATAAAAATGGAGACATTTTATAATTATCTTTTTTGGGAGGTTGGGAAAGTCCCTTCTTTACAGTGCTGGAAATCTTTTGACCTTCAAAATAAAGTCACCTTATTGAAAGTAATTTAATCAACAGACATATTGAAGTACTTGAAAATGAATTTCATCCTTTAATTTGTGAAACATTTCCCTTTTGCTATTAAATCTTATCATATGACATTTGCAAGAAAATCAATTGTAGTGTCTTAGAGGTGACTTTGAACAAGTTTCATTTGAATGAGTATATGTATCAGTATATAATCCACAAATGTTATCTTCATCAAAACTTATGCATATTAAAAAAAAACGACATTGCTCTTAATTCTACAAACAATTGTATCTTATTTTTTTTTTAGAAAGGACATCTGAAAAATTTAATGATCTTGCCTATACAAATATTCCAGGATAATGACATATGGTGCAAGTATTTTTACATAATCAGTCCTAAAATAGGATTAGCAAGTCATGTGCAACCAACAGATGTGTGCTTACAACAAACATACTTTGGGAACTATTGCCTCTCTGTTAGATGTACATGGATTAAATATTTCTAGACACTTGGCTTGAATTCATAATGACACTCAAGATTACAAACATGGTACGTAGACTGTGTTTGAAGAACTTAATCCCTGTTAAATGTCAAACTTGCTTTTTTATACTTTTAGCAGATATATTCCTACTTGGTACAATATTTAAGTGGTTAAATAGAATCAAATAAGACCTAAGGTTCCAACATAAAATATGTTGTCAGGATCATACCCTCTGCTTATTGGGAAGTATTATCAATGTCTTGCTCAGTTGTCAACTTTGACCTTAATCTAGCAGCAATGGCAAATCCGACAGATATTCGAAACAAGCAATTGCTTGACATATTAGAGAAACATTTTGATTTGACAGAAAGGCACAAAAAAACATTTTCTTTAATAATGTGAGCTGTCAGTGAACACAGAGCAATACTGACCCCTGAGGATTCATTGTTCATTTGAGATGGTTTAGGGCAGTTCTGGGTTCTGGCAGAAGCTATATTTTCATAAGCCAACTATTCGAATTTAAATAATAGAACTGGTGTACTTGCTAGAAAAAACAAAAACTAGCATTGTAACATATACAATGTCAGGCAAGTTGTTGACTGATGGATATCATCTCATGATGGCTCATACATACAAACTATGTCAGTTCGAAGCTACCGGTTTTTCCTAAATACAACAAACAAGAGGTAGCTGCTTCTGTAAAAAAGAAGGGCCACCCATCCTCCTACTGCCCCTGATTGCCACCCCACGGGTAGCTGATCACACAGGTGAACCACCGCTGCCCCAAACTAGGCAGTCTCTTGCACTCTACTTTTATATACAGAGCAATGCATAATTGTCTAAATAGGTGCTTGGTCATGAAGGAAAACAATTGCCTGACACTCTAAATAAGAGTCCTGACAGAAATAACCTCTCCCAGCTTCAACTGAGGAACAAGAAAATAAATAAATTCAGATGGAGTAAGATTCTAGCCACTGTATTGAAGAAATATCACTAGTTCTTTAATGAGAAGGAACTAAAGACACACATTTCAGTCCACTTTGAATCCTTTACAGTTTGTTCCATGAATCTTTATAACAAATTGTCTGGAGTATTCATCACAGGATGTTGAGTCATTCTCCACTTGTTTTGATAAAATTCTGAGTTAAAGAACCCTCGTATGTTATGTCAGGATATATGGATAGATATTGGACAAGACATATCCTATTTGATAAAGTCACACTATGCAAGATCATTTAGAAGTACCTTTTAATTATTAGTAATTTAAGGTGGTCTCTGAGACCAGTGAACAGCCTTATCTCATCACGTACATCAAGATGCCAATTTTGTTTATCCACTTGTGTTTGTTTTTTTTCAGGCTTATATTTATTTGAGAGAGAGAGACAGACAGACAGACAGACAATGAGTGGGGCCCAGGGAAGGACAGAGGGAGGGGATGAGAGATCCTCAAGCAGACTCCCCACTGAGCATAGAGCCCAACATGGGGCTCCATCTCATGACCCTGAGATCATGACTTGAACTAAACCATTAGTCAGAGGCTTAACTGACTGAGCCACCCAGGTGCCCCCTATCTAATTACTTGTTTTGGTCAAACCACCAATGAGCTGAAGGAAATACAGCCCACGCCTCTTTACCCAGGGTTTTACTTTCCACAGTTTCAGTTACTTCTGGTCAACAGTGGTCCAGAAGCAGGTGATCCTTCTGATGTTTTGTTAGGTCGGTATTACTGTAAGGCTATGTCACAATGCCTAAATCAGTCACTTCTCTTTACCTCATTACATAGACATTTTATCATAAGAGTGTGAGTATAGTACAGTAAGATATTTTGATAGAGATCACACAGTCACCTAACTTTTATTACAGTGTATTATTGTAACTGTTCTATTTTATTATTAGCCATCATTATTAGTTTCCGACTGTGCCTAATTTATATATTAAATTTTATCATAAATATGTATGTATAGGATAAAATAGTATATAGGGTTTAGTATTATTGTAACTGTTCTCTTTTATTATTAGCCATCATTATTAGTTTCTGACTGTGCCTAATTTATATATTAAATTTTATCATAAATACGTATGTATAGGATAAAATAGTATATAGGGTTTAGTACTATCCATGGTTTCAGGCATCCACTGGGGTTTTGGAATGTATCTCTCATAGATAGATAAGGGAGACTACTCTATCAGTGAATATCTTCTTATGTCTGAAAGTACCCTTAAGTACACAGAATTGTAAAATGGATATTATTTTTATTGTACCATAAAGATAGCACTTACACACAGAGAAAAATGGATGATTCATATAGTAGTTCTATATTAAAAGGCTGCTTAGAAAAAAATAAGCAAAAATAGTTAAGACACTCCGTGTTTCAAAATATAGAAAATGAGTTAAAAGCAAATAACAGTAAACCATCCATAGTAAAGTAAGATGCCAATAAATACTTTTATGAATTTGAAGCTGAAAAAAAAAACTCCCTGAGAATAACAAAAATGAAACTATATATATCGTGTGTCAGAAACTGCCATTAGCATGACATTAAGTCATGTGACAAACTTGGAAGAATGCAGCAGGTATAACAAAGATGACATCCTTAATGAAAACGTTCTCACAAATCACTGAGGACAAGACAGACACACCAACAAATCACAGAAAGAGACATTAGCAAGTTATCCACTAAAGAAACACATTGGATGCTAAAATTTTTTCAAATAAATATTCAAATTCCCTTGGAACTATAGAAAAGCAACTTCAAAAACAATTACATTCTATTTACGGACTATTAAGATAGCAAACATAAATGAGAAAATATACAATATTGACAGAGGTATGAGGACTGCAGATTTTCATTCACTGCTTATGGCCTTGAAGATTTCTTCATTTTTCCATGGTTACATTGTAATATGTACAAAAAATTCTAAGAATGCATCTTAATGTACTCCTGTATGTATTTGGGGTTTAGTATATCTTGGTACATGCAGATAATTGAATAACTGGAATTACAGGCAATATGTATAGCATTTCAATGGTAGTTGTTTTATAATAATAGTACTTGTTCACTTCTGGGACTAGCAATAATTTTTATTTTATCTTTATATTTAAGAATTTATCTTGGGGATCCCTGGGTGGCGCAGCGGTTTGGCGCCTGCCTTTGGCCCAGGGCACGATCCTGGAGACCCGGGATCGAATCCCACATCAGGCTCCCATTGCATGGAGCCTGCTTCTCCCTCTGCCTGTGTCTCTGCCTCTCTCTCTCTCTCTCTCTCTGTGTGTGACTATCATAAATAAATAAAAAAATAAATAAATAAAAAAAATTTTAAAAAAAAAGAATTTATCTCAGTGACCTGGGTTGTGAACACAAGTTTACATGTGGAAGCTTCAACTTTTTACAATAAATCATTAGTATAAAGTGCACTCACACATTCATGCACACATACTCACATCTAGATAAATGTAAAGACAAAGAGGGGCACATGGGTGGCTCAGTAGGTTAAGTGTCTAACTTTTGGTTTTGGTTCAGGTCATGACCTCATGGGTTGTGGGATGAGCCCCGGATCCAGATCCATGCTGAGAAAGGAGTCTGCTTGAAGATTCTCTCCCACTGCCCCCCCCCTCTCTCTAAAATAATAAATAATAGGTAAATATTTAAGAAAATTAAGAATATGAAATATACAGCATAGTTTTAGCTGAGGATGTTTTTGAGCCCATGAGTGCTAGTTTTTCAACACTTCCCTCTCTTTTAGGTACATTCTGAGATTCACACAATCAACTTTTGTACATAAAAATGCTATCCCCTCCAGAAAATGTATAGACACTTTTTAAATACTTTGCACTAATGTATACACTATTAGATTAGGTTTGAAAACCAGACTGTAAATTTTTCTGTACAATATAATCAAATTTATATCTAACTTTATATGCAGGTTAAAATAGAGCATAATTATAAAATATTAATTTATTTATATTCTCTAATTTCCCATAGTATTAATTTAAAATTAGGAAGATGCTATGAAATGGAACTCATAAGAAAACATTTTTTTGAAAGTTAGTTAAGTAGAGTTAAAACTCAATGCAAATAGTCTATTTATTATCTGAAGTCCATAAACCATTTCCCTGTCACATTTATTTGAAAATAGATACATAAGGGATTTTGTGATGCTTTGGAAGCATTGCCAGGTATTGATTTTCAGGGTCACATGATGACAAATCTTGCTGACATGATTTTTATATTTTTATGACAAGAAGATCATTATTCAGATCCTTGACATTTAGAATTACTAACATTTGTATTGGACTGTCTATTACATATTTACGGTGTTTCAGGGATTTGCTGAAAACATAAAGCAGCAGAAACCAAACAACATATTATATCTGAAAGTATTGTCTGATTATTTAATGGAAATAAAGTATATAGATTTCAAACAAAAAAGTGACTCATTAGTCATGGCGACAAACAGATTGGTTTGCCTTAGTTTACTTTAGCTCTGTGATGCATATCGTACCAATGGAATAACCAGTCCTCAACTTTATTACGATGTCTTTGGTAAATTGCAGCATTCTTGTGTCATTGGACACATCAAACTGGCATATTTAAAACACTTATACAGAATTCATTACACACCCTAGCATTAAGTATTGATGACTTTGGATAGCATTGCATACAGCTTCATTTGGAATAGCAATAAAAATATTTTTCCTAGACTTCTGAAGTAGACAGCCAGTGATATAAAACTAGAAGAATATACTAAACCTTATTTCTTTGTAATTTTTCTTAAAGGATAGAGTTTTTTTCTTGTGTATTATTTTTTTCTCAGTTAACATATATAAGTCGTGTTGAGAAGCCTACAAAACTTTGAAACAGATTATGACACATCACATTGCAGCTTTCCTTGCTTTCTTCATTTTACTTCAAACTATATGAATTATTTATGTAATACTTTCTTGTCTAGAAGATTTGTTGATAACATATTCCTTCAAAAAACATTTGACATGGGTCATACAATTTTTGCAAGTTTTATGTAATTACCACCAAAAGGAAGAAAGCAAAAATACTATTTTTTAATCTTGAAAGAATTATTTTTCTCTTCAAATTTTTTAGACTTTTAACAATTATTCATTCTTTTTTTTTAAGGTAAATTATTGGTAAATCTGCAAGTCTCATAAAAAAACCTCATCATTAAAGGTTGACAAATATCAATTGTATTCTCTTCCCTTTGGCATATATGTATTAAAATGCATTGGTGAAGCATTGGGAAAATAAGTAACAATTTTATTTATTTAAAGGATGGGATTGACCTGTGTGAGGAAGCAGGCTTTCTGTGTAGACTGACTTGGTTTATGTGAAGATCATTACTGGGAGGGCTCTGAGACCTGCCAACTTCACTACAGTGATGAAGTACTGTGCTGATATCAGACTTTATGAGATCAGTACTTGTCTGTGTTAGACAAATCTCAAACTTTTTCATTTCAAAAACATTTTCTTATATTCAGTAGCTATT
The DNA here is from genome assembly GCF_048418805.1 of Vulpes vulpes. Taxonomy (NCBI): domain Eukaryota; kingdom Metazoa; phylum Chordata; class Mammalia; order Carnivora; family Canidae; genus Vulpes; species Vulpes vulpes. The sequence continues at coordinate 135,476,926 of NC_132784.1, forward strand.
ATTTAGTGGAAAATGTGGATTTTATAAATAATTTTACTGAGATAACTAAGCTGGTGGGGAAAATACAGTATTTCAATATCAAAACTTAGAATAAACTACAGATCATTTTTTTGTCTTTAAAGAGTATTTGCTGATATAAAGGAAAACAGTTGATTTTTGTATCTTTATTCTATAACTTATCATCTTCATGTACTCTTATATCTTCCATTATTTTAAAAAAATTTATCTTTTGGTATTTGGCAATGCGATCATATAAAAAATGAAAAAAATTTCCTCTGTTTTCAATTAATAACCTCTTCTTTTTTTGTCATATTGCTTTGCTAGAACTCTCATATTTATTTAGAAATGTAAATGAATCCAGGCATGCTTTTCTTAAGCTTTATTTTAGGAAAAATCTTTGGGGAACTTGGAGGTTAAATGTAAGGCCAATGGTAGTTTTAAATTTGTGTTTTATAATTAAGACACAATTATTGGATATTAAGTGTGCTTTGATCAGAAATTGATTTGGAATTTTAGGTACACATCAGTAATTTAAAGAGCTAATTTTATTCAACATCTAACAAAATGCTTATTTAAAAAAGGTTTATTGGGATCCCTGGGTGGCGCAGCGGTTTGGCGCCTGCCTTCGGCCCAGGGCGCGATCCTGGAGACCTGGGATCGAATCCCACATCGGGCTCCCAGTGCATGGAGCCTGCTTCTCCCTCTGCCTGTGTCTCTGCCCCTCCCTCTCTCTCTCCCTCTCTCATAAATAAATAAAAATTTAAAAAAAAAATTTAAAAAAAAATAAAAAAAATAAAAAAAAAATAAAAAAGGTTTATTATTTGAGTAATCTCTACACCTATCATGGGGCTCAAACTCACAGCCCCAAGATCAAGAGTCCCATGCTCTATTGACTGATCTGCCCAGGCACTTCTTAACAAAATGCTTTTATTTCTGATTTTAAAATTAGTTCGTGTTCATTGGAAAAGAGTTAAAATATTACAAAAGAAATTAGGAGGAAGCAATACTACTTACAAGCCCATTTAAAGGCAAATTGAGATGATAATGTATAGATTTTAATTATTTTCCATGAAATGTTCATATACATAAGACTTTCTAAAATGAGATTTTAATATTCAAGTTTTTTATACACTGCTGTTTTAATATCACTATATGTTATAGATCCATAACCATACAAATAAGAGGTAGACTTACATCATTATTTAATTACTAAATAGTTTTCATTTGTGTGGCTATAACCTTTTTATTTTTTAAGTCCCACCGTTAAATATTTATGTGGTTTCAAATCTGGCTTTGGCTCCTAAAAAAATGTGTTTGTATTTCTTTTCATTTTCTCTGTCTCTGTCTTTCTCCAGATGAGGCTGCATGTGTGCACACACCTGTGAATGCACACACACACACACACACACACAGTGAAAAGGAAATCCTCAAAGAACACAAAGATTGTTTACCAGTAACCAGGGTAGTGAAGGATGGAGGGGACAAAGGCTGGTTTACTATTCACATAAGCTGTGGGGAAAACGACTCATGAATTCATGTGAGATATAAGAGAGAGCAATGGTTGAATTTGACCTGGAACCAATGAGTATATTTAGCAACAATAAAATAAAATCAATTAGCTTAATGCCTGGGATTCATCTCAACCTATATACATCTAAAAGACAAATGGTTACCTTTTAAAATTATGGCTATAAAAAATAAGATAAAATTATGGCTATCATCCCTCTACTTTTTGTACAATGAAAAATATTTGCATGATCATAGATCTTAAATTCACTTTACTTGGTTTGAACTTATGGAAAAAGTATTGAAGGATTCAATAAGCTCTAGATCAGAATATACATACTACAATCTCCATGTTGTGAAATTACTAATCTATAACTAAAACAAACAAAAATCAGATGATGGGGGTTGGGGGAAAAGAGAGAACAGGAAGCATTTCTCCACCAGATGTTTGATAAAACTGGTCTTAGATCATAGTGGTAAATGTAAAGAGATAACAGAAATTAAAATAACAAGACCATTAGGGAACAAAATTTATGGATGTACATAGGCTGTCAAAGAAAAATTAATTCCTTGATGCCATCATTGAACAGGAAGGAAAATAAACTTGAGGCTGAGTTTATGATAATATAAATAAGAGAGAAGAAGTAAACTTAAGTAAAGAAAGAGAAGTGCAACCATTTATTATGTAGGCTGTTCTAGATTACCTATAGCACTCTGGTGGAGTCTACCACTGATCAAAGATTCAACACTGAGCAAAACAGACAATAGACACAGTGTCTTCGTCACAGAACTTAACAGTCTGGTGAAGGAAACACACGATTAGCACATATCCCATAACATATCCAATGAGGATAAGGCTGTGGGGAAAACAAAGCAAGGGGAAAGGGTAGGGAGAGCTAGCTATGGAGCAGAGTATGAGAAGGAGTGCCTAGTTGTCACAGGATGGTCAGAGAAGTCATCAGCCAAGGTAGAGTCTGGGTAGGGATCTGAATGAAGGAAGTGTGGTCATGCTGACGGAGTTCAAGGTGAATGCAAAGAGCCCGAGATGAAAGAATGTTTGATGTGTTTGTGGCACATTTGGGAGACCAGTGTGGCTAAAGAGGAGTAGCCAGTGGGGAGAGGGTTGGGAAATGGGTTGTGCCATTGGAAACCACTGGTGGTATCCTTGATATTCCTTTGCCTAGCAGTGACTCCTAACTTTGGCTACACACTGGAATCCTCTGAGGAGTTTGTAAAACTATAGATGCCTTGGTCTCAGTTTCAGAAATGGGTTTTTAGTGTGGGTTGGGCATTGAGAATTAAAAAAAAAAATCCCCAGTTGATTATAACTTGCAGTCAATGGAAGGACCACTGGATAGAGGTAAGGAAAATTAAAGGGGTCCAATAAAGCGAATCAAGGTGAAATAAAAGAAAAATCAAGGGAGCATGATGTTCTGGAAGTCAAGATAAGAAAGTGACTTGAAAAAGAGGAGGGATTAGCTTTGTCAAATGCTGCCTTTCTTGAGTCCACAAAATAAAAGCTAATTCAACTATTGAAATTGGCATTGTAGGGATCATTGAGATTCTAAAGTTGTTTGTTTGAGTTGTTGGAATGGGATCCTGATTGGCATGGCTTCAAGGGACAAAATGAAGACAGAGAAAGTGGACATGTTAAGTATACACAACTCTTTCAAAGACTTTTCCTACGGACCTGAGCAGAAAAATGCACTTGAGAGGATTTGTGCTTGAGAAATACTAATTGGAGATGAGGTCGTGCTTTCTAATAGAAATAATTTAGTAGAAAGAAAAATCTGATAATTAAATGAGTTAATAATTGTAAAGCATTTTGGAATATTGCCTAGCTCATAGTAAATGTGATATAAATGTTTGTTTAATGAATGAAGGATTCAAGAGGATGGGTGGGGAGGAGAACTTAGCAGAGGAAAATCCGTGAGAAGCCTGAGACAAGTGACTTAGTCCAATGTTGGGGGACTTTCCTCCAATGGTCGCTCAGAGTATCTTCCTATTTGGTCGAGTGTTAGTTACATTATTAGCTTTGGTGGAAGGAGTATAAAGATGCTTTATTCTGAATTTCTTAATCTAAGTAAATTAAAAAGCAAAGTCAACTGTTGAAAGTAAGAGGATGGGAAATGTTTGAGTTTGAGGAGCCTAGAGACCGAGACAGTGAATGGTTTGAGGTTTTGGCCAGAAAGTTAATGTGAGAGACCCAGCAAGTTTGCATACCTCTGTCCATTAGGTACTGATTTGCATGTTTTGTTTTTTCACAAATACATACACAGAATTCTTCCCACGTCCATCCTAATAAATTACATAACACTTCATGGTAATTTGAGTATACTTCATGTAAGAAAATTTATTTCACTGCATCAAATGTAGGTAACTGAACTGTTTGCAATATTTCAATATCAAAATATGTTATTTCATATTTTTGCTAGAGTTCATTTGGGATGTTGTTGGGTCAAAGAATAAATGCATATATATCATTTCACTTATTTGTTTTCATTTGATATTTGTACTATATCTGAGAATCAAGCACGGTCCTAGAAAATTTCATAGAAATAAAGACAAGTACTTTCATAAATATATGATCATTAACCTCCAATAGGCTCTCAGCACTACCCAGCACTATTAGCTTTCTCTGTCTCTCTTTAGACCTACTATGCTCATTTCTTCCTGTCCTTTTACTGGATTCTCCATATGGGAACTTCTCCAGATGGGAACTTCTAGAGCCCACCTCCATCTGCATTCCTCCCTTCTTATAAAATGTTATAGGAGAGGTATGCCTCCCCCAAATAAAGTCTGGTCTTTATACCACTTCTACCTTATTGGAAACCTCTCATTATTAATTATCTCTCCAGTACGTAGTAAATATTGTTCAGTGGAGTGAGTCTCATAAGCAAGTAAGTTTCTTGAGTTTTTCACCTTAAAAACACTCTCCATTCTCAACTTCCAGACTCTCATCTTACCAACTTCTTTGGGGTCCTCTGAGTGCTCTATGTAAGTTTCTCTGCCTCTACTAGACTATTATTCTTAGGGACCCACTCTCGTCTCTTTTCATTCTCTGATTTCTCATAGGGCAAATTTGTCAAAATCTGCAGCCTCATGTACTATGTAAACACTGATGGCACCTAGGGCTGAACATACCTGTTGCTGGTTCCAATGGCCTTTTCTCACTCCACATACCTATATTCATTGCTTAAGATTGTTGCCCAAAGTTTGACCCCATTTTTCTATTTCCCAGGAGCCTAGAATGTTTTTTTTAATCTTTTAAAAAATTATAAATGAACAAAAACAAGTAAAAAAATAAACAGAAGAATATGTAATAGGGACTGTATGTGGCCTACAGAACTCCAAATGTTTACTGTTCTACCTTTTACAGACAAAATTTGTTAGCTACTATTTTAAGTGATATAAAGTCCCCTAAAAATCCATAGACTACGACAGAATTCATAGTCTGGATATTCTGCATCCCTAAATAATGTTTCCTCCGTGTGTGACATCATTATTCACTCATGCAGGTACATCTAAAACCTAGTGCTCATGCTTGTACACCTTTACCTCCCGTGTCCAATCTATTATTATGCCTTATTATCTAAAGCATTCTGAAATCCATCTACTAACATTTATTTCAATATTATCATCCTGGTCCAAAATATCATCATCTCACACCCTACCTTCTCATTTGTCTAGCCCATTTCTCCATCTGCCCTTCATATTGTTATTAGAATCACCTTTCCTTAGTGGATTGCTAATCATTTGACTCAAAACTAATACTTCTTCAATGATTTCTGGGTGATTTTAGGATTATTGAGACTCTTATATGAGTTACTGTAGAGTTCTGCATGGTCTGACTCCCATCTTTTTGCTAATCTTATCCTGTACCACCTTGTCCCTCTCTCTCCCAGTCTAGCCACACTAGCTTTCTTTCTACAGTTTAGTGAGGCCAGATCCTTCTAAACCCAGGGCATATCTATGGTGGTTCCCTGTGCCTGGAACTTTCCTCTGCTTACTTAATTTAATCCTACTTATCCAGTAGACTGCACCTCAGCATCACTTCTTTGGAGAAGACTTCCATCATAAGCTATTTGGGTCAAGTTCCATTTTTAATATGCTCTCCTATGATACCCCTTTCTGTGATACTTGGCTAACATATCTTTCCCCTCCATATGATAAAGAGCATGAGAGGACATGTCTGTTGCCTGCTATCTCATTCTGAACTTAACACTGTGCCTGATAACTATAACACTAGAAATAAATATGTCATCAATGAATGGATCAAGCCTCTGATATAAAAACTTATTATATAAAATCGGTGGAGAGATGGCATATTAATTTAATTAATAATTATAAACAATGGATTAATTACTTTTAAAACAAAATTAGGTATTTACCTCACATTATTAATTAAAATAAATCTAGGAAGGTAAATTATTTTATGTGAGTTACTAGAAAGCAATGCATTTATGGATGACTTTTCAAGCTTAATCCCAAAGGTTGAAATATGAAAGGAAAAAAATGAAGAGCTTTGTGTTAAAAGAATAAAAAAAAGCCAACACATATCCATATTCAAAAATTCCTCATGGAAAAGATTATAACCAATGTTAAAAACAGAAATTTGAAAAATAATCTAGAAGACAGATCATTTCTAGTCTGCAATCATGTGAAATTCACTCCATGGCCATTGTCACATGGATTCTGGGTGAAATCTCAGTAAATATAGACTGCTGTGTTTATCTGTTTAACTTCATGCCTACCCAGCATTCATTTGGATTTCATTCATATTTATCAATGAATTGTTAAGAATCAATAATGACTGATAAACAGCAGTAGTCATCAATAGGAGAGGAATTTAAGGCTGATTTCTCAGCTTCCACTGGAATGCATTATTATTTCTGAAAGAAAGCACTGACTACAGATAGAAATAGAAAAATTTACCTCACTCCGTGAATACTCTACTAATATTTCTTACATGAACGGAATGCTTCAAGAAACACATCCTATGGGGCCTGCGTGTTTTATTTCCTAAGAGACTCTTCTTTTCCTACCAAGTATTGATTTCATCTTTTGAGCTTTGGGTCATTAAATTTTCTCTGTTCTGTATCTTAAATTCACTAAAGAATTTCTTTTCTTCCCCCTCCTTGTGTATAAATGCCTTTATATTGATTAATTGAAAAGTGAAAACTCCCATCATTCTTTTAAATATTTCTCATGCAATTTAAACATGAATTGACAGTTCAGTATTTTATAGACATAAACATATTGATTTGAACATGAAATAACTATATTATGGAAGATGTTGAAATATGTTGTTCTTTCATAAATATAAGCAGGTTTAGGATTAAGACAGATTTTGAGAATAACTTTTTCTTGTCCAATAGTAACATTTTTAAAAAAGGAATCAAAGGAGCTGTATTTATTATTTTTTATTGACCAGCACTTGAATTTTATTATTATTATACTTAATTTCAGCATTTCACTTTTTAAAATTTCTAAATCAAAGCAAAACTGAACATAGTACCCAAATACCAAGGGGAAAGTCATGAGCATTAAAATAAGTGTCTTGGACTATTATTGCCAAAATTTAAGATGATATTCAGACTTTGGAGATCTGTGTGACAGCCTCTTTTTACCTGTGATTATTAAAAAATATCTTAGGCCCTCTTGACTTGAGTCCATGTTGGGTTGATTAGGTTTTGTTTTGTTTTGTTTTGCTTAAGATTTTACCCATTTATTTGAGAGACAGAGAGTGACCAAGAGAACACAAGCCAGGGGAGGGAGGAGCAGACCCTCTGCTGAGCAGGGAGCAAACTGTGGGATCTGATCCCAGGACACTGGTATCATGACCTGAGCTGAAGAGACACTTAGCCAACTGAGCCATCCAGGTGCCCACAGGAAACATGTTATAGAAGTCAAAATCTATCATTATTTCACAAAGTTTATAATGTAACTATAATTTTAAAACTAGGAAGTTGAATTAAATAGTCCAGAGGAGGCAGATAGATAGACAAATCAGACCCAGCACAGAATTATGGACATATAGGAAAGATCCTTATTGTTAGGGGAGTAGGCTCCTTTCATCTCCTTTCTTCCTTCTATTTAAATAAAAAGCTTTATGGTTAAGAACTCCCTCCTCACCAGAAATTTTTTATGACTTGGTGTAACAGCAAAACAACAATAGAAATTACATTCTAATTACTACAAACAACCCCACAGCAAACACACAGGGAAATGGCTTCTATTATGGCCTAATTTAAAATATGGTGCAGCAACAGACTCTGTTGTACTGAGTTCAAATCACAGTTCAATGAATGCATCATGGGAACCTTAGCAAAGATTAAGGACCTGGTGTTTTGGTGGCATCGATTCAGTTTATGGAGTGGTCAGCTTACCTTCAGCACTGTCTGTTACCAATGATCTCTTCCCAATCAGTCTTATGCTAGCAATCTCCCTTCTAAACCTAAATGGGTGGATCAACAATCTATTTGACAATTTTTTGCTGTTAGAAAAGACAATTTCATATGGTTCAACCTAATAATGAGGATGTAGACAACAGAGGAATTTCTCTTTCTCTCTTAAGTTTTGCTTATTTATTTATTTTGGATTGAGAGAGGGAGCAGGGGGAGGGGCAGAAGGGGAAGGAAAGAGAATCTCAAGCAGATTCTTTGCTGAGTCTGGAATGCAGGACTAGATCTGCAGGGCTTCCATCTCGGGACCCTGAAACCAGGAGTTGGACACTTAAATGACTGAGCCACCCAGGTGCCCCAGAATAATTTCTTTCTTAAGTGTTGTCATTCCGGGGTGCCTGGGTGGCTCAGTCAGTTAAGCACCTGTCTTCAGCTCAGGTCATGATCCTGGAGTCCCGGATGGAGCCCTGCATTGGGCATCCTGCTCAGCAGAGAGCCTGCTTCTCTCTTTCCCTCAGCCCTTCCTCCTGCTCATGCTTTCTCTCTCATTCTCCCTCCCTCCCTCCCTCTCTATCTCTCTCTCTCAAATAAATAGATAAAATCTTTTTAAAAATGTCCTTCTGATAGATATAAATACATCCATTAGACAAATTCACATACTGGGCTTTCCTTGAATTCCCTTATCTTCCCAAATGACTGGGTTTATAAAGCACTGATGACAAAATCTGAGGTAAAAAGAGCCTTGGAAAATATATACTTTACAAAAAGCTCTGGATAAAATATCTCCTTTAATTTTTGTAAAAGCTCTATGACCTCAGTATTATCATTATATGCATTTGCTAGCTGAACTAAGATCCAACTTTATTCAGAGTTTGTCCATGCTCTTAACTGCTGAACTGTAGTGCTACCATCTGAAAATCCATTGAAATAGATTTCTAATCTTAACTTCATTTTCTAGATGAAAAAAAAAAACTAAAATGAAAAGAGGTTATGCCCTTACCCCAGGTCACGTTCCCTACTCTGCCCCAGTTCTTTTCACAGCTGGGTCTAAAATAAATTTAAATGTCAGCGCAGTGTTCTTTCCCATAAATGCATACTTAACTCAAAATCGTCTTCCATTTATTCTTTCAATCACATCAGATGATAGTATCTTAATTATATGCAATTTTGTGGTTCCTATTTGTCAACTAGGGCTTTTTAATGTTGCAAGTAGTCGAAAGAAATAAAAACAATGCAAATAGGTTTAAATAAACAAAAAAGAAATTGAATTGAGTCACTCATAAAATTGTGAAGTCCATAGATAGGACAAGTTCCGGGTTTGCCTTAATTTAGTGGTTACAAAGACCTAATTTCTTTCTCTCTCCCAGTGTGGTAGTTTTGTTTTTGTTTTTGTTTTTGTTTTTGTTTTTGTTTTTGTTTTTGTTTTGTTTTGTTTTTGCTTTTGTTTTCTCCTAAGGCTGGATTCTCACATACGGTAACAATTCCAGGCTTGAAATCCATGACCTCTAGGGACTTTTTCAAAAGATCAAAGAACATCATTTTGCTAAAGTCTCAACAAGTCTTCCTTCATGGTTCAGTTTAACTGGGTCCTTGTTAATTCCTGATTCAATTCTCAGAGCCACACAAATTCTGTATGTTGAATGGCTTAGTCTTGATTAGATTAGTTCAGGTTCTAACTGAAGATGTTACTGTGACCTGATCGAAGCCATCAGCGTTCAATCAGGAAACTAGGTCGATACTATTCCCACCCCACCTCCCAAAGACATAAAACCAAAGACTGATACTTGCCAGGAGAGGACCAGGAGGATTGTTGTTGAGATGCAAGATGCCAGCACACCTATGGCCCAGGGGATTCCCGATGTGACGGTGATGCTTTACTAAGAATGCACCCTGGGTACCCTCTGGAATCTTTGTGTTATTGTTCCTTTATTTTAACTTTTTAGTTGTGAACTAGAACTTACATACTGAAAAGTCCATTAAATATAAATGTATGACATCATTAATCATCGTAAGTGGAACATCGGTGTCATCTCTATCTAGGTCAAATAAAAGTGCTTCCCTGTGCACCGTCGTAATCACAATCCCTTCTCACTTCCCTGAAGGTTATCATCATTACACATTGTGGTAAACATTCCTGGCTTTACTTAAACCTTAATGTGAATCCCTGAACATCGCGTAACTTAGTTTTTCCCATTTGTCGCCCTTTGCAGAAATTGAATTATACAAGGTGGGGGGCTGGCTCTAAAAGTCTGTAAAATTCCTTCATGTTGCTGCGTGTGTGTGTCTGCATTCTACTGAGTTTCATATTCTTGAATATGTCTCTTGGCACACCCTTGACTTCATTCCTGTCAGATATGTGCCTCTAGATTTGTGGGGTCATGGGAAATATTAGATATTGCCAAATGGTTTCCCAAAGTAGTTTAACCACTTTATTGTCCTGCTGGCAGTAGGAGAGTTTCTCTGCTTCCACACCCATTGCTGAATCATGCCCTCGTCAGGTGGATTTCAGCCCTTCTGGTGGATTGCTCATTGCAGCTTTACTTTACATATTCCTGGCTACAAATGAGGTCTGCTGGTCTTTTGCATTTCTTTTTTGTTAAATGGATGTTTTATTTGGAGTGAGTCTCATAAGCATGTAAGTTTCTTGAGTTTTTCACTTTAAAAACACTCTCCATACTCAACTTCCAGACTCTCACCTTACCTCTTCTCTGGGGTCCTCTGAGTGCTCTATGTAAGATTCTCTGCCTCTACTAGACTATTATTCTTTTCATTCTGTGATTTCTCCTAGGGCAAATTCGTCAAAATCTGCAGCTATCAAAATCTATAAATCAAAATCTATAAATGTCCTTTGTATGTTTTGTTTTTCTCAGATTATCTGATTTCTTTTGTATTTAGAGGTCTCGTATATTCTGATAGGAGTTCCTTGGCATTTTTTTTTTTGTATTGCAAATATCTTCTCTCTATGACTTCATTTTCACTTTCTTAATGCTCCTTTGACAGAGTTTTTTTTAAAGATTTTATGTATTTATTCCTGAGAGATACAGAGAGAGGCAGAGACACAGGCAGATGGAGAAGGAGGCTCCTCACAGGGAGCCCAGTGTGGGATTCGATCCCAGAACCCTGGGATCATGACCTGAGCTGAAGGCAGATGCTCAACCACTGAGCCACCCAGGCGTCCCAAAAGTTCTTAAAAAACTATCTAAAGTATTTGTTTTATTGTTTTTTTCTTTCACATATATAGTTACAATAAACTTAGAATTGCTACTTGTGTGTGGTATGTGATAAAGTTCATTTTATATTTTCCTTACATATAGCTCTCAATGTCACAGCACCATTTTATGGGAAAAAATTCTGTTTTGGCTATTGTAGATAATGTTGCAACAAACAAACATGCAGGTTCTCTCAAACTAGTGATTTGTTTCTTTTGGAAATATACCCAAAAGTAGAGTTTTTGGATCATATGATAATCTTGTTTCTGTTTTTAATTTTTTGTGCAAAGTCCATATTTTCCATAGTGACTGTACCAATTTCTATTCCCACTAAGAGTGCACAAAGGTTCCTTTTCTCCACATCTTGCCAACACTTATCTCTTGTCTTTTTGATAAGAGCTATTCTAATAGGTGTGAGGTGACATCTCATTGTGGTTTTGATTTGCATTTCCCTGACGATGAGTGATGTTGAGCACCTTCTCAGGTACCTGCTGGACACTTGAATACCTTCTTTTACATAATGCCTACTTAAGTTCATTGCAAGCATTATTTACAATAGCCAAGACATGGAAACAATCTAAGTGTCCATTGATGGATGAATTGATGAAGAAAATGTGGTAGGAAATATCATCCGCCATAAAAAGTAGGGACATCTTGCCAAATTGTGGCAACATGGATGTAACTTGAAGGCATTGTGAGTCATACAGAGAGACACTGAATAATGTCTGATCTCACTTATATGTGAGGTCTAAGGAAACAAAAACAAAAAGAACTTATACAAACAGAGAACAGATTGGTGGTTGCCAAAGTCGGAGGAATTGGGAGAGGTTGGAATGGGTAAAGGTGGTCAAAAAGCACACACTTCCATGGGGGTCTGGGTGGCTTAGTCATGTAAGCATTGGGCTCTTGATTTGGGTTCAGGTCATGATCTCAGGGTTGTGAGATCAAGCCTCTGAGGGCTCCACAGTGGGTGTGGAGCTTGCTTGGGATTCTCTCTCTCCCTCTCCCTCTGCCCCTCCCCACCCCTGCTTCTGCTCTCTATCTCTTTCCCTGGAAAAAAAAAGAAAAAAAGAAAAAAAAAGCACAAACTTACAGTCGTGATAAATAAGTTCTGGGAATTTAATATACAGCACGGTGAGTGCAGTTAACAATACTGTATTGTATATTTGAAAGTTGCTAAGAGACCAGATCTTAAAAGTCTTCATTGCAAAAGAAAAAGCTTTTGTAACCATGTGAGGTGATGGATGGATGGATGTTACCTAAACGTACTGTGGTCACTATATTTATATCTATATATACATGTTATATGCCACTTATATTTCTATAAAACTGAAAAAGAGGGGCGCCTGGGTGGCTCAGTCAGGTAATCATCTGTCTTAGGCTCAGTCATGATCCATGGGTCCTGGGATCCAGCCCCACACCAGCTTCCTGCTCAGCGGAGAGTCTGCTTCTCCTTTTCCCTCTGTCCCTCCCTCTTACACTCGTGGTCTCTCTCAAATAAATAAAATATTTTTAAAAAATGGAAAAGAAAAAAAAATCCTTTTTCCAATCTTCTGCACTGCAATGTTTCATAAATTTTCCATCAAAAGTACCTAAGCTTTTCTTCGCCCACACTATTTTCACCACAATTTGTAATCAGCTCCTAAGAGTCTACCATAAAACCTCTAATGAGAGAACATACATTGAATCTATAGGTCACTATGGGCAGAACAATTTCTTCGTTATAATTCTCAGACTTCCAATGCATGAACGTGGTCCATTTTTCCTTTTCCTTGGGTCTTCTTTAATATTATTTGGTAGTTACTTTCAAATTTTGTACCTGACTTTAAAAATATTAGTATATTTTTGGTATGTTGAACCTATTGAAATTGTATGTTTCTTGAGTTCTCAGTTTTACTTTGTGCTGCCGGCATGACAGCACGAGTATTAGAAGTTGTCCCTGTATCCAGTAGTTTTGCAAAACCCACTAATCCTTTTCACTCATCTGTAGATGATTTTGTCAACATACCAAATGTGCCTCCTTAGGAAGTTCACTTTTTTTTTTTCCCTGTGGAAGCAGAGTGATGATTGCCTGATTTCTTCCCTTTCAATATTCTTTCATATATCCATTCCCTCACTCATTCATTATTGTTTTATTGTACTGGTGAAATCCTCAATCACAGTACGGGGTCCAAGTACTTTTTATTTTATTTTATTTTTTTATTTTTTTGGGGGTGGGGGGGAGTCCAAGTACTGTAGTCAAACATCCTTGTCTGTTCTGTATCTCAAATGAAAAGTTTTCAACATTTCATTATTAAAGATGAGAATTGTTTTAGATATTTCTTAGTATGTTTATCACATTAAGAATGTTATTTTCTATTCCCAAACTGCTAAGGTATTTTACTATGAATGGATGTTTATTTTTATCAAATACATCTTCGGCATCTATTAGATAATCATAAGAGTATTCTTTTTATTTTGCTTATGTGAAGAATTACACTATTTGATTCACTACTTTTTTTAGGTGAATATCCTCTTTATTGGATTTTTCCTTCCCCAGAGGTAATAATTAAAATAGTAATCAACTGGCCCAGCAGAGGCAGCAATAAATTGGAATGGACAAAGTCTGTACACAAATAGCGCAGCGGGTGCATGTCAGCACCTTCACCTCTTCAAGTACATGACCTGTACCTGGGCCTGTGGTCAGGCCTTCTTGTTTCTGATTGATTCTTTCTTCTTTTTCCACTTCCTCTTTTTCTTCCCCTTCCCCTTTCTTCCTCTTCCTCCTCCCCCTTTTTCTTTTCCTCCTTCTCCTCCTCCTTCTCCTTCTTCTTCTCGTATCTACTACTTTTAATCCAACCTTTCATGCCAAGTATAAGCTGACCTTGCTCACACTAATTTTTTTGCCAATATTTGTTTGGAATTTTTGCACTTCAGTTTTATAGAAGTGGACTTTCTTTTTTGTTAATATATACTCTTAAAATTTTTGTGAAGTGAAGGTTATATAAACTGAGGAGTATTTACTTACTTTTCTACTATTAGAGATGATTGTGCAATTTGAAAATCCTTTCTCTTTTGGTAGAACTTCCTAAGGAAACAAACCATTTGGAAACTAGAAATTGTGTGTGTGTATGTGTGTGTGTGTATGCAAGTGTGTGTGTGTGCAAAATGAACAATTATAAGCAAATTCAGGTTTGCTAAATTTTCAAAAGCCAGTCTTGGTCTTGATAAATTACATTTTTAAAGAAATGTGTGTATTTCATAAATATTTTAATTCATTGGAATAAAGGCATAAATTTGTCTATATTGTCATTTTACTATTTTATAAAGGCTGCTGTGATCTGAAGTGATGTACTCTTTTTTTTTCAAACATTGGTTATTTGTACCTCATTCTACTTTCTTTGTTTTTTTTTCCTCCTAACTTTTTGAGAGTTTTGCAGCTTGTTTTTTTTTCTTCTGATATATGCTTATAAGGTTATAAATTTCCTGTTAAACTTCGTTTAGCTGTATCACTCTTTTTGATGGTGATGTTTCTTGTAGTACTCAGTTTAAATATTCTTTGACCTAAGGGTTATTTAGTTATACACTTTAATTTTAAAACACCTGTATTTCTTTATGTTATTTATTTCTAATTTAATTAAATTGTGATCAAAGAAGTTATTGTTTATGGTTTAAATGTTTCAATATTTTGAAACTAGTTTTATTCTCTAATAAAATATTCAAATATTTTACATGGGCTTGAATGGATTGTATATTTTATTTTTATAGGTTCATTTGTGGATTCATAAACATCTAAACATTTTTATTAGGTGAAGTTGATTGTATTGCTTAAATTGTATATATTTCAGCACTATTTTTGATTGTTCACTTTATCAGGTGCTAAAAGAGGGAAAACGAATTGCTGATATGATTGTGATTTGTCTTTACCTACTTGTATTTGGTCAATTTTATATTTTATATAGTTTGAAGCCGTGTTTTTAGGTGCATACTACTTTAGAATTGCAAAATACTTCTGCTGAATACATCCTGATAAATAAAACATTTTCCTTCTTAATCCCTGGTATGCTTTCAGCTTATTTTTTTCCCCTGAATGAATATAGGTACTTTCCTGTGGTTGGAGTTTAAATGATATATATGTTTTATTATTCTTTGACTTTCAAACTTCCTGCTTCCTTATGATTTAGGCTTATTTTTTCTTTCCTTTTTTAAATTTAAATCGATTGAATTAACATATAGCGTATTGTTAGTTTCACAAGTTGAATTTACTGATTCATCAGTTACATATAACACCCACTGCCCATCACATCATGTGCCGTCCTTTTTTTTTTTTTTCATTTTTTTTTTCATGTGCCGTCCTTAATGCCCATCACCCAGTTACTCCATCCTCCTCCCACTGACCTCCCCTCTAGCAACCCTGTTTAGTCTCTTATGTTTAGTTAAGAGTCTCTTATGGTTTGCCTCCCTCCCTAATTTCTTCCCATTCTGTTTTTTTCCTCCTTTCCCCTATGTTTTTCTGTTTGTTTCTTAAATTCTACATATGAGTGAAATCATCTGTATTTGTCTTTCTCTGACTTACTTATTTCGCTGAGCATAATACCCTGTAGTTCCAGCCACATCTTTGCAAATGGCAAGATTTCATTCTTTCCAATGGCTGAGTAATATTCCGTTGTATGTATATGTAATACATTTTCTTTATCCATTCATTTATTGATGGACATCTAGGCTCTTTCCATATTTTAGCTATTGTGGACATTGCTGCTATAAACATCGGTGTGCATGTGCTTCTTTGGATCACTATGTTTGTATCCTTTGGATAAATACCTAGTAGTGCGATTGCAGGGTCATAGAGCAACTCTATTAATTTTTTTAGGAATCTCCACATTGTTTTCTTGAGTGGCTATACCAGCTTACATTCCTTTTCTCAGCATCCTCGCCAACATCTGTTGTTTCCTGAGTTGTTAATTTTATCCATTCTGACCTGCGTGAGGTGTTATCTCATTGTGATTTTGATTTGTATTTCTATGATGCTGAGTGACGTCGCTCTTTTAGCTTATTTATGTATTTTTATGTTTCCTTTTATAGTTTGTGAGTTATACATTACTATTTCCAGGTTTCAATATACATAAAAAGCTAGGTAATATTAATTGGTACTATTCTCTTCTCAATCAACGCAAAGGACTTCAAAGGGGTTAATTCTGTTTGCCTCCTTCTGATATTAATTTTATTTTTATTTTATTGATTTCCTTTTCTCTCTCTCTCTCTCTCTCTCTACACACACACACACACACACACACACACACACACACACACACACAGTAGAGCACTGGAAGAAAGAAGGCTTCACCTTTGTATTGGAATGTAATACTTAAAGGAATGGACCTTCAGTGAAACCATCCCCTACCTCCACCTGACCCCTACCTCCCCAGGGTGATCCCCCTTCTCTGGAAGATTGGAGGAAACCTTTAATCTGAATTGCATTTTTCTGTCTTAAAAAATTACATTCTTGTACATATCTTTTAGGATGAATGTGCTGGTTACAATTTTCCTAGTGTTTTTTTCCCCCTGAAAATGTCTTTATTTTACTATCATTCTCAAAGGCTATTTTTTCTTTTGGTATTTATTTCTAGGTTGGTAGTTACCTTCTCCACACTTTGATGATGCTGTTCACTGTATTTTGGCCTCCTCAAAATGGAGAAGTCATTTTTTTTTTTTAATGTTTGTTCCTTCTAAGCCATTCAATGTTTTACCTTTGGCTTCCTTAAAGATTTCTTTCTTAGTAATTTATGTCTTACAGTTATACTGTAAATGTCCCTAGATGTGGTTTTTATGTATTTTAATCACACAGGAGTACTTAGAGTTTCATATATTCCTAGAACGGTGTCTTATGATCAGTTTCAAATGCTACTTCTAATGTCCACAATAGCCAGAATATGGAAAGAGCCCAGATGTCCATCAACAGATGAATGGATAAAGAAGATGGGAGATATATATCATATATATCTATAATGGATTATTACTCAACTATCAGAAAGAATGGAATCTTGCCATTTGAATGATGTGGCTGAAACCAGAGAGTATCATGCTAAGTGAAATAAGTCAGTCAGAGAAAGACAAATACCATATGATATCACTCATATGTAGAATTTAAGAAACAAAACAGATGAACACAGGGAGAATGGAAGGAAAAATAAAATAAGATGAAAATAGAGAGGGAGGCAAACCATGAGACTTTTCACTCTAGGAAACAAACTGAGGGTTGTTGGAGGGGAGTGGTGGGAGATGGAGTAACTGGGTGATGGGCATCAAGGAGGGCACATGATGTGATGAGCACTGGCTGTTATATACAACTGATGAATCACAAAATTCTACCTGTGAAACTAATAATATAGTACACTTTAATTAAACTGAATTTAAATAAAAACTTAACAGCAGCGACAACAAAATAAATGCTGCTGCTCCTCCCATTCTCATGGGTATTCCAGTGGGACTCAGTTCAACTAAACAAAAATCAGTTTTTCTTACTGTTTTCATTTTGTTAGTCCTTTTACAATCAATAATCTTTTTTTTTTTTTTTTTTTTTTTTTACAAATTGTATTTATTTATTCATGAGAGACACAGAGAGAGAGAGACAGAGACACAGTCAGAGAGACAAGCAGGCTTCCTGTGGGGATTCCAACCTGGAACCCAATCCCAGGACCCCAGGATCACGACCTGAGCCCAAGGCAGATGCTCAACCACTGAGCCCAGGTGCTCCAATAATCTTTTTTTTTCTGCTAGTTCTTCAGTCTGAATAGGTTTTTTTTTTAATTTAGTTACTAATTTTCAGCTAATTTTTCTAATCTGCAGTCAACCCTACATTCTGAATTCATAAATTATTGCAAATTGTTGTAGACTTTTTAAAATACAGATTTGCCTGTTTTTTGCTCTTTACCAATGAATTATTTTCTATATTTGGATTTATAGTAGCAATAATTAATTTTAACATAAAAGTGTAGGGGTAACATAGTTTGCCTAATTATTTAAAATTCTATTCTTTACGATTCTAATATTAGAGGCTTTGTTGGTCTATTTCTATGGCAAATCCATTTCTATTGATTGACATTTGTTTCTCCTTGTGTGCCGGTTATTATTAATTTGTGCCCATTTATGTAAGTTGCTTCTAGAAATTGTAGAAGCAATTTAAGGCCTAGACTGTTGCTAGTATTTTCTTTCAAAGAGAAATTTTGCATTTCTTTAAGTTTATGGTCATCAAAACACTAAGTAAAACTTTATTTCAGTTTTAGGTATTGATGGAGCTTTTCCGTGTTAGTCAGATGATTTGAAACTTGAATATAATCTGAGCAAATGGTTGCTTCATTTTTAGTTCTTCCTTATCATACGATTCAAACTTTTGGCAATTTACCTCAAAATATACAAATACACATCTCCTCCTGTTGGCAGACCCCAAAATGTAGCATTTGCATCCGTAGTACATTATGCCAACAGACACTACACAGTCCCTCAGATGCTTTCATGGAAAAATAGTCTTTCCAGATGCGAGGCTTACCATTCTGAAGCTTTGCTTTTTTTTTTTTTTTAATATTATTTATTCATGAGAGACACACAGAGAGAGACAGAGACACAGGCAGAGGAAGAAGCAGGCTCCTTGCAGGGAGCCTGATGGGGGACTCGATCCCGGGACCATGGGATAATGCCCTGAGCCAAAAGGAGGTGCTCAACCACCACCCAGGCGTCCCAAGAATTGCCTGATTTTTTTAAAAAAGATTTTATTTATTTATTCATGAGAGACACACAGAAAGAGGAACACACACAGGAATAATGTTAACCAAATATCTGGGCACTCCATGGCCCAGTCAATTTGACACATAAAGTTAATCATCACACCAAGTTTCCAAGTTGTCCTGAGTGAGAGATGGTCTAAATTACCTCATTTGTCATCACCGGAGTTGGAAGTCTTCACAGAATCTTTTAAAAACATGGATACACTGAGGGGCGCCTGGGTAGCCCACTCAGGCGTCTGACTCTTGGTTTTGGCTCAGGTCATAATCTAAGGGTCCTGGGGTCCAGCCCCGTGTTGGGCTCCCTGCTCAGTCTGGAGTCTGCTTCTCCCTCTTTCTCTGCTTCTCCCCCATCTCATGCTTTCTCTCTCTCTCTCTCTCTGTCTTAATAAATAAATAAATAAATAAATAAATAAATAAATAAGTCTTCAGGAATTTATTTTCTTATGTAATGAGAGACACTGGCAATCCCCAAATATCCATTATAAATGAAGTAACAATGTTATTGAAATCTATCCTTTAAATGTTCCATGAAATATCTTTTTCTCTTTCAATGCTCCATTGAGACTAAAGAATTCTCAAATTGTGAGCTATAAATCTTGTTTTTTTTTTTTTAACATTTCTGCTTAAATAGGACATTATTACTTCATAATCTTTGAAGGCTGATACTCAGGCAGTGTTCCTTATAAAAATAAGAAGTATTGTATTTCAGTACATACTTTTTCCTTGCAAAATAGATTTTCCTCTTAAGTTTCAATTACCTAATAATGTTTCTAACAAAAATATGTGATTTCAATGTACTTTATACGGAGATAACATTGTCCTTTAACCATTAAGCTAAAAAATAATTTGCACTTTGATTTCAGATGTAGCAGCCTTGATCTTGACCTATCAGTTATTATGAATATCCACTGTTTTTTATCACTTACCACCTAAGTCCTGCTTACTCTCCCTTCTGTGCCTATGCACTTAGGAACTTTGAAAAGTAAGTCAAATTTAGAGTCAGGAAATTAGAGTTAAAGTCTATCACTAATCATGAGATAGTAAATAGATGTCTAATTTACATTCCTTAAATATTAATGTGTAGTGGAACTAAGTTCTATAGCTTGAAAATGAATAGTGAATCATCTTTCATATAATATTTTAGTCAACCTTTGTAAAATATCTCTCATCATGTAATTATAAATTATTAGTTATATAACGCTCATTATAATTTACCAGGGAATACTTCTTCCTTGAATGTCATTTTAAGGATTTAGAAACAAAAATGCACTACCAAGTAATAAATCATTCCACATATTTGAAATATGTACACAAACACTTAAAATATATATATATTTACTGTATTCCCAGATATACACCCATCACCAATGTAAAATATATATATTAAATATATTCTGCAGCGTATTTCCCCCTCGGTATGCTGTATCAATGATTTGCAATGGGAGGAAGGTAGTATTATCAGCCTTTGAGAATCACTGCTATATTGCACCGCTTTATGTATGAGTCCTCAATTTTTTTAGTACTGGTAAAGGAAAAAAATATTTTGGACTATTGCTCTATAATTGCACTGTTATATTTCTGAGGACTTAAATCCTAAAGTTTGAGTTGATCAAGAGGTGTTTCATTTAAAATCAGGTAAGAACCCAACCAATTGGAGGGTACAAAGTCACAAATATATATGGGCACATATTTCCTTGAATTGTCTCAACAGTACATGAAAAATGAAATAGTGTTGCAAGGTGGCAAGAACTGGTTGCTAGCAGCAGCTATCCTTATGACCTGCTAATCTTCAGTGCAGGAGCAAGCGTGTAGGCTGCGGAGATTGAGTGACAGGCCACCTCACCTCGCTGACCCAAAGAACCCCTTGGTAATTGCTACACTGACTCTGTAGCCCCCAGCTAAGTTTACCTCACTGGAAATTTTTTTCTGAAGTGTTGGTTCACCCTTAAATTATTCCGCATCACAGAAAACAAACTGATCTAAGTTTTACCAGTTGGGACGGACTACCTTGCTTCACCTAATGCATTTCTAATTAAATTACTGGTGGTAATTTATTAAGATATCAGGAACGTTAGAGGGAGCCTTCTTTGTGTAGAGAATGCCACTTTTGTTCTACGAGAAATGCCAATTTAATTCTTAGTGGGGAAAAAAGACAATAGAAATGTCAGGATGTTCTCCCTGAGAACATATTTTATATTATTATATAATATTACATAAAATATTTTACCCTGAGGTAAAATATTTATTTCCATTTCACCCAGATTACTGTCTCATGGATTTTTTTTTAACCTAGAAAAATCTGTACCTGTGCATTATGTACCCATTTATCATGTGTGAGTTTTTTTAATGTATATTTTGAAGATATTTCTGAATATGTCCTATTTGTATTTCTGTATTTTTATTCTCTGAGGATTATTCATTGTTTCCATTTACCTTTGGGTAACCAGTAACTGATTGCTAAGTAGCACACTGATATTTTATTAGTCTTAATTAAAATGATTTGATAAAACCACAGAGGAGTACTTCACAAAATTTTCTCATAATGATGGCTCCATGATTTTACCTGAAAATAGCATTCCTAGCAACCATTGCCATCATCCACCCTCAGTCTCTAATAAGCAGTAAATTAGTCGAGGAACCAGACATATCTTTATGAAGCAGAAGCTTAAGGCTGGAGTTATAGGCCACTTGGACACTGGGGCTGGCATAGGAATTCTAAAAACAATTCACCTCTCTGGAGAATATAGGTCACAAAATGGGGAATAGAATCAAAAATCCCTGTGTAAAGGAGGAAGCTGGGGCAGTTCTCTCTGCCTGTTAATGAAGGCTGGAAATGATGGTGGCCATACCTTGGCACAGTCCTTGATGAGAACCCACTATCCTGAAAGGTGATATAAGACAGGAAAGAGTTAGGCAACCCTCAGACTGACCAACAGGCTAAATAAGTGGGCAAGAGCTCTTTGCTGCCAACATAATATCTGCCACTTTATTGGGGGTTCTGGGAGCCTGGGTAAAGGTAATGCAAAACTCCCAGAAATGAAGACATGAGCAGAACAAGAAAAGAGAAGTTAGTTCCACTCAAAGTTATATCCAAATTAAAATTTATAGACACAATCATATATACAAAAGTTATATGTATGTAATATACATTATTTACATATATTAGGGATACATTTTATTAAGAAATTATATCTATATCTAGTTTATATGCAAAATAGAAACCATGAGAAACTGTTCCCTGGGAAAGAAAACTAATGGACATAGAGAATGACTCAAAATCCTGTTTACAGTCTTTAAGGAAATCAAGGCAAGAATGACTTCCACTAAAAAAGGGGCGGGGGGGAAGGACAAGGGATTGGCAACAACAGCGTGGTTTTAAAATCCTTCCAGATTCCTATGCAATATATAGGCAGGACGCCTTCACTATATACAGGATAATAAAGTCAAAGAGCCAGGAACACCACCTACAACAATATGTGTTGAAAGGGTAGGCTTGTTTTCCCCAAACCACCAGAAGGTGGGACAACATGAGTCATTCCTGCAGCTGTGAGCAGAGAAGTGGATAGAAAGTAAAGTGACTTCCAATGTCCCAGTGAGCCAGAAGACGTAACATTCACAAACAGTTAATGTCCAAAAGTGAAAGATGGAAAGCTGAGGAAGACAACAAAACCATGAAATGTGCAATCTCCAATTTGCGGGTGATTGAGGGATTTTATAGAGACGGTTAGTGCTGGAGCAGTCTGGGTCCTAAAAGCTCTAAATTAATCAACCTAAAAATCTCCCTAAGAAAAAACCCATGGGGAGGTGAAATTTCTGTGAGTGGGAGAGACAGACACGGTAGGGGCAAAAGAGAAAAAAGGATCCAGACAAAAGTTGGAGAGAGAACTGTGTTTGAATATTTCAAAAAAGTTTGAAGTCATATTTTTGGGAACTGTATCGTGACAATAAAAGGAAGTTTCAGAATCTAGAGCTATAGGGTGTGAAGCTAGAAAAGTTACCGAGATCCACCTCCTCTTCTAAGAATAGAGGAAAAGTCACCACACTTAAACACGAACTAGAGGAAATATTATAGTTTGATCCCATA
The DNA here is from genome assembly GCF_048418805.1 of Vulpes vulpes. NCBI lineage: Eukaryota > Metazoa > Chordata > Mammalia > Carnivora > Canidae > Vulpes > Vulpes vulpes. The sequence continues at coordinate 135,499,889 of NC_132784.1, forward strand.
AAAGTTTCATCTACAATATATGAAGAATAAAGAGAATAAGAGTTGTAAAAAATGGCAATATTTTACCAGAACGACAAGACTTCAAAGCAGATGCAATCTGCAACCTAATATTTCAAAGTGCATTAGAATAAATTACAAAAAAAACCAATAACATTTATGAAGCAAAGCCCATCTTAGAAATACTCAGAAATAAGATTGGAGAAAGAAGAGATTTGGAAACAACAAAATAATATTGCTAATGAAATGAGTAAAAATCATTTTTGAAAAAAAGATTAAACGAGATGGAACAGAAGAGGGGATTAACACCAGGTATGATGCCATAAGATGAATAAAACATGGATAGACATGACTTGATATAAAGCGATAGCGGCACGACATAGCATCTGAGTGAAGGGGCCCACTAGGAAGGGAACCAGAGCAACAGAACAGAACAAGAAGCAAAAACTATTGTCCACGGAAACTTTCCTGAAATAAAGTTTCCTTGCAAGTCTGTATTGAAAGAATACACATCATACTTGGGAAAATCAACTTTGAGTGGCCAATGCTGAGGCATAGTTTAGTAAAACTTCTGAATTTTAAAGTAAAAGAAGAAGATATCCTCAGAGCATCCATGGAAAAAGTTTAAATTGCTTTTAATTGGAGTGACCAGATAATTTATTATCCAACCCAGGAGACTGGAGAGTAAAAGGAAAGAATGCACAGGGTTGTAAAGCAGAAAAAAAAGAGAAAAAAAAGCAGAAATATCCCGGCAGAAAGGAGCATTTGATCCTCCTATTTAGAAAAGAAAGAAAATTGAACTGACATCAGCCTTTTTGACAGTCATCGTTTATGCCTGCAGACAATGGAGTAGTGAATTTAAGTTCATCAAGGAAATAAAATAAGAACTAAAGATTTCATATCCAGCCAGATTGACTTCAAAATGCCAGGGGGGCTGTAATAAACATGCAGAGACTCAGAAAGTAGTTTTCCCTTGACTCACTTCTGATATACCAGAAGATCTACACAGAGGAAGAGGCAAAACAAATAAAATAGTTCCCACGGACTACAGTCTAATAATAATAATAATAATAATCATAATAATAATGAAAAGAACCAAAAGCAAACATTTGATCAGATAAACATGGCATTTTGCCTATTTGAGCCACCCATCACAAAGATTTTAGGTGACTAACAAAGCGAAATCTGGCATTTTAGCACGTACAAGAGACACCCGTCTTACGAGACAGGATTTGGAAATTTTCAAAATGAAAGGATGACAAATATAGACCAAAAATAGGTCAATGAAAAGGCGAAGAGGAGTCTCATACTTGGTGTTAGAATTCAGACCAGGAAGCACTGAAAAAGCAGAGGTCACCTTATAAGGCTGAAAGGTAGAGTGTGCGATGAAAATATTCCAATTTCTATGAGTCTGTATCATCACTCCCGCACCACTGTCTTCCAGGAGAGACCACAGAGCCACAGGTGCTTGGAGGAATAGAATCGAGCTAAGAGTAGAAGAAACCAGCAAACGTCTCAGTGCAGACCAAGGAAGATAGAGGCAGACAGCACAGCTGGCAAAGCGGATTTTATGGATTCGTATCATCGCTGCAATACAAAGAGCTGAGAATAGCCCTGCTAAGTCTAGGTGAGACATTACCTTGTAAAGAAAACCCTAATGCATTGTAAAGGATGCAAATAATCCAAAGAGTATTCTCTGCCCAACATCTGATATCATAATCATTTTTAAATAAAAGGCTTTTTTTTTTTTCTCTTAGAAATAATGATAATAATAATAAAAAAAAAAACTGTCACAGTATGTTCTAGGAGAGCTCCTGCCTCCCACCTCCTGGGCACGCTGCAGGCTGTGCTGCCCGGCCCCAGCCACAGGCTGTGCAGGGGCTGGGGAGATGCAGGGACCTGAAGGAGGGGGGGTCCACACAGATCGGGGGGTGGCGGGAGGGGGGAGCCTGGGGCGGAGCCTGCGGGCAGCAGCAGGAGGAGAAGGGCTGCCCGCCCTGGACAGAGCTTCCAGCAGTGACGCTGGTGCAGGTGATGACGGCTGCAGGGTGTCCGCTCTCCGCCCCGCGGTCTACACTGCTCCTGCCGCGGCGCCCAACAACCCAGGCCGCGGCGGCCACGCAGGCCCTGTCCATCCTTCCTCTCTTTCTTTCTTTCTTTTCTTTTTTCTTTCTTTCTTTTTCTTTCTTCCTTTCTTTTTCTTTCTTTCTCTCTTCTTTCTTTCTTTCTTTCTTTCTTTCTTTCTTTCTTTCTTTCTTTCTTTCTCTTTCCTTCCTTTTCCTTCCTTCCTTCCTTCCTTCCTTCCTTTCTTTCTTCTTTCTTTCTCTCTCTTTCTTCCTCTTTCTTTTCTTTCTTTCTTTCTTTCTTTCTTTCTTTCTTTCTTTCTTTCTTTTCTTTCTTTCTTTCCTTCCTTTCTTTTCCTTCCTTCCTTCCTTCCTTCCTTCCTTTTCTTTCTTTTCTTTCTTTCTTTCTCTTTCTTTCTTTCTTCTTTCTTTTTCTTTCTCTCTCTTTCTTCTTCTTTCTTTCTTTCTCTTTCTTTCTCTTTCCTTCCTTTCTTTTCCTTCCTTCCTTCCTTCCCTCCTTCCTTTTCTTTCTTTCTCTCTTCTTTCTTTCTTTCTTTCTTTCTTTCTTTCTTTCTCTTTCCTTCCTTTTCCTTCCTTCCTTCCTTCCTTCCTTCCTTCCTTCCTTCCTTCCTTCCTTTCTTTCTTCTTTCTTTCTCTCTCTTTCTTCCTCTTTCTTTTCTTTCTTTCTTTCTTTCTTTCTTTCTTTCTTTCTTTCTTTCTTTTCTTTCTTTCTTTCCTTCCTTTCTTTTCCTTCCTTCCTTCCTTCCTTCCTTCCTTTTCTTTCTTTTCTTTCTTTCTTTCTCTTTCTTTCTTTCTTCTTTCTTTTTCTTTCTCTCTCTTTCTTCTTCTTTCTTTCTTTCTCTTTCTTTCTCTTTCCTTCCTTTCTTTTCCTTCCTTCCTTCCTTCCCTCCTTCCTTTTCTTTCTTTCTTTCTTTCTTTCTTTCTTTCTTTCTTTCTTTCTTCTTTCTCTTTCCTTCCTTTTCCTTCCTTCCTTCCTTCCTTCCTTCCTTCCTTCCTTCCTTCCGTCCTTCCTTCCTTCTCTTTCTTTCTTTCTTTCTTTCTTTCTTTCTTTCTTTCTTTCTTTCTTTCTTCTTTTTCTTTCTTTCTCTTTCCTTCCTTTCTTTTCCTTCCTTCCTTCCTTCCTTCCTTCCTTCCTTCCTTCCTTCCTTCCTTCCTTTTCTTTCTTCTTTCTTTCTTTCTTTCTTTCTTTCTTTCTTTCTTTCTTTCTTTTCTTCTTCTTCTTCTTCTTCTTCTTCTTCTTCTTCTTCTTTCTTTCTTTCTTCTTTCTTCTTTCTTCTTTTTTTCTTTCATTTTATTTAGTTATTCACGAGACAGACAGAGAGAGGCAGAGACACAGGCAGAGGGAGAAGCCGGCCCCATACAGGGAGTCCAATGCAAGACTCGATGCCGCAACCCCGGGTCACGACCTGAACCCAAGGCAGATGCTCAACCACTGAGCCCCCCGGGGCCCGGAGGAGGCTTTTTGGGAGCCTAAGTCCCGGGGGGCGGCTCACCAGTAGTATGCAGAGCCCCGGGCAGCACAGGCTCCTGCGCTCAGGAGTTAGAGCCTCCTTGTGCGATGCTGGGGGAAGCTCTCCAAGGGCGCGGCCTGCAGCCCCAGGGTGCTCGCAGTCTCCAGGCCGCGGGCTGCGGCTCTCAGCCCTTCGGTGAGGCCGGGGAGGGCTTCCCAGCACATCCTCGGATCCACGGGGGCAAAACCTGCCAACTTGGGACGTGCACTCAGTCGGGTAGCAAACTCCTTCCAGAACCCCGATTATTTCCTAGGACAGGAAGGCTTCACCCAGGAGGGAGAACAGACCCTTGTGTCGCATGATCTTGCAGAACAGGTTTGAAAGCAACTTGCTGTGTTCAAATGCCTGTAATTTTCCAGGTCTCTTCGATCCGGAATTGTGAGATCTGGGGTCTCTGGATGGGGTGGCAGAAATAGGGGAAGAAATGCCAGAGCTGCCAAAGACCAGTGCTTGTGCCATGACAACCGGGCATGGCCTTGCCCCCATCAGAGCTCTTCTCTCCAAGCATTCAGTGATTTCCTGGCCTGGCTTCATTGTTTTTGGAAAGTGCCTGTGCTTGGTCTTGCACGTTTAAATTAAATTAAATTAATCTAAATTAAATTACATTCTTTAAACAAAACAAAAACAAGGTTTGGGAAAGAATTTTTCATGACTGAGAGACTGCTTTTGTTAAGTTCATGATTACATGATGTTCAAACGTAACTGAAACTGGGAAACTTACGGAGATCCAACCAGTTGACTTAACCCATATATGAGTTTCTTCTTCCATTGTTAAAAGTAGGCTGAGGAGGTCATTAAAGAAAGAGGAATTCAAATGATCTTCGCCCTTCCTGAGATGAAAGAGTTGAAGAGAACAAATTACTGAACAGAATTCGACAGGCTAACTAGATGGTGACGCCCATACACAGGACATTGTTTAATATTTTGCAAAGCCTGATCGTTCTGGAAATATTTAGGGTAGACTTTCTTATAAATTATTTGGAAATCCAATGCATTTTTTTAAGCCTTGTCATTTCTATTATTTTTCATGGTGAAAATTTGCTGTTGGCATAGCCATTCCCTGAGCTTCTTTAGTACCACTCCTAATAATCTTTCTTCTGTGAAAGAAGGCAGAGAGAATCATGATTGAGAATAGTCAGGCTGTGCATGAAACCTGACAGGAAGTGGAAAATGAAGCATATACATCCCAGCTTTAGACGAACTCTTTCAATACTGCTTTTCTGACTAAAATGGTTTACCGGTCTTTGAATGTTAATGCCTGGCTAATTAGGTCATTGCCCAAATCATTTTTCCTCTTGCCGCATGAACAATACTTTCCCTTACATATATTGGCATGATATCAAATGAAGGACAAATATTGGGGATTTTCTATATATATATTTTTATTTTCTACATTTTATATATAATTTTATGCATCGTAGAGATTTTTTACTGGCTGATTTGAACAAAACAAAGAATTCCCTGATAAGGCTAAAAAACAAAACAAAACAAAAAAACCCCAAAATCCAAAATATATTCTAGGAGAAATAGAATCCAATTACCACAGAGGAAATAGAGATAATGTTTAAAGAGCTCCTTCATAAAACTCAGCATGATTCAGTTGCTTTCACAGTGAAATAATTTATATGGATTTTCCTCATATCTGTGGAAGAAGCACTGCTGAGAAAATGAACTGGTTTCTCTCGACATACTATTAGTCCTGGACAGTACCTAACACTATATCCTTTGTTTAATAATTTCCAGTTCTTTTGTTTTTACATTGAAAAATTTAACATGTGTGATTTCTGCTTTTATTAATTTATTTAAGCCATGATTCTCTAAGTGGCCATGTCTCTACAATAAAATTTGGAAAATCACTTAACTCTTTAGTGTCCCAATGCCTGAAAGGTACAATTATGTTTTGTGTGTGGATGTGAGGTTCTAGGTGGCCCATGATATTTGAGAAAATCTTTTTCTTAAAAGAATTTTCGTGCACCCTGCTTAACAATAAGATGTCTCCAGAACATTTATGTATGTAAAAATCTCCATGATTATCCATTTTTGATATCAAAAAATTATATTTTGAGGTATTTATTATTTAGTGAATTGTCCAGGAATGCATACATATTTTTGCTTGGAACTTTTCCAAGAATTTACTATTTTGGAAAATTATTTCAATGACTAAGTATTTGAGCTACCAACTGAAGAAAATTGTGCAAGTCTTCATTTTTTGTTGTCACATTTCTGATTATTCTATATATAACTATATTTTTGAAAACCTCTCATAAAGTTTAAGATTGACATTCCATTGAATAATTGAATTTATTTTTATATCTTTGTGCACAGTTTCTCCTATGTCAAAAAAAAGATTGCTTTTAATGAAGCAAGCAAACTGTCAAGATTAAGCAAATGTTTTGCCCACATTTACTAAAAAAATTTGAAAAGACATATCTTACTTCTGACATACAGAGGAAAACTATTGAATATTATCTTTGGAATATTTAAAAGTCTTCTAATCAGCAAGATAAAAACATCAATCTTATGTGAAAATAGGAGGAAGTAATAACCCTGATAAGCCATGGAATATTGAAGGAAAATTAATCTTAGTAAATGTGAGTGGGGTTATTAATACACTGATTAAAAAACTCAAGTGAAGTTATATCTCTGTCCAATTGAGCAATGATACTGGTTTTAAGAAGACTCAATGAGATGTCAAAACATTTCACAAATAAGCATGTAACAGACTATAGTACAACAATTTTTTATTACAACTCATTGAAATCATCCTATGTGACAAATGAAGTTTAACTAGTGGCATATATAAGTTGTTTAAGGAATGAAAATGTCATAGAGGAAATGATATTTTAACATAATTATTTATAATGATACAATGGGGTTGCTAGTATACACATTCCTTAAAAATTATTTCATAGAAAAAATAACTCCTTTTACCGATGTCTTTGTTTCTGGAACAGAAAACCACAGTTATAATTTGTCCACAACATGGGTGTACAACACTCTGGGAGATAACATCAAATGTTTTACTTCTTTATTTCATTATTACCGATAAGGTTTATTTATTAAAAGATTTTAGTAAAATATATGACAAATCATGGAATGATAGGATATGAGTGCTATCAATTAACATAACATCAATCCTTTAAATGGCAGATTACTTGGTAAACTCCCACAACACTGAGGAAGATGTTAACATCTGAGGTTACATAGAAGTAAGATGAGTCTCTAAAGGAAATTGTTTAAATACATAATGTTTATTACATTATAATAATGACATTTTATGCTATTAGTTAAAAATTAAGGATACCATTATCACTTCTAGTTAGAATGTAGTAAAATGTTAATGGTTGTCACTTTTAACAAAAAGAGGGAAAAAAGGGTTAATGGATAAAATGAAATCATACATTGCTATGAGATAAGCTGTGGGTACGAGAAAGGTCTGGATGATTAAGTAGAAATACAAATCCTTCACGTTAGCAGAAATCCGTGGTATCATCGATGGATTAGGGATGCAGAAAAGTGGGTCTGTCATCAAGTCTAGACTGGAAAATTTGCAGGACTGAGAAGACATAAATTAAGCTTTGAGTGGCAGCATAAGCTAGAAGAATGGGTTCATACCTAGAGAGCCCCAAATGGGGAAGTAAATAGCTTAATCACAGTGTGTCTCTGCTACCCTCCCATCAGACTGTAACAAAGGAACAGTAGTGAAGAGGCAGTAAATCAAAGAGAATTTACGTACTGTCCTGTGTTCTCAGTGTGCTTGGATTCTGGGGTCCTGACAAAATTGAATACAAAGTTGAAGAAAAACTAACTGAAGCTGGAACATTTCCCTCCCAGTTCCAATCATCTCAGATCAGAAGTTCAGCCTTTTGGCGATGCCAGGATAGAGTTTAAAGATTAGTTCACTTTAAATGTACTTAATTTAAATAAAAGTGTGGTCCAGTCCTAGTTCAGCTCAATCATGGAGGAATCCAAATAGCTCCTCATCATAACTGCGGGCTACAGGAGAGAGCTAGTGATCTCTGTGAAAATAATAATTACAATTTAAAAATATGCTCCATTCTGCATTTTTAAATCTTTAAATAATATCTGGAATTAAACAAAATTAAACAGAAAGGAACAAGAAAATGCATGTCTAATAAAGGGGAGCGGGGGGAAGCCAATAGACGTACATTCTGAGTACCAACTCATTGGAATTAATGCAAAGGACTTTAAAACAAGTTTAATTTTTTATATAGGAGGAATGGGTAATACAGAATTTTATAAGAGAAATGAATACTCTAAAAATGATCAAATGGAAGTCAGAAAGCAGTAAAATATCTGAAATAAAAATGTTAGATAGGCTTAAAAGCAGGCTGTCTGCCGCAGAAGAAAGGATCAGTGTTGTTAAAAGCAGATTAAGAACTGGTCAATTAGAACTTATCCAACTTGAAGCTCATAGAGAAAAACAACTGAAAAAGAAAAAATACCCAGCAGCCTAAATTATGTGTAATTTGAGACCTCAAAAGACAGGAGAGAGCCTGGGGCAACAGTTTTTTTTTTTTTGAAAAATAATAGGTATAAATCACACAACTATGATCAAATACACCAAACCCAGAATCCCAGTGAACTCCCTCCAAAAATAATTAGAAAGAAAATAATCATTAGGTAGATTAAAGTCAAACTGCTGAAAACCAAAAAAGAAGGGGGAATCTTAAAACAAACCTAAAAGAAATAAGAACACACTACATACCGCAGGGAAACAACAAGCTTATCTAGAGTTAGCCAACAAGAAGTATCAGGAATGGGATTTAAATCCAGTTTTAACTGGCACCTGTATTTATGTTTCTATGAAACACTATGAAAAGTATGGTTTCTTCTATCAATGAAATTTCCCACATGACTATATTAATGTGATATACCAACATTTCTAAAAGACATTATGTTTTTACCTCCATAGATGAATAAAATATTTTTTTAAACATCCAAACCAAAGTTTATCAAAAATAAAACCAAAGGGGCGCTTGGATGGCTCAGTCAGTTAAGATCAGCTCAGATCATGATCTTGGGGTCCTGAGATCCAGCCCCACCTGGGCTCCCGGCTCAACGGGGAGTCAGCTTCTCCCTCAGCCTCTGCCCCTCCCCCTGGTCTTGTATTCTCTCTCTCAAAGAAATAAATAAGATCTTTAAAAAAAATTAAAATAAAACAAGAAAATAAAACTGTAGATTATTATTATTATTTTAATATGCTGCTTTAATTTTTTACTAATATTTTATTGAGGATTTGTACCTAAAAGATTGTTCTGTAGTTTTTGTGGATTTCTATGTAGCAGAAAAACATTTTGGAAACTATTTTTTCTGCGTTCTGAATAATTTTTAAAGTGTTAGAATTTGCTGTTCCTTCAAGGCTTTTTAGAAATTTTCTGAGCACATTCCTATTTATGGGATGATTTTTAATACATCATTTTATGTATTATATGATGATTGGATCATTCAGATTTTTATTTAGTCTCTTAAGGCCAGACCTGACAATTTATAAGCTAGGAAATTATTCATTTTCTCTGTTTCAAATTTATTATACTAGGATTGAGCAAAGTAGTCTATGATACTCCAATTGATTCCTCTCACACATGTGGTTATTTCCTTATTTAATTTGTTATTTTTGTGTAGTTACTATTCTCCTTCCTCTTTTTCTTGTCTAACTTATCTGATAGAATAACTCTTTAGTTATTTCCCTCAAAGAAATTACTCTTGAATTAATTTATTAGTTATATAGTTTTCATCTGTTTTCTTATTTATTTCTGTGTGTTTTCTTTATTGCTTACTTTTGCTTCTCTTGGGTATATTTTGTTGTTCTATCTCTTTGAATTTTCTGGTTACAGAATAAAATAGTGTAACAGGTGTGAAATTAATAAGTTTAAAGGGCGGCTGGCGGTGGACCTCTAATTCCCTACCACTTGCCCATTGCCAACCCAACAGGACTTATTTTTTAGAGTTTTTCTCTCTCTTTCTCTTTCTCTCTCTGTTGGAACTACTCTAGTTGTGTAGCACAAAATCAGAGGCTCTGTTATAGAGTATCAGAGCTACTTGATCCTTATGGATTTGGTAGAATTTCCTGTGAAACATCTGTAGTTCCGGAGTAAGATTTTCTATGTCATCCATAGACATTGGTTGTCTAGGCTTTCCGCCTCTAGTGGGTTAATTGTCTTAGTCTGTATTTCACTAAGAAATGATCCCTTCCCAGAGAAGGAGACTCTTAATGACAGAGAACAAACTGAGGGTTGCTGGAGGGGGCGTGGGTGGGGAATGAGCTAAATGGGTGGTGGGCATTAAGGAGGACACTCGTGATGAGCCTTTATGTATAAGGATGAATCACTAAATTTTACTTAACAAACCTATACTACACTCTTTTTTAACTAACTTGAATTAAACAAAAATGAAAACAAAAACCTACCCCTTCTGATGTGGTGCTCACGTTCATATGCATAGAAGTCTTCAAAATGGCTTTTTAAGGTTTAAAAACATATATATTTTCTTCTTTATCAATGATTATTCACCCTCCTTGCTTATTTCTTATTTTGTACTTTTGTTCTTTAGTAATATATTTTTAAATTACATTACTAATTTACTAATTAAGCAAGTTAGGTGGTGACATATATATTTAACCACATTTTCAAACACCAGGATTTTTTTCCATTCATTATTAACTTTACTCTTTTTTCTATTCCCTGTCACTTTAGTTTCACTTTAGTTTTCTCTTTTATTATTCTCCATCTATGACTTCTGGTTTACTTTGTTGTTCCCTTTCTAGGTTTTTGGGCTGAGAGCTTAATTCATTTACATTAATTTTCTTTTTCTTTTTTTTTACTTATAAATGTGTAAAGCAGCATCAAATTTCCCGTGATCAATGCTTTTAATATGTTCTAGAGATTCTGAACTTTTTTTCCATTATCACTTCCGGTTAGAAATACAATCATTTTCATTTGTTTATCTCCTTTGATACAAACATTGTTTAATAGAGGGGGACAATTGATATTTTTAAGCAAAAATTATAAACATGTGCTATGGTGTACTTTGAAGTAAACCATATATGATTGTAGCACAAAAAATGAGAGGAGATACAAATGGAATTATAATATTTTAAGATTTATTCATTCAACAAAGAGTGATAAGGTGCTAATTCATGGCAGACTGTGGCAAGTTAAGGGTGGTATTACAATTTCTACAACACTAATTTATAAACAAACAAAAACCCAAAGTGAGACAGCTAAAACACAAGAAGAATACTGAAAATAAGCATTTGATTAATCAAGACAAGGCTGTAAAGGAGAAAATAAATAAAACAAATGGAAAACAAACCACAAGATGATAAAGTTAAATTCAATCACATATATAATTACATTAAATATAGTTGGACTAAGCAATTAAAAAACATTTAAAAGTCCAATTAAGAAGATAGATATTGCCAATCTGTGTTTAAAAAAAAAAAAGGAAGATAAGGTAATTCTATTTAAAAGAGAGGTACTTGATATATGAGGACATAGGCTGAAATTGAAAGTAAAATGATTGAAAAATATAGATCATGAAAACTTCAAGTATAAAAAAAGCTGGTGTATTAATATCAGAAATAAGCACATCAGTAAAATGGAGTGCTTTAAGATAAAAGGGTTTATTTATCCAAAAAAAAACCATAATAGTTTTAATAAGTATGTATCTAGGAGACTCACTTCCAATTAAATGAAGCCAAATCACATCCTTTTACAATTATTTACAAAGAAACTAAATTACTTATTATAACATTTCTTAGTTACATATTTGATTGAAAATGGTTTCAGTGCAGTTGTGCAGTTAATGCAGAAACAATGAAATCAATTTGAGAGTCCTTGTAGAATAGACCTAATATTAAATCACCATCAATGGAGACAAGAATCTATCATTTTATTAATAATTATTAAATCAACATTATGCTATTTACAGCATATGCATTTCTATAGTTACTGAAGCAGAATGAAAAAAACTGTTTTGAAAATTGAATATTATTATTATTTTTAATCTTAAGATTGCCTGCTGTTCGTCAAGCTTATCCTGGTATTGTCTCTAAGGTTTAACATTAAATTGTATGTTACCTCTTTTCTCCCTGTCACCTATTTAAAATATCATCTACAAGATTAAATGTTTCTGGATATATGTGATAGGTCACACAGTACAGAAAAAATATTTCCCGTTATATTTGGTACAATCACACCTCATAATATGATAAAGAAATTTATTTTGATATTATACTTTGAATAAGGTCCAGATCATATGCAAGAACATCTTATTTCCTCATCTTTGAAACTAACTGGTTCTGGCTTATTATTCTTTCTTAAGGTGATTTACCTCTTATCACATACAAAAATGAATGGCTTATTCTTACTTATTCTCAAACTAATTCTATTTCTAGCATCTAATAGTTATTTATTTATTTATTTATAGTGTGTGTGCACAAGTGGGAGGGGGAAGGGTCAGAGAGAGAGAGAGAGAGTCTCTTAAGCAGTCTCCCTGCCCAGCACAGAGCCCAATGTAGGGGTGGATCTTAGGACCCTGAAATCATGACCCAAGCTAAAATCAAGAGTGCTTAACCGACTGAGCCACCTACGTGCCTTTCTAGTGTCTAATTTAAAATCTGTATCAGTTCTTGCATTTCTTTTAAAGTTTGCAAAAAAAAAATTTAGTGCCTATGATCATTTTAAGTCCAAACTTACTCATTTTATATATCTATATTCTATTATTTCTTCTAATTTTGAAATACATATTTTTTCCTGAAAGTTATTTCCCATAAGATTTACATGATAATAAGGCCACTATAAATTATTTTAGAACTTTTATGTGTAGATGGCTTATTAGTAGTAAATTCTATTAAAAATTCAATGTTAAAACAGACATTGCAAAATATCGGATAAATGGGAAGGTGTATTGGGTCTGATTAAGTTGACCTCTAATTTGGACTTTCTATCTAGCAAGACTTATGGCTAAGTTGTCATTGTTCCAAGTTTTATTTCCATAAATTTCCTACATATATTTCTCTAATGCTCTACTATTACATATTTCAGTTTCTTCCTTTCTATATCCTTTAATTAATTAATTGTTATTGAAGTATAACTATCATTCATTGTTATATAGTTTCACGTGTACAACATAATGATTCCACAGTTGTATGCATTACTCAGTGCTCACTAAATAGGTGTAGTCACCATCTGTCATGAAACGAAATCATAACAATCTTATTGACTACATTCCCTATGCTGTATTTTTCATCTTCATGATTGAATTTTGCAGCTGGAAACTTGCACGTCTTACACCCCTATATCTATTTCATCCATCTCCTGACCCACCTTCTTCTGATAACCATCATTTTGTTTTCTGTATTTAGGAGTCTTTTTTTTTTCCTTTGTTCATTTTTTTGTTTTTTATTTTTTAAAGATTTTATTTATTTATTCATGAGAGACACAGAGAGAGCAAGAGGCAGATACACAGGCAGAGTGAGAAGCAGGCTCCATGCAGAGAGCCTGATGCGGGACTCGATCCCAGAATCACACCCTGGGCCGAAGGCAGGGGCTAAACCGCTGAGCTACCTAGGGATCCCCCTTGTTTGTTTTTTAAATCTCACACATGAGTGAAATCATATGGTATTTGTTTTTTTTCTGATTTATTTCACTTCATATTATTCCCTCAAGAACCATTAATGTTGTTGCAAATGGCAAGATTGTATTCTTTTTTATGGCTGAGTAATATCTTAATGAAAAATATATATATATATACATCTCCTACATCTTCTTTATCCATCAACTATTGGTGGGCAAATGGGTTGGTTCCATATCTTGGTTATTTAAATAATGTTGCAATAAATACAGGAGTGCATATATTTTTTTCAAATTGGTGGTTTTGTTTTCTTTGTGTAAATACCCAGTAGTAGAATCACCGTGTTTTATGGTATTTATGTAATCCTCTACCATCACATATTTCAGACTACATATTTAATATGGTGGAAAGGCAGTAGATGAAAAGCCAGAACATCCCTTTCTTGTCTGGTTGATTAGAGAAGTGGAAGTTTCCCTTAGTAAAGAACAATCAGACCTGTGGTTGGTTGCTGGGAGAACCGTTTCTGCCACCGATATTAACTAAGGGTCAAAAAGTCATGTTTATTTAAGAGAATATTTAGCAGTAGATAATAGAAACAAAAGACACTTTTTGTGAAATCAGAGTGGAAAGGACCAAAAAGTTATGTAAAGGCTAATAAAGGGCCAGCAAATCTCATCTTCAATTTGTGCTACCCTTCTCAAGACTGAGTTGTTATTGCATAGAGAGGCAAATCCAATGGGAAACAGGTCAATAATTATTATTTCATATGTATATGATGTATTATATGTATTTGTTATATTTCATAATAAAGCACTCCTTATTTATGATAATTTTAATATAATGTTTTAAAGGTTTGCTCAGTATGTGTTGTAGAAATATTTTGAAATGTTGGCTTTCTAAGATACCTGATTTTTTTTTCTTATCAGATTGCATATATATATATATGTATATATATATATGTATATATATATATGTATGTATATCCCATGCATTTAAATATATAAGTACATAACATACAAATTGGAACTACTAAATACAGTTAATAGAGCTAATGGCAGTGCAGATTATGTGAAAAGGAAAACTGATTTCACATTTACCTCTCTTGATGAAAGCCTGAAACAGGAAGGTCATCTTTTCAAATTCCTGTTCACTTTTCTGGTGCTGTATTTCCTTGATTATATGAGTATGATGGTAGATTTAAAATTCTTGTCTGAAAAAGGTTTTTCAGACCTCTTTGTGAACTATCACTCATGATATTACAAAAAATATAAAATACATAGGAATCACTGAGGGAGGGGCACCTGGGTGGCTCAATGGTTGAGCCACCTGACCCTTGGTTCAGGTGGTGACTCCGGGGTCCTGGGACCAAGGCCCCACATCAGGCTCCTGGCGGGAGCCTGCTTCTCCCTCTGCCTGTATCTCTGCCTCTGTGTCTGTGTCTCTCATGAATAAATAAATAAAATCTTAGGGAAAAAAAAAAGGAGTCACCCAGGGATCCTGTTACAAGGTGGATTTCTGCGTTCCAGACACAGAGATACTAGGTCAGTGGACCGAATATTGCTGATATTGCTGGTCTATGAACCACCCCTGGAGGAGTACTGTAATTCGCAGACTACACTTTATTCTTAAATGGTTCTATCTAACAACTCTGATGGAGCATGAACATGCACTTGCATTCCACTTTTGCTCATGGATTTTGTAACCTCTAAGAACTGACTTCATAAATATTTTTCTCTTTACAACTCTCCCTCATTAACTCTTTCCTTTAAGATTAGAAACATCTTATTTTTTTTTAATTTTTATTTATTTATTTGAAAGAGAGAGTGCAAGCTGTAGGAGAGACAGAGAGAGAGGGAGAAGCAGGCTCCTTTGCGGAGCAGGGAGTTTGATGTGGGGCTCAATCCCAGGACCCCAGGATCACTACTGGAGCCAAAGGCACTCAACCATCTGAACCACCCAGGCAGCCCAGAAACCTCTTATTCTTAAACAACAACAATAATAATATCCCCTTCCCCTTATCCCAGCTTTCTTTTTTGCTGCTGCTTCTCTGTGCCTTCCTCACACCTGCCTTTCTCAGCCAATCTTCTTACAGGCATCGTCTGCTCCACGACATCATCTCTCTCATTGCCTGATAACTCAAGGCATTAAATCTGCCATAACTCATGCTGCGGTGCAACAACTGACAAAATCATCTGATGCTCAACATCCTGCCAAAAACAATGGGCTCTGCTGTTCTTGTTTTACTATATGTTAGTTTCACTAAGTTATTGTTTATACTGTGGGCCATTCGCTCATTAAAAGTCTAGTCTCTTGGTTCCAATTACCAATCTCTGTCATGGTTCTTACCTTTTAAATTCTCACTTTTATGTATTTTCCACAAAATCCTACACCTCCTCTTTTGTGGATAACACATCAAAATCTCCAATATTCTGTCTCTAGCCCATCCTTTTCCTTATTTATGAAATGGGCTATTTCATTTTTTTTGCTTCATCTTTCATGTATTTCAATAATGTTTTTATAATTTTTTCCAAGATCATTTTTATAAATAGACTTTTTTTGATAGGAAAAGATAAAATATCTTACTGGCATTTTTATTTTTCTAAGTGGTTACTGTTTTTACAATGCTGTTGGCATTCCCATTTTTGAATGTATCCAGCAAATCAGCATGCTCTGCAATTTGTCTGTAGAATCCTTTGCATTTTCTGGATAGACAGAGTAAAATTCTAAAGCAATGAGAAATTAGCTTTTTCTTTTCAAATTTTCTGCTACTTTTTTTTTTTTGCTTGTTTCATTGTCTTGAATTTCTAATAAAATAATGGTGACAAGATGCTGTGCTTGACCAAACTTTAGTCAGGTTGTTTCTAGCAAGGCCTTGAACTTGGCCTCTATCCTTGCCAGATATGTAGCTCTTAGTTTGAGCAAGAGCCCTGCTGCTAGTTTAGAGGAAATCTCCCCCACCCTTATTATGTGATTAGTCTCAATATCTAGTCAAATTCCTCATCTTCCCCTCCTCATATCTGGTCCTCCTGGCCTGCCTCAGCCTGACTCCCCTCTAACATTTAATATCTCTTTTTTTTTTTTTTTAGCAATTTTCCATCCACTGAACCACACTCCACACATCTTTTTCCTAGCTATAAATCCTCAGCTTTCTTATTGTATTCAAAATTGAGCCTGGTTGGATACAGAGGTCTCTCTTCCCATATTACAAGTTTCTGAATGAAACCAGTCTTTATCCCTTTAAGGAGTCTGGCACTGATTCTGTTTGATAATAGAACACTAAGTGTTATAATGGTTATGACTGGTTTCCTTCTAAATTTAATTGAAACACTATAGTGTAAAACAGAACTGTAAGTGTGAAGTTTATTATAGGTTTTGTAAAAAAAAAATATTTCATTTTAGTTTTGTGTTTTTTTTTTACCCCTCTCCTCAAAACTTTTATCACTCGTGTGTATTAAATAACTCAGAATATTTCATCATTAATATGTGTTAATTTTATTTTTTATATATTTTCTAGTATTCTCTTATGTTTTGTGTTTTTTTTCTAGATAAATCCATTAACAGAGTGATTTACATGAATAGATTTATAATGTTGAAATGTCTGCACACTTGGAACCAAATTTGCCTAGTAATGATCTTTTGCTAGTTTTAATTTGCTGTCCTTTATTTAGGATTTTTGCATCTATGCTCATCAATTAGATCAGGCTTTACTTTTCTATTTTTTGTCTCTATTTGTCTTATTTTGGTATCAATGTTACACTACACTCATATAATGAAATGAATAATTTCATCCTTTTTCAAATTCCCTGAATCATCTCACAATTATCTCTTTCTCATCCTTCTGGAGGTTGGCAGAACTTGTTTGTAAAACCATGTCTGTAACTAGGTCTTTTTGATTAAAAACTAGAGGTGACAATAATTTAACTTCTCTATTCCATTGTTTTACTTAGGCTTTCTACTCATTTAAAAATAAATACAGTTTTTAAAATAAGTACTTTTAGTTTGTAAATTTCTAAACATTCTTTTCATGACAAAATAAATAAGCTTAAAATAAAATATTGGTATAATTTGTTCAAAGTATTCTTGAATAATTAAAACTTTTCTGGCTATAGTCATGCCCCAGTTTTATTTCTCACAGTGCTAGTTTAGGCATTTCTCTTCTTATTTAATTATTTCTGTCTGTGGTTTGTCCATTTGATGAGTTTTGCTGTGACTGCTCCTGCTGCTGTTGTTTTTGCTGCTGTCTTTAGAACCAATTTTGGTTTGCAGAGGATGAGGGACATTGCAGATTGCTACTTTGTATCCATTCCCCTTTAGCATTTCCAAGAGAGCTCCAATTTGTTCAGTCACCTATTCTTTTCCATACAAGGGACTCAGGGGAGCTAACCCTAGCCTCATCTACAAGGATGGACCTTGTCGAACTAAGGTCAATTCTATCTTACCAGAGAGAGATTAACTCTCAAATGAGTAGGTGAACACATTTGCCCAATGCAATGCACTATAGCTGATATTTGAAAGAGATTTGAGCACATTCTTTTTGTTTGTTTGTTTGTTTGTTTGTTTTGTGTGAACTAGTGGAAGCTGTGATTTTCTTCTTCAGGATTTGTCCTGCACGAATGAGAGAGATGTCTGAGAATACTGTGGCACTTACCTGTCTGAAGATAAAGCCAAAACAAGGATAGGAACACCCAAGAGAACTGGAGATATGGGTCTGAAGTCACTGGAAGCAGCCTTGAATCCCATTTCAACCCTGCCTTCCTGTGCAAGTGTGATGATTAATATTATATTTCAGTGTGTCTACAGTATGGTGACTAGTGGTTTGGTGAAACACTAAATGCTGCTGAGAAGTATTTTTAGATGTGAGTAACATTTAAAATAATTTTACTTTAGCTGAAGGAGATAACTCTTCCTAATGTGGATGGACTTTACCTAATTAGTTAGAGACATTAAGAACAAAGGCTATTTCCCAATGAAGAAAGAATTCTACTTCCAGACTGCCACATAGAAACTCAGCATGAGTTTCCAGTCTTTGAATTTAAGACTAGATCATCAACCTCTACCTGAATCTTTAGGCTGCCAGTTTGCCCAGGATTTCAGACTTGCCACCAGCCCCAACAACTGTATGAGTCACTTCTTTAAATATCACTCTCTTGTCTCTGACGCAGACCTTATCTATATCCATCTCTGTATTATAGAGAGAGAGCTGAATAAGTAAACTTTAGGATTAACACTGGATTTAAAGGATATTTTTATGCTAAGGCTATTATTTAGAGCCTTAGGTCTTTGGTTTCAATGAAGCTTTATTAGCCAGTACTGGAATTTAAAAACAGTATATAGGAAAGCACTTCCAGAATAATGAGGTTAGTTAACTCCAAAAATTTACTTCTCTATAAAAAAAGCATGAGAATGCCAGTTAAAATTATTAACATCAACTTTTACAGAATTCTGTGAATTAGTCAAAGACTGGCAATAATCTAAGGGATATTTATTCAAGAAAAATAGCTGAATCTCAGTAAGATTGAGCTTTATGAAATGTTAAATTGCCCTTTTCCCCTTCTGTGTTCCTAGCTCCGAGGGAGCCTTACAAACCAACAGTCTTGTTATAATGGTAGCCATGAAAACCAGCTGCCAAATACCTGTTGGGGACAGAAGAATAGGTTTGGAGCTTTCCCAACCACCTAAATAATTGTTATTATTTCACATATCTGGCAGTTACTTGAAATACCTCACACCAGGCTTATTTGTATTAGAAGTGATTTAGAGTTTGCTCAATTCTTTTCTATGGCGTGTTTGGGAAAAATCAGTGTCAGTTGGTTTAATATTGCAACTGCTTCGGGTGGTGATGAAGCTTGGGCTAACAAGAAACTAACTGCAAAACTTAAAAGGAAAAGCTGTGGTGTGAGATAAATATAAGTGCTTTGAAAAGTTTTGACATATAAAAAAAAAGGAAAGGTGTTGACATATTGGGAATCTAGAAAACCACATTCATGCATAGGGCTGGACATATGCTGAAAAGAGATTTGATGCTATCTTAATATCTTTCCTCTGGCTGACCTTGAGGCTCTGTGCAACTAGGAAGTGAAGAATAAGGCAGTGTTATAAACTGCCTGCTGGAGCACCGAATGCATGCCACATAGACCTTCAGCAAAAATTGAGAGTCTTATTGTTTTAAGAAAATCAATATCCAATCATTAGTTGACCATTGGCCTAATTGAAGAGTCTTCAGTGGCTATACATGACAAAGAACATAGATTTTGCAGAATTAGTATAGGAAAGTCACTACCCAAACAAACAACAATAACAACAACATTAAAAAAAAACAATAGCGACAATGATAAACACCAAGCAGAGGGTAATCTGATTGCTACATTATATCAGAGTATCCAGCTTAAGAAATATATAAGATAGGCAAAGAAGTAGGCAAGTATGGCCAATACACACACACACAATATAAGTCAGTGGAATTTGCCCCTAAGTAACTCAAACATTGAACTTACTAAGAATTTTAAGTCAGCTATTTTAAACATGATCAAATAACTAAATAACCATGACCAAATAACTAAAGGAAAGTATCTGAATAATATCTCATCAATGGAGAATATTGATACAAATACAAATTATAAAAATAAACCAAATGGATATTCTGGGTTTGAAGAGTATAACAAATGAAATAGAATGGCTTTTGAATAGCAGAAGATTTAGTGAATTTTCAGGAAGGTTAATAGAGAATATCTAATCTGAAGACCAGAAAATAAAAACTGAAGAAAAAAAAATTAAATCTTTGAAATCTGTGAGATACCACTAAACGTATCCACATACAAATCTTGGGAATTCCAGAAGGTGAGACAACAGAGAAAGAATACTTGAGGAAACAGTGGTCCAAACTCAAATGTGATGAACACTGTTACTCTACACATACAAAAAACTAAAAAAAAAAAAAAATCTCCAGGTAGGAGAAATTAAAAAAGATTCAGTCCTAGACACATCATAATAAAACCATCAAAAACTAAAATCTAATAGAGAATCTTGAAAACACCAAGGGTAATGAGACTCTTTATATACAAGGAATCCTCAATAAGATTAAGAGATGATTTATCATAAGAATCCATGGAAGAAAGAAATAGTGGGATTGCATATTTGAAGAGCTGAAGGAAAAGGACCACCAACCAAAAATTTAATATCCAGCAAATCTGTGTTTCAAAGGTGGAGTAGAAGTTACAACTTTACCAGATAAACAAAATTGAGAGGTTTTGTCTCAGATTTGGTTTACAAGGAATAATAAAGGCAGTTTTTCGGTTGAAATAAAAGAGCATTAGATAAGAATTTAAACCCATGTAAAGAAATAATAAAACCAGGGTTGATGAACACGTGGAGATTCAGAGGGAGACTAGCCTGGAGAGGGCATGGAAGTTCTGAGCCCTTGTGCTATGCATCTATCTGGCAGTTCCTGAGTTACATCTTCTTTACAGTAAACCAGTGATATGAAATATGACCACACACAACTTTCTGCAGGAGAATTTCTTCATGATGAAAGGAAGAACCCAGGTTCACAGTATGGTGACCTCACTGTAAAGTATATTAAAGACTGAAAGATCGTGCCAGTTGAGATAACCATCAGTTTAACTTAAAGAGAGAAATGGATCAGACAATGGCTGCCATTGCTCAGAAGAATAAATTCTTTTTTTTTTTTTTAGAAGAATAAATTCTTGATTGATGGGTTTCTAAGAAATCAAGACAACCTTCAAGGTTGGAACAAGACCATGGACAGGAAGGCAGATGTGTTTTTCATTCTGGTTTTTTTTTTTTTTTTTTTTTTTTTTTTACTGTAATAATGAGCTCTGTATTGAACAATGACCTGAGGGGGAAAAGTAGTGGTAGAACTGATGACAACACAGAGAGCTTGGAAAAGAAAATTCAGACCTATCTTCAGTCAACCAGGCCAGTTACTGACTTATCTGAAAAAAAAAAAAAATGAGGAAAGTCAAGAAAATAGATGCCTCTAAGTCTGTTGATGAAGTTTTTGATGAAATTATAAAGATTTTTGACAAAGAAGGCTAATTTAAACATGAAAGCATCCTTGAAATCATGGTTGAATGCGGCCTTGAGAGCTGTTATTACAACTCCTTTTAAAGGCGATTTTAGTCTCTCATAATTACATCTCAATTAATTACTGGAAAGAACATAGCAAGGCAAATTAAATTTCTTTTTTTTTTTTTTTTAAATTTTTTTAAATTTATTTATGATAGTCACAGAGAGAGAGAGAGAGAGGCAGAGACACAGGCGGAGGGAGAAGCAGGCTCCATGCACCGGGAGCCTGATGTGGGATTCGATCCCGGGTCTCCAGGATCGCGCCCTGGGCCAAAGGCAGGCGCCAAACCGCTGCGCCACCCAGGGTTCCCTAAATTTCTTATCTTAGATTTTTTTTTTGTTGTTGTTATAGGAGTAGACAGTAAATTCAGGCCTAACTTCATCTTAAATATGGCGCTCCCAAAACAAAGAGGATATCAGCCAGTTCTTTCTTTTTACTCAAAAAGCATATCCCTTTTATAGTTTGTGCCCTCTGCCCTCTGTGAACAAAACTTTTTTATATGTGTGTATATTCCTTTAATAATTACACATGCTAGAATTAGGAATTCCCCACTTCCTCATTTTCTTGCAGGTTTTAAATTTCCAGCTCATTAAATGAATGTGTGGACTTTTTGTGTAGTCAGTTCTTGCAAAATGTGTTTTTAGCAAACAAGTACATAAAATGAAGCCCTAGAAGTATTTTAGTATTTATCAAATCATTGACCATTTCCTATAGAAAAGTAAGAAAGCTTAGGCTTTGTTCTTTGTTTTGCTATAGCTTATACAAAGTAGTGTGACAGGGCATCTTCTTTGCTTCCAAGGATTGGGGTGGGGTCCCTGGAGGTTTAGAGACAGACAGAATTGTCAGCCTTATTATTATGAATCTGAGGGCAAAGGGCAACGATCACATCTAATGATGTGTGTTCCTGTGCTCTGTTATAGAGTCTTATTAAGGACTCAACTTATCTTAACAAAACTCCTAGCAGTGGGACCTTGAAATGCACGTACTAGGTTGATGGTAACTGATTTGGTTAAGTGTTTTAGTAACACTCACTCAAACTGTTTTTGTTTGTTTTCTAGACTAAATGTAGGGTTGGCATGAAGTAAATACATCTAATGGTTAATTTCCCATTTATGTTTTATTTTCTTGAATACTTTTTTTTTCAGTTATTTGTTTAAAGAGATTTAAAAATCATTGCACTTTGGTCAGAAAAATAATAAATATGGATCCCTGGGTGGTGCAGCAGTTTGGCGCCTGCCTTTGGCCCAGGGCGCGATCCTGGAGACCTGAGATTGAATCCCACGTCAGGCTCCCGGTGCATGGAGCCTGCTTCTCCCTCTGCCTGTGTCTCTGTCTCTGTCTCTGTCTCTGTCTCTGTCTCTCTCTCTCTCTCTGTGTGTGACTGTCATAAATAAATACAAAAATTTAAACAATTAAAAAATAATAATAAATATATCTTATAAATGTTTAAAAAAGAAACACTAACACCATAAAGGTAACTATAAAAAAAGTTCAAAAGTATTTTTTGTGACACTCTCTTCTGCTGATTTAAGGAACAGCTGCATAAAACAATAAATATAAAACTCTGTTGATGGGTTTATAATGTATAAATATGTAATTTTTATAACAATAACAGCACAAGGGAGAAAGGAGGGAATGGAGCTACATAGGAGCAAATTATCTAATAATGAAATCAAATTTGTATTAATCGGAACTAGGTAGATTGATTGATTTTAAAGATTTTATTTATTTATTCATGAGAGACACTGAGAGAGACAGAGACACAGGCAGAGGGAGAAGCAAGCTTCCTTGGGGAGCCTGGTGTGGGACTCAATCCCAGTACCCCAGGATTACAACCTGAGCCAAAGGTCAGGTGGTTCAACCCCTGAGCCCCCAGGCGTCCCTCAACTAGGTAGATTTAAATTAAGACGTTACTGTAACCTCAAGTTCAACTGCTAAGAAAAAAACTAAAAATTATATGGTATAAGAAATGACAAGGAGCTTAAAATGGTACACTAGAAAGTATTTAACAAAATAAAAAAAAATAGAGAAATAAAGAACAACACAAAAGCCAATATGACATATACAAAGAAATAACAGTGGCAGATATGAATACTACCCTATCAGTAATTACATTAAATATAAATGAATGAATCCTTCCAAACAAAAGGCAGATAGATAAAAAATAAATATGACTCAATTATATGCTCCCTGCAAGATACATATTTTATATTCAAAGACAAAAATTTGTTAAAAGTAAGAGAATAGAAAAGATATAGCATGCAAACAAAAACAAAAGAAAACAAAGACAAACAACCCAGTTAAAATAAAAGGGCCAAATACTTGACTAGACATTTACCTAAAAAATATTTTTTAAAAATTCAGTGGTAAATGTGGATATTAATAAACTCTTTTGTATGCCTAAAACTACCTTAATATTATTTTCATTCTTCAATATCTGTTTTATTGAGTGTAGATGTCTGAATTAACTGTTACTTTAGAGTTTGAAAAATAATATTCCAATAACTTCCAGTATCTGTATAGTCTGATGGGTGGGATGCTCTCATTGTGAAGTTTGTTCCTTTTTAAGTGACCTGTATTATCTTTTCAGGACTTTTAATAAATTTCATTCTGCTTGCTATTGTGCATTGTCACTAGATGAGGCCAGGTATAAATTTGGTTGTATTTATCTTTTTTCAGGATATAGTCTGCTTTATTCTTAGAATATGTATTTCCTCAATTCACAAAAAAAATTCCCAGTTTTTATTTTCAAGGTTGTCTTGTCAGATGTCTTAATTTTGTTTAAAACAAAGAAACAGTAGAGTTCTAGCTCCCCAATCTTCATGGATCATTCAGTTTGAATGACTAATCCCCTACGTGGTTGTGAAAATTCCAACCATTGAGTTATTTCTGCTTTTCATATACTTCTGAGAGTTTGGCTCCAATTCCTCCTTATTTCCTCTGTTGATTTATGATATACTTTTGTTTTTATCTCACCCCTGGATATTTGCTTCATTTCTTTGATATTCACATATTTGTATTGGTGTGTATATATAAATTATTGCATTTTAGAATAAATATCAATGCAACTGGTGTGTAAGCACTGTGGAGAGGAAGAATTTCCACATGATCTCTCTCCACCACACTGATTTTTTGTTGTTTCCCCTGAGTACTTCCGTGCACCTTTTAAGACCCAGTTGTCCTTTGATTTCACCATAATAGCCATCTCCGGGGAAACAGGCTATTCTGAGCTCCTCCTATGTGTTCCCATGGGTCATTATGTGTACATCTAATAGTATATTATATCTACACAACAATCTATTACTTTAGCTTGTCTGCACTGCCAAGTCACATTTTGCCAGGCATTAAAAATAAATTTTCAGGATCCTTACGAACATTATGTGTTCTTTTTACCGAACACAAAGAACTTCATTTGATTCATATATATTTTAAGTTCCTAAAATAACTAATGCTAAATAGTTAACAAGTAATATTAGAGATTCTATTGTAGAGAAAATTTAAGATGTTAAAATTAAAATGTCATATCTCCTCAATAATCTTTGTTTTCCTGTAGGCAATCAATCTCTCAGGGGTGTAGGTAAAAGATCGCTCCTGAAGGATGGCCTCAACTTCCAGGCCAATTTAACTTCAAAGCTTCTGATATTGGTTATTTCTCAGGGGTTGTGATTTTTTTCTCTATCACAACCACAGTTGGTCTAAAGGTAATAATTTCCTGGGCAGGAATCCAATTTTGTAACTATCTCTGTCAGCATGCCGATTTTGTATTGTGCCTTATAAGACTCAGTAGGATCCATCAACATAAGCTCAGATAGTTCTACCACAATACTTAAATGTGTTCTTAAACTAAGGCATTAGAGACAAAGTTAATAACCGGAAATACCTACAGTAAATTTCTGAGATAAGCATTTTGAAATTTACTGGCAAAGATAATTATTTGTATATATCATGCAGGTTGCCTTTTATTTTACCTGCCAGTGTCTTCACAAAGGGTCATTACTCTCTTTTCTACACTACTGATATTCTTATTAATTTCATTTCATTCTCTAGGTAGAGTTCTTCCCTTGGTTTCACGGTCATTAATAAGGTTGAATAAAACATAGTAGGTAGATTTGAAAAGAAGTTCCAAGTGTAAGGAGGTGGTATATTTAAATCCCATATATAATCTAGGGGAGTGAAAATAAAAGATAAAATGATAGAAAAGAGTAAGGTGAAAAACTTCAGTAAGGTATTATTACAGAAGAAATCCAGCTTAGGTCCCACAAAGACCACCAATGATGAAAACCTATATTATCACACATACTTAGGGGACCCACAAAATATGAACAAATAAGAGCATGATTTTTAGAAATATTTATTTTTAAAATATAAATGGTTTAGTTTTTGTTGAACCCAATTCTACCTTCCTGTAACAGGAAGTTTTATGCTATACCTAAGCAGAGACACATGGTAATCTTAAGGAAGCTTTTCTTGGATAATATAGAATGAAATTCTATTTTCTTACGGACTAAAGATGGACCTATACATCTTATTTTTATCTTCTTCTTATTTTGGAGCCAAATGTTAATATAAAACATTGTACATCAACAAGCTTAAACTAAGTATCATTTATACCATAATTTAAAAAAAATCAAATGATGTGAAACTGATGTGAAAACTTAGAAATTTATACACAAAATTTTGATTTAAGCTTCTTATAGATTTTTGAAATAAATATAACACATTAATTTGATTGTTCATATATCTTTTTTCTTTTTCTTGCAAAAGGAATATAGGTAGCATATACTGTGGCTGAATGTGCATATTTGCCAGATGCTATAATTTGAGATTTTACTATGTATTGAGGCTCAAGAAAAATACACCCCCTTCAATGACAACATACACACTAAACCTTTAGTCTTGGACTTTTTTGTAATCTCAAAAGCCATATTTAGATGTTGCTAATGACCATGATATAAAATTTTTAAAAAATGATTTTTTAATGAAGTAATTTCCAGATAGTGACCATTAACAATATATTAAACCTGAATTGTAGGTAAGAAATACAATTTTATGTTCAAATGCAAGTATTAATTTGAAGATAAAACACTTTTGATCCATATTTTAAAGCAAACATTGAAAAGAAACTAATTGATAACTCAATTTTTATGATCAAGTTGATCTAATGTATAGTTGAAATTAATCAGGAGTTCCTCTCAAATGAGAAGGATGTCAAGTCTATAACTCTTTATCAGTCTAGCGGTATAAGTTGTTAATAATATAGGAAATTCCCATTATCTAATAGCATCTAATAATAAATGCAGCATATATTTCTCATATCTTCACATTTCTTAAACTTGAAACAAGTAACTTGACTGAGCGAAGTGTACACCCAGGCTGAATAATACATATATTCAACTTTTCTTCCATCTCAAGTCTCTTTGAATGGAAAGACTAGAGGCCTCTGAAACATTTCCTTAGCAGAGAACATGGAGCTAGGAGTCAAGGAAGACCCAGTTGATTGGGTTTGTGAGACGAAGTATAGAGAACAGAGCTGCATGGATGGTTCTCTGGAGATCTGTGGAGGGTCTTTGTTGGGCATTATTCAGCTATGCATTGATCAATGTGTGAGGAAACCACTTCCAAGACTGGGGAGAGACCAACTGAAAAGATCATCAGTAAGATTGTCTGAAGTTCACACAAGGCCCAAAATACCAAAATAGTGTAAGCATTACTATCAAAAATTTTATGTAAATAGTGGGACACACTCTAGAAACATTAACACTTATCATTTGCAGGTGTCCATAGATATCCAGGAATCACAGCTACTTAATAAGAACAAGTAGTATAAAAACTAGGAAAAAGATATAATATATATATATGTATAATATATAAGATTATATATATATACACATTATATATATAATGTGCTAAATGAAGAAACAAAAATAAATTAGTATCAATAGAATTTATATCTAGAGAGAGCAAAAATAGAAAGTAAAGAAATAATCACATCTATAAAACAAGAACGTGATGTTATACACAAGAAATAATCATTAGTCTTGCAAAATATATATGTAATTGCTGAAAAAAATCAGTGAAATCGTTACTGTATACTTAAAGACTGGTAACACAGGAGTAGCTTAATGTGAGGAGAGAGTTTCAAGAATAATTGAAAAGAGTTTTATCAATTTATTGTGCATCAAATATCCCTGTTAAAAAACAATGAGAGAATTATGGTATAATGACAAAGGCATAAAACTGTTACTTTCCATCTCCCCCTACCCCCATCTCCACTCCCCCACCAGGAAGAATTTAAAAGCAATAAAGCTAATTTGAAACAAAGTACAATTACTGTTGAAACTAGAAAACATTCAAAATTACAAACCCAATTGTGCAAAACTTCCAAAAGCAGTGGAAATTGAGGAGGCAGGCCTGTAAAAGCAATCAGGAGAAGACACTGAGGCTACTGCTTTCAGAAACGGCCAGTAATGAATGCTTCTTGGAGGCAAGATTTCAATTACTTATTTACAATAACAGAGCAGTGGTCCAATACCTGGAAGGAGAAGCTCCCCTGAGCCCAGTTTGGTTCCAAAGAGCATAGGACACAAAGCTAAATGACTCACAGCCAAGTCATATTTGTAAAAGGGTGTCAGTAGGTGTGGCCAAGTGGAAGAACTGAGGATTCACACTATAAACCTCTGCAGCTGCCCTTCCCCTTTGAGCAGATATGAATGCATCCCTATCCTGAACGACTCTTTTGCACTGGCTAGGTAAGGACCATATGAAAATTTAACTTATATTTTGCTATTATGAACTCTTTGAATGCAGCCTTCTCAGAATGGCCACTTTCTCAATAGGCAAGATGAAGTACCAGCAGCAGCAAAGTAGGCGTTAGGCTACATAAATGTGAGAGAGGATTTACTATTAATCATCTATCCTGAGATAAGTATGAACTGTTCTACTCAGTATCCAGAAACATAGTAGGACAATTAGAAGAACACAGAAGTTTTGGGGTAACCCAGATATGGTGGGAAATGTAACTGCCTCCTGGACATCCTTCAATAACATCTGCTGAGTAGTAGCAAAGTGATTTAGATGGACTGACCCCATTCTTAGCCACCTCTTTCCATCTCCACATCACAATAATTGGTGAAGGGCTGAGTACCCAACCCACATTTAAGACCATCAGCATGCTGGACTGCCTGAATGTTTCAGGGTCGGCACATACCTTTGGTTTGGAGTGGAGCTAGGGGTTTTTGTGCAGGTGTTGAACATATTATCCCAGGAACTATTAGCATTCATCTTGTAGCCATGTGAGGGCGGCCTTAAATAAAACTGTTCATTTAGAGGGCATAATAGAAAGACATAAATGAAGTAGTTCCTGAGTGATATCATTGACCTGATGTACCAACCCTAATCTGACTTGAATTACAGGAGTTAGAACTTATTCCAGTTAGCTTTATATTGGTTTCCTGTGACTTAAGATCAAAAGTATCTTGCCAACGCAGTTCCCCAGAACTATAGTCATCCTAGAGGTTGGTGGTTTCTAAGTCCATTTGGCAGTAAAAATACTAGAAGATAACCTAAAATGATGACTCAGTCACTGATACTATAGGCTATACAGGGCTATACTGATAGCCCTGGCATCTGTGAGGGCAACGTGACTTTAGATTATATTTACTCTTGTCTTCATGCTGGAGGTAAACAAAGAACGAAAATTGTTGGTATACCAAGGGTTACATAATTCAAGATTGTCTTAAGACTAAGTGGTGAGCAGTTGGAAAGTGAGAGACCAAAGGAAAAAAAAAAAAAACACATGATCTTTGAAAAACAGTGACTATGGTCTTTGGTTTGAGATTATGTCTGTCTTCCAAGATGAGGTAGCTGAGCACTGGAGATTTTATTTAACTTCCTCAAGGTGATTGACTAGAAAAGTAGGGTAAGGATTCAAAAGAATGGCTGATCCCAAAAGGTAGCACTTTGCCTTCAGCATAACAAGTTCTCTAGAACCAGGAATATTCAAGCACGCCTGGGCAAACATGTTTCAAGGCTTCATAGAACCGATTTCCAACCGTGAGACTCTATGTTTCAATTTCAGTGTCTAGTGTTTATCAGGTAGGTGTCATACCCGGTTTCAACACAGCTCCCTAAAACAGCCTGTTGTCATATACTTACTGATTCCTGTCATAGTTTTCTTCACCAGAATGCAAGGAAGAAAAGAGAGGTAGGACGGGGTGATTAGTTAAGGTAGACTGGTCAGTTGGGAGTGCTCTTGTCCTTGGTGTCATTGACACATAAATCGCTCTCATGTTTTGTTATTGTTGTTCTTTTTCTTCTTTGCCTTTTCTTGGGTCCTCTATACCTTCCTTTATACATATGTTATTAACACCAGATGTTGTCAAATCTGATTCTCTTATTTGGTATTTGAGTTTTTGTTTATTAGAACGGCTGCCAACACAGCAAAATTCAGTGTAATCTCTCACGTCTGAATGGCCCATATGCAATTTGGACAGCATGTGGATTGTGCTTAGTGTAGACTGTGACATGAATTCAGTTTCTTTGAAGTTAATTGTCAGCTCTTACAGCTATAGTGACTGCAGAATAGTCAGCAAAATGCTGCAATCACCATCATTAAGAAATTTTGAATGACTGCCTTTAGATGCCGCATAAAGCTTATTGATGTGGGGGAAAAAAGATCATTTCAGAATACTGAACATTTATCATGGTACTATTGCCAAGTTCCTAATTATATCTTAAGGCATAGCTTTGTGAAGGAAACTGCACAGAACTGAATCCACTGTCAAATTCTACTGATGTCGGTAACAAGAACTGACAGGCCAGCATTACAGCTAGCGTGCATACACCATCCATTGTTGTTACTAATAATGCAATAAACTTGATTATTAAGTAACTCACAGACAAATGACTAAAGAGAGAGCAGAGGAATTTTGACTAGCAATAACCAAGCAGGGAGGAAGCTGTCAGCATTGAGATCAGGGTTGGTTCTGTCCATTACATAATGGCCACACTGTCTACAGTTACAACAGCCGGTAGACAGAGGCTGAGCTGACGGCAGTGTTCTTGTCAGATCTACAGCACCTGCTCAGAAAACACAGCAGTAATTGTGAGGCCAAGTATAAGCAAAAGAACTAGATGACAATATTATAACTTTTACAAATAAAAACACCGTTTCATGGAAACTCCAAATCGTAAAGAACAAAATTGTACTTTCTTGACTTCTGGAGGCCATAGATTTTGTTTGCATGCTAGTAGTCAAATGTATGATGGACTTGCGTCCTGTGGTTTCAGTTATTTCCTGATACCTTCCCATGAGAAATATATCCTAAAGCCAGTGGTTGATACTTGCCCATGATTTCCCTCTCATCTGTATGTGTACTTTTTGATCTTTTGACCCTACGACTCAGGTTGATGTGGGAATGAGCTGACGACTGTTTGCGTCTGTATGTAAATTCTA
Organism: Vulpes vulpes; assembly: GCF_048418805.1. Lineage (NCBI taxonomy): Eukaryota > Metazoa > Chordata > Mammalia > Carnivora > Canidae > Vulpes > Vulpes vulpes. The sequence goes on from NC_132784.1 coordinate 135,530,618, forward strand.
CTTTTTCATAGTGGTGTTCCATTTTCAATGCTTATTCAGAGCTCGATATTATTGATGTAGGAATGAGTTAGAGGCGGATAGGGCTAGGCAGGGAAAGATAAGGGAAAGGCTCAGAGTCAGGCTCCCAGAAATCTGTGGGCTCCTGTAAACCCCAAGGACATCGAAAGGCCCAGAGCCAGGCTCCTACTCATCCCAAGAAAACAGAGATAAGACAGTAAAAACAGAGAAAATAATGAACCTGGCTCCCTAACTCCAAAATGTTAAGGAGTATCTCCCTGTAACGGCTACCAAGTAATCACAGAAACTCATCAGACCACAAAGAAGTATGTCATTAAGGTGTTATCGATAGTCCCTGCTCAAACCAAGACTGCACGAGAATCTCAAGGCCATGGGCTCCCTGGCTACATTCTCAATAAAAGATGCCACTAAAGGCCCTCAGTGTCGACCCCTCTCACTTCATTCTTGACTCCAAGAACGAGACGACAACCAAGCTCTCCCGTATCATTATCAGTTTATATCATTCAAATCTCTCAAACTGCTTTGGAATTAAATGTTGCTACCTACCAAATTGTCAGATGAGAACGATGACAATCAGGTTAACAATTTATGCAAACCTAAACACGTAACCAGTGGAAGATCTGCAGTCTCAATATGTCAATTAAATGCACATTTTATGACCTGTCCACAACTCTGTGTGCAGCCTCCTGGCAAGATGGTCTTCACATCCTTCCGTCTAGATACTAAGAATTTTATCAGTGCACAGAGTTTCAAGGAAGGGGATAGGGGAATCAAATGATTTCCATTTTTATCGTTTCATTTTACTTTGTGAATTAACTGATAAAATTGCAGGATGATCCATAAAAATAAGAAATACTAATATCTTTGATCTTTACAAACATAATAGGAAAATTCTATAATCCTATAATAAATGCTTATCTTCTTATTATATCTTTCTTCTTTCAACAAAAGTTGATGTTGCCCTATTTTAGGAGGTGGTGGTCTATGATCAAATACTGCAATTTAAGGAAAAGAAAATCTGGGTTGAGGCATAAAAGCTTACTTTTGAAATTATATCTCACAAGGCAAGTATGAGTGAAATTGCAGTGAAAGCCAGGGTAAAAGATGTGAAGAACAAATGTCAAACTGTAGGAATAAAATCAGTTATATAGTGGGTAACTTGGGAAATTCTCAGAATGGGAACTGAAACATAGAATTAAAGAAAATAAATAAATAAAAACACATTCAGTTTAAGGCCAAACCTCTAATCCATGGTTCAGACTTCAAAACCCCTGACTTCTCATCAATAAACTGCTATCACTCCATTAATTTAATTTGCTGCTGGTTCTTTCTTTTCATCTTGTAAACCCGTAGACTTTATTTAAATTTAAAATGTAACCAAAACCAATCTCTATGGATCACATCATCAGTGCTGGCCACTGATCAATACTTGCCCCCACTGACTGGTCACTCTTCAGTTCGTGACTCCTCTGGCATTGCTAAAAGCTTTGCTAAAGTCAAAAAAAAAAAAAAAAAAAAAAAAAAGCTTTGCTAAAGTCCTCGATGTCTTTGAGTGAAAGTGACACTTTTAAGAATGTATCACGCTTGGCTTCTCTACGGCACTTGATATTCTGCGACATTCAGTTGTTACAATTTTTTTTAATTTTAAAAATTTGTTAAAACATGGCTGATATATATTAGTTTCATGTGTACCACATAATGATTCAACAATTATATACATCAGGCCGTGCTTGCCACTACAAGGATAGTTAACATCTGTCACCACACAAAGTTATTACAATATTATTGACTCTATTCCCTATTGACTCTTTTCCCCTAGTAGTATTCCCTATACTCCTTATCCCTGTGACTTACTTTAAAACTGGAGGAGTGTACCTCTTAAGCCACTTCACCTATTTCACCCAACCCTCAACTTCTCCTGTGTGGCAACCACTAGTTTGTTCTCTGTGTTTATGAGTCAGTGTCTCTTTTTCTTGCTGTTGTAGTTTGTTTGTTTTCTGTTCTTTTTTTTTAATTTTTTTTTATTTATTTATGATAGTCACAGAGAGAGAGAGAGAGAGAGAGAGAGAGAGGCAGAGACACAGGCGGAGGGAGAAGCAGGCTCCATGCACCGGGATCCTGATGTGGGATTCGATCCCGGGTCTCCAGGATCGCGCCCTGGGCCAAAGGCAGGTGCCAAACCGCTGCACCACCCAGGGATCCCTGGTTTCTGTTCTTTTTCAGATTCCACTTATAAGTAAAATCATATGGTGCTTGTCTTTCTATGTCTGACTTATTTCACTTAGCATAATATATTCTAGGTCTACCCCTGTTGTAAAATAAGTAAAATCATATGGTGCTTGTCTTTCTATGTCTGACTTATTTCACTTATAAGTAATATCATATGGTGCTTGTCTTTCTATGTCTGACTTATTTCACTTAGCATAATATATTCTAGGTCTACCCTTGTTGTCACAAATGGCGAGATTTATTCTTTTCTATGGCTAATATTCCATTGCGTATATAGTCGATATTTTCTTCTTTGTCCATTCATCTACCAATGAATACTTAGGTTGCTTCCATATCATGGCTTTCATAAATAATGCTACAATAAACATAGGTGTGCATAGTTTTTTTTTTTTTTTTGATTAGTGTTTTTGTTTTCCTCAGGTAAATATCCCAAAGTCATATTACTGGATCATAGGATATTTCTATTCTTAATCTTTTGAAGAACCTCCATACCGTTTTCTATAGTGGTTGCACCAATTCATTCCCACCATCAGTGCATGAGGGCTCCTTTTTCTCCCCCTTCTCTCCAACACTTGTTATTTCTTTCTTTTTGATACTAGCCGCTGGTGTGAGGGGATATCTCTGAGCCATTCAGTCTCTAAATCATGGTCTTTCCTTGGTCTTCATGGTGTGTCTACTACAGTAAAAGGTGTTCTAATTCTCTCTCACAGTATCTGTTTTCACCTCTTCTTTAAAGTTGGAATTCATCCAGTGGCTCATTTATTCAATGCATGATATTGAAAGCCTGTAATGGGCCAGCCCAAACATCTGTTCCTCAGCCTAGAACTATATTTAACTCACTTGTACATGGACAAATTTCAGTTACTTTACATTTCACAGATCAAATCTTATTATGTTCTCCACCAAGCTTTCCTCCGCTCAGCTTATCCTGTTTCAGAAAATACTGTGAGAGTTGAGTGATTACTCTGGGGATTGTTAAACATCATCCATATATCTCCAGGCTTTCTAACAGATGTCTCTTCATATGTAATATTCACCTCCTTTCAGGCTACTTTACTGTCTTTTAATTTATTTATTTTTATGTTTATGTTTTAAAATTTTATTTATTTTGAGAGAAAGGGTAAGAGAGAGCACTGGGGGGAGTTTGAAGAGTCACAGAAGGAGAGGGAGACAGAAACTTAAGCAATCTCCATGCAGAGTGTGGAGCCTCATGCAGGGCTCAATCCCACGACCCTGAGATCACAACCTGGGCCAAAACCGAGGCAGATGCTTAGTACACTGTGACACCCAGGTACCCCTACTTTACTGATTTTTAAAAGAATTCTCTTCCATAAGTTAAAATCTAGTTATATGACTATAATCCTCAAGTTTTCCATTCACTTTAAAATGAAACCTTCCTTTTTTAATATGATACATAAGGACGTGAGTGTTTGGGCCCCACTTTCCTCTTTATTCTGATCTGATTAGTTCACATTCATCCTCCAGTTTAGCTAGGCTGCACTATTTTATTCATTGAAGGAGCCAGGCCATCCCATATATGTTGTACAATACACATATATTGTACCTTTAGTCTCTATTGTGTAGGATGTATGACACCTCTCTGCTCACTGCCCTTTGCTCTGCTCTAGTTACATCAGACCATTCATGTTCCTGATTCTCCTGTGTCCTGTGCACATTCACATTTCTGCTTTTAAATCCCTTTTTTATGTGCTGTGCTGCTACTGTAGTATTCTTTCTCAGAATTCTCACTCATTGTGATAAATATTTATCATGTGACTTTTAAAATCTTCCACAGGCAAATATCTCCAAAATGTTTACTTCCCATTGGAACAAAATTCCAGACTTTTATTTTTGACAGCTAATTATAAATTCCACTTGGATGTTAATACGTATGTCAAATTTAACATGTCCCATACTAAAATCTTTATTTCTACTTTAAATTCAGAGAGGATTTAAATGTAACAATTTCACTGAAATTACTATTTTTTCTGTATCTAAAACTGTTTTATTTCATAGCACTTATAATTTTTATAATTATTAATTAGCTTATTAAAGTTTCTATAATATATGATAATATATAACAGTTTTAGTTATGTATTGCTGCATAACGAACCACACAGAAGCATAGAGTCTGAAATTCACTTTGATTCCTTGTAGATGTGTGGGTTGGTAAGGCTTGGGTAGGTGGTCCCTTTGCTTCCTTCAGAGCTGGCTGGAGCTGCAATCTCCTGAAGGCTTCGCTTAGGTGGGCACATCAAGAAGTCTTAGTCTTAACAACTAACTGTTTATGTTGGCTCTCAGCTGAGGGCCTATCAGTGGGGATAACTCAGTTTTTCTGCACATGGCATCTCCATGTGGTTTACATTTGTCTCACCATTGCCACCGAGTTTCCAGAAAGTGCATTTCTAGCACCGTAGACAGTTGTCGTAGAAGATGCATAGGATCACCTGTAACTCATCCTATTGGTCAAAATAAGCCACAGGGGGAGCTGTGATCCAAGCAGGTTGGGATATGACTTTACCTCTCAATAAGAAGAATGACAAATATTTTGTAGCCATTTTTAATCCCTAGAATCAGCTGCCTGGTCAGAATTGTTTATTTTTTTTCTCACATGCAAAGTGCATTCACCCCTCCTAAAACTGCTTAAATTCTCATTCTATTATGGCATCATGGTGAAGCTTACAGTCTAGGATTTTTCATCTAAGTAAGGTCCAAGTGAAGATGAAGTTCTTTGCATGTATGTTTTTTTGTTTTGTTTTGTTTTGTTTTTCCAGGTGCAGGGATCTATCTACCTTATGCTCCCTCATTCCCAACACAAAATGGGGTGATGGGAACAGTACAAGTGCAATGGACACTCTTGTTCAAAAATGAGGTCTTATGGGCTGAATTGTGTGACCTCAAATTCACATGCTGAAGCACTAATCCTCAGTACCTAAGAATGTAACTGTATTTAGAGAAAAGTCCTTTAAAGGTTAAGTTGAATGGACACAATGGGTAGGGAGTGTCCTAACCCACCTCTTAATATAGGAGAGAAGAATGGAGGACACATAACAGTCTTTGGACTACAATACTACAAATCTAACCAAGCACATGCTACTGATTCTCCTGCTCCAGGGACAGAGAATAGTCCTTGCTTAGGAATCAGTTCTGTTTGTTTAACAACATCACTTCTCTATGGGTCTGGACACCACCATCTGGGTTCTCGGTGTTCCTGTTCCATCAGAAATTGCCTGTGCTTGCAACTGAGTAATAATCTAAGCCTGATTTCTGACTATAGAGGTCCGGGGGCTCAAAGGCATATTTTCATTTTGAACTATATTGTAACTATCAGTCCAGGTAGGATGACTCCTTTAAGTACTGTTTAAATTTCTATGTTTCAAATTATAATCCAGTCTATGATATTAAAGCACACCCATAAATCTTACCAGGTAGGCCCTTCTCAATTTTTCTGGTATGTGTCATAGCCATGCCTTTGACTTCATATTTACTGGATTTGAACTTTGCCCTGAAACCATTTCTTAATTGGTCAACCTTGGATAGCTGGGGAAACTAGGAAAACTATTTTATTTTTCAACTCAGCAAGACCTAGGTTGTCAATTATCTAAATTCTCTTTAAAAATGACAGTTGAAAAAAAAAACCTAGTAGTTGTTTTTAAGTTATTTTCTTTTTGGGGAGTCACGTAATTTTTCATAGTTAAAGGATGTGGTGCTTAAAACATTTTGCCGGGAAATTTCATTTTTTTAGATCCACAAGTTCATTTTATATATGTCCTTGTTTACATTTTGCTGCAAGTAACACTTAGCTAGCAGTTATACTATATATAATTTGAGACTCCTTTTCTGAAGACTTAAGTAGTAATTCTATGAGTAAATGGCCTGTTGTAAGCCTGAGGGTCTGAGGCTTTCGCCTGGTCCCAAAGCCGAATTCACAAGGACCAATTTCTGTTTCAATTATACATTGATAAATAGCAAAAGATTCTAAAGTTAAGGGTTTAAAACATTTAATATCTCTCACAATTCTAGAGATTGACTACCTATAGATTATTTATATTCTTCTCACATAAAAATACATAAAGCTGCTACTAACACTCATGGATTCTCATTTCAACACAGCCTTAGATACTGGGGTTGGGGGCTGGGACATCCCAGATGGCAGACTCACAGAAAGCAGTAGTTTTTCAGATTTCTCCATTGGGATTTCTCCACTGGGAGTTAAGCTAAGGGTCGATCAGGGCACCTTGGTTTCCATCCACCTGAGCAAACCGTACAGCTTAGACTTCTCATTTTATGACTCAGACCAAAGGGAGCATTCCAAGAAGTGAAGAAGGAATTTGCAGATCTCCTAATGTCTGACTTGGAAGCTACATTTCATCAGCCTCACTGTCAATTGAAAGAGCACTAATATTTCAAGATGTATTTTAATTATCCATTATCTGGGAAGCCTTTTTAATTCATCTATTAGATAATGGCTTTCTTTTCATTTTAATTAAATTATAATGCTCTTCATGCCCAGCATAGTACTTGTGTAATATATTCATTTCTGTCTTCACTGGAATGCAAATACCTTGAGAAAAAAAGACTGAGTTATTTATACATTTTTACCAAGTGCCTACCACTGTGTCTTTTTTTTTAGTCCTTAATAAATAATTATTGAATATTTGGTGTTTTAAATCGCTGATATTTAACCATGGCTTAAACATAGGCTTACAAAATTTAGTGAGGAATAAATTAACTTATTGATAAGAATACACATTTTCTAAATAAACATTAAAATGTTTTTAGATAGTTTTAGATTTATAGGAGAAGTATGAGATGGTACAGAGAATTCCAATATAGTACCGATATTACTCAGTATTAACATCTTATGTCTTAATATGGTACATTTATTACAATAAAGAACCAATATCAATGCATTATTAATTAAAGTCCATACTTTATTCAGACTATCCTGGTTTTTACCTAATGTCCTTTTTGTGCTCCAGGATCCTACCCAAGAAAACACAAGCTCCTCTTGGTTGTGACAGTTTCTAAGACTATCCTTGTTTTTTATGATCTAGACGGTTTAGAATTACTGATCAGGGATTTGTAGAATGCCCCTCCCTTTTTTTCTTTTTTCTTTTTCGAGATTTCATTTATGTATTCATGAGAGACACAGAGAGAGAAGCAGAGACACAAGCAGAGGGACAAGCAGGCTCTCCATAGGGAGCCCGATGCGGGACCCAATGTGGGACTCAATTCCAGGACCCTGGGATCATGACCTGAGCCAAAGACAGATGTTCAACCACTGAGCCACCCAGGCGTCCTTGTAGAATGGCTTTCTATTGTGACCCGTCTAATGTTTGCTTCATGATTAGATTGGGTTTATGTGTTTTGGGGTGGAGGATCACAGAGATACAATGTCATTTTTATAACATTTTATCAAGTGTACATATTGATGACTCATTACTGTTGATGTTGATCTTACTCAACTGACTGAGGTAGAGTTTTCCAGATTTCTCCATTGGAGAAATCCTCCATCTCCTCTCCTTCCACACTCTTCTCCATGGGGGACGTTACTACATATAGCCCACACTTAGTGAGTGGAGAGTTATGTTCTGCTTCTTTGAGGTAGAATATCTACATCAGTTATTTTCAGTGTTTCTGCACAGGGGTTTGTCTATTGTCTCCAATTTATGTATTCATTCAATTATTTGTATATATCATCCTGGAATCATGGATAATACCATTTTCAATAACCTTTTTGTACAAACTGTGCCAGTCTGAGCATTAGGATATTTTTCAGTTGGTTCTTGTCACCCTTTGACATACCTCTGTTGTTGCAAATTTTTATTTTTAAATAGCTTCCTTACTTTCAGGCAGTACAAGATACTTCAGGTACATCTTGTATATTTCCTGCCTTAGTCTTAGAATTAGCCATTTCTCCAAAGAGCCCTGATTCCTTTCCTTCCTTTATTTCCTTTTATAAGGGTATTGAAATCAGATCTGGGTGCTAGATGTTGCTACTGGATATCATTGCTCTTAGGCCCTTCTGCTAATAGAGCAAAGTGTAGGTATACTAACCCTTGTCTACATGCATGTCTCTAAATATTTCTATATGTAACTATACATATCTATATTTAGCTGAACATGAGTTCATATAGATGTCTCCAATTCTAGTCCATGACCGTAAGACCATTGTACAATCCTCCACAGGCTTGCTTGTCATATCCAACTTCAACAGTGGGAATCCTGGCTCCCACATTGCCATTCATTTACTTAATTTTTCAATTCCAGTATCCATGTGTAGTGGTGTCAGCTGCTAACCTGTACCCTGTCAGAAACAATTTTATCAAGCAGAGTACAGTATGCTTTATAAGTTCCATTTATAAAATTATGCATAATTTCGTTTGCCTTTATTGTCATAGACCCCTTAATGTCCAAAGATAGATAGGTCAGCACCTTCTCTCTCCCTTCAGTACAGCTGTTTCATACAAATGTGATACATTTAGATTATTTTGTCACATTCTTCATTCTATTCTGGGATCCCTGAACTCCTAAATGACTTTAAAAATTAGCATGCATTTACGCTCCTAATTATCGTGTAAAGTTCCCTGAGTTTTTGACAAATACTCAATATGCTGTGTTCACCATTACAGTATCATACAGAATGGTTTCCCCATCCTGATAATACCCTGTCCTTCTCCTATTCAACCCTCTCACCACAGCAGTAGCTGATTGGGCAGATAATTGAATTCACTTCCCAGTCTCTCAGGCTGGCTTAACTTGGTAATACACATTTAAGTTTCATCTATGTCTTTTGTCGTTTGATAGTTCATTTCTTTTTATCGCTGAACAATAATTCATTGTACGTTGTTTCATAGCTGTTTATATCTTTACCAGTTGAAGGACGCCTTGGTTGCTTCTAGTTTTTAGAAATCATGAATAAAGCTGCTACTAACATTTAACCTGTAGGTTTCTATGCAGACATACATTTCAGATCTGCAGGATAAATACCTAAAAGCACAATTGCTGCATCATATGGTAAGACTGTATTACTTTGAAAGAAAAATGCAATATTGGGAAAATGATTTGAATATTTATTTTAATTACAGGTATTTCTACTACATATTATGATATAATCTAATACATTACAAATAAGATAGAAATATACTCTATGAATATAATACAACATTTAAGTAAATCAAATAAATACAAAGAAGAAAATAACATTCATCAATAATCCATCATTTAGGGATCCCTGGGTGGCGCAGCGGTTTGGCGCCTGCCTTTGGCCCGGGGCGCGATCCTGGAGACCCGGGATCGAATCCCACATCGGGCTCCCGGTGCATGGAGCCTGCTTCTCCCTCCCCCTGTGTCTCTGCCTCTCTCTCTCTCTCTCTCTCTCTCTTTGTGTCTGTGACTATCATAAATAAATAAATAAAAATAATAATAATAATCCATCATTTATAGATAATCATGCATAGTTTCATTGAATATTCTTTTTATGTACATTTTTAGCTTTTTCTAAAGATAGCACACGTGGCATTTTTGGCACATTAAACATTGTGTTGACTCGCATAAATCTAATACTTCTCACTAATAACAACTGAGAACACAAAATTCTCTAACATTTTAGGGCTGGGGTCAACACTTCAATTTAATCTGTAGTGCACAGTAAATTTGTAGAAATAGATTACATTTTTTTTTATCTTTAGCTCTTTGTGACATGTGTAGAATAGTAACATTTTATAATTTTCATTTATCAAATTATAATAAAATCATGTCAAATCATAAATTGCCTCAAATTCCAAAAAAAAAAAAAATCAAATGGTCTTCCTTAACATCATTTTAATGAGATCCATATTTTTCTATTTCAAGGATTTAAAAAAATATATTTATTTCAGAGAGAGACCAAGAGGGGGTTCAGGAGAAGGTGCAGAGGTAGAGGGAGAAGCAGAGGCTGCGCTGAGCTGGGAGCCTGACGTGGGGCTCAATCTCAGGACCCTGAGATCATGACCTGAGTTGAAGGCAGATGCTTAATGGACTGAGCCACCCAGGTGCCCCCTGAAGGATGTTTTTATATTAAAAATATCATTTTTTTACAATTAATCTTAATATTGGACTGTGTAACTTTTAGGTAAAACAGTGTGTACATTGAAGATATTTTGGATAAACTGTAAGGAGTGAGATGGCTGAGGAAAACAGCCTACATCAATAGTACATGAACAAAATTGTAAAAAGAGTGCTTGCTTGTAGTTGTAAATGAATACTCCTTAATGGTTTCATTTTAATAGTCAATATTCTATAATACATTTTCTAATGTTATTTGGTTTATAGTGCATTTGTGCCAATGTGCATATGTTGCTTTTCATAATTTCTTCTAATTTGTTTCTAAATTAACAAACAAGATTCACTTCAATTTTTTTAAAATAAAAGCATGTTTTTCAAAGAAAAACAAGAAAGACTTCTAATAATTTAGAAGGCAGTAGTATTTATGACAGTTGAAGAAATTAGAAATAATTTGAAGTTAATATCACTAATATTATTATAAGAGCTACAGGATAAGCAAACATTGATAATCACATGTTATCATAGGTTAGTTAATTTATAGCTAACTTGCACTATGACATTAAATACTATTGTGTGGGTTTATTTAGTCAGAGGAGAGTGAGATCATAATGAGGAAAAAACAAGAACTTCAAAACACTTCAGTTTCTCTAAAAAGGATTCATTGATGATATTACAGAAAAATAAGCAATTCAATAAAATATTGTGAGTCGATAAAATCCCATGATAAATATAAATAGACAAATAGTTTTTGTCCGGAAGAAATACCTTAAATGTACAGCAATGAAGTCTATTAAAGAATCCAAGTTTGGAAAGTTCTTACATATTCTATATTTTAAATATCCTGAATATTTCCAGTACGAATATGTTGTAAATAACTAATAAATGAAGATACTGCTGCTTTAAAAAATATTATTATGGCTGGGACACCTGAGTGGCTCGTGGGTTAAATGTCTGACTCTTGATTTCCTCTTAGTCTGTGACCTCAGGGTGTGGGATCGGGCCCGAGTAGGCTCTGCACTCCGTCAGAAGTCTGCTTGAGATTCCCTCCTTCCTGCTCTCCCTCTGCCCTTCCCTACATGTGCATGCTCTCTGTCTCTCTGAAAATAAATAAATAAATATTTAAAATATTATATGTTTAAAAAGAATGCTGGCCAAGAGAGATGTTGGCTGTTCCCTTTGGAAATGAAATATTTGATATCTCCATTATCGTTTTTAACAACACAGAGTTTGGGTGGGAAGAATTTGAAAACAGTGATGCATGCCATTAAGTGAAAGAAAGGTTAAAATTGTACCACATCTGCATCATTTTTGAATACGCAAAATATACATTCTCTTTTAACGTCCAGAGAAGTATTGTGATTCATTTTCACTTTCAAATACATTTTAAAATTATGGTCTTCAGAGAAAAATATCAGAATCACTTATTTTACTGGTAAAGCATATAATATCTGAACCCAGTTATAGCAAACATGCAGTACGATATTGACAATATATGAACCCAGTTATTTTACTAAATTAGAATTATTTGGGGAAAGCTATGGATATTAGTGTTTTTAATAATCTCATAAAATCCTTTCTTAATGAGTTCTGCAGTTTGCTAAAGTGTGTTTTCTTAGTTAAGTTAGAAAATAAAATCTTCAAATATTATGTATTGACACCCTGTGGACTAATCATCTGATCATATGAAAGAAAAGGGGTTAGTGAGAGGGGAGTCTGACATTTGAGCTGCTTTGTCCTAGTTAGGTGATTGCTGATTCCCCATATTTAACGGCATTTGAGATGATAAAGTAGAACTTTTGGCAGGCTTTGGGGTTCAGGACCTGCCAAGGTTGAAAAGTCTCTATAAACTCTTTAGGTTTTCACTTGGGGACACCAAGGGCTATTCAAAGGTCTAAACTGCACAATCCATAGGGAAATCATATCAGTCTCTCATTGGATTATTACATTGATTCACCCTCAGACTACTTGCTCCCTGTCAGCAAAAATAAATAATTTCTGGAGTAGAATAGAAAACAGACGCTACTTAAACAGAATTATACATCTAAACATTAAAAAAAAAAAAATCAACTGCCTAGGAACTAGTCCAGCAAAAGTTATGCAGTAGCTTATAGGGTAAGTAATAAAATATCACAAAATACCATTAAGAGAGAAATTTAAATGCCTAATAAATGGAATATAACATTTTCATTAATTATAAGTATCTATATTTTAAATATGTCAGCTATCCTCTTATTGATCTAAAAATTTAATGTAATCCTAATAAAAATGCTTATCAAGTTGTTTTGTGAAAATTTGCAAGCCACTTCTAAAAGTTATTGTGGAAATACAAAGGGCCAAGAATAGTGAAGACAATGAAGATGAAAGATGAAATGGTAGACTTTCATTGCCATAAAATCAACACCCATAATAAAGCTATAGTAAATAAAAAAAAAATTGGTATCAGTACCAAAAGAAACCATTAAACACAATAAAGAATCCAGAAAAAAAAAAAAACAAATTTGGGTGGAATGAATTTTATGACAATGGCGACAAGTGAGTTTACAAGACGAAAAGCATCTGTAATTTGTGCCCACAGTAGAAGCGCTTGTGAAATCCAAACACACCTGTTTCCTCTGAGCTCCTATCTTTGCACTGCGATCCACTTTCACATGGATATACCCAGAGCACTGGAAAAAAAATGTATCCCCTTTGGAATATCCATAAGGAAGTGAATGACTGCATCTGCCTTCCATGGTACACAAAAACTATACGCGGCTGATTGTGGATCTAAATGTGAAGGGGGAATTAAAGCTTAGAGGGGATAGCACATTTGATCTTACTGGTAGTGAGGTGGGAAAAGATTTCTTCAGAGTACAAAAGGCACTGACTGTAAGAGAAAAACCTGAGAAACAGGATCACATTCAAACAAGGATCTTCTCTTCGTAAGAATTCATCATTAAGAAATTCAAAATTATGCCACTGACTGGGATAGAATATTATTGGTACATATGTCAAACAAAAAGCCATATTCAGAATATATAAAGAAAAATAAATCAATAAGAACAAAAAGGACAACCAAAGGGATATGGGCAAATTTCTTACACGGTCACTTCATAAAAGTGACAAAAAGTCATTATTTTTCATCGGGAAAATGTAAATTAAATCCTCAGTCTTTGTACACAGCAAAATGGCTAAAGTTATAAACACCAATATTACCAAATGTTGGTGAGAATATAAAATAAATGGAATGCTCACCAATTGCTAATTGGAATGTAACCCGTACAAGCACTTTGGAAAACTGTTTTCTGTCATCTACTGAAGATGGACATATGCTTTGATCTGAAGGATATACTTCTCAATATGTACTCAACAGAACTGTATATGTATGTGCACAAAGAACATCCATAACAGCATTACATACCAAAGTTCCAAACTGGGGGGAAATGACATTTTCTAATGGATAAAAATGTTTAGTTCACTCCTCAAGTGGACTACTACACAACAAACAGAATGAATGAAACTATAGGTGTATGTAAAACATGGAGGAACCTGACAAAGTCTGAACAAAAACAGAAAGACAAAAACATCAATATTTGTTGAAACTTATCAGTTATTTGCATTATAATCAATTATTTTTGGATGAGTAATACAAAATAGGTTAGAGTTGTTCTTTTTCCCTTACTATAATTTGACTGTTTCTTTTTTTTTTTTAAGATTTTATTTATTTATTCATGAAAGAAAGGGGCAGAGACACAGGCATAGGGAGAAGAGGGCTCCACGCAGGGAGCCCGACGTGGGACTCGATCCCGGGTCTCCAGGATCACTCCCTGGGCTGAAGGCGGCGCTAAACCGCTGAGCCACCAGGGCTGCCCCTAATATGACTTTTTCATAGTCAAAATCAATTATGAGTTATTTCACCTAAGATACTGTGGAATCCAAATTTTTGCATAGTATATGACCCCAGATATTAACATGACATTATTTAGCATCTTAATATATTTGATGAATTTTCTGGCTGCTTACTTCTAAACTATGGTCCATTATGTTTGAAATAAAAAAGTTAAGGTAAACCTTGATTATTAATTAAGAAGCAAAGTATAAGCACTTATGAAAAGTGACATATGATTATTAACATAAATGCACTGCAAAGCAAACATCTACCACAGAACAACTACCAGGATGATCCAAGAGGTGTATAATTTGTAAAAACAAGTTAACTTTGCCTCCCCTTTAAAAAAAAGTTCACATGCTATAATTTTTCTGTTGTCCCATTTCAAATAATTTATCTAAAAAACAAAGAATAATCTTTAGTGAACAGGCATTTTTAACTAAACAATATTCATTTCAACAATATGTAAATTAGTAAAGTATTTTTATATAATACAAAAGATTTTGAAGAATACAATAGTTATTTAAGAACATCTAGTTATTTTTAATTAATTAATTTGAAAAAACTACATGCTACTAGCGTGAGGTAAATTTTCATCATTTCTAAAGTAGAAAATTTCCCATAATACATAGGAAAAATCTTAATTGGTTTTCAGAAAAATATGAAGACATCAAAACTTAGTTATTTTCTAATAACAGAATGAATGCTAAAGATGAAATTAAAGAATCACTCTGGCTACAAAATATTAGATATGGTAGCTTTTGTTTTTATCTTTGTTATTTGGAGAAACATTAAAATGGTATTTGTTAACTTCAAATGGGAGAAGTAAGAAGAAAGTTTGAAGCACAGAAAAGTCATGTATATCCTTAAAAAGTAATTCTGAGTGTTGATAAAAGTAGGGAGTTCAAACAATCTAACAATCACAATTTAGTTGTGATTATCTGAGTCATGAAATTATGGATTTTTGTCTTTTTTTTCCCCTTTGCTCATAGTTTCCAATTTCTCTACAACAAGTAGACTAAGAAAAATACAAAAATACACACTGCTAAAATAAATATTAAACTTAATTCTACCTATCACACAACTTCTTCTGTTAAAATCTTAATCCCATGTTTAATTCATGTTGTAATTTAACATCAACTATTCAACAATTATTTATTAAGAGCTAACAAAATAGACACAGTTATAGTAACTTGGGAACAATTATGAATAAAATATTGTTCCTTTCTCAACTTGCTTACTATGTCATGCAGAAAGGAATTTAATGTAAATCTCAAGTATGATGCTGGGAAAGAAAAATGTCATAATGCAATTAATATGAAGTGAAAGTCATAATTTTTGATGGAAGAATAAAAATTGTGTGTTCCCAGAGAATGGGGCAGTAAACTAGACCTTGAAAAATGAGTACTCTCTCCACTGATGAGTGTGGGTAGCAATTTATCTAAGCTAAGATTTTTTTTTTCATTAATATATTCAAAAAAGTTTAAGTTTAATACATAGGTGATCTCTGAGATGGAAAAAAGGTGAGAGGATTTTTTTTTCCACTCTTACCACTCTTAGGTAAAATTTAAGTCCACTCTCCTTCAATCTGGTTGACCCTGGTTTTTTTCACCAGTGGGATATTGCTGAAGCCAGAGCTGAGCCTTCCGTAGACTTGCAGTCCCCGTCTCCACTATTTTGAAAGTGTCCCTTTGCAATGTAGCTATCCAGTGAAGAGCTAGCTAGGCCACATCAAAGTCAGGTTCAGGACACAAATGCCTATGGTCTGTGTCCATTTCCATGTATAGATATAAACTAATCTATCATTTTAGAAATCTAAGTAATGGTTGAATTTAGGAAGAAGAAAGGTGTGGGCAAGGCATCTTGGATCTTCTGGAATGCTGCTGATCTTTTATGACTTTACCCAGGTGTTATGTATGTGGGTGTTTCCTTTGGATACATCACTGATTGTACAATTATAATTGTAAATTTTTCCATGTGTGTCTTATATTCAGTAAATGTTTGTAGAAAATAGATCTTTTTTTCATGCCCATGCATAACATTTTTGAAGAATTAGTCTCTTCAAAATAAATACATTTGTAATATGGTTATCTGCAGGTATGTAATTATCAATAGCATGCTGAGTGCAAATTGGATTGGCGAAAATTAATTGATCATTGAACTTATCTTGGGCAAAGGGATAAAGGAATTAGCATCGAGAGCCTGTGGTGTGGCAGGCATTTTCCTTGGAATACGAAATATGTCTCTGTTTATTTTTTATGATTCCAGA
Organism: Vulpes vulpes; assembly: GCF_048418805.1. Taxonomy (NCBI): domain Eukaryota; kingdom Metazoa; phylum Chordata; class Mammalia; order Carnivora; family Canidae; genus Vulpes; species Vulpes vulpes. The sequence goes on from NC_132784.1 coordinate 135,547,051, forward strand.
AGTTCTTTTGAGATGAAAAGTCAGCTTATTGTGACACATTCTGAGATTTTGTGCAAAGAACAGTATTTTGTACTTTAGTGATAGAATAACTGTGGATTAAACCAATGTTAAGGGTGAACCCTGAGAAGTGCCACCATGCTGAATTAAACTGGAAACAGATGTCACAGGTTGGAGAAGGTGAAGGAGATATAAGGTCAGTGTAGACTGCATTGTGTATGTGATCCCCACACTGTTGTCTGCAGCTGACCATAGGTAAAACTGAACAACCCCAAAATTCACAACAAGAGTAGAAGAACGATTTGATGGTTACATAAGATGCTACTATATTTTTAAGCTAAAACAATTTGATGCTTTTCTTTCTTTCTTTGTAGGGGACCGTGTCTCTGTTGTTATTTCCTCCATTTTTAACCACTCAACCACTCAGTCTTGGTCTTCTTTGTGGGTACCAGAAATCCTACTCCACCTTCTACTCTAAACTTATCATTGGACATTATTTTGAGTGAGGACTTTCTGGATCTTTCCTATAACATAAGTAAAGATGCCTGTTCTAGATGCCCCCTGAGAGAGAGGCTTTGTCCCACCACTCTACATAGTACATTAGGATTAATGGAAACACTGGATGATGGGACGCCTGAGTGGCTCAGTGGTTTAGCACCTGCCTTCAGCCCAGGGCATGATGCTGGAGACCCGGGATCTAGTCCCACATCGGGCCCCTGCATGGAGCCTGCTTCTCCCTCTGCCTGTGTCTCTGCCTCTCTCTCTCTCTCTGTATCTCATGAATAAATAAATAAAATCCTTAAAAAAAAAAAAAAAGGAAACACTGGATGCAAGGGTTTTCTCATCTATGGATCAGAGGAAGTCAGTGCAAGTAGGATATAGGGATGTTAAAGGTAATATATGCAGGTCAGACGGTGCTATAAACTTCCAACCTTAAAATCTTCACCACAGGATGATCAGTTATGGATGATATTTTGAATGAGGTCATGTATGATCTTCAGGATATTCTAATGACCCTTTCCAAATACTTGCAACTGGACCCATTTCGTAAACATGGTAGTCTTAAATGTGCCGACAGTCATTTATATGGTTCAGGTGCATTCCAGAAATCTCAGTAAAGATAATAGCTGTGATGATTAGAGATAAGTGAAATTACATTGCAATGTGCCCTTTTGCAACATAGCTACCCAGTGAAGACCTGAGGCACATCAAATTTGCTCATGTCCTGTTGTGCAGGACACAAAAAAAATGCATATGGCAACATAAAATTACATTAATTTAAATTGCATAGAGAAGTAAACAGCAACACATTAAATTGTACAGAGAGGTCAACAGGACATTCTTTAACCTCATATTCTATAGGTGATATAGTTCATTCCACCTATTTCTGTTCCTAGTCTTCGGAAGTGGACATAATTAGCTACCTTGATAGATCTGAGGAACTGATCCTATATAGAGGCCTGCGGGGTAAAGGAAAATATGCAAAGCTAATCATACTATTGATTCAATCATGGATTTGGAACATAGTATCAACAGATGGCAACAAAATTTGGAGCATGAAAGAGAAAAATACAAATGAATGAACAAAAAAACTGACCTCAGAAAAAGCAGGCAATCCAGAAAATAAATAATTAAGACAATTTTCTACTCAGTACTCTCAGATTTTGAACTACTTTGCATTCTTATCAAAAGAACATGATGTAATGAAATTGGAATAGAGAACATGAAAAAAAAAGTACTGATGCCAATATATTTTTAAACAAATTAACTGGGTCAAGTAGGGGAACTGATTCAAAAGGTTATGGAAAACAGAGTAAAATAATCCAGAGATAGAAAATACAAAAATGCAAATTGGAATAGAAGCTAGGAAATGAAGTGTTCGTCTATGAGCAGTCCAGAGGAAGAAAGAAAAAAAAAAAAGACAGCCATATCAGATATATGGGTATTGATTCCCATTAGAGGAACCAATGTAGAAAGAAAGAGAGTATAGAGCTTAAAATACAATCCATCCAAGTATTAATAAATGCAGCTGGAGCCCCGTGCAAAGGTCTGTCATCAGGATTCCCGAATCTTCCAGGTATTATGTTCTATGCTGTGAATTCTGGTTTTATTTATTTTTTTTATTTTTATTGTGCTTTTTTTTTTCTGTGCTTATTATCATGTTTGATTGGTTGGTCTTATAGTAAAATCTATTTTCATTAAGTTCTGAGCTAACAGCCATAACAGTGAGTATTTCCCCAATGATGATGATAGTGACCCTGGTTTTCCTGACAATTTTATCTGCCTTCTTGGCTAGTGTTTGCTGGAAAGTCCATGTGTCATATATAATTAATGCCATTTACGTATGAGATTCACTTGGTACTCCAATCTACTCAGCATTTAGCCTGCTTACATTTAAAGATAACATATTAGCTATAATCAATTTAAGAAACTACGTATGTATATATCATGATGCCCCATAAAGACCTAGTGAAAGCAGAGGGATATTTTCACCTTAATAAACCTTACACATCCTTCAATATCCCATCTCCTGCATTTTCTTCCAACTATAATACTCTGGAGGAGGTAATGGTTGGAAACTAGGAAGGGGGAAGAGATAGTTGGGCAGATATGTCAGTAGGTAGACAAAGGGATATTAGATATTTAGAAAACTTGCTGTATGGGCAGATAATCTGCTTATATGTGGCATATATAGCAATTAATAATAATTGAAAATTACATAAAAATCAGAACTGAGTGATTGCAGATAAGAATTTGAGTAAAATTATCGATTAATTTATGTTTTGTGTGTCTGAGAAAGTCCTTATTGCTCCTTCACTTTTAAAGAATAATTTCATTGTATATAGAATTAGATGTTGAGGTGCCTGGGGGGCACAGTTGGTTAAGCATCCAACTCTTGGCTTGGGGTCACATCATGACCTCAGGGTCTTCAGATTGAGCCCTACATCTGGGTCCTCACTCAGCATGGAGTCTGCTTGAGATTCTCTCCCTCTCTCTCACCCTACCCCTCCCACTTGTGTTTTCTCTGTCCCACTCTCTCTCAGATAAATAAATAAAATCTTGAAAAAGAAGAATTAGATGTTTATGTGTCTGATTCTTTTTTTTTTCAACATATTAAATATCTCACTCTTGCTTATTTGATTTCTCAGGAAAGGTCCACTATAATAAGTTTTATCCCTTTTTCCTCTCTCTATTTAAATCAATCTGGCTTTTTGCTTGTTTGTTTTGTTTTTATTCTGGTTTCTTTCAAAATTTTCTCTTTATCTTTAGTTTCCTGTAGTTTTAATATGATATGCTTAGGTGTGTGTGTATGTGTGTGTGTGCGTGTGTATTAATATTTATTCTGCTTGGTATTCTCTGAACTTCCTGGATCTCTTATTTGGTGTCTGTCATTAATTTTGAAATGTACTTGGATGTTATTACTTTCAGTATTTCTTCTGCTCTGTTCTACTTCTGGTATTTCAATTACACATATGATAAAACATTTAAAATTGTCCAATGGAAAAAAAATAAAAATAATAAAATTGTCCAATGGGTCTTGGATTTTCCATGTTTGTGCATTATTATTATTATTATTATTATTATTATCATTATACTATTTCTTCTCCTTGCATCTCACTTTGGGAAGTTTCTATTAATATATAATCAATTTCAATGTTTTTTTTTCTTCGACCATATCCATTCTACTAATGATCCTACCAAAGGTATCCTTCATTATTTTTCAATGTTTTTTACATCTAGAATTTCCCTTTGATATTTTTTTTAGTTTCCATCTTTCTGCCTATAATATGCATGCTCTTGCATATTGTATATTTTTTCTGTTAGAGCCCTTAGCTTATTAATTCTAGTTATTTTCAATTTCCTATTAGTAATTCTGAGTCTGGTTTAAGTCTGGTCCTGATAATTCTGTCTCTTCTGATGGTGTTTTTTTCTTGACACCTGGGGTGCCTTATATTTTTTTCTTTCTGTTGGAAGCCAGACATGTTTTCTTAGGTGATAATAACTGAGGTAACTATGCCTTTAGTGTGAGGATATATGTTACTCGGGCTGGGAATTGAGCTGTGTTTAAAGTACACTACAGCTGTAGGTGGTAGAGGTTTCAAATTCCTCTATGGGTCTTGTTTTTCATTTCTCCTTCACTTTGGGTTTCTCCAAAGTGTCAGTGTCTTATAGCCCTTTTTAGCTATGATGCATTGTTATTCCGTTGGAGCCCTGATAGTGTGGTGAGACGGTGTGGGAGAGTGGGAACATTCTGTAATCTTCTGATTAAACCTTGGTGTTTCAGACAAACTGTGGCTTAAGTCTCTGATCTCCACGAGTGTCTCCATTGGTATGGCTTCCCACTTACCCCATCCTCACCCCTACTTCGTTTCAGGGCTACAACCCTCTGAACCTATGTCCCTGAAGCTCTGATTCTTGTTGGCTTTTTTTTTTTTTTTTTTTTTTTTTTTTTTTTTTTTTTTTTTTTTTTTTAGCTGAGACAGAAGCTGTAGAAAGAATGCCCTTCCACCAGGTGGAATATGGTTCTGGCAGTCATTTCTCCTGAAATGTAGGCTTTGATTTTAAAGAATACTGGAAACATTTCAGTTACCACTCTTCTCCTTCCCATAGCAGAGGCATGAGGATATCTTTCTCAGATATTCATTGTGAAAACTTGGTGGGATTCCTAGAGATAAAGACTTCAGTTTCCAGGAGTTTCTTAGTCTCATGCTAGTCCATACTGACCACCAGCAATTCATCAAAAAGCACCACTGAAGTGCTCTTACCAGTTTATGGTTCCAGCAGCTTCTATTCCAGATATGCAGAATTTGATGGTGTTTCTCTGGATTTGGGGGTGGTGTTTTGCCTTCAGAATTTAGCTCTCTAAGTATTTCAAGATAAGCCATTGATTTCCAGTTTGTTCAGCTTTTTCTTATCAACTGGAAGTAAGACTCCAAGCTCTTCACAGTTAAGGGCTGAGACCAGAAGTCTGCATCCTGCTTTCAGAGAGGGAGTGCTACCTTTCCTAGGAAGCTCAGCCTGGCAATGTGGACCTCTGGGCTCTTCCTTCTTTCTCCTTCTTAATTGGTATGATTAGGTCACAGGACCAATACATGTTTTCTCTTTGTTTTCCTATCTTCTCCTTCTTGTCAGTTATTGTGAGTTATTTTCTCTGGAAGGTAAGAATTTCATCATTCTTCCTAACTCTAACCACATTGAGATGTTTCAGTACTACATTTCCAGATAGAGTTTTTGCTACTTGCTGAGCTTCAAGTGGAACTCTTCTGTACTCCTTATTTATTTTCTTTTTAAATTTAAGGACTATGTGGTTTGAAATGGTTGTGATGTTTTAAAATACTTTTAAGATTATAGTCTAATTTTAAGCTTTTAAAACAAGATTAATGAGTTGTCTCATAGTTAAACTGTTTATGTTAACCTTTCTCAATATTAATTTTTAATAATTTCACTGATTTGTCCAGATTTTCTTTTTGTTTTTTTATAATAAATTTATTTTTTATTGGTGTTCAATTTGCCAACATACAGAATAACACCCAGTGCTCATCCCGTCAAGTGCCCCCCTCAGTGCCCGTCACCCATTCACCTCCACCCCCCGCCCTCCTCCCCTTCCTCCACCCCTAGTTCGTTTCCCAGAGTTAGGAGTCTTTATGTTCTGTCTCCCTTTCTGATATTTCCTACCCATTTCTTCTCCCGTCCTTTCTATTCCCTTTCACTATTATTTATATTCCCCAAATGAGTGAGAACATATAATGTTTGTCCTTCTATGATTGACTTATTTCACTCAGCATAATACCCTCCAGTTCCATCCAGTTGAAGCAAATAGTGGGTATTTGTCATTTCTAATGGCTGAGTAATATTCCATTTTTTTAATTTTATTTTTTCATGAGAGACACACAGAGAGAGACAGAGACACAGCCACAGGGAGAAGCAGGCTTAATGCCGGGAGCCCGATGCAGGACTCAATCCCAGGACTCCAGGATCCCACCCTGGGCTGAAGGCAGGTGCTCAACTGCTGAGCCACCCAGGGATCCCTGATTTGTCTAGATTTTCTAAAAAGACCCATGGCACACATAGCAAAAGAGAGCAAGTCTATGTTAAGTGTTAGTCTGTGAATAAGGGTGTGTATGCATATGTCTTGATGTTATTATGTAACAGGATATCAAGAATGCACTGGAAATACAGGGCTCAAGCAGAAACCTCCAGGCAAAAGGGCAGTCAGGGCATGAATACCCAGTCTCTTGCATCCCATAGAGACCGTTCAGACTAAGGTGAAGCTGGATATTCACCATGCCAGTAGAGACACTGGCATGCTGTTGATCCTTTTTGGTGGTTTACATGTGATAGTCACCTTGTACAAGCAGAATATTTGATGACAGACAGTCTGAACTATGTGCATCAATTGTTGGTAAAGCCAGCTGCCCAGCACATAAAATCAATGCCCATAAGGGAGCTACTGACCCTCAGGGTCTGGGGAAGAAGACTACAAGAGGTTCTATTCCAACTGCCCCATCTCCTAGTGGGGCAAAGGTGATCCCATTTCTAGCTACCAAACAAACCAGGACCAATCCTTGCAGAATTCAAGGCATAATTCTGACTGCTTATTTTTATAAGTGAAAGTTTGATCTTTCCTCTACTTACATCATGTTTCACCTGACTCTCATTGGGAAATAAGTCCTGACTCTCCCAGCCTCCTTTGCAGCTGGTTATTCCCTCATGAGGTTATTCCCTCATCCCTTATTGCCTGGACTTTGCTTTGGAGCTAGTGACCCCTAAACAGGGACAGCCTGGACCATTCTTCTTCATGATGGTTGGTGGTGGGGTTACAGGGAGACTGAAAGCTTCCTGAGATGAGAATGGCAGCCACACTGGAAGCAGGAGCAGGATGAGCACACATGATGTGTAGTCCTGTCCTCATCAACTGTGGCAGTGGTGTTGCCTAAGTCATCAGTTCAACCTGGGACACTCTTCTCCTTATGTAGCCTCCAGTTGGTTTTCATGGCAAATCTTTACAACAGTCAAAACAGTTATGAAACGATGAAAGTAACTGCACACGGAACCAGTAATGAAAAAGATGTTTCACAGCTCACATATCTGTGGTGAGAAGGATGAGATCCCTGGTCTATAGACCCCTAATCATATGGGCCATACCTGTAGACTCTTTTTAAAATAATAGCCACATTTTTTTTAGCCTTGCTTTGTGACACATTTTACTCATTTTTCAGTGTTTAGTTTTCTTCAGCTTTGGTCAGAAAGAACTGGAAAGATGGGGAAGATGGCAGTGGCGTAGAGGCACACTAGGCTTTCCTCATCCTTGGATACAACTAGATAACTATCAAATCATCCTAAATACCCTAGAGATCAACTTGAAGACTGTCAGAACAAACTCCACAGCCAGAGATAGAGAAGAGACCACATCAAAGAATGTAGGGAGTGCAGAAACTGAGTTTGGGAGAGAAACAGATCATGACCACCATAGTAATGAAGGACCCATGATCACAGAGATGGGAGGGAGACAGACTTAGATGAGGGCCACATGTGGAAGATGGATCCCCATAGCAATTAGCTTGGAAAGCAGAGAGCCCAAATGTTATGAGTTCTTGCCTCCAGTGGGCTTAAAGCCCGGAGTTTTAAAGTCAGTATGCTTGGCATGAGAGTCTGGAGGACACTAGGGCTGCTCTTAGAGTGAAGACAGGGCAAACAGCAAGTGGACATACAGTGTGGAAATGATTTGAAAAGTTGAGGCACACTATGGGGAGGTTAATTGCTTTTCTTGAAGCATGTCCCAGAGAGGCAGCTTTCACAGGGAGAACCCTCTGAGAACAAAGAAATGGGCAAGTACCATTTCCTCCTCCACCCTTCTGCATAAGCACAGGGCCACCTGCAGGAACCAGTGTAGTACCAATGCTTGCTACCTAACTTGGTTACACCAAGCCTTTCCCCTCAACTCTTCCTTGGACCTGCTTTTTCCAGTCATGCTTGCCTCGGTCCCAGTTCAGTGGACCCATCTCTGAGAAGACTGCTTCAAACCCCTGCCCACACTGCATCTCCTGACCTAGGAATTTTGCAGGATCTTGGTTCTAGTGGTGGTGGCAACAGGTTTCATTTCACAAATAGACCAGAGCACAAGTAGTTAACCACATTCAGACCAGGGACCAAACACTACCCACAACAGTTGAAGAAAGCTTCTGCTGATGACTGGCCTGAAGGATAAATTGGTCAAGACACAACAGTGGAGCATGCACAACACACATTGGAGACACTCTATGTAGTGCCAGCCCCTGAGAAATAGAGGACACAACACTATAGGGCACTACAGGACCTCTTCTTCATATCATTAACCTATGAACAAGAGACATAACTGAATTTTCTAACACAGAAAGCATGCATAGAGACTTAGACAAAATGAGAAGACAGAGGAATTTATCCCAAATGAAAGAACAGGACAAAGTTATGGCCAGAAATCTAAACAAAACAGATATAAGTAATATGCCTGATAGAGAATTTAAAGTAATGATCATAAGGATACTCACTGAACTTGAAAAAAGAGTAGAGGACATCATCATCATCATCATCATCATCATCATCATCAGTGATTTTTTTTAACATGAAGATAAAGGGACAACAGCAGAGATAAAGGGTTCAATAAACAAAATAAGAAACACACTTGATGAATTGAACAAGAGGCTGGAAGAAACAAAGGAATGAATTAATGACCTAGAAGGCAGAAAAATAGAAAGTAATGAAGCCCAACAAAAGGGAAAGAAATATGCTAAATGTGAATAGATTTAGAGAACTCAGTGACTCCATAAAATGTAATAACATTCATATTCTAGGGATCTCAGAAGAAGAAGAGAGAAAAGGGCTAGAAATTTCATTTGAAGAACTAATAGCTGAAAACATTCCCAATGTGAGGAAGAAAACAAACAAATATACAAATCCAGAAGGTACAGAGAATCCCCCAAAATATCAACAAAAGCAGATCCATACCAAGACATATTCTAATTAAAATGACAAAATGCAGTGATAAAGAAAAAAAAAATCTTAAAAGCAGCAGGACAAAATAAGACAGTTATATACAAGAGAAAAACCCCTGGTTGGGAAACTTGGCAAGCCATTTCATGATATATTAATAATATATCCAGTGACTTGATATATTCAAAGTGCTGAAAGGAAAAGAATCTACAACCAAGGATACTCTATCCAAAGGCTGTCATTCAGAATAGCAAGGGAGATAATGAGTTTCTCAGACAAACAGAACCTAAAGGAATTCATGACCACTACACCAGGCCTGCAAGAAATATTAAAGGGGATAATTTTAGTGGAAAAGTAATACTGAAAGTGACAGTGTGAAAGAAAGAAACATAAAGGTAGTAAAAATGAATATTTCTGTAAAAAGATTAGTCAATCACAAAATAAAAGGATATAAAATATGACACCATATATCTAAAACATGGGGAAAAGACAGCAAAGAATAAGTTCAAACTTAACCATCAACTTCAGTTAGACAGCTACACAGCTGAGAATCTTATATATAAACCAAATGGTAATAACAAATAAAAAATTTCTGATAGATATATAAAGGATAGAGCAGGAAATCCAAATATATCACTGAAGAAAACAAGCAAAACATGAGAGAGAGAAGAAAGGATCAGAGAAAAGCTTCAGAAATAACCACAAGTAATAAAATGTCAATAAATACATTATCTGTCAATAATTACCTTGAATGTAAATGGACTCAATGCTCCAGTCAGGAGACATAGGATGCAGAATGGATAAGAAAGCAAACCTCATCTATATGCTGCCTATAGGAGATTCATTTTAGGTCTTAAATCACCTGTAGATTGAAAGTGAGGGGAGAAAGACATATTTATCATGCAAATGGATTCCAAAGGAGCTGGAGTAGCAAAACCTATGTTAGAAAAAATAGACTTTAAAAAACAAAGACTGTCATAAGATACAAAGAAGGACATTATATAATAATAAAGGTAATAATCCAACGAGAAAATAGAACAATTGTAAATACTTATTCTCCCAAAATGGAAGCAATCAAATACATTAAACAGTTCATAGCAAACATAAAGAAAGTAATCAATACTAATGTAATAATAGTAGGGGACTTTAACACCCCACTTTCAAATCACACTCCTGGGTATTAAATAATAATTTTAAAAAAACCTCGCTAATTGAAAGGGATATATGCAACCCTTTGCTTATGTAGCACTATTTACAATAGCCAAATTATGGGCACAGCCCAAGTGTCCACTGAGAGATGAATGGATAACACAGATGTAGTATATATATGCCATGAAATATTATTTAGCCACGAAAAGAATGATATTTTGCCATTTGCAATGATGTAGATGGAGCTAGAGTATTATGTTAAGTGAAGTTAGCGAAAGACAAATACCATATTTTTTCACTGATATGTGAAATTTCAGAAACAAAACAAATGAGCAAAGGAAAAAAGAAGAAGGAGAGAGACAAGCCAAGAAACAGACTCTAAACTATAGGGAACAAACTGATAGTTACCAGAGGGGAGGTGGATGGGGGATGGGTGAAATAAGTGTTAGGGATTAGGGAGGGCACTTATCATGATGAGCTCTGGGTAATTCATGGAAGTGTTGAATCACTAAATTGTACACCTGAAATTAATATTATGCTGTATGTTAACTAACTGGAATTAAGATAAAGTGAAAGAATGAAGGAATCAAGGAAGAAAGGAAAGAAGGAAGGAAGGGGGAAAGAAAGAGGGAAAGAAAAAAGACATTAACTCCCAAAATACTTCAATGCTTTGGAAATAACATAATTAATATAATTATCATTAAAAAAAATAGAACATTTTGTGCCAGATATATTCTGAGATGGCCATATTTTGTCCCTGATAAGGTAATAGAATGAAATGAAGATAAATAGGATGGAGAATACATCTATATATCTATATATCATCTGTATATAAAACCACTAAGATGTCACATCATAATTCATCACCAGCAAAACAGAGTGTCACCTTTTGAGACTAATTTTTTTAAAAGGTACTTCTTTGGTATGTTTTTTTAATGCAAAGTCCGTGCACTTAAAAATGATTCAACTTATTTTAAAAACATTGTTGCATAGATCTTAAAATTAGGGTCAATGTAATGAAATCAAATCATTTTACAAGACTGAGAAAAAAGCTTAGTTATTTAATTCCGCCAGAAAAAAAAAACAAATATACTTTAAAAAAAACTATCAAAGAAGCTCCACCCAAGAGGTTAAGATGGCACTGCTTCCTTCTTCTACGTAACACTGAATATTTGAGTTACCCACAAATCTCTCTATGACATGGTTACTATATCTTGAGTACTTTAGGGAGCCATCTAACCCCTGTGCTCTCTTCTCCTAGGCATTTAGGATCATAGAAAGCAGAGAGCACAGTTAGGGAGATGTGGGTCATTGCCTATGCAGGAAGAGGGGGATGCAAGGAGGAGTGTTTACCAGGAAGAAAACCTTGCACTCATAGCTGGTAAGAGAAAAGGAGCAGGACTCCTGATCCCACGCTGGCTCCATATGGTGTATTGATGTGGTTCAGCATCAGCATGGGGGGAAAGGCCAGGCCCTGTGTGAGGGACGGAAAAGTAGCTACAGTGGTGCTTGCCAGACTCTGTCAATGGATGAAACCGTGTGTATAAGCCAGCTCTTCCCCTCGAAGGAATGCCTCCCACAATATTGGTGGAAAAATGAGCAGAGCTGAGGGAAATCCACACATTGCCTGGGAAATCCAGGGTCTGGTTGCATATCTATTCCCTCTAAACATGATGATATAAAAAATAACCTAGAGACATATGAAACGAAATACAGAATAGGGGAAGGAACTTATTTTCTCTTTATTGAAAAGTAAAGCACATCCATCAATAATTTAATCCCAGGCATTATAAAATAATTTCAGTAATCTATTTTATTCCCTTATCATTTTAGAAGGCATAGCCCCATGTAAGTAGACCAAAAAACTATAAGGAGGGAATAGATAATCTACGAAGAAAAAGAAAGTGTAGTCTAGCCAATGAAAATCAGGTGTGAGGCAAAAACAGTTCAGGTTCATAATTACGTGGAGGCAAGATAAAAATCCACAGTGGAGATGGTGTATATAGTTTATGGAGATTGAGGCAAAAAAAAAAAAATGGTAACACTGGGATAGATTAAAAATTTGAATTTTTTTTTTCTGGGAAAGCAGAAAAAAGTTAAAACCACTTAAAATGATGAGAGAAAAATTGACATACAGATTAATTGAGTCCAGAAAACAAAGATTCAAATTAAGAATGCATTTATAGAGATAAAACCTGAATAATTGCAATGAAAACAGCTAAGGAAGAGTGAAATTGAATATAACTTATGGAATAAGAGAAAAAAAAACCCTGAGTCATATTTGAGAATATTCCAAGTTGTAATTTTGATTTCCCATTTTTACTTATAGAATTTTCAACATACGTTAATGTCTTATTTAAATTTTGATACTATTCTCAGAATTTCATAGCATTAGAGAAAACTGGGAGAACTTCTTCCTACAAATCTAATTTTTAAAAAAATTATAAAATTCTATTTTTATTGAATACGAAATAGCTGCTGAGGTAGTGATTTGTGCTGGTCTCTGTTGGTTGGTTCTCCACTCATTCACAGTGAAGCCATTGACCTTGGGGGGGGCTGTGGCTTTGGCTCCAGCTAATGAAATGTTCATGCAGCAGCTTTCCTGTCTGAGGAATCATGATGGCAAGTGTCTCCGAGGGGCAGAGCCCGCTGTGCACGCTCTCTGCAGGGGTAGCGAGAGAGAGGACACATTGCATTTGTGTCTAGCTCCTTCGATTCCTGGCTATTTCTTGCCACGACGTCACTTAGCCTGACTAATCTGCGTGCTTCATGAAGAAAACGGGAGGAGAAAAATCCAGAGGGAAATCTCTAAACCTGTCTCACAGCAGTAAGTTTCATAAATATTTTGGTGTTATGCCTTTGCTTGTCTTCATTTGCATCTATGCATATATATTTAGCTGTGAATTAAATCTGGTAACTGTCTTTTTGTTTGCTAAAGCATCTTCTCCAACCCCATGATTTTAGTATCTGTCTAGCATACCACCACCTAGGTATAAATTGCTTGGGCTAAACAAAGAGTTTCTGTCATTTGTTTTTAATTTTTTTTTCAGCCTTTTGCCAAGAAATCAAACCTACTGCCATATGAAGTGCCCTGAGGGTGGCCAATGCGTTCTGTTCCAGTCTCTGTCACCTCTTGCAGCCTCTGCCCCACTGCTGCCTTCTTGGGGCTGGCGGCCACCTGGATTCTGGTGGTGACTTCTTTCCAGCTTTGGCTCTAACGGCTAACCCCGATGCCTTGTTGTCAAGGTCACTTTGGTCCTACAACTGATACCTCCCCTGGCCATCTCCCAAGCCGAGACTTACCCCCCACCCCCCGTTGGTGCAACCAACAGAAACTATGGTTTCTTTCCCTCTCCACACCAAATACAAGAGTAGCTCATGATTATTGCTCAGAGTCTCGGCCTAACACGGCTCCTCCAAGTTGTTTCAGGGACATGAGACAAAGCGCCAACCTATCTCTCCCAAGGGCCTCAACTGGGATGCCATCTCAAAGCCTGTCCAAATTTGTATTTCTCTTCAAGATGAGCCAGCCTCGAGACGGGGGTTTGCCTTTGATATGACCTCGCTTGCACTCTCTCCCTCCATCCACCTTTCCCTCCTCTTGTCTGTACCGTAGTCTCATGTGTGCTGTCCAGGACTGCCACTTTTCTTTCCCTTTTCCCCGAGGCTATTCTAGCAGATGGGATGAGAAGAGCGAGGAAGTGTCTTACTAATAGAATAAAAATTGTATTCATTGCACATTAAAAGATTATGCAAGTAAATAATTTAAAGTTTTGTAAATACTTTTAAAACTCCCTATGCTTTCCTTTCATTTTCTCTGCAGTGAGTTCCAGATGCCCAGAGTAGTTTCTTCAGATCTATCTCTGATTCTTATGATGGCCATCCTGATTAAGTTTAATACAGATTCCCATCTCTTTACTTGGTCTATGCTGGGAAAGACATTCCCATTAGCTCCCCTTACACACAAATTAAGAATTTTATAGCTCGTTCCTTTAGCGACGGAGTCGGAATGGATAAACCACTGAAAAGCATGGAAAGAAATTTGCTCCATGATCTTGTGTTTGGTTTTGTTTCTATTCTGATTTCCCTGATAAGAGCTAAAACTGTTTATCCACATCCTTCCCTCTCGACTTCAATTTTAGATCTTGTCAAAGTCTGAAGATAATAATCGAGGTGAAAAATAGGTGAACAGAGTCTTCTTTCCTCTGAAAGGCAGTGGAGCCACACTAGGTAATACACAATTTATTGGCTTGGAGGCTTACCCAGGATATCTCATCTTTCAAAAATTTTCTTGCAATACTTCTTACTGAATTTCAAAGTACAGTTAAGTCACTGTGTTTGCCTCCTATTTATGGGAATCACGTGGCAAAATGATTTAAGTCCATAGCACAGTTTAAGCTTCAAAATAGGGATGAGCAAAGAGTGTGCCATATACCTTCACAATAACTGCTATGATCAAATTATAAAGAAACCCCCTTCCCTCATCAGACTCAGAGGGACAAACAAACCCATCCCTGATTCAGGCTCATTAGACTCTTTTCCTTTTCCCTGTGGTCTTGAGCAAATTAAGTATTTCAAGTTTCATTTCTCATAAACTTTTTAAATATAAAGTTATTTCAATTTTCAGCTTACTAGATTCAGGATTTTTATCTGTGCATGAGCACTTTTGTTTAAGACTCTTTTTACTTTAAAAAAAAATATTTTATTTATTTATTCATGAGAGACACAGGCAGAAGGAGAAGCAGACTCTCCGCAGGGAGCCTGATGTGGGACTCCATCCCAGGACCTTGGGATCACGACCTGAGCCAAAGGCAGATGCTCAGCCACTGAGCCATCCAGGTGCCCCTATGACTCTCTCTTTTTAAATATTGATAATAAAACCCTGAATGATAATAGTTGTATTTATTTTTTAATGTATCTTGGGGCTATTTCCAAAATGCTTTAAAAATACTAAACTATAAAAAAAAATACTAAACTGCAGCCAAAGCCTTTTTTTAAACAAAAGTCACATTCATCAGCATTTTATTCTTGAGGCAATGAGATTGATGAGAGACACACTTATATATGAACATATGGCAAAACTTCGTATTAAGTGGGGACTCGTTTCCAGACTCTGGGGTCAATCCATAGTAAACTAGTCTTACCACGTGGAACTCATTTGCCAAAAGTGATATTGGGTTGACAAGAAAAGCTGAACAAATGTCTGTTTTGACTTTTTCCCCCATAACCAAACCGTATATCAGAGTTTAACACCCAAATGTGCCTACACATCACCGTGGCAAACCTCAGATTTGTTGCTTAGGTCAGGTGTGAAATGGGTCCAAGTGCCTCCCACAGACCTTTCAGAAAAGAGGGCAATGGCTATAGCACCAAGTCACCCGGGTGCACACTGGAAAGCAGCCCCATGAGGGGAAGGAGTAGATAAAGGAGGAGGCCCACAGTTCTCCTGGAACCCAACTGTCTCGCTGAGAATATGATAATGTCTGTTTTGGAGTAAGGAGTGGGGCACATTTCAGATACAGCTTCCAGTAATGCCGTGTAACCGTGATACAGTATGTGATTGATAAAACACCGGCTTGGCTTCAGAAAGGTTGGAAGCAGAGACTGGATATGGATTTAGTTAAACTGGCCTTGCCCTTTGAATGTTGGTCCTTACCTACTTCTTAGGATAAACCAAGATTATGCCCTTAGACAATGTGTGGTTGCCAGGTTGGGGTAATGGAGAAGAGAGACAGCCTGTTGTCTCCAGACATTTGCCCTCACCTATCATTGAGTGGAAACTGTCTTTACAAACCCTTTATTTGGAAGCTGGTTAAAATCTATCATGCTGCTCTTACTGGTTGCTAGAAACTTGATTTACTTGTCCAATTAAAATAAATATATATATATATATATATATATATATATATATATATATATATATAAAAGGTTGAAAATGACTCCCCAAAAAGCAAAATTTGAATAAAAGAAGCAGATCTGGAAAACCTTATGTCAGACAACAGGTAGTATGTCCAGGTATGTTTTCCCAGAGGGGGGTTCTCTAGATTTAGGTTCTTTAGTGCATTTGAGAAAAATGATAGGAGAAAAATTATGGAATCAAGATATCAAAATTTTCCTATTTCAACATTTTTGCTTTTAGAAAACTGCTGGTGGAGTCATCAGCTTGGTTCTTTCATTATTTGCTTAGAGAAAAGCCAGTAAAACAACCTGCTGGCATCAATAACCTGATTTGGCAGCAGACCCCCTTTTACTAAAACAAACTTTTTAGAAACTAACATTTTAGAAACCTTAAAGCACATTCAGGTCAGTCCTACTGTTTTGTTCCCTGAGATGCTAAGGTTTATTATGTGACATTTAGGAGCAGATCTAGGACCACAAGCTGGATCCCACTTTGCTAATCCAGAGATCTCTCTACTGCCTAAAGCCTGGAAAACCGAACATACTTGCTTCTTAGCCTAAAAGACTTTATGCTTTAATTGGAGATATTTTGAGGAAAACATAAAATCTTAAATTAGACATTATAGAAATCTAATTATAGAAAAATATGAAAAGATGGTACAATTTACATTCAATACCTACTGAATGACTTCCAAAAACTATCATGGATAGATGCATAAATAATTTGTTTTAAAATGTGATTAATGCCTAAACTTCAACATGATTAAAATTTCTAATCTCTAGACACAGTAAATAACATGAAGCACATGTAAGACTTTTTTTTTATTAAATAAAAAATGAAAAAAAGAGGAAGGAAGGAAGGTAGGCATAGAGAGGGAGATGGTGACTGAAGCCACATAAGGACAGAGTAAATTGAGTGGGTGTGTTGTGCTCTCTTCAGCACCTGGTATAACCAAGAACATCTTTTTCAGTGTGAGTCAATTCCATTAAGAAGAATGACTCCGACACTAAAACTGCAGCAACCCACACCCCCTTCCAATACAGGGTTTTATTCATGGAATTCCAGCATCAGTGGTTTTAAATCTACTTCTATGTGGCTCCTGATGACCTCTTTGGTTCTCTCTTGAGAACAGCGGCTTCTGTGTCACAGATGCTCAGAGGAAGACGAGAAAGCAAGTGTCCTGCTGTGGGCTTGTCCTAATTCTCGACATCTGCAGACCCAGCTGAGAGCACCTGCATTATTAGCTTTAAGACTTAGAGACACCTATAAACTAAAAGGCAGAGTGTCGTGAATTTCAAAGTGAAAGTACCCTTTGGAGAGCCATAGTGCTTGTTGGTTTGTAACATGCATATTAAAGTCCCCATAATGCTGGGCCAAATGCTGTGATGTGATTCAGGGGCTGCATTACAGATGCATCTTTACAGTTGTGAGAACACTAAAGAATCTGTGTATTTTCTGTGAAATCTCCATATTCACCTTATTTTCTTATTCAGAACCTACAAGAATGGTGGCCTGAAAAAAAAGGTCAACAATGCAGACTATGAGCACACTGAAAACACCTAGCAATAACTTTATAGCGATGCCTCCAGAAGAAATCTCAGGCTCTGATATGGAAATATGACACATTTTTTTAAACAAATGCTAAACAAGGAGAGAATAAAGTCTCTTCAAGGCACCACTTCTCTCAAAGCAAAGTTACTGAGACAGACTCCAAGAGAAAATGATTTTCTGAACTTTTATCTTTTAGATATGCACATATGCAAAACTGTGTGGAAGAACAGATGGAAAAATAATTGAACATATATGACAGAGAGTTGATTACCATATATATTACATCTGAATGCATTACAGATCAATGAGGAAAAGATGAACACAATCATAAAAATAGTCAATGGACGCAAATGTAGATTCACCAAAATAATTGCCTGTCCTATGGGGGAAAAAGAAAACAATCTTACTAAGAAATTCTAAACTCATCAAAATAATTTTAATTAATTATCAAAGATAGAATTAATAATATCTCACCTTATTTAAAAAATTCATCCATAATTCATGTGAGGAACAGCACACACTGGGATATTATCTTTAGTGCAAATTGTTATAGTGTTTGAAGAAGATATTTGGCAAATCAACTTAAACTACCCTGATTTGTTCATACATTTATGTGGCAATTTCACTTAAAGGGTAATTGCAAATACCACAAAGATTATAATGGCAATAAAATATTAAAAAGCTAAGTAACAGATAATTAAGGATTGCAACTTACTTAAATCTTCTGTCACTGAATATTCTGTAATTCATATCATGTGAATATTCAAGGTAATTTAGTTGATCAAAAAGGATATGCTACACTGTGAACAAAATGGATTTTGATGACATATGTAATATATACATACCCCATTTAATAAGTTTTTGATACATATGTTTAAGGCCAAGTTTTAGGTACATAAAATTTCATGATCGTACATCTTCAACTGCAAGCTATATCTACATAGTTTAGTCTCTTTTTGTTTTTTAAGATCTTATTTATTCATTTGAGAGAGAGAGAGAGAGAGCAGGGAAAGGGCAGAGGCAGATGGAGCAGCAGACTCCCCGCTGAGCAGGGAGCCCAACATAAGGCTCCATCCCAGGACCCTGCTATCATGACCTGAGCCCAGGGCAGATGCTTAACCAACTGAGTCACCCAGGCTCACATAGTTTATTAAGGGAAGTGAAAAACAGTGCACTGTGTTTACTATAAATTTTAGGCTTTTAAAACCAGATCATTTGAGGACATGATGGGAGTACTTCAAAGATGAAATGTAAAATTTCATCATCTTATACAACATCTAAGAGTAGAAACCAGAAGATGTAGCCTTAAATACTCAGCTTCAGAGGGTGTGAGTGAGGGCCTAAGCATTTTTAAAAAGTGTCTCAAGTGATTCTGTAGTTCTCTTGAGGTAAAAGAAAAGATAAATCAGTGAAAACACTCTGTGCTCGATGATTTGAGAATAGACTCTAACACGGTTGAAGTATCTTTTCTGAGCATTTATATACATTTATTTACATATTGCTGGTCATTTCTATACATATAACCTTTTTTGACTAACTTCCACTGCCAACTTAAGTATGAAATGCTGTTGATTAACATGGGACACAATTAGATGCAAGGGCATAAAAATGTGGAATCCGTCCCTCCTCCGTCAGGGAGCTGTGGTTTGGAGAGAGGGGGCCTAAGCAACATTACTACCTGATGGGGATTCACTACTGCTCCTTCTCCAGTGCTCTGAAAGGCTTCTTCCAGCTAGATGCATCTGTTGTTCCAGGTTCAAAAATAAGTAAGTAAGTAAGTAAGTAAGTAAATAAATAACTAAATAACTAACTAAATAAATAAATGTCGGACTGTGATTTATTTGATGAATGGTATTTTGAAGCATCAAATACCAACTCTACATTCTTATCCCTATCTGTCCTCTTCTTAGTCCATAGCATGGTTTATGATGAAACTTGACCAAATACTAAATGTTAATATTACAGTGTTTTGTGTTTTCATGAATGGGTTCTTCAATACTCTAAAATCAAGAAAGTCACTTGAAGATAGGAATTCTATGTTCTAGCTTATTTTGGTGGAAATATTCTGTTGAAGGGTAGATTTTTCTCATGATTCTATCAAATATTCGTGAAACTCTGTTTCCTCAAGGTAAATACAAGTTTTCTTCTTCTCAGTTCCCGCAACATATTTCCTGTAACTCGGTTGTGAAACTCATTTCCATTGTATTCTGCTTGGCCTCATAGATATTTTCCCATGTCTTCTTATCATCACCATCTATCACAACAACTGAAATAAACCCCCCCTTGAAGGCAGGATCTTGTCTAACATTTGTCAGCGTTTGGTTGATCTGATAGCAGAAGTACTAGTGTAATAGTCAATGAATGTTTTAGGAAGTTGGATAGCATATGCATAGGTTTTAAAAGTGTGTTTGCTCAGCTTAAAGAAAGACTGAATAAGTTATAGACTCATTCAAAGTGTAGAAGGTAGACCTCAGAAGCAGAAGTACTTTAAATTCAACAAATCCCTAGAAAGGGTTATATATGCGATGGGAAATTCTATGCAATTTCATTTTCGGAGGCCAGAGAATACTTTTTCTTCATTTGGGATTCTGGATTTTACATTGCTGCTCTTGGTATTATGGGAAAAAAAAATATCACTACTCCTAGAATTATAGGCAAAAACCTGATTGAGAAAACTGTGTAGTTTTTTTCTTCAACAAGAGAAATTCTATATATCTTAAATAAAATGTTTCATGTTTATATAAGATAGAAATATTATCCTATTATATGCCTGAGATAGTATTTGTATTCTAATAGGAAAATAGCAAAAATGAACAATTCCTAATGTTTAGAGAATCTTTAATTACAGTATTATCATACAATAGAATATTATATAGACATTAATTATATTTTAAATGGTTAATGGAATAGTTAATGAAATCTAATTGTATGTGTGTATGAATGAGCATATATAAACAGAATACCCTAAAATGTTTGCAATAATTTTGAAGGTAGGAATTATCAGAGTGATATTCCTCCTTCCTTTTGTCTATATTTTCTAAAATTACCGTTTTTGATCAGAAAATATGATTTCAAACATACTAAAGTGGTTGTACATATAAATATTTAATTTACTATAGCACCCACAGCAAGAAAAAGCTATTGAAAGTCTCATCTGTGACAAGTAACTTATGGTTTTCTGAAAATGATTGAATTGTGTACATAAAGAGGACTTCCCCAGCTAATAACTCTTGATACAATAAATACTCAGGAGTCATATGCTACTGCTGAATAGCCTTAGCCACACAAAAATTAAATCAACAACAGAAAATAAACAACTTATCTTTTTTTAAAAATGTAATCTCTATGCCCAAAGTGGGTCTTGAACTCATAATCTCTAGATCAAGAGTAAGATGCTCTACCAACTGACCCAACAAATGCCCTAATATACTGTCCTGTTTTGATGCATGAATAGCTGCATTACTTAAGCATGAGGTATTATGAAAGTATGCTTTCTGTAAATTACATAATTTATACTTGTAATGATTTTTTTTCTTAACAACAGATGGTTTAGAGCAAAGATTGTCAGAATTCTTATGTGACTCTAACTCCAGTCACACAATAAAATTTTTAATTATCAATCTGTTAATATATAATTGAATAAACAAAGACTCATTTCAGTCCTATTTTCAAGTTTGAAAATAAAGTAGCTTCTAGAAAAATAACTTTTTTAAATAGTTTTTTTTTTAAGATTTTATTTATTTATTAGAGATACAGAGAGAGAGAGGCAGAGACACAGGCAGAGGGAGAAGCAAGCTCCATCCAGGGAGCCCGATGTGGGACTTGATTCCAGGTATCCAGGATCAGGCCCTGGACCGAATGTGGCACTGAGCCACCCGGGCTGCCCCAGAAAAATAACTTTCAATATAGAATGCTTCTTTTTCTAGATCACTTTGTACTCTGGCATATACATAATCTTAATCATATTTCAATTTGGAATTTAATGATTGGTTTGATTGGTTTTGCT
Organism: Vulpes vulpes; assembly: GCF_048418805.1. Taxonomy (NCBI): domain Eukaryota; kingdom Metazoa; phylum Chordata; class Mammalia; order Carnivora; family Canidae; genus Vulpes; species Vulpes vulpes. Next base: position 135,568,623 of record NC_132784.1, read on the forward strand.
TCAATTCAGTAGTTTATTTTTTTATTATTATTTTTGGAGAAAAAATTCACTTTTGTATAAATAATATAATTGGATGAGACAAATGCAATATATTTAAAAGTGGGGTCCTCAATCATACCTACTGATTTCAAATCTTAACTGCCACTTGTTAACCATGTTTTCTCTTTCTAAAAATGAAATTAATAACAACTTCTTAATATTATTTTCTTGATGATTGAATTCATGCATATATATATATAGCTCTCATCAGAGTAATTGGCCTATAATAAAATTTGATAAATGTTAGCTTCTGAATATACTTACCAACTTTGAATGTAGTCTACTTTGAGAATTCAAGAAGTCTTTTTGAAGTTACTAAAACTTTTAATATCATCAAAGATGTTTGAGCAATATATTTCTAAGAATTTCTGATGATGTCATTAATTTTTTTAAAGGTTTTATTTATTCATTCATGAGAAACACAGAGAAAGAGGCAGAGACCCAGGCAAAGGGAGAAGCAGGCTCCCTCAGTGGAGCCCAATGTGGGACTCAATCCCAGGATCCCAGGATCACCACCTGAGCCAAAGGCAGATGCTGAACTGCTGAGCCACCCAGGCGTCGGGATGTCATTGATTTTCCTGTAGGAAAGAGGACAGGGTAGTTTTTCAAGACATCTAAAAGAAGTAAAATATCTAAAATACATTTACAACTTTCAGGCAAATTACAAGATTAACATGCAAATTCTCAGTGGCAGAAAAAGACTATGAAATCCTTTGGATGTTAGGTATTCATAATCTGGAAGTCTTGAGTTTGAAGCTCCTAATTCATACACAAACCTTTTTACATAAATGCATAGGTGAGTATAAGAGTCTCCATAACTTTTTTTAGATAGTTAGAGATGTCAATGGAGTATAATAACTCCTGTGCTAAATTTTTGTAGAAAATGTGGTTATGGCATCAATGAAAAAAATAATGAACTCTGCTAGTACTGAGTACGGGAGACTTTCCAATGAAGGCAATCACATAGCTGAGCATTGAAAGGGGACTAAGATTTTACTTGGGAGACAGTAGAAAGCAGTTTCAGAGAAAGGGATCAACATGTGCCCAGTGGCATCGGTATAAGTCAGCATGGCATCTTAGGGTAACTGCAGGAAAGCAGGAATGAACAGGACAATGGGTGCATAAGGGAAGATAGGGAGATATGAGGATGTTTAATTGTGTAAATAGCCTTTATGCTATAAATAAACTGGAGTTATTCTAAAGTAAATGGCAACATAGAACAATTTCCATAGGGCGATAGCCTGCTTTTTCTTTTAAAAGTGTAATTCTGAAATACTGAAAAGGGCTTCAAGCAAGATAGCACCCCAAATACAATTTATTTACAAAAGTCCATTTTTAGATATAAGGGAAGCCTGAGCCAAGATGGTGTCATGGGAAAGACGGTTATGGAAGTGGCATAAATGTTTACCTACAGAATGAAAAGATTCAGACTGGGTGGCATAAAGGATGTGAGGCCATTTGCTAAGAAAGGAATCAATGATCAGAGTTAGATTTGGGCTGCAGTGAATTCACATTGGGGCAGGTATTTAGAGGTCAAGAGGATGCATGCTGAGACCCGACTGGGAGATCACGTTCCATCTTGGCTTCTATACCTATAGTACCTTGGCCTTTCTGAGTCTGATTTCATAATAGGCAATGAATGAGATAAACGGATTCGGAAATCAAGGGAGGATAAAAACAAATCAAGGGGGAAAATATAGTGGGTGAGGAGTTTTTCTCAACATAGAAATTTGAAGAAAATAGTGATCAACACATGTGATTCTTTCATCCTTTGTCATCACAGTATCAGTGTGCTGGGGGAGAGTTCTCCGTGAGTCCCTAACATTATAGGCTCATGCACTCTGTTCATTTTGTATTCTCTTTTAAGGGTGTTTATGTAGTGATAGAGCTGGTGTCTCTTCTAGAACAAAGGTTAGACAGGTTTATAATAGACTCCAGTTTCCTAAGCTCATGCTGCTTCTTCTTATGCAGTGACGTTCCTGTACAGACGTCACCTGGTCCTTCTCAGATCATCCTGTGGGAATTGGGGATCCGATTCCTGGCATGTGAACATGCTGATATTCTCTCTATGGTTAGTGTTATGAGTAATAAAATCCTTTGTCTAAAACTGAGGGGTCTTGTATCTTGTGCCAGAATCCATGAAAGTGAGGCAGGCTAACCTTTTAGCTCACAAATTAAATAAAACCTCAGACTTTCTGCAGTTCCTGATACACTTTATTTTAGCATTTAAAAGAGATAACTCGATAGGAAACCGAGCAATAATCCACACTCAGATATTTCCCTTCCAAAATATCAATCTTATAAACATCTTCTCAAAGGGGACACACTGCTCTCAAATCGCCTTGGGACATAGTCTATGGGACCGTCTTTTTACATTAGATCCTTTATCTAATCCTGATCCTCCATTGGGTTTCAATTATCACTAGATGAGATTTGGCTTAAAAAGAAGAAAACAGGACAGCCCGGGTGGCTCAGCAGCTTAGCTCCGCCTTCAACCCAGGGCCTGATCCTGGAGACCCTGGATCGAGTCCCACGTCAGGCTTCCTGCATGGAACCTGCTTCTCCCTCTGCCTCTCTCTCCCTCCCTCTCGCTCTCTGTGTCTCTTATGAATAAATAAAAATCTTAGAAAAAAGAAGAAAACATAAACCTCTGCCATAAATAAAAAAATACTTTATTAGACTGGAAGCATTTCAATTTGAATAATTTCATAAAACATAATGTTCTCATTTAAACCATGTTCCCAGCAACACTGAAATTTCATCCTATAGAAAATGCTTTTTTTTTCTTCCGATGAAACCAAAGGGCAATTTTGTTTAAAATTATGGAAAATGATAATTTCCCAAAGGAAGGAAACAAAACATGAAAGACATGTTCAAATAATGAATCTTTGTAATATTAACTTAGATACAAGTAGAAAAACCATTCAACCCAGAATTTAAATAAACAATGTCGAAAATATGCTATTTGAAATAATTTCCTATTTTCCAACATCATTACTTTTAATGATCAATGACATCTTCAGGCTCTTGTAACAAACCATAGAATCATCATAGTTTAGGGTTTTAGAGATTTCCAGCATTTTGACAAAACAAAACTGCAACCGGTAAGTAAATCTATAGAATTTCATGAAACAAGTTACTGGAAACAAGGAAATCGGAACATTAGTTATCATTTTATTTTATTTAAGAAAAACTCCTGGGTTTCTCTTTCAGATTCTTTACTTGTATTTTTATGTATTTAAAATATATCATTAATTAGATGTTGAATATATGTTAGGATTGAACTCTTACTGTATTAAATGTTAAAGCTGCCATCTTTCTGGGGCACTTGGGTGGCTCAGTTGGTTAATACCTAACTCTTGGTTTTGGCTCAGATCTGTGATCTCCTGGGTTGTGGAATCCAGCCCAGTGACAGGCTTAGGACTCAGTGGGGAGATTGTCTCCCTCAGCACCCCTACCAAAATGAATAAGTCACTCTTAAAAAAAAAATATGCCATCTTTCTTTCTAAAGCCTTTCCATTAATTTTCTTTTATTTAAGAAAGAGCATTAAATGTTGACCAGTCTCAATGTCATTTTTGTCTCTTGTAATTCTTCTCATCTGAAAAATAGTTCTAGAAAAAAATGGTGTTTTAGAATTTGATGAGTCTAATAATCTCATTTTATTTGCAAGGTAACAAATATGTAAAAGTTATTTGCCTATAAATCATCCATAAGTATTTGTTAGTGTCCGAGCCTAAATTGATATCCCAAATCTTCCTGGCTGACAGGTGTTCTTTTGTAGGGAAAAGATTTACTGAGAGTACTTGGCTCACTGTCTCTCTGGTTCTGTTTTCTATTTCAAATCTTGCCTACCAACTTTTTGTAAAAATTTGAAAACTCTGAAAAAATAAAACTTTGTAAAAATACAAAACTCTGAAAACCTCTGCAGTCTCAACTTCATGTTAAATAAATGAAAGGCTTAGTTCTTGAAGATTTAAAATCAGACAGATTCAAGGACTGATTATGTGGACTATATTGATCATGCCTTGAATGACTCCTTGGTGATCATGGAAACACTGGGTATCTGAATATCAGGAAAATGATAATTAAAAACAAACTTTTTCTCCCCATTTTTGATTTTGATGTATATTCACTCTTATTGAACACCTGCTAGTATAGTACAAAGAATTCCCCAAAACTCTTCACCCAAATTCCCCAAATATCAACAACTTATTTGCTTGATGCCTTTTTCCATGCTATGTCCTGATATTTTATTTTTTAGTAATTTAAGAGTATCTTGCAGACATGGTGCCTCTTTGTAACTAAAAACTTCAGTGTGCACTGTGTAAAAACAATATTCTCATAAATAAAGCTAGCTTATCAAAATAAAAAAATAATATTTGTTCAGTATTATTTTCTAATGTGATATCCCTATTCGTATTTCAACAATTTCCTATTATATTTTCCTTTTTTATTGAAGTATAAAGGTATACCATATTATTACAGTGTCATGTGTACAGCAAAATGATTTGACATTTGTATACATTGTGAACTGGACACAATAAATCTAGTTATCATCTGTTACCATAAAAGGTGATGCAATGTCACTGACTGCATTCCCTATGCTGGACATTACATCCCCATGATGTATTTACTTTATAACTGGAAGTTGGTACTTTTTGGTCCCCTTTACCTATTTTGACCCCCTATCCCTGCCCGAGCAACCACACCTCTGTTCTCTGTATTTATGAGTCTGGACTTTGTTTTGTTTTATCTGTTTAAATTCCACTTATTAGTAAAATTATGTGGTATTTGTCTTTCTGTCTGACTTCACTTAGCATGATACCCTCAAGGTACTTCATGTTGTTGCAAATGATGAGACCTCATTCTTTCATGACCAAGGAATAATCCATTGTATATATGGAATATATATATGTACATGTGCCTGTATATAAACAATGGAATATTATATATATATATTTATATATATTCATACATCTTTTTACCCATTTATTTGTGGATGGACAATTGTGCGGTTTACATAGTTCGGCTATTATAAATAATGCTACAATGAACACAGAGGTGCATATAACTTTTGAATTAGTGTTTTTGTTTTCCTTGGATAAATACCCAAATGGAGAATTGTTGGGTCATATGGTAGTTGTATTTTTAATTTTGAGGGGAACCTCCCTACTATTTTCTGCAGTGGCTGCACCAATTTACATTCCCACCAACAGTTCCTTTTTCTCCACATCTTACCAACACTCATTTCTTATCTTTTTGATAGTAGCCATTATGACGGGTATAAGGTAATATCTCATCATGGTTTTGAGTTGCATTTCCCTAATACTAATGTTGAGTATCTTTCCATGTGCCTGTTGGCCATCTGTATGACTTCTTTGGAAAATTGTCTCGCAGATCCTCTGCCCATTTTTTAATCAGATTGCTTATTTTTGTTGTTGGTGGTGAGTCTTATGAGTTCTTAATATTTTCTGAATATTAATCTCATCAGATTTATGATTTGAAAATGTCTTCTTTCATTTAGTATATTGGCATTAAATTTTATCAATCATTTCCTTTGCTGTGCAGAGGATTTTAGTTTTACTAAAATTTTACTGACGAAGCTGTCTTTACCCCAGTGCATATTCTTGCCTCTTTTGTTGTAAATTAATTGTGTAATTGTGGGTTTATTTCTGGGCTCTACTCTGTCTTATTGATTTGTGTGCCTGTTTTTATACCAATACCATACTTTATTGATTCCTATAGCTTTGTAGATTAGTTTGAAGTCAGGGACGGTAACAGTTCTGGTTTTGTTCTTTTTTATTTTTTCAAAATTGCTTTGGCTAATTAGGAGTCTTTTGTGATTCCATAAAAGTTTTTACATTTTTGTTTTAGTTCTGGGAAAATGTTATTGCTATTTTGATAGGATTCCATCAAATCTGAAGATTCTTTTGAAGAGTATTGTCATTTTAATAATATTAATTTTTGCAATCCATTTATTTGCATCATTTTAAATTTCTTTTGTCAACATCAGTTAATTGGTCTTTTACCTCCTTGGTTAAATTTATCCTGGGTATTTTATTCTTTTTTAACATAACTGTAAATGGAATTGTTTTCTAAACTTTTATTTCTGATAGTTTGTCATTGGTCTGTAGAAACACAAAACATTTTGTTGCATTATTATTATTATTATTACTACTATTATTAGTTTAATTAATTCATTTATTAGCTCTCTTGGTTTTTGGAAATGTCTCAACTGCAGATAGTGATGCTTTTGCTTCTTCCTTTTCAATTTGGATGTTTGTTATATCTTTTCTTGTCTAATTGCTCTAGCTACAACTTCAAATGCTATGTTGATTAAAAATCAGGAAAGTGGGCATTCTTGTCTTGTTTCTGATCTGTCTATACTATCTGTGGGTTTGTCATATATGACCTTTATTATATTGATGTATATTCCCTTTATACCCATTTTACTGAAAGTTTTTGTCATAAACAGTTGTAAAGTTTTATCAAGTGCTTTCTCTGAATTTATGGAAATAGTCATATAAGTTTTATCTTTCATTTTTTAATGTGCTGTGTCACATTGATTTACAGATGTTGAATTATCCTTGAATCTCTGTAATAAATCCCATTTGATCATGGTGTGTGAATTTGATTTGCTAATATTTTGTTGTTCATTAAGGATATTGGCTTGTAATTTACTTTTTCAGTAGTGTCTTATCTGATTTTGGTATTATGGTAAAATGGCCTCATAAAGTGAATGTGGAAGCAAATCCTTGTTTGCTTTGTTTTTCTTTTTGTTTGTTTGTTTGTTTTGAAGAGTTTCAAAAGGGTAAGCATTAATTCTTTCAATGATTGGTAAATTCACCAGTAACAGTCTTGGACTTTTGTTTATCAGGAGGTTTTTGATCACTGATTCAATCTCCCTACTAGTAATTGATCTATTTAGATTTTCTATTTCTTCAGGATTCAATCTTGAAAGATTATGTTTCGGGGATCCCTGGGTGGCGCAGCGGTTTGGCGCCTGCCTTTGGCCCAGGGCGCGATCCTGGAGACCCGGGATCGAGTCCCACATCGGGCTCCCGGTGCATGGAGCCTGCTTCTCCCTCCACCTGTGTCTCTGCCTCTCTCTCCCTCTCTCTCTCTGTGACTATCATAAATATAAAAATAATAATAAAAAAAATTAAAAAAAAAAAGAAAGATTATGTTTCTAGAAATTTATCCAGTTTTTTCTAAGTTGTCCGATTAGTTGGTGTATAACTCTTTGTAGTAGTCTCATAATTCTTTGTATATCTGTGGTATTAGTTGTAGCTTCTCTTTCATTTCAAATCTTGTTTATTTGAGCCCCCCATCTCTTTCTTTGTAGCTACAGATTTGTGAATTTTATCTTTTCAAAGAACCAGCTCTGTTTTCTTTGATCTTACTTTTTTCCTTTCTTCTTTCATTATTTTGTCTCTACTTATTTCCAATCTGATCTTTATCATTTCCTTCCTCTACTGATATTAGGTTTTGTTTGTTCTATTTTTCCTAGACCCTTTAAATGTAAAGTTAGTTTTTTTTTTTTTTTTGAGATTTTCTTGTTTTTGAGGTAGGTATATATTACCTATGAGCTTCCTTCTTAGAACCATTTTTGCTGCAACCCATAGATTTTAATAAATCATATTTCTGTTTTCATCTGTTACTAGGTATCTTCTTGTATTCCTCTTTTGATTTCTTCAATTACCCACTGACTTCCATAGCGTGTGTTTAATCTTCACAATTTTGTACTTTTTTTCCAGCTTTTTGTTGTCGTTGTCTTATAATTCATTTCTGGTTTTATATCATTGTGGTTGAAAAGATACTTGTTATGATTTCAGGTTTTTTGAATTTATTGAGACTTGTTTTGTGGCCTGTCATGTGATCTACCCGGGAAAATGTTCCACGTGCACCTAAGAAAAATATGTATTCTGCTACTTTTGCATAGAATATTCTGAATGTATCTTTTAAGTCTATTAGATCTAATAGATCTAATTTAAGGCCAATATTTGCTTATTTATTTTTTAAAGTTTTTATTTAAATTCCTTTTAGTTAACATACAGTATAATATTTGTTTTAGGTGTACAATATAGTGAGTCTACACTTCCATACAACACCCAGTGCTCATCTTAAGGAGTGCCCAAATGTACTCCTTAATCTCCAATCCCTATTTCACTCATTTCTCACCCATCTCCTCTCTGATAACCATCAGTTTGTTCTCCATAGCTTAGAGTCCGTTTCTTGGTTTGCTTCTCTCTCTCTTTTTAAAAATCTGGATGGGGACGCCTGAGTGGCTCAGCAGTTGAGCATCTGCCTTTGGCTCAGGGCATGATCCTGGAGTCCTGGGATCGAGTCCCACATTGGGCTCCCTGCATGGAGCCTGCTTCTCCCTCTGCCTATATCTCTGTCTCTCTCTCTGTGTCTCTCAGGAATAAATAAATAAAATCTTTAAAAAAATCTGGATGATCTACCCATTAATATAAGTGGGGTGCTAAAGTTATTTAAAATAATTGTATTGCTCTCAGTGTATCCCTTTAATTCTGTTAATATTTGCTTTATATATTTTGGTGGCCCTTTATATATATACAGGTGTTCCAGTATGTATATTGGATGCATATATATTTATAAATGTTATATCTTCTTTTTTTTTTTAAAGATTTTATTTATTTATTCATGATATATATATATATATATATATATATATATATATATATATATATATATATAGAGAGAGAGAGAGAGAGAGAGAGAGAGAGAGAGGCAGAGACACAGGCAGAGGGAGAAGCAGGTTCCGAGCCAGGAGCCTGATGTGGGACTCGATCCCGGGAATCCAGGATCACACCCTGGGCTGAAGGCAGGCGCTAAACCACTGAGCCACCCAGGAATCCCTAAATGTTATATCTTCTTGCTGGATTGACCTTTGTATCATTATGTAATGCCCTTTGTCTTTTATTACAGTCTTTGTTTTAAAGTCTACTTTGTCTGATATGAGTATAGCTACAGCAGCTTTCTTTTTGTTTTTATTTACATTGAATATATTTTTCCATCTTTTCACTTACATACGTCTGTGTCCTTACTTCTGAAGTGGGTCTCCTTTATGCATAATATAGATGAATCTTGTGTTTTATCCACTCAGCCACTGTATGTCTTTTGATTGGAGAATTTAGTCCATTTCTATTTATTTATTTTTATTTTTTAGTCCATTTATATTTAAATAATTATTGATATGTATGTATTTGCCCACATTTTGTTAATCGTTTTCTGGATGTTTTGTAGTTCCTTTCTGTTTCTTTCTTTTTAAAGACATAACTTTCTTTAGCGGCTGTGACTTTTGCTAGTGTATGTTCAGATCCTTTCTCATTTTCTTTTGTATAATTACTATAAGTTTTTGCTTTGTGGTTACTGTGAGGTTCATATATGCCATCCTATACATAGAAAAGCTATTTTAAGTTGATAACAACTTAAATTTGATACATACCAAAACTATATTTTTAGTTTTCTCCCATTTAATATTTTCGATGTCACATTTTACATCTTCTTATTTCATGTATCCTTAACTATTTACTGTAGTTTAGTTAATTTTATTACTTTTGTCTGTTGACAGCAAAGAAACAAACAATCTAATCATAAAATGGGCAAAAGACATGGACAGAAATTTCAGAGGAAAACAGACATGGCCAACAAGCACATGAGAAAATGCTCCACATCATTGGCCATCAGGGAAATACAAATCAAAACCACAATGAGATACCACCTTATACCAGTAAGAATGTTGAAAATTAGCAAGACAGGGGATCCCTGGGTGGTGCAGCAGTTTGGCGCCTGCCTTTGGCCCAGGGCGCGATCCTGGAGACCCGGGATCGAATCCCACGTCGGGCTCCCGGTGCATGGAGCCTGCTTCTCCCTCTGCCTATGTCTCTGCCTCTCTCTCTCTCTCTCTGTGACTATCATAAGTAAGTAAATAAAAAATAATTAAAAAAAAGATTAAAAAAAAAAAGAATCTTCTTTAAAAAAAAAGAAAATTAGCAAGACAGGAAACAATAAATGTTGGAAAGAATGTGGAGAAAGGGGAACCCTCTAAAAAAAAAGTTTTATAAATGATGAGTGTACTATTTTACTACACATTCATTTTTTCCAGTGAGATTTTTATTTCTTCACGTTTTCTTATCTTTTTATTAGTGCCAATTATTTTCAACTAAAATGCCCCTTTAATGTTTCTTATAAGCCATTTTAGTGCTGATGAATTTGGTTAGTTTTTGCTTGTCTGGAAAGCTCTTTATCTCTTCTATTCTGAGTGATTACCTTCCCAGGTAGAGTATTCTTAGATGACTATAGTGTGGCTGTGGAATGGCGGATGTTCCCAACTACATTAGCAAGTTAGAGAGATTGCTAAAATTGCATTCATTAGTGCCAGCATTAGCAAGGTAGAATGATATTGGAAAAATGGTGCCTGCCAACTTTAATCCACAGAGAGAGTCCCAACAGATTCCTTCCTCTGTAGCTGTTGATTCAAGATCAGCAGATGAAACTTCTCACGTGTAGTCTAGACACTCTTAAAACTACTGCTTTTTCACTGGGTACTGGAGTGAGTGGGTCTGTGTGGGAATGTTTTCTGTACCCTATAGTTTTCTGTACCATATAGTTTTTTGGGTCTCTTGAACATAATCCCCATTGGTTTTACATTTTGGGAAATCAACATTGTGCAAACCTAATGACTGAGGTGGCTGATGTGGAACAAAATCCCCTCTCCCCTCAGGGAAAAGTTACATTTTTTTTGAGATCCTACCTGATTGCAGATCACTGCACTAGATAAGAGTGTGTCTCTGCCTCTCCTACCCATCTCGATGCAGCCTTTTTATATTTGTGGAGGTGCTATTCATCTAGTTTTTAGGACTTTTTTTCAGAGGAAATTGTTCCATATGTAGATGTAAATTAGCTGTTTTCATGGGAACAAAGGTGTTCAGGGTCTTCCTATGCCACTCTCTTAACCTTAGGCTCTCCATTTTCCTATTATAGGCATTAAATCTTTTTATAGCACTCTGTTTAAAGATTTGTGGCAACCCTGCATCAAGCAAATCTATCAGCAGTATTTTTCCAACATTTGCTATTGCTTATTTTACATCTCTGAGTGACATTTTGGTAATTTTCACAATATTTCAAACTTTTTCATTATTGTTGTTACATTGATCTGTAATCAGTGATTGTGACTTTCTGAAAGCTCAGATGATGGTTAACATTTCTTAGAAATAAAATAGTTTTTATTTAAAATAGGTACTTTTTAAAACATAATGCTATTGCATCCATAATAGATTACATTATAATGGAAACATAATTTTTATATGTACTGGGAAACCAAAAGAAATTATTTAACTCATTTTATTGTGATATTTATTTCATTGTGGTAGTTTTGAATTAAACCTACACTATGTTGAAGGTATACCTGTTCATTCTTCATAGCAAAAGAAAACTCTGTATTATGTGTTGCTTTTAATTTAGAACAGTTCCACAGCTTTGTTTGTCTTTGGTGACATGCACATTTTTGAAGAATATAAGCCAGTTATTTGTAGACTCTCTCTCCATTGAGTGTGTATGATATTTTCTCACGATTAATCCCAGGTTATGCATTTTTGGCAGAATTTTTTTTCTGTGTATCATATAGGAAGTTACATAAAATTGATCTGTCCAGTTATTGGTAATGTGAACTTTAATCACTTTGTTAAGGTGATACCTTCCCAGTCTCTCAAGTATAAGGATAATGCTTTTCCTCTTGTAAATCCTCATTATCTTTGGGGGAAATACTTTGAGGCTGTGAAGAGTCTTTTACTCCTCAAATTTTATTTTGGATGGATGATTATTTACAATGGATGATTTTTTGCATCCATTGATGACTCTCGACTAATTTATTATTCATGTATTTTACTATTTAAGACAATATAAACTTATAAAAGGGTTTTAGTTAAGGATTATCTTTCCCTCTTATACCATTTACCCAAATCCCATCTCTTCTACCCACACTCAGATTCAGGGACTGGTGCTAATTTTTCTAATCCTTTCCACACTGAGAATTTACTCTCAACAATTCTATCTTCTGTCTTCTTTTTCCCCCCTTCCAAACCCAGTGCAACTATGTGCCTCTTCCCTCTCTCCAATAATAGTCTTTGTTCATCGTTTCCCCTAGTTTTACAAAAGTCCCACCCCAAAGTAGGCTGTACTGCTGCTGTTTGCTGGCATATCAACCACCAGAAGTGCAATTGACAGTCTCTACTCTGATCCTGATCAACGTGGCTCCCATATTTGAAATATTCAGTTTCATGGGACATAATAGCTCTATTGAGTGAAAAGATCCTCATTAAAGACGATTAATTATTTCAAATTATTTTCAATTATTTTGACAATTTAGACTTTCTGATTCATTTTAAAATTACTAAAAGCTCCATTCAGGGAGATAGCATGGTGAGATCCTAGCCATAAGAGGACTATTGTATTGATTTTTTAGAGGTTTCAGAGGTTGCTAAGGTTCGTGATATGTGGAATTTAGAACATTTATCTTCTCTCATAATTATGATTTTACATTTCTTTTCTCATATTCATACTTTAAGGTCTTTTATCTATGTAGTCATCAGAAGGGACAAAAAAGCCTTGGAAGGAATAAAGGAAATGAATAATATAGGGTTATGTGGCTCGCATAGTGATTTTCTTTTTTAGTCAGTTTTCATACTAGTTCCTTGGCAAGCCATATATGATTTTTCTTCACACAAACAGTCCCCTGCCAATTTGTGTAGGGATGTTTGAATACATTGCATCATTTCTATGATCTTTTAAAGTTTATTCCACATACCCATTGCAGATTTGATTGTTATTGAGAACTTCAGTGACACAATTGTTACTGAGCAGAGGGAGTACAGAATAAAATACCTAATAACATGAGGAAAATAGGCCAGTTATATGAAATTTGGAAGCTACGGATATAAAGAATAAAATAAAGATAATATATATTTCTGCCACTCCTGATAACTTATTTTGACATAAAATTTTCATGTATTTTTTACAAAGGATGTGCATACACATTTTATAAAAAGTCAGAATTAAAAATGGTATTTTTATTAACATTGAATTGTGAAAATTTCTGTGTATAAATACATTTTTACCAAATAATTTAAATGTTCCTATTTCGCAGGGTGTCTTGGGACATAAAAGGAAATGTAAATAATCACATCCTGAGCCTTTTTCCAGAAGTAGATATTTATGCTCCTTAGCCATGAACCACTTTCATTTGTAAAATGTATCTTCTGGTGCTTTCACTGGACACAGGGTTGAATGAAGAAAAATTTAAGTTTTTGGTTCTATACCCTTTCATGATTACAGTATTCATTGACTTTTCTAATAGTATTTTTGTTTTCATTTTTTTAAAAGATTTTATTTAGCACAGAGAGAGAGAGGCAGGCTCCATGCAGGGAGCCCAATGTGGGACTTGATCCCAGGTCTCCAGGATCAGGCCCTGGGCTGAAGGTGGCGCTAAACTGCTGAGCCACCCGGGCTGCCCTTGTTTTCAATTTTTAATGCCTTATACAAAGAATACTGAATTCATTGAAAAAAGCATATTGCTGGAGAAAAGTAACTAAGTACTCCAGATTTATCCTTTCACCAAAATAGGGCTGTCATTCAATAAACTATATATTTTAAATTCAGATCCAGAATATTGTTTAGGTTGCTGTTTTTTTTTTCTCATTGCGTGTGTGTGTGTTTTTTTTTTTTTAAGTTGTTATTTATTTATTCATGAGAAACACGGAGAGAAGCAGAGATATAGGCAGAGGGAGAAGCAAGCTCCCTGTTGGGAGCCTGATGTGAGACTTGATCCCAGGACCCAGGGATCATGACCTGAGCCAAAGGCAAATGCTCGACCACTGAGCCACCCAGGTGCCCTCATTGTAGTTTGGATTTGCAGTTCCCTGATGATTAGTGATGTTGAGCATCTTTTCATGGATTTTCCTTATGTCTTCTTTGGAAAAATGTTTATTCAAGTCTTCTGCCCATTTTTTAGTAAAATTGATTATTTGTTTTTTTGTTTGTTTTATTTTGTATTTTGGTGTTGAGTTGTATAAGTTCTTTTTATGTTGCAGATATTAGTCCCTTATTGGATATATCTTTTGCAAATATCTTCTACCATTTTGTAGATTGCTTTTTCACTTTATGGATTGTTTCCCTTGCTGGCCAACAGACACATGAAATGATGCTCAACATCACTAGTCATTAGAGAAATGCAAATCAGACCACAATGAGATATCACCTGACACCTGTCAGAAAGGCTGCAATCAAAAAGTCAAGGAATAAGTGTGAGCAATGATGTGGAGAGAAACGAAACCCTGTGCACTGTTGGGAAGTAAATTGGTTCAATCACTGGGGAAAATAGTATGGAGTTCCTCAAAAACTTAGAAATAACATATGTTCCAGTAATTTCATGACTACATATTTACTTAAAGAAAACAGACAAACAAAAAACTAATTTGAAAGGATACATGCATTTCTATGTTTACTGCAGCATTATTTGCAATAGTCAAGATATGGAAGCAACTCAAGTATGCGTTGATAGATGAATGAATGAAGAGGTGATATTTACAAGATGGAATATTACTCAGCCATGTAGAAGAATGAGATATTGCCATTTCCCACAACATGGATGGATCTAATGGATACTGTGCTAAGTGAAGTAAGTCCAACAGAGAAATACTAATACTATATGATTTTATTTGTATATGGAATCTAAAAAAAAACAAAAACAGAAACAAAAAGCAGAAACGGATCCATAAATACATAGAACAAACTGATGGTTGCTGGAGGGGAAGGGTGTGGGAAGATAGGCAAAGTGGATGAAGAGAAGTAGGAGATATAGGCTTTCCATTAAGGAGTTAATTAGTCGCAGAAATAAAAAGTACAATATGGGGAATATAGTCTATGGTATTATGATAGAATTGCCTGGTGACAGATGGTAGCTACTTTTGCTATGGTGGGCATATCATATGGACTTGCTGAATCAGTGTGTTGTACACTTGAACCTAATGTAACATTATGTGTCCACCATACTCCAATTAAGAAAAAAAACCTTAAATAACAAAATAAAAAAATTAAAGAAAAAAAGGAAAAAGTAATATATCTTAAAGGAAATAAAATATTTTATACATTACATTGATTTGCTTTCTAGGCTTCTAGATTGTAGGCTCAAGATTATGAAAAATGTTATTTGGAGCTTATTTTTCATTTCCAAATCTTAAGTTTGAGGTAAGTTTCATTTGTTGCCTGCAAATACAATTCTTCTATTATTTTTATAGATACTCCCAAGCTTTGCCTATAAGTCATTATAATCTAACCATTATAATCTGAGACACACAGAAATTTTCTTTGTTCTAATTCCACTTTACATTTACCTGCATTTCTCATTGTGTGTGGAAGGTTGGAGTAATCAGGATATAAATTATTAATCCTTAAATTATTGAGTCCTATTCAATTAGTTGTTATTTTAGCATAATTCCCATAGAAAACAGAGATCAAGCAAGACAGTAAAAACTATTGCTTTGTCTAGAAGGTGCAGTTCCAGAGCATAAGAGTGAGGGAAAAGAAACTCAAGGTGATACATTAACAGGTTGGCCATCCATTTGCAATGAGACATAGAACCTGCTGCTCATCTAGTGTATTCCCTCAATTAGGCAGGGCATCTCTAAGTGGATAAATGGACTGTTCAGAGAAATCATGCCCAAGAAAAGTCCTCCTTGGGGCACGAAAGAGAAGAAGTAAACCTACCTGGGAGCCTCCCTCTTATGTTTTTTAACTGGTAAATATCTGTCCCATTGGAGTTAGTTTTTCTAGATTTCCAGACTGAAACATTCAATCCACTTGACAGTTTCTCAAAAAGCCAGAGTCTCCTCCTCAATTTCCCATAAAGTCATCTAAAGATTGAAGTGATATGGAGGCAAGACCCCAAATGTGTACAGCTGGTCTCCTGATGAAGCAGGGCTGCACAGAATCCTCTTTCAGTCCAGGAGGCAGGTCAGAGCCCTGTGGTCTGAGCAAAGTTGGTAGGCTGGGGCAGTGGCTGAAGGGAAGCAGGCAGCTGAATTTTGAGAGATGGAGGCACCAGCTAAGGAATCAGAATTGATGCTTCCACTCAAATAGGTATAACTTAAGTGTTTATTGAATGAAAATATATTATTTTATGGGCTTTATGTATTTCTAATATTACTGCATACTATTTTCATTTGTTGTGAAGTTAGTAGAGTTGAAAGTGGTGGTAACCTGGACCATTTTTATTAGTTTTTGGACCTGGTGACTACTCTGTTGATTGAAATAGGTCTTTTATTTTTGCAAATAGAAGTTAATAAAATTCTTATCAATAACTGTTTATACGCAAATGGTTCCCTTCTGCAGTAGATTGTCCAAGCTACACAAATTCTCAAGACTGAAATGAAACTGTCAGTCTTTTCGTTTTTAAATTAATTTATTAGATCAGATTAGAGGCTGTCAAAGTGGCTAACTCACATGACTTTTCAATTCAATATTTCTTTAACTTTCTCTTAAATTAACTTTCCCTTAATATTATCTGTCAAATGTAATCAACTAGGAAATTATCTTGTCACAAAGCATAAAGCCTAACATCTTCCTTGGGAGTTATAGGTTGCTGCATTTTCTGTTACTGTTGTTATTTTGTGCCAATTAAAGGAAGTTTTGTTGATAAACTAAACTCAATAAAATTTGAACAACATTAAAATCCACAATAGTATATTTTTAATCTGGATGCCACTCTTACCAGTGTCCCTTCCTTCTCCATCCCTGCCCACATTCCTTCACCTGGTATCCCCACTCTTCCCTCTGTTCACCTTTTGTCCTTTCTTAGTCTACTACTTCTTTTTCCTCATGCTGTTTTACTTGAAGGAGTATTCATTATCATAATTTCTCTAAAAAATGGTATACTTTAAAAGGGGGTTCTATATGAAAATGATATCCTTTCTCTTCAGAAAAGAGAATGAAAACAGTGGTGCTTACAAATAAAACATCAAAATACATTTACAAGTCAAAGCTCAAGATGTATCCACTGAAAGGTCAAAATACAGCTATAAAAATAAATCCATCTGAAGAAATTTCATTCTTACCAAATTGATCAGATTGTAAAATATGTTAGGGGATCCATTTGAGTCCATGTACCCATGAGCTATTTAAAAAATAGACCAAAGATATAATGCCAGTAAATTCTAGAGCAAAAAATTGCTACTCATCACAATACAATGAAAAAAATGGACATTACAGATGATCCAGGCAAGCATCCTATCACTTAAGATGTTTACTGATCTTTTTTAAACAACTTTTGAGTAAAAACGAATCATAAAAGTCTAAATTGCTGAGCATACATACAATTATAAATCTCTCTCTTTCTCTTATGCAGAGGTACTAAATAATATAGTACATAAGACACAGGTATTCTGTTCTCAGATGAAAAGCGTAAATTAATAAGCAAGAAATAGCAAGAGAATAAATCAATTTAATGGACCAATTCAAAGAGATAGAACAACAAAATATACCCAAGAGAAGCAAAAGTAAGCAATAAAGAAAACAAACAGAAATAAATAAGAAAACAGATGAAAACCATATAACTAATAAATTAATTCAAGAGCAATTTCTTTGAGGGAAATAACTAAAGAGTCATTCTGTCAGCTAACTTAATCAAGAAAAAAGAGGAAAGAGAGTAGTAACTACACAAAATAACAAATTAAATGTGGAAACAGTCAAATGTATAAGAGGAATCAATAGGAGTATCAGAAACGACTTTGCTCAATTCTAGGCTAATAAATTTAAAACAGAGAAAATGAATCATTTACTAGCTTATAAATTGTCAAGTCTGGCCTTAGACTAAATAAAAATCTGAGTGATCCAATTGTCATATAATACATAAAATAATGTATTAAAAACCATCCCATAAATAACATTGTGCTCAGAAAATTTCTAAAAAGCCTTGAACGAACAGCTAATTCTAACACTGTAAAAATTATTCAGAATGCAGAAAAAAGTTTCCAAATGTTTCTGTACTACAATAAATTTGTAGCAAGCTCAAAGATATTACTGAAAAAAGAATCTGCAAAACTATAGAACAATCTTTTATGTATAGACCCTCAATACTTTACTAACATTGGTTAGTAAATAAAGTGAAGCAGCATATAAAAATCTATAACATGTATTCTCATTTTCTTAAGTTGTATTTTTTTTTAATTTTATTTATTTATTTGAGAGAGAGAGAGACAGCGGGAGCAAGATCAGGGGGAGGAGCAGAGGCAGAGGGAGAAGCAGACTCCCCCTGCTGAGTAGGGAGCCCAGGTGGGTCTGGATCTCATGACCCCAAGATCATGACCTGAGCTGAAGTGAGACACTTAACTGACTGAGCCATCCAGGCGCCCCTTAAGTTTTATTTTTAATAAACTTTTTTTCGATGTTTAAAAGAATATCTTATTCATCTATGGAAGTTAAAACATAATGTCCTTCAGATATGTTGATACACCATCATTAATATATTTACGTGGGAAATTTCATTGATAGAAGAAGCCATACTTTTCATAGTGATAAAAACATAAATACAGGTGGCAGTTAAAATTGGGTTTAAATCCCATTCCTGATATTTTTTTTTTGGCTAACTCTGGATAAGCTGATGTTTTCTCCCCCAGCAGTAGTGGGGTAAATATACAATGTTAGCCCATGGCACCTCTAGCATACAAGTAAGTCCTGTAGCACGTAGCTCCAGTTACAGCCATCATGTAATGAAGCTAATAATAGAAACTCACTTTATTATAATTTCGCATTGCATATTCTTACATTACTTTATTACCTGAAATCATTGAAGAACTTATAAAATTCAAAAGACAGCTACTTTTAGGGAAGAATGGGCTACCATGAAAATCAGTGTATTTCACATATTTGGATTGCTAAACCAGATACTCAAAACCTTGTGTGTAGAACTGAACCAGTAGACGAGGACTTTCACAATATGACCTCAGAGTTCCCTTTTAGTCCTAAGAGCCCCGAATAGTAAGGGAAATATGAAGAATAGTAAAAATGAAAGTGTGCTTGTTTCTCATCCTAGTATTGACTTAACAATGAAACCTGAGAAAAGGGAAGAAAACCCATAGTCTTTACATTTCATTTACATTTTGATTTTAAAATAATAGCCATACATTCATAAAGTGATTTTCCCCTAATTTGTTGCATAAAGAAATTCAATTGAAGAAATATTTAATGATTTTTTAAAAAATCTTGAATAAGGACTGTTTATACTTGTTTTCCCTTGAAGAAACTAATATGCAGTCTGTTTTACAGGTTAAAAATTCTACTGCAGAATTATAGATAGAAAGTTATTGTCGTGTGTTATATAATGATTTATTTTTATTGAATCATTCCCCAACTGGCACAAAATTTTCTCCTTTGTGAATTTTAACCTTAATGAGTAAATGACAAATATCCAGCAGGCTTACTGTCATTTCACCATTCACCCATCTGAACTTTCATCAAGACCAAACCAGTTCTAAAATACAGTGTATTGAAAAAAAATTTGAATAAAAATAAAAACATAATTCCATTCTGCCTTCGGGTTTTGAAATGAATATTGGATTAAACAGCAGATTCACACACTGAAAAATAAAAGTTATTTAAAGGAGCACAATGTCCTGATGACTTCTTTGCCATCTGTGGTCAACCACCTGAATTTTAGACAGAAAATAATCTGTAGTGTTCATCTGAATGAGACTGACTTCACCCCTCTGTTCTCAGTAGAGTCTGCGCCCTGTGGCAATGATGACATCTCTGGGCTTATCACCAGGCTTTGTCTGGGTTCACCTTTTGACTTGCATCATGCATAATGCAATGGTTAGTCAGAATTTGAGAGTGATGAAGCAAACCAGCTCGCCAAAGCTCAAAATGTTAAACTAGCCACACACCACATAATTCTCCTAGTTCCCTGAGTAAAGCATGTTTGTAAATTTGTTAAAAGAAGATGTGAAGAGTAGAACACTGAGATATTAGGATGCAAAGTAAAATAAC
Organism: Vulpes vulpes; assembly: GCF_048418805.1. NCBI lineage: Eukaryota > Metazoa > Chordata > Mammalia > Carnivora > Canidae > Vulpes > Vulpes vulpes. The sequence continues at coordinate 135,588,727 of NC_132784.1, forward strand.
TGTAGCATAGAATCAAGTGGCAAATATTTTTAAATGTTTTTATAAAGTTTGAAAATTCCCAATTTATTCTCATTTGAGCACATTAGAAATAATAGAAATGTAACCACAGATTGTGTTTAAATGTACAAAAAAATGAAGGCTTTTGTACAAGTCATTTCTGAGGTTGCTGTGATGTTATTCAATAGTTACATTCAAAATTAAATTATATACAGTGTTTTATCTGCTTATACATACCTGCTTCTACATTGTTTTATGCCTCACTGGTGTATCCCCTATCAATATGCCCAACTCACAAATGATCCATTGAGATTATCTAATTGAACTTCTACCTATATAGTTGCTTTAGAAAGGCCATGTATAGAATATTAAGGATCTTTATCTTTTAAGTTTGCAAAAACTTTTTTTTCCAGGTTAGAGATCTGGTGACTTATGAATTAGAGTTACATTTGGTTTCAAATGACAGAAAGTCTAAAATAACAGTGGCCTACAGGAGATGCAAGTTTACTTCTCATGTATATAACACAAATCCTCTCAGCCAGAGTTCAGAGCAGGGAAGAATAATCATTCTAGAGCAGGGAAGGGTTTTATTCGAGAGGTGTGTGGTTTTTTGTTTTTGTTTATTTTTTTTACATGTCCTTAGAAAGGCAGAAGGCAGTATTTGTTAATGGGAACAATTCAAATGTGGCCCACGAAGAGAGCTCCCTCCTCTGATGTCACCTTGGAGATGCACTGACCCTGAGCAGTCTCAGAACACACTAGCGCTGGAGACAGGTCACCCAAAGCTATGATCTAGGGGTTGGGAAGTCAGAATAAGAAATTGGCCTTGCTTGCAGTTGCTTCTGATTCTAGAGAATAAACATTGGAATCTGCTAGAGGACTATTGCACCCTACTTTCCTGTCGCATCAGGCAGGAGTACTGAAGAAAGACCTCTGCATCCCTTCCAAAGGGAAGGCGCTACCACATGAGCACCTTTAGGTTTTGGAACTGAATTCATACCCAGATTGTCTCAAAGGGATTCTACAAAATATGATATTTAGGTTTTCTAAACTTTCTAAACAAAAGAGAGGGGTGCAATGGAGGTCGACAAAGCCAATCCAAGAAAGCATGCCAAGCTTGCATGTGGGAAGTCCAACTGACGTGGGGTTTCTCAAAGTCATCGGGCACTGATGCTCCCTCCAGATTTCTGCTCTGTGACCCCAGTGATCTCACCCTGGTTCTTCTTGTAGTCTTAGTGAGTAGGGTGAGAGCCATCACATTTATGTCCCTGGCAGCCGCTGAAGGAAGGGGGCAGGAGAAAAGGTGCACAGGGTGAATGTCAGTTGTCTGCCAAAGTGGGTTTTGAGGAAGCTGTGACCCAACACTCATGGGCTTCTCACTGGCTACGACATAGCAGAGAGTCACACCCAGCTGGCCGGGGAGTAGAACATAGAGAACTTGGAGTCATCACTGCAGGCTGCCATGTGCTCCATCGATAGTAGGATTTCTATTCAAACAAAGAAGGAATCAATCATGTTCCATGCAGTAATGAATTCGAGAAGGGACCTAACATTATATTTATCTTCCCTCAAATGCCAGATTCTCATCACTCTTCATATGCTGTGTGACTTAATTATAACAATTATACCAAGTTGGTATTTTAACACCTCTTTATAAATGGGGACATTGTAATTAGAGCAGGTTAAAGTCTCATATTGGTCAGAAAAGTCTACCTCGATGTTAAAGCATGTACACATTTTTAAATTAAAAAGCTATCAGACTTGGATATAGAACAGAAAATCACAAGGATATAGACCTTGATAGAAGACAGAGAAGATTTACTGTTCTTTATCTTTATTCTGCCCAGATGGACATGAAATCACATTTCAGGTAGATCTGGACTTAATAGCATCGTACGTAGTCAGTGAAGCCAATAGCTTGTGGCGAGAAGTGCTTCAGCTTTAGTGGGTTTCTTTAGATCCCCTCCACCAGCATCTTCTTTCTTTAAAATGGAAAATTGAGTATTTTCAAATTTATGTAAATTACTTTAAAATTACTGCTTCAAGACAAATACTTTAGTTCTATCTTCTAAGTTGATTGCTGAATAAATCTTATTTAGAAATTGTGAAGCTATAGCTTATGCCAACACGTTTAAGCAAAGTTTTATTGAATATAGAAGAGAGTGCACACAGAATAATAGTGTGTGTGTTTTTTTTTTGCATATGGTTTCTTTTTTCTCAAGGTTACATTTGTGAATTTTATACATTGTTGAGCCTAGAAAATGTTTTTTCCTCTTTCTGTATAAGAATATTATTCCATTGTTAAATCTATCACAATTTATTTATATATTGGACACTTTCAAGTTTAGAGCTATTATAAATGTGATGTTATAGTTATTTCTATAGCTTTAAAAAACACATATATACTTTCTCTTGGATCATCTAGTATGCCTATATTAAGTGTTAGAAATATTGCTAATAAACTTCCACTCCGGCTACTGTATTTTATGCTCCCATCAATAGTGTTTGAAGATTCTAATTTCTTCTCACTCTCAACAATATTGGTATTTTTGTATTTTTCATTTGACCCATGGTTCCTATTCACCATTATTTTCAATATGCAGTTCTTGCCAAAGCAAATCATCTCCATTTCACATAAAAATGATTGGCTAGTCAAAACTATAAAATGGGAGAAACAAACAAGCTAATTAACGCTAATCAGAAGGAAGGCCTTGACACACCGACAGACATGTGTAATTTTAGGTGCCAAGGTAACGAAAGAGGTTCAATTAGGTTATTAACATTTCTGGTATCAAAAATTTCAAGCAGAGATAGTTGGACAAAAGGAAACTTCAAATGACCTCTGTTAAGATTACCATTTTTCAACTACCTAATGTATTTTATTTTTATCAAATGAGAGCTGGTTGTTTTGAATATTATAATAAAGCTTAAGAATGTAATAACTATTGATACTAACAGCATAGTCAGAGATATTCACTGCTCCATTTCTACTCAATAGGCCTTATTCTGTGTATGTTGTGGGTCAAAGGAATTCATAGCTCTTACCTATCTCATTGGGTTATTCCCTCGGTTGAATGTAGCCAATCTTGTTGAAAAATGATTATCTGGTGAAGTGGTGTTCTTCCTTAGTAACTAGATTACCTGCAAACCTAAATTTGGCAGAGTTACCAACAGTTGACAAATATGAAATATAAAGCTAAAAGTCAGCTATGGCTAGCACGAGAACCCAAATAGCACCTGGTCTTTGTTTGAAATGGATAATCTTAAGCTGAAGAGTTTCTGATTCTTTTTTTGGGGGGGGGGCGGGGAAGAAGCAGGCTCCATGCAGGGAGCCTGACGTGGGACTTGATCCTGGATCTCCAGGATCACGCCGTGGGCTGGAGGCTAAACTGCTGAGCCACCCAGGCTGCCCGAATTTCTGATTCTTTTATTCATTAACAGGTGTTTATCTTATTTTATAATATTCAAGTTTTTATCCTTCACTACATTTTTTTCACTTCCCTATACTTCAGCCAATTTTAAATATAATTTTATTATAGTAAGAACTCTTAACATCAGGTCTACCCTCTTAACCAATTTATAGGTACACAGTGCATTATTATTGAGTATAGGTCATGTACCTAGTGGTACAGTATAAAGATACGGTACATCTTTAAAGCTTATTCCTTTTGCTTAACTGACTTTATGCCCATTGATTAATAACTCCCTATTTTCCCCTCCCTCAGCTCCTGTCAACCACTATTCCAATCTTTGGCTCTATGAATTTGACTATTTAGGTACTTTCTACAAGTGAAATTATGTGATATTTGCCCTTTAGGTTTGGCTTAGTTCACCTAGCATAATGTCCACAAGGTTCATCTATGTTATTACATACTGCATAATTCCCTTTTTTTAATACCATGTTTTCTTTACCAATTATTGTTTTAAAATTGTATTTATTTATTCATGAGAGACACGGAGAGAGAGGCAGAGACATAGGCAGAGGAAGAAGAAGCAGGCTCTCTGTGCGGAGCCTGTTGTAGGACTTGATCCCAGGATCCTGGGATCACAATCTGAGCCAAAGGCAGTTGTTCCACCACTGAGCCAGCTGGGTGCCCCTCCCACTTTTTTCTCTTCTTTTCTTTCTTTCTCTTTTCTTTCTTTCTTTCTTTCTTTCTTTCTTTCTTTCTTTCTTTCTTTCTTTCTTTTTTTTTTCCAATTCTTCTGTCAGTGGACATCTAGGTTATTTTCACATTTTGGCTATTATGAACAGTGCTTCCATGAACACTCATGTGGAAACGAATATGGGAGTTCAAATAAATGGTGTAGCTTCTATGGAAAATATAGGGGTTCTTCATAAAATTAAAAAATAACATGATCTAGCAATCTCTTTTCTGGATATTTATCTAACAGAATCAGAAGTATTTATCTTCCACACCCGTGTCTCAAGCAATAAGAGTAAAAAAATGAATACCTCATTGTCCCTGTATTGTTACTTATAATTTAATGAGATACAATTGTTCAAAAAATATGAAAAGTAATAACATTCACATATCTAAATAGGTGAATATTATTTTATAACTCTGAGTATAAAAAATGTATAGACCTATAAAAGTCTGTTTCTTGGCTTGACTGTCTCTTTCTTCTTAATGTTCTTTTGTTTTGTTTCTTAAATTCCACCTATGAGTGAAAGCATATGGCATTTGTCTTTTTCCTGCTGACTTATTTCACTTAGCATAATACTCTCTAGCTTCATCCACATGGTTGTACATGTCAAAATTTCATTCTTTTTGATGACTAATATTCCCTTATATTATGTATACCACATCTTCTTTATCCATTGGTCAGTCAATGGATATTGAGGCTCTTTCCATAATTTGGCTATTGTTCATAATGCTGCAATTAATGTTGGAATCCATGAACTCTTTCAAATTAGTAATTTTGTATCTTTTGGGTAAATACCTAGTACTGCAGTTGCTGGATCTTATGGTAGTTCTATGTTTAACTTTTTGAGGAACCTCCATACTGTTTCCCAGAGTGGCTGCATCAGTTTGCATTACCACCAACAGTGTAAGAGGGTTGCTCTTTCTCTGCATCCTCACCAACACCTGTTGTTTCCTGTGTTGTTAATTTTAGCCACCGTAAAAAAAAAAGAAGACATGAATAGACATTTTTCTAAAAAAGATGTTACAGATGGCTAACAGATATATGAAAAGATTCTCAACATCAATCATAATCAGGGCAATACAAATCAAAACTACCTTGAGATACCACCTCACATCAGTCAGCCCTCACTTTTTAAAAGAATTAATCTTTCCTACTTTCTGGATGCCTTTAAGTATTTGCCAAATGCAATGGTATCTGGCTCCTTTGCTATGAAAAGCGCTAAATAACTAGTCTCTTTTTGTTCTTATTTGAGTGGCCTTCATTTATTCCAGAGATTTTAGTTATACATAATAAGAGCATAATGAAATATCACCTTCCTGGAAGGTAGGAAGTGATATTAAAAAAAAGACTATTTTTTTGAAAGGCTGAATTATCTCTAGATGCCTGGTTTTCAAGTATGGAAACAAAGTGGATTGACAATAATTATGAAATTAATTAACAATCTGTTTAACAACCAGTTTTTTCAGCTCTTCTTCCTCACTTTTTCTGTCCTTTCAGCAGGATTTCCTTTCTGTCTTTCTCTTAAAATAAGTAACAACAAACTAACAATTAAATAAGTAACTAGAATAAAAAGAATAGTATGAGAGAAGAGCTGGGAGTCTTAGTTTGGTTGTTGGCACTTGAGAGAGAAATAGGGCAATTGTACATACTAAGAAATTACTAAACATTCCCAATTAAAGGAACATTTAAAAAGTAATAATAAAAGAAAATAAAAAAACATAAGGGGAGGCAGAAATCATCCCTAAGAAGAAAAAAATAATGCTTCATTTTGCCTGTAGTGGAGGGAGAAAAAGCCTACATATCTGATACTAACTGCTTATCTTCTTTAAAGGGAATATGGGTGGTTGGGATCAAGTCTCCACTGCTGTCCTGACAATTGAGTTTAGTCTCATGGGAAAAGAAATACCCACATTAAAAGGAAATTGATGCCATCTAGTTTAATCAAAATAGTTTCTTGTTTCTGATATAAATGGATAATCAAAAATTAACAGATATTTGAGGAAAATTAAAATGAAAATGATGGAAAAATGATCCGGAAAGTATTAATACATCAGAGAAGAGAACATTCAAAATTCCACTGTGTCCTTAAAACAGGTCACAATAGTATTGCCTATTAAACATGTAATAGGGATTCCTGGGTGGCTCAGGGGTTGAGCATCTGCCTTTGGCTCAGGGTGTGATCCCCATCTGGGGATCAAGTCCCACGTCAGGCTACCTGTGAAGAGCCTGCTCTCTCTCTGTCTCTCTGTGTCTCTCATGAATAAATAAATAAATAAAATCTTTAAAACAAAACAAAACACAAAGACAAAAAACATGGTAATAGCTTGGTTGAAGAAGAAACAAACAAAACATAAACTAAAAGTCAAAAAATACGATTACTTCAATAAACTATATCAGTCTAGAAAGAAAAGTCCATCTTTCTGTTTTGTTTTTCTTTTTTCCCAAAATATAGAACATAAAGATAAGATTTTAATATAAAAGTTGAGGGAAATGAAACCTCTAATAATTCTAGTAATAAAGAACAGAGATATAGAAGGTGATGCTTTAGCAGAATGTGTTTTTGAAGTAAAAATACCTACACATTACTAGGGTGTCTACAAGAAGTTACACAACATACCACATGCGCATCTGAAGAGGACCTGGTAAAATCTCACAATAACAAGAAGACAAAAGCGATCTAAAAATCTTCCAGGGGAAAAAAATTTTTTTAAAAATCTTCCAGGGAATAGGATGTAAAACCATCAAGTAATTGCAAGGAAAATTGCTGGCAGATTAATCCATATCGACCTTAGAGTAACAAAACAATGGAGTAATATATTTCCATGTTAAGAAAAATGATTCTGAACCTAGATTTCTCTATCCAATCAAATTTAAATTGCGTGTAGAAATGAATCCATTTTAATCATACAAAGAAACTGTAATTCCCACATAAATTTTCTAAAAATACAGAAATTACTCCAGCAAAAGGATGAAAAAATAAATCTATAAATTATGTAAACATGGAATTTAAGGAATAGTGAAACAATTTCAGGAGACAAAATAGAAAGAAAGCACAAAGATGATAACAATGCTTATAACCTGAAAGCAATTTATTCTATTCAATTAGAATAAGAATCTGAAAGGTTCCCAGATTATCTTCCAAAATATAGTGGTTCATAATATCAACTAGCGGACTTTTACAAACACAGTTAAAACAAAACAATACTAGATTTGGAAAATAACAGATTGCAAAAGCTATACCAGGTAGACAATAAATTGAATATTTTGGAAAAGGTAATCATGATTTAGGAGTAAGAACAAACCAGACATGAATGAAAACTTGTCAAGATTGCTGTGTCAAGTGCTTTCAGTTACTGATTGGATTAAGGTGGTATAACCCCATTCTATATGCCAACAAAGGAAAAGGGTTAAATCTTCTACATGGAAAAAGTACATCTAGGGTTTCTATGAGTTTCTTTCACAACTCAGTGGCAAATAGCTAAGCATATCAAAAGATTGTATCAAAGTAAAAGAAAATTTAATAAGTACAGCAAATTATAGAAACAAATACAAAGGTAACTTAATAATAAGTTATCAGGTAAGGACTTTTTTGTGATTATGAATAATATGTTCAAGAAAAGAGAAGAAAGAGAAAATGAGGAATCAATGGAGAATTTTAGTTAAAACTTTGAATCCATGAAAATCAAATTGAAATACTAGACTCAATAAATACATAATTGAACTGAAAATTGAGTCTAAAAGCAGGTTAGTACTCCAAACAATAGGGTTTACTAACCCTATAGAAGATGGATCAATAAGACACACACATGGCCAATAGGAATATGGAAAGGTGCTCAACTTCACAAATCATCAGAGAAACTAAAATTAAAACCACAGTGAGATACTTCACATCTGTTAAGATGGTTGTGAAAAACTCAGGAGACAACAAATATTAATGAAATTGTGGAAAAAAGAAAACCCTTCTACATTGTTGAGAATATAAGTTGATGTAGCCATTATTGACAGCGGTAAGGATATTCCTTAAAAAATTAAAAATAGAACTATCTTTTGATTCAACAATCCATTTTTGGGTATACATCCAAAGGTAAAGAAATCAGGATGTTGAAGAATTATCCATACCCCATGTTCATTTTAGCACTTTCATAATAGCCAACAATCTAAATGTCTATCAATGAACGAATGGATTAAGAAAATGTGATTATTAAAGCAAGCACACACAATATCTATCTATCTATCTATCTATCTATCTATCTATCTATCTATCTATCATCTATCTATCTATCATCTATCTACCTATCTATATCTATCTATCTATCTATCTATCTATCTATCTATCTATCTACCTACCTATCATCTAGCTATCTATCTCATCTATCATCTAGCTATCCATTTGTCATCTATCTATAAATCATCTATTTAATGGAATCTATTTAATGGAATATTATGCAGGCTTAAAATAAAGGGAAGGTTCTACCATTTGTAACAACATGGATGAAAGCAGAGGGCATTACATTGAGTAAAATAAACCAGACGCAGGAAGACGGACACTGCATGATCTCGCTTGTATGAAGAATCTATAAAAAGTTGAACTCATGGAAGCAGGGAGCACAACAATGGTTTCCTGGACCTGATGGGTAGAAGAAATGGGGAGAGGTTGGTCAAAACGTGCGGAGCTCCAGTTACACAAGATGAGTAAGATCTGGACTACAATATGATTATAGTTAACAATATTGTTTTGTATACTTGAAACTTGTAAGAAGATAGATTGTAAGTGTTCTCATTACACACACGCACACACACACACACACACACACATACAAGTACACCACAACCCACACACGTACTAAAAGAAAGGTAACCATGTGAGGTGATGAATATAGCTTAAGAATAATAGCCTGATTGTGGTATTTAACCATGTTTACATGTATCAAATGATCAAGTTGTACACATTAAATATATATAATTTTAAATTATCAGTAAAAGACAAAAGAGGTTATTTAAAGAAATAATAAGCTGAGTTTTGGAATTTAAGATGTTCTGTATGACCTAAGCTAAATCCAAGATTGAAGATGGAATTAGCATAGTTGGACGGTTTGGTCAATATTAGGTAAAGATGCTGTCTCACACAATGTGGGATCAACTAACAAAATAAATTATGTCTTTACTGGTGAGAGCAAACCATCTACAGTTGAAAGTCTTGTCCCTGTTGTCACATCTGAAAATATATAAACTCTAGAGAGAAAGGAAATAAATCCTTAACTTATTCTATTGGTCTATTTTTTTTGAAAACACAATTTAAAAAAACACATTTATTATTTATTTATTTACTTGTTTATTTACTTTAGAGAGGGGGAGAGAGAATACACGGGTGAGGGGAGAGGCAGAGGAAGAGGGAGAAAATCTTCAAGCAGACTCCACACTGAGTGTAGAGTTCAAAGACCAAGAATAGCCAAAGTGAAAATGAAAAACAATAACATTAGCACAAATACTGAGAAATTGGAAATATGGGGCAGTCATATGAGACCATAAGGCTGAATTCAAGCCAATGGATTAGGGACAGAGATAATAGTTGTCATTTGCATGTCTGGCCTCTAAATTCTCTCACAAGATCCTACGATAGTTTCTCATCTCTGATTGGACACTTGGGTCATCTCTGATTGGCCACTTGGGTTCCAAATAGCAGAATAATTTAAGGCCAAGAGGATGGTTGAGTCACTAGGTAGAGAGAGCCAGGATCTGCAAATGATCATGTGAAAAAGACACTTGTAAGCTCCACCTTCATCCCAGCACGACATAAGAAAGAATTGAAATGTTGTTTTCAGGCATTGTGATTTTGGAATTATTTCTTACAGAAGCTAGTGTACCCCGACCAATACTTTCAGATTCGTTCACAGGCAAGGCAGCTGCATGGCCCCCTGTTTCACTTGGGGAATCTGTCCACAGCTCCACACGTTAGGTATTGTCATTTCTTATTGTTCAGTGACACTCTTACTGCTTCAATTCTGTGATTTAAATTCCAGCTCCAGCATCATGGCTCCACACATTAATTGCTGCTATGTTACTCTGTTGTATATTAGGTTTACATACAGATTTACATCATTCACGAATCTGTTATTTTTTGAAGTAAATATTTTATATAAATGTATGTGTCATAGATAGTGACTTTGCGTGATCTCATCCTTATCCCAACGTCTTTAACATTGTTTAGTTTCCTAAGTCAGCTTGAAAGTTCCTTTGTAACATGGCACTAACTTATTTATTCCAATTTAGAATATGTTCTTAATTACCAATAAGAGGAGGGATTCAGGTGACTTTAAACAGACCAGGATTTGTAACAGATATAAGGTAAATTATGGAGTTATAGACAGAGTAGATAATAGAATTCTAGACAGAGCCTCAAGAAAGGCTTGAGTTTAAGCTTTCAGACGTAACGCCCCAACCCAAGTCATACACAACATGTTGATGTTACCATCATCTACTGTGGCTAGACATAAAATGCTAGAAAATTATGTCTGTTACAATTGTTCCCATGCCGTAAATGCTACCAGTTCTCCATTAGGAGCCTTACCTTGGAGCCAGGGAAAATGCCAGGGTATCAGTTACCACCGGCAAAGGCCAGTTCTACATAGAGCCTTTTCCTCCATGTTTTTCACATTCAAATAAGAAGTGCACTTGATGTAACAGATTGGTGTAACCTGTCTACGCACTTCCTGTAAAGAGGCCTGGGAAATGCAATTGAACAACTGACTCTCTATGTGAAAAAAGACTGGGTGCTTAAATCGTTGTCCTTTCCTTCAGTTTATCTACAAAACTTTGTTTTGTTTTTGTTTTATTTGTTTGCTTACTTTTTATTTTTAGTTTGAAAAGCTTAATTGAGCTTCTGGAAATCTTCTTTTGCTTGTTGCATGTTTGTCTACTCTGTTGTCATCAGCACCATCATAGCCATTATGCACGCAGGTGTCCATGTCTCCTCTAGCAGAAACAGAGTGGTTTTGTGTTCTGTTTGCTGAAATGAATGCTCTTCATTATGGCTTCTGAAGAGCTTCAGACAATCAATTGCCATTTGGTTATTATTACCATTATTTGATTTCTCTAAGTTCGCAACTGAGTTTCTGAAATACCATGAATGCTGTGAATCTCACTGTCAGTGAAAGATAAAAAAAAATCACAAGTCTGTGCCTCCTAGATTTGTCCTCTCCCACCATAACGGCCAGGGAAATTCAGCTTTCACGTTTACTTCTCTCCCAAGAGGAGGATGGGCAACTCAAGTGGGATTAACCTTGACCCTGGCTCAGATTCAACAGATCACCGTGACTGACAACCTCCTTCTGGGACCAGGGGCAGGTTCTTGCCCCCATGCTTTTATCTTGTTTTGCTGATTCCCCTTGGAGAGCTCATTGGGAAGCAGATCCATACCAATAGCATCAGCAGGGGCAGCGACACAACCACTCACCCTTACTCAGGCTCCCAAATCCTGGAGCTTTTGTCATCTGATTGAGACAAAGTCTGCTTGTGATGGTGCATGAAGATAATGATCCTCCTTCTAGAAATCTCTTCTAGTCCTACTGCTGGTCTCCTTGAAGGGCTCTCTGTATTTTTATGAAATAAACAGCATATTAAAAAAAACCCCACGTTTTTAGCAAAAAAAAAAAATCACTTCTAAAACTGTATTGTAAAAATATTACTGAACTATGTAAAAATATAAGTATTAATATATTTATTGAGATTTTCTTAATTAAAGGTATTAAAAACAATCTGTACACATAAAATAGGCAATTATTTAAAGAAAGTCTGATATAACTGTGTTGGTTCAATTTAAAATTACATCAAAGAAAAATATGTTAAGTTTTTGGAGAAATGTTATGCTGTAACTTTAGCCATAACGTCAGAATGAAAACCAGTATTCATGCTATCTTTGAAGAGATGCACCATATGTTTTTCTGACTTGCAATGCTTTTGTCCTTGTCTTCTTTGACACCCTGTCTCCTGATTTCCCTTGCAAACTCAGATCTCCTATTTCTCTTTTCTCTCTCTGAGTGTCCCCTCTCTTACCTGATCTTCAAGTGTTGGTGGTCTGTGGAGCTCAGCCCTTCTCTCACTCACATTCTCCCAACAGAAGGCACATAACACCATGCGCTCTCCTTTGGAGAAGGGGGAGCTTATATAGATCTCCCTCTGAGCAGTTGTCAATTAAATGGAAACAGGAACTGAATCATTTGGAGCTTGTGGCAGTTAGGGGAAGCTCGGGGAAGCTGACCACATGAGTAATATGGGATAAGAGGTTTCTCATAGCAATTCATACCATTCATTATGCAACGGCAGAGTCAGTGAAAACGTGTGTGCAGAAAGCTGCTACCTCTGCATGTGGCAATGAGCATGAAGTGGGGGTAGGACTCAGGGCCTGCAGTCAGGGAGAAAAGGTAGGTAGACAGACTGGAGAATGGGGACATGCTGGAAATGGGGGGGGGAGAGAGTCTGTCTGCCTCTATCATTTCTCGCATCAGTCATGTGTAGGGCTGCAGGGTTAGCTGCTCAGGGTCACAGAAAAGCTAAAATAAGAGATCCAGGGCACGTGCCGTTCCTGTAAGGTGAACCATCAGGCATGTCCGGTACTCTACTATGATTTTTAGAACATACACAAAATATCTGCCCCTTTTCTTCTTCCTGGCAAGTCTCCTTCACATTTCCAATATGGCCAAGGCCCTAACCTGGAGCCACGTGGGAAAGGAGTTCTGGGAAACACAGTCCCGGGCTAGCTCGGCTCACACAATCCAAAGCCACCACAGCCCTCAGAGATGATATGATCCTGGGTTATAAATTGTCTTCTGTATAATAAGGAAAGTGTAAAGAAATAGACTGTTTTCCAATCAGGACCTTACACAATGAATCCATTTACTAACTGAACAGGACAAGATAAAATAAGATTAAATATGACGAAGGCTCTGTTTTTTGTCATCAGCAACAGTTTTCTCTGCTGTGTTCCTTGATAGCATGTACAAAGAGATAAGGAGCATTGGCTTGTCAAACTGTGGTACGCAGAGCCCGTCTGTCTCCTTCTAGAATGAAACCCAGAATCCTTGTTTGTAAGAATGTCAAAGTCGTGAAGTAGGGTTTCGATCACTGTAGCAAGTCTTCTGTGGGTACGGTGATCACATTGGCCTCCCTTTGCTCTAAACGGACTCTCAGGAAAGTGAGTATTATATTTCTTCCTCCGGTCCCATATTGCACAGTGGTGGGGAATTTAGAGTCCTGGGCCAGAGGCCTACGCTGGAAGCCTGACTCTACCAGATCCAGCCATGTGACCTTGACCCATTGTCTATGACCTAATTCCCTAATACGTAAAATCGTAAAATCGTAATAGGCATTGCATGTGTCCTCTTGGGTTGCTGTGAGGATGGAATGGGTTAAAGATGTAAATCGGCAGAAGGAGGAGACCCTGGTGCACAGAAAGGCCTCCCTGAGTGGTAACTTTTATTTTAACTCTCGAACTTGAACTGAACCCTCTCTGCCACTCACCATGAGAGCTTGGCGGGCATCCGGCGCCTGGCAGAGCTGTTAACTTACTGTCTCCACGTTCTAGGACATTTTTAGCAGCACCGAATTACATAAAAGTGCTTCGGACAGCTCTGAACCAATTTGTAGTCGTGTGCATCTTTGACATGAGGCAACCTTGTCCAATCTTATGGTTTAATTACTATAAACATTCTGAAAATTCCCTAATGTGCTTTTCCGTTTTGAACTCTGGACTTAAGATGTTCCCAAACGTTTTCATCTGGAAGTCTCAGCATCACCCCGAACACCGTATTTCCAAGATAAAAGTCACAACTGACACCACCACGCATAATATATATATTTTTTCTAGTTCAGTAAATAACCCAAGCCAGTTGCTTATGTGAGCTACCTGGACGCACGCAGTAAGGTGCTTTCCTACACTCCTCTTGTCCTGTTTCTCTGTTTATTTCAATGAGCATCTTCAACAGCCCATCTGTATTGGCTCCTTAAGATCATCAATACAATATTCTGTTTTTTTTTTCCTCCCATCTAAAATACAGTTTGCTCTAAATCTTCTACTAATTCCACACCTGCTTACCTTGTGGCAATTTGAGTTGCGGGAATTATTTTCTATATGCAAAGTTTTTTTGTTCCTCACTCACTTTCATGAGTAATCAAAATAAACCCTGTTTCTTGTTTCCTCACAATAGTAAAATATTTCATTCCAGGGTCAACAACAAATTACCAATATTTAATTTCAGGGGCTAATTTTTCAGCCCCTTCTAACCTGGTGTTTTACCAGGAGGTAAGACTTGACTGCACCTTCCTTCTTGAGAAGTAGCCTCTCTTAGTCTTTTCTGATTCTATACTCTACTAGTCATCCCATGTCTCCACTTTCCTGTTTTGTTTTGTTTTTTTTTTTCCAGCTTCCATTTCAGGCTTTTCTTCACTCTACTTAAAGGTGACTATTTCTCAAGTTTCTCTCCTAGGTCCTGTTTCCATTTTACAAACAGAAAAGTTTGTAAAAACTCACTGTTTATTTCATTTATTCCTTTATATTATATTATATTATATTGTATTATATTGTATTATATTATATTATATTATATTATTATATTATATTATATTATATTATTATATTTATACACAAATAATAAGTCTTTATCTAAGACACAGTTTCCTGAATTTAAACCCATACTCCAATTGCATCCTTCACATCTCTGTTGGGATTTCTCGGTCACGTTTCAGATTCAACAGGTCCCAAATTAGGCTCGTCATCCTTGTTTATCTTCTATATTTGCTCCTTGTGCAGTTTTTCCCATCACAGTGAAAGATTCCTTCACTTTCTTTCTCTCCCTTCTTCTAGAGCTCAACAATCACTAAGTTCTGCCATCATACCAATTCAGTATTTCTCAAATCTGTTTTTTTTTTCTTTTTATATCTGTATCTACAACTCAAGTTAATCCGACTACATAATCTCCCTCTTATTTACTGGAAAACCTTTATCATTACAGGTTTACCTCTGGCCTTTCTCCTACCTCTTGATAATCCATACAGTAGTCAAAGTGATTCTTCCAACCTGTAAATTTTAACATTGCAACACCTTTCCTAAATATTTCACCTATTTTTTGCTTATCTTCAGATTTAAAAAAATAGTCATACTCACTGAATTGACTTGCAAGTTTTGTTTGTTTTAATGAGGAGTCCTCTACTTATTTACTACAACCCCATATTGTACAATCCCCACCTAATATTGTATCCTATCCTGGGATATCACCTCTCCTGGGAGGGCTCATCCCTCATGTTTTTGCCTGGCTATGGCTACTAGTCTTTCCACTGAAACAGGTTGCAGAGGATGGTTTTGCATGGCTTTCTAGAAATAAGACTGTTTCTGTATTAATTCCCTCACTGAGGGATGCCTGAGTGGCTTAGTGGTTGAGCATCTGCCTTTGGCTCAGGGCGTGATCCCAGGGTCCTGGGATCGAATCCTACATCAGGCTCCCAGCAGGGAACCTGCTTCTCCCTCTGCCTATGTCTCTGCCTCTCTCTCTGTTTCTCTCATGAATAAATAAATAAAATATTTTTTAAAAATTCCTGAATTGACTCTTGAACTTGCCCTTACATAGCACAAGGGAAATTTTAACTTAATTCTATTTAACTACTGATCCTTACCAATCGATTCAAAGAATGAAGGTGGGGAGCAAATCACATATTTACTTTTCATCCTATGAATCTTCACTGCCGAGCATAGAACTGGTATTAGTAGTGACTTAAGAATTGATAGTTAAATTAATAAATGACTACTTTTATTTCCTACTGTCTGATAGTCATCCAGTTTTTTTTTTAACTTGGTCATTTCACTGGCGAAACAACCCATTAAGAATATTATAAAGTAGTTAGAGATTAATTAAAACTTGTCTGGTGCTTTATTTTAATGGCACAATTGTGGAATCCCTCAATAAAACGTGATTTTAATTACTGTTAGGAGTCATATAATACTTATTAAGCTAGTGAGCCACTGTTTACTTTAGTGTACTAAGAGGCTTTAAAAATCATGAATCAATTTTGAATTTTATCAAATAGCTTTTCTAAAGTAAAAAAGTGTAATGGTGAAAGCCTTCTGCATATTTACTTTGGGCAAGTTCCTTAATTGCTTTGTGAATAGATTTCCTTATCTGTAAAATGGGCACAATCATAATAACTAAAATAAGGGAACAATACATGACATGTAGTCCCAGTAAAAACAAGTTGTAGAGCATGGTCATGAGAATAAGTGGATACAATTCAGTGTAATTGAAGGGCATTGACGCTGAACTGATCTAAGAAAATAACACACATCATTGATAAAGGTGGTGAGAATCCAGGACGTTTTCCTTATTTATGGGGAGGGCGGGAGTAAATTGTCACAATATTTTAATAGATTGACATTATCTGTGAAAAATAAAATGGGCCTAGCCTTAATCTGGAATTTCTAGAAATTCACTCTTTAGAAGTAAATATTTTCATTTGTTTCAAAGTTATGATCTCATGGTTATTATTATTTTTTTAATTTTTATTTATTTATGATAGTCACACAGAGAGAGAGAGAGGCAGAGACACAGGCAGAGGGAGAAGCAGGCTCCATGCAGGGAGCCCGACGTGGGATTCGATCCCGGGTCTCCAGGATCGGGCCCTGCGCCAAAGGCAGGCGCCAAACTGCTGCGCCACCCAGGGATCCCATCATGGTTATTATTAATAACATTATTTGAAATTTTGAAAAGAGGGCTTAAATATGGATTTGTTAAAAGCACGCTACACTGATCTACAATATTTTATTAAATACAAAAACAATTTTGAGTACATTGTATTTTGCTGTGGTGCTGATTTGCAAATAAATTAAGTAAATTATAAATAATAATAAAACTTGTCACCATGTCTTTCATCCCTACTTTTATCCCTACTTTTACTGGTCCCTGCTCAAAGTATAAAAATATCTGATCCCGTCACCCACCTACTTACAATGCTGCAATGACTTCTTTTTAGGATAATGAAGATAATACTTGTCACAATCTGTGCTTCCCTATGTGATCTGGCTCCTATCCAGCTCTTCAGACTCATCGCACAACATAACTCCTCTTTCGTGTGCACTGCAACAACTCCATTCTTCTCCTACACCACATGTCCACTGCCAGACTAGGGATCCAGGACCCACCTATTTACCCTTCATATCTCAGGCAACTTTGTTCAAAAATTAAGTAAGTCATGTTCTTCACATTACATCAAATCCCCACATTAGGTATTTTCATAGATCACCGATCTCCCCATTATACTCTTATTAAAGCTGCTCTTTATATATAGCCTGTGATTGTTTGATACCCATCGTCAGCTGCACTGACTTATATACACCCTGAGGGGGAAATATCTCCTATTATTGTTCATCACTTTTCTTCATTCCCTAACACAGGATCTGCCACCTGTGTAGTAAGGACCAAGCTGACATGTGGTTGTTGATTAAGAGTTGTATTTCTCTGATGATGTTTACCAAGTACATAAGAGTGTTTGTCTTTGGGACATCAGTTAGTGGAGGATCCTACTTTTTCCTCTTATCCTAGTGCACATTTGACTGTTTTTTACAGAGAACATAAATTTACTCTTACCATTAGAAAAATAAAAATATCACAAGGCTTTTTTTGGAAGAAAGCCTGCCAGTCTGTAAGCTCCATGAATGTAAGGACTATTTCTGACTCTCTTAAGAATAGTGTCTGTCAGAGATGTGTAGTTGGAGTGAACGAACATGACACGTTATGCCTTCCCTGTATATCCTGAAATATGGTATTTCAGCTAGACAATCAGGAGTTTTCTACTCATGTTCCATCATCAAATACAGCAAAATGTATAGTGGCCTCACTGCCAATATCTATAATTACAGCAGTCCTTATGGTAAAATTAAAATTAAAAGATCACCATATAAACACGGTTCATCTTTTGATTTAATATTTCTTTATTTAATCCCTTGATTCACTGTTGCTCTTTTCATGTGTATATGATACTATTTTTTTTCTGATTCTTACAGAGACTAACTAAAATGCATTTTAAAAATTTCTGAATATGCCTTACAAAGATATATCTCAGAAGGATATAGTAAAGTAAATATTAGGAATTATGGCTTAGGGCAATTTAAAATTATTGGCACACTATTGATTTGTAGATCAATCCCTGTAAGTGTTCATGCAGAATCTCAGTGGCTTGATGTAGTTCTCCTTAAATTGGCTATTTGCAACAGATAAACATTGGAAATTGAAAGAGAGGAGTGCTGTGTCTTGTAGATATACCCCTGGGAAGCTTGCAGTCTCATAGTAATGATTGAACAAAAGAAAAAAGATGCCAGAATGCAGAGTTTACAATTACTAAAGCTCTAAGGCTAATTTTAAAGCATTTATATTTGCAAGAAGGTCATCATTGCAGTCATTTTAAAACATCTACCCTTGAATAAGTTTAAATTACTGGAATCTCATTTACCACTAAGGAAAAGTAAAAAGGTGGTTAAGCCCTGGCTCAAATTATCTTTCAGCGGCTTAAATATTCCTTACTCATACTGATTCTTCATTTGTACTGATATAATGCTATACTGTGTGTGTGTGTGTGTGTGTGTGTAAAATGGCTGATGTGCAGTTTACATAATTGTTGTACCAGTTCTGTAGGATCCAAAAGGCATTTCTAAATGTCATGAGTGGAAGAGGGTGGGGTTTTCATTCAGGGGATGCTACATGGATTTTAGGGTTTAAGGAGGAAAATAGATCTCAGCTAATAAGGAAGACAGAGTGAAGGAGAAAAATTTCTGAGTGACCTGAACATGCACAAATGGGAAGTAGACAGAGAGCTGTTATGGTCTGTAGGTAGACCACCCGGCAAAGCATTTCAGGAGCCACCACAGAAAGGCTCAGAGCGAAATTAAAGGGCTCTGAACACATGATTTTCTGAATCAGAATAAAGCATAACACAGGAGGCAGAGAGACAGAGAAGAGGAAGATTACAAATTAGGATAGGCTGCCCGCAAGGCGGAAGGACCGCATTGCCTGATCCAGTGTTTCTCTGGAGGAAGCAGGTGTCTCTCTGAACAACCAGTTAAATGGTGGTTAAACTATGATCCAATTGTTTAGAAAAGGCAAATGCCTATAATTTTTAATAATTCCTGCATTAAACTAAGGCATGTGTGTATAAATATATAATCATGGATGGCATATATCCCTCTTTTCTCTCTGATGAGTCAGCTTTCCCTATGGATAGTTGTGGTGGTTCAAGAACTAGCATGACGACTCAATACATCCCTGGTTTATTGAAGAGATACAGGAGCAAGAACATATGGCCAGAGCTATAACTCACTAAAAATCTACGGAGCAGCTATCATTTTTATAGGCAAGTCTTAGATAGAGAGCACTGGAGACCATTTGAGCATCACGCATGGGTGGCCAATTTGTGGATGCAATGACTATCGCGAAGAGTTGGTGTCTCAGGAGTATTTGTTACTTAATTAGTCCCTTAATTCACCTTCCTGTCTATTTTATCACACATATGCACTTCTTATTATCTGTGTAACATGTCTCTCCAGCTAGTTGTGAGACTAGCTCAAATGGATTTTATCCTTCCTGCTTGATTTACTTATTATTTATAGCCAAAGTGAATATACTTAAATGACACAGTAAACCGATGTCGCATGTAACATTATAAATTAAGAAGGAAATTGGAAGTAGAGAACGAACTAGAATAATTTGGATATTCTGTATATTGATATTCATATGCTCCTATGTCCAGAGTTTGGAGAGCCTACAGTTTGAGTGTCCAGAGACTTGTGGATTTAGAGTGTCAGATGGGTGTTAACCAAGAAGGCAAGGATAGCAAGGCTAAGAGACTTGATTCAACATATTGGAGATCTGGGTTTACGTAGCATTTTAATGATCCTGAAGCTCATTCCAGATCCAGAAGCAATGGCAAGATGATTGTATTTGGGGAAGAATATATGAACACAATCAAGGAGAGTATCCACGTGGAGCTCTGGGGGTATGTGGAAGATGTGGTATCCAAGATTGGGTACCAGTGCTTCCAGGGTAAATGCAAGCTCAGAACTGAATCACAAAAGCTTGATTTTTTGAAAAGTGTTTACAAGCAATAATAGTTTTGGAATTATTAAAGCACAATTTGACTTCTTGGATTTTACTGATCATTTCTTCAGAATGCATAAATTCTTGAGATCTTTGGATAATTTATGTGACTTAACACTGAAGATTTGGGTTTCCTACAGGCGTATCATATATGAAGGCTAAAGCAATTAATTTAAAAAATAAAATAAATGAAATCAAATTTCTATCTAAATTCACGAAGCAGGTCTTAATGTTTTCTCTCCGTGTAATTCCTAATCTTCTGCAACAATCTGAGCCTGCCTGAAAGTAATGCCTTGAAACCTGAAGCTGAACATAAAGATATAGGAACCACAGATGGAACAAATCTTAAAAGAACGAAAAAGGATGGAGTCAGGAGGTATGGTGGAAGGGCTACCCCTGAAATAAGGGATATTTTTACAAGATGGGATGGAGAATTCACTGTTTTGAGAGAATATTGGAGGAAATGCCAACTACAGCCTCTATTTCCCTTTTGAGGCAGTTGATAACCTCTAGCACCAGGATCCCTATAAATTCTAAAAAAAAAAAAAGAAAAACACAGATCTGCAGGAGAACCATTGTGACTCCTTTTACAAAAGGAAAGACTTCAGTATCTCTCAACCACCCCTCCCATTGTTTGGAAAAAGGGTCTCATTTCCTATGGCTTTCTGTTTACCGGTGGAGGGACATTCCTAGAGGGACAGCCCTTTGTTTGTTTGTTTGTTTTGTTGTTGTTGTTGTTTGCTTGTTTTTCCACTCCCACATTCATTCTGAAAGAGAACTTTGTTTCTTCCTCTCAATCTCTTCTGTTTTTGGAGAAAGAAATGCAGTTTTTTTTTTTTAATTAACTTTTATTGGTGTTCAATTTACCAACATACAGAAAAACACCCAGTGCTCATCCCGTCAAGTGTCCACCTCAGTGCCCGACACCCATTCCCCTCCAACACCCACCCTCCTCCCCTTCCACCACCCCTAGTTCATTTCCCCGAGTTAGGAGTCTTTATGTTCTGTCTCCCTTCCTGATATTTCCCAACATTTCTTTTCCCTTCCTTTATATTCCCTTTCACTATTATTCATATTCCCCAAATGAATGAGAACATACACTGTTTGTCCTTCTCCGATTGACTTACTTCACTCAGCATCATACCCTCCAGTTCCATCCACGTTGAAGCAAATGGTGGGTATTTGTCGTTTCTAATGGCTGAGGAATATTCCATTGTATACATAGACCACATCTTCTTTATCCATCATCTTTCGTTGGACACCGAGGCTCCTTCCACAGTTTGGCTATTGTGGCCATTGCTGATAGTAACATCGGGGTGCAGGTGTCCCGACGTTTCATTGCATCTGGATCTTTGGGGTAAATCCCCAACAGTGCAATTGCTGGGTCGTAGGGCAGGTCTATTTTTAACTCTTTGAGGAACCTCCACACAGTTTTCCAGACTGGCTGCACCAGTTCACAGTCCCACCAACAGTGTAAGAGGGTTCCCTTTTCTCTGCATCCTCTCCAACATTTATTGTTTCCTGCCTTGTTAATTTTCCCCATTCTCACTGGTGTGAGGTGGTATCTCATTGTGGTTTTGATTTGTATTTCCCTGATGGCAAGTGATGCAGAAACTCAAAATGGATGAGAGATCTAAATGTGAGACAAGATTCCATCAAAATCCTAGAGGAGAACACAGGCAACACCCTTTTTGAACTTGGCCACAGTAACTTCTTGCAAGATACATCCACAAAGGCAAAAGAAACAAAAGCAAAAATGAACTATTGGGACTTCATCAAGATAAGAAGCTTTTGCACAGCAAAGGATACAGTCAACAAAACTCAAAGACAACCTACAGAATGGGAGAAGATATTTGCAAATGACATATCAGATAAAGGGCTAGTTTCCAAAATCTATAAAGAACTTATTAAACTCAACACCAAAGAAACAAACAATCCAATCATGAAATGGGCAAAAGACATGAAGAGAAATCTCACAGAGGAAGACATGGACATGGCCAACAAACACATGAGAAAATGCTCTGCAGTTTTGTTTTTAAAGGTTGTCAATTTCCTTTTTTTTTTTTTTTTTGTCAACTCAGTTGTGATATTAAGGTCGGGGCCGTTGCAATGGCAACCTTTAGAAGAAACGTCTGCCAGCTACCAATTTATTTCAATGCGTGTTCTGCCATTATGGACAGGATTCTGTTAAGCATTTCCCCCATACAGGGGCACAATGTTAATTAAGCTTTCTCAATAAACGTTTCAGAAAGGACATTATAGGGGGAAAGAGCTGTTTTTGTTTCCCCTTGAGCACTTACTTTAGCCTGGCAATACCCTTCCTGCTGCCTTCTCCATGTGGAAACCAGTGCCCCGAGGGTTTCTGTGACACCTTGGCACCTGTTTGCACTAAGCAGCAGCTTCCTTCTCAACCCCACACTGTCCCATGCCCACATCACTGGTTGCTGGCCACTTGATGGTCGGTCCCGAACTCTGAAGGGCTGCTTCTGAATCTCAGTGACTTGTAGACTAGCTTCAGCCTGGGCGAATCTGCAAACCTCCTCGGTCCATAGGGCTCAACGCACCTTTCTTAATGAGGCTTGGGCAGTGGCATCTCTTCCAAGCTTGTCCAATGCGTGTAGCCCCTCAGCCCTAGAGCGCCATGGAGTTTCCTTATATCCTGTAACTGCTTTTTATCATTGGCATTTAATAATTCTTTATATTAAACTTGTGTTTTACTGTTTTACTGGACTAAGATTGGTGCAAAGATTCTGAGTAGAATTCGTTAAGGAAAACAACAGTTGTTGACTACAGCTTTTGGCAGGGCAAGGCCACAAGGACTTTTGCTCCTGGTAATTTGCAGGAAACTATACCAGTCCCCTGACTCATTTTTACCCTTTTGCTATTGGGTTTTAGCCATTGCAGCTCAGCAGGACTTTGACATTTTAGGGCACATGTGATTTTGGCCTTGGCAGGTCACTGCAGTTTATAGCAGCTTGTCCAAATGTGAGTGGCTATTTTTATATAGGCGGGGGTGTGGGGCTGAGGATCCCTTAGCCAAATAGCAGTGACCCTAAAGCACAGATTGCTGTAGTTTGAACTTGAACCACACAAGTGCAGCCTGGTTTCATATTGCAGACAAAAATTGAGGCAGAATTTTGCCTAGAGCTTTTTAGACATCGATGAGTACAACATTTTATAGCTTTAAAAATTGCAGGGCCATTGGGCGCTGTGTTCACTACAGATCACAGTTAGGTTGTACCCTTAACTTGTTATAACCTAGACCTGGGTAAGTATTTAAACTAGCTGCATTCAGAGTTAAAGAACGAATGAAGAGGCAGCTCACCCTGAATCCATCTACATCCTGTTTAGATATAACTATGGTCTATGGCAACACTGATAGTGTCCAGGGGAACAGAACCTGTCCTAGGATTTCTGCTTTAGGAAATGGGCATTGACATATTCTCTGCCTTTATTTATTTTTAAAGATTTTATGTATCTATTCGAGAGAGAGGAGAGAGAGAGAGAGAGAGGTAGAGACAGGAGCAGGGGGAGAAGCAGGCTCCATGCAGGGAACCTGACATGGGACTCCATCCTGGATCTCCAGGATCAGGCCCTGGGCTGAAGCCGGTGCTAAACCGCTGAGCCACCCGGGCTGCCCCTCTCCCTGCCTTTAGTATGAAGCTAACATTGTAATAATGTTTAACATGGAGAATCTAAGATGTGAATCTCATTGAGAGATGTGGTGGTAAATATACTTTATAATGTGACTTTTTCTTTTTTAGTAGGGTTTATTTTTATTTCCAAATTTGAGCTCGAGATTTTCTAACACAAAGAATAAAGTGCAAACTAATTCTACACAGTTTTGGAAACACGAATGTCAAAGATCTCACTTTTCTGCAAAAAGTCCCTACTTCGAATATAGCTAAACTATATATTTGATTTGGATTTCACCATTTTTTGTTGTTGCTGTTGTTGTTCCTGCTTCAGAATACCATCCAGGATGCCATGGTGTGTGTAGTAATTGTGCCTTTTTAATCTCTGCAAATCTGTGGCAGTCTTCAGGTTTTCTCTTGCTGTCCATGACTCTGACACAGCTGCGAGGTCTAAGTATGCTGTAGAATGTCCCTCAGTTTGAATTTGCATGTTGTAGGGTGCCTGGATGCTTCAGTCAAGTGGCCAACTCCTGATTTTGGCTCAGGACACGATCTCAGGGCCGTAAGATCGAGCCTTGCGTTGGGCTCTATGCTCGGTGGACAGTCTGCTTATGGATTCTCTGTCTCCTTTTCCCTCCCTCTGCTCTCATGTGCTCTCCCTCTCCCTAAAAACAAAGGAATAAAATCTTGTATTTCCATGTGATTTTCTCAAGATTAAACTAAAGCCACATTTTGAAGGGGGGAAGTAATGCAGAAGCAAATGCCTTTCTCACCCCATTATATTGTCAGTATATGAATGTTAACCTTTAGTCCTTGATTAAGGAGGAGTCTGCAGGATTTCTCTGCTATAAAGTTACTATTTCTTCCCATTCTACCCTCTGTTAGAAGCAAATTTCTAAGTCCTGCAATCAAGGAATTTTGTGACATCTATAACTGTATCGATCTACATATATATATAATCCTAATTTATATAATATATAACCTGTACAAATAATCATATATATGATATTATATATTATCATATAATATCATATATATATTCTAATATATATTAGAAAGATACTTTTAGACTGTGCAAAAATGCTGCTTTAAAATTTTACCCACTAATTTTAAAATGCATCTATATATAATCCTATTATATATAAAATATATAACCTGTACAAATAATCATATATATGATACTATATATATGATATTATATATATTATCATATAATAATCATATATATTCTAATATATATTAAAAGATACTTTTAGACTGTGCAAATATGCTGTTTTCCTTTAAAATTTTACCCACTAATTTTGAAATTCATCCGTGGATCTTGCCTGCAGCAGTTGTTGCTATAGTATTATAAAGGTGATTTTGCTATTCCTGCATTCCTTTATATTACTCAGAATTTTTGTAACAGTATTTTCCCCTGTCTTCCATTTATTCATGTATTTAATCACTTACTTACATTAACATGACTCAAGGATGCTTATTTTATTCAACACAGCACTATCATTATTTCCTTTATTGCACAAATTGTTCCAGCGTTGATCATTGAGAGCTCTTTCAGATTGGCTTCTTTTGACAAGACCCTATCTTCTATTTATTATTTTTAAAGCATTTCATTATTTTCTGGCACTCCAATATGGTCTGCTTCATCTCGTGTTTTTCCTGACCTGGCAGGGAATCATTGGATGCCCCAGAATCAATCATGTATGATGAGAGCTCTGGTTTCTTTTGTTGGGTAGCAGTATTTTGAGAATAAATATGGACACTGGTTGTGCTTGTTGCTATCAGAGTGTCGCTGGTTCCAGGCCCTTATTGGTAGACAGAGTTAGCAGTATTTGGATTCATATATTTAGTTAAGTATATCGAAGTCATGTGACTGATTATCATACCCATTTGTCTATCTAGCCACCCATCCATCGAGGTATCAACGTCTATCCATCAAACATTTATCTCTAAAACCTCCAAAATCTATCCATGTACAATCTCTTCATCTCTGTTCAAATAAACATGAGTTTTTACTAATCCCTCCTGTTTTAATCTAGCACCCACCAGGTTTATTCTAACTTTCCTTCCTGCTATTTTATAACCTCTTTGACAGCAAAAGACGTAGTTCCTATTAACTACGATTTATTTACTTATTTGTTCAATGCTAGTATACACATAAAGTGGTTTCAGAATTGCTGACTGTACCTCGGGGAGAACCAAATCTACCAACTGGGGTAAAGGGTTTACACGGAGTGCACACTGCTTTCCATCTTCAGGCTTAACGTGGTCAGCTCAAAAGATGTTTTCCAAAGTTACAAGGGTCAGCTCCTTTTGCCATCCACTATAGCCAATGAAATTATGCTGTATGCTTTTAATGCAGTTAGACTCATTTGACACCGTCTGCCTTCCATTCTGGGATTCCCACCTTCTGGTTGATGTTTTAAATTTGCCTACAGTAAAGTTCATCCTTTGTGATGTAGAGTTCTAAAGAGTTTTGACAAATGCATGGAGCCATTTATAGACCAACCTGGTACCACATAGAACAACTCCTTCAACATAAAAATTTCTAACTGACATATTTTGGAGAAACTATACACCTAACCTTGTGAGAAACAGTCCAGGAGGCTGGGAACCTTCCTCCATGCAAGCAGTAAAGATTTCTTTAGCTGAGAATGAGATTAAGAAATTGATGAGGACTTTATAGTAACTTTATTACCCATTTGGTATTAAATTTAATTGCCATTATACATGTTTGGACTTCAACGTAACTTCGAAGACATTTATTTTCTAATATTTATATTTTCTTTAAAATTGATAGGAAGAAAGTTTAAATTTGAGCTAGCTCCACGTTGTTAGTGTTGTCATTGAGGTACCTCTACGTTAACCTCTATATTACCGTGCAATCTCATTGATGATTTGCTGATGTCATACATATGTCTGAGCATAACGGGATGGGAAATAGAAAGCCGTGCACATTCAGGCTTGGAGGTTCTGTAGGCAGTACACTGCTCATGAGCATCACAAAATAAACCTGGAGCATACCAATGTTTGGGTTTTATGCTTTGAGAAGTTTGAGATTTCATGTTTTGAGATTCATTAGAGTTACATTTTTTAATCTTTTTTCTTCCTTGTGGTGGTTAACTTTATGTGTCAGCTGACTGGCCATGGAGAACCCAGATTAAACGTTATTTCTGGATGTGTCTGGGAGGGTGTTTCTGCGTAAGATTATACTTGAGTTGGTATATTGCCCCCCCAACCCCCCGCACCCGATACTCATACAATGTGGGTGGATGTCATCCAATTTAAGGTCCTGAATAGCACAAAAAACAGAGGAAGGTAGAATTTACCCCCTTTTCCCCCTGTCTCACTGTTTGAGCTGAAGCATCTCCTCTCATCTTTTCTGTCTTCAGTTGGGATTTACAGTCAGCATTCCAGCTTCTCAGGTCTTCAGACTCAGACTAAATTATATCACTGGCTTTCCTTGACCTCCAGCTTGCAGACAACACTTGGTGGGACATCTTAGCCTCCATAAGCACATGAATGTGAACCAATTACTCATAATAACTCCCTCCCCTATAGACTTTCTCCCCCTTTCTCCCTCTCCTCTATCCCTCTCTCTCCCTCTTAGATTTGTATGTACAGACAACCCCAATACATCTAGGTATGTGGACAATTGAGCACATTTAAGATTGAATGGACTTCAACTCATTAGTAAAGTTCATAGGGAGATTCTAGTTTGAACAAGTCAATGAATCTCACTGGGAATTACTGCATATTAGAGCCAACTATTTTTAACAATAATGTTTTTAACAAATATATATATATACAATATATTCTATATATAATCATACACATATATGTTCTTTATATATATAATACATATATACATAAAATCTTTCCCATTAAAAAATAGTGTATACTTTTTTATAATTCTAACACCAGAATGTATGTAAATCTTATAATATTATTTTTTTCACTCAATGATGCATGAGTGTTTTCTTCTTTAATTTTATATTAAACACCCTTATATATTCTTACATTACTTGTGGACAACAATTGAGACCGTGCTTTTTAGTAGGAGAAGTTCTACTTTCTGATAACAGCAAAATTTATGTATTCTGATATCCACAAGTGGCTTTTAAATCTTTCTTCATTTCATTTCACTTCATTTTTTTTCTTTTCCCTTCTTTTTTTTTTTTTTTTTTTTAGATAGTTGGATGCAGAATATGCCTGTATTATATCCTGAAGGTCCGACTCACATACATATCTCATGAGTGAACATTTAGCCACTGGCTAACTTTAGGGTTAATGAGATCATAGGCACAGAGGTATTAATTTAGAGGACAGCTAGGGAACACGTTTCAGAACAGACACTAAGTTCCAGTGATGCACACCACATGTAAGAAAGCTTGTCCTGACTTTCTCAGTTATCTTATTTATTATGTCACCCTAAATACAAATATTGCAGGTCCCAGATTTTACCTCTTATTGGTAGTTTTTGGCATGTTCTTGCATGGTCCACGTGTATATAATGGCTTCTTAAATAGCAGACTACTCTATACACAGCATGTTTTGAATACAGGTGTAGCCTGTAGATGACAGCCTGAGGAAAAACATGGAAACATGGTTCAGGTATTGTTTTCATTTGAAGGTCTTCTGCATTTAGTTATAGGCTCATCGGACATCTCCTAGACTTTACTCCTACTTGTCTTTCTTCCTCTTTTCCGATGATTTGAATCTATTTTGTTGTGACTTTATTCTACTTGCTCTTTATATCATATGTCCAACTATTTCTCTCTAGGTTTTAGTGTGTCAAGACAGCAGCATCTATGAAATTCACATGTATAAAATAAAATTTTCATTTACTTTTGCTTTCTTTGTCCTTTCTTACACAACATTCACTGAAAAATATATAATCTAGTTTTTAAGTCTGTATTTAAATGTTGCTACTAAATATTATTTTATTAATATTAAGGTTTTTTTTTAACTTTACACTGTTACAAAAGTATGTTAAATATTTGCTCCGATTTAATGATTTTTCTGTTATCTGATGTGTTTCATGACTGATCACATTTCCATTTGTGAGATCAGCTGGCTCTATAAGTCAAAAAGTTCAGATGTGTAACTTGTGGCTATGTGAGAACTTTTTTCTGAGAGCATTAGATACATAGTTTTTCTCCCTTACTTTTTTGAATCATAGAGTATATAGAAATATTTAGTAATAACATACTCTACAAAAAGCTCTATGTATATTTCATTATATTTAATCATTTAAAATAAAAATTTGAAACTCTTTTGATTTTAAAATATATTTGTAGATTTATGTCTGAGTACTGGAAACTCTATTTTTAGTAAGTTTGAAATTCAGCAGGTTTGGGTTTTATTCACTACTTGTGGAGCAATTAGGGAAATTAATCTTAAAATCTAGAGACTTCAGAGAAGAATACGTATTTCTTTTATTCATCTTGCTACTTCTACCTTTCTACTGATCTATATTTTAATCAGGTAATTTCTTCCATACATGAGGAAGAGTTTCATTATTTACCTTCAAAAATTCATATTTCCCTTTCATAGTTTGAATTTTATTTATTATAGAGAGGGTACCTTTAATTTTATCGATTTGCTTCTTACAGAAGTTTGTTTCTTTTGGAGGTTGTTTTTGCCTTCTTTCTATGTTTTAAGTTGGATGGACGCTGTATTTTTGATTCCATGGAGGGTATTTTAGTCTCAGAATATGCCCTTTTCATAAGTTCACAGGAACCTTTTTGTTTATTTATCGTTTTGCTTTATTTCTGAAAAAGCAGAATATAGAATTTTGCTCTGATTTTATTCTTAGTACATTTACCTTTATCCTTGACAAGCTCTGCTTTTGTTCTTGTTTTTGTTATTGTTTTAAGGCATGGCAATCTATGCTATCATCCTCTCTGCTCTCTGAGGGAAGAGGATCCATCTCTTTTAATCACTTTGTATCCCTGGGCTCTATAACAACACATAACAAGCATATCATTCTTAATAAATGTTAGTTTATGAAAAGCACAGGAACAGTGCCTCCATGAGATCATTACCTACTGCGATTTACAACACACCGGTGGGCATGGACTAAGTGTTCATACCAAGTGATCCACATAAGGCAAAGGCTCAGGTTTAGAATATATAAGTAGGATGTCTCACGTGGCAAGCAAAGGCCTTGAGCAATGAGAAACATCAAGACTGATTTCTGAACAATGAAATCATCAGCCTTACTATTCATAATTGTCTTCTCTAGGATTTGGTGCTATTCTACAGACACAACTATAGTTTTAAGTTTCAATGTATAAAAGACACAAGTGAATTTCAAAAAAATACCAAATCCTAATATTCAAAATGGATTTTTAGAGGTACATTAGATACTAATGGAGTCATCTAGAAACATAAAATTTTACTACTCAAAACTGTTGATTAAGAAAACAACAACAAACATTTGGGATGAATGAGACTATATAATTTTCATTCAAAAAAACATAGCTATCTATAAATGATATGGCAAAAACTAAGAGTGTACTTCCAGGTTTTTATGAGATTTATAAATCAGATTTATGAAAATGTTATTACTTCCAGCATATCCTTAATCTTAATATATTTTTCTCCCTGAATAGTCTGATAAGAACTGCAAAAGTAATATGTTCCTGAAAAAGCAAATATTTGAGGGAATTATTAATATTAAATAAAACACATTTCCCAAGTGTGTCATCAAGACATGTAATCTAGAGAATAACATTAGATTTAATATTCCCCATCCCAGTCTCTGCAGGCATTATTGATCATATCTATAGCTCTATGTGGGATTTTATATTACAACTTGAATGGATGATGGACTGTGTTTTTCATGTTGTATCTGATATTGTAGTGATTTTATTAGAACTTGATGAAATATATTCTATAGTTAATTCAGTTGATTAATACATTTTCTTTGTGAAGTCACACACATTTGAATTCAGTTTTTTTGGAACAATCCTCCATTCTATTGTCTAAAATAGCCTGCTAACCCCAAGCAATCCATTAGATATACCCAATAGCAGTTGTAGGCATTTAGAGACAGAATGAGTTAGGTGAGTTACCAGGGGTAATACTCTCTGGTTCTATGTCTTGCGGCCTTATAAAATGTAGTAAGTGAATTCACTGCATTCCAGTGAATTTATGATTCCTTATGTCGAAATTTCATTAAATAAAATGATATAAACTTCTGTCAATTGATTAGTTTTTCAGTGAAAAATGGAAAAGATTGGCAGGCCACCATCTTTATAGAGACCTGTCCAATATATTCTTTCCCTAGGAATACAATACACAAAGAGACAATCAGTCCTGAGTTTGTTAAAAAGGCCATTTTTACATGGTTTGAAGACTTAAAACATCATATAACAAAATCTGATACATCTCTATCCTCAACATAGATATTGAAGGAGAAATATTGATGTCTGATTTTCAAGAGTAACATCTTCCCAAGAAAGTGTTTTTTTAAGTTGTGCCTATTTCAATTGTTTTGTGTTCTCCAACCTGACAATATCCTTCCTTCTAACTGGCTTAGTATTCCTTTATGTTGCAAATTGGGTTATATGCTAATTTTGCTCTGGCCTCTAAACTACTTTGTCTTCATAAACCCTGTGTAAACATTTATGATTCAGGGATCCCTAGGTGACTCAGTCAGTTTAGCATCCAGCTCTTGATTTTGGCTCAGGTCATGATCTCAGGATCATGAGATCGAGTCCCCATGTTGGGCTTGGTGTTGAGTGAGCATGGAGTCTGGTTAAGATTCTCTCTCTCTCCCTCTTCTTCTGCCCCTCCCACCTGTACTATATGTATACATATATACACACACATATATTTATGATTCAGTTATTTGCATTCAATTATCAGAATAAAATCTTATTTTTTTCTTATTTCCAAGTTTTAGAGGTACTTGTGTTTATGAACCTATGGGAACCAAGGGCAGAGTATATAAAGTCATCTCCAGGACACATCCATCAGTGTAACTACAGATGCCAATATTTACAACATTCAGGTTTGTTCAGTAAAATTATCCTCACTTATTAGCACATCCTATGTGAGTTTCATAGCCTTATAGTATGAATTGATTTTATTCAGTCAATTTTCACGCACTTGTACCTTGGAATTTGTATGAGATAAATATTGAAAACTAATAATAAATCAATGTGTCTTAAATGTCCTCCTTTAAAAATTTTTGCATTCTGTTTATGTATTTGGGTATCAACATTTATAGTTTTATTCTCTGAAAATATCAATAAAAGTTGAATGTGAAAACAAAAGTGCAAGGGAAAGTCCAAGTCCTGATCATCTTATAATTTTCTTCTCCCTAAATTCAAACACTGTTTTCCATAACAAATTTTGTTAGACAATTTTCCATTGTCTTTCTAATTTATGGGCGTGGCATCCAGGATAATTGATAATATTCAATTATTATAGTGCAAAACTTATAAAGGTTTACATTTTATAAACATCTGTCTTTCTAAATTAAACTTTAATTTTCTGTTGAATTTACATCAAAGTTCTTATATTTTGGTAGTCTACATTGTTAAAATTTACTTCTTTATTTTATTATATTTAAGGATCATTCCAAGTTCTCTTTATCAGTGAAACTTTACTTTCAAAGAGTGCCATGTTCACTCTGGGTAAATAATTTAGGGGCTTCTCTGGTCTTTAGGTCAAGTATTGGCATCAAAGGTTCTTAACAGTCCTAAGATCTTCTTTACCTAACTGTATGTTCTGTACGTTTCCCCAATATCATGGTTCAACACACACCTTTCCATGTCCTTTTAACTTTCCCTGTGGATGTCCATGCTGTGTTACTCCTACATTACATGACCCTTAAAGCTGTGCCAAGGAGTGGAAGGGATGTTCTATTGCTCTATGTTCTGTATCCAAAATTATTTTTTTCTACTACTTGGAGCTACCTGACACAATATACTAAGTCTAAAAAAATTAGAAAATCATATCAAGCATAGCAACATTGTGTTTCTATCAACCTCTAATCCAATACCTATTATTTATCTATCTTTTTATGTGTGTGTGTGTATGTATACAGAAGGAGAAAAAGGGATGTTTTATTGCTTCCAAATATTAATTAAATTGAGTGGATCTCAATAATTTATCTTCAAGCCACATCTTATGTTAGTAAATAAGGGTTCAAAAATCATATAAAAATGAATTTAAACTTGCTGAATGTAAAGATTCAACCTCAAATCACTGTAGCTTCAATAATTTGTTACTGTATTAATTCAGATGCTAGCACAGCATGCACTATGCATAATCTGCTTTTATTAAAATAAAAAGTTGAACACTATGCAAAAAAATCAAAATTGAAGAAGTTTCCTTCTATTCCCAGTTTACAGAGGGTTTTTATTATGAATAGCTGTTGAATTATGTCAAATGTTTTTCTCCATCTACTGATAATCATATGATTTTTCTTTCTATTAGTATGATGAATTACATTAACTGATTTTTAAATATTGAACCAGACATGAATATCTGGAAAAATCCAACTGGCTGGTGTTGTATAATTCTTTTTATGTACTGTTGGATTCAGCTTGCTAATATTTTGTTGAGGAATTTTGAAACTACGGTCATGAGAAATATTGATCTATAGTTTTCTTATAATAGTTTTGCATTATTTTGGTGTTAATGTACTGTTTTCTTTGTAGAATGAGTTAAGAATTATTTCTGCTTCCATTTTCAGGAACATATTAAAAAGAATTGGTTTTCCTGAGTTTCTCATTTTTTTTCATTGAGAATATTTATACACAACCAATAGGAAGGATTATAGTAGATGATATGTTTAGAGTGTTTATACATTGTGTTTATTACATTAGTCAATAAATCACAACATTTGTAATAAAAACTATTATAGCACTGACTCCTCCTGATATGGCTTACACTAATAATTAATTTCTTCAATTATCATTTTCTTTTTTCAAATTATAATTTGGTATAAAAATTCAGAGTGGTTTATTTGGAGGGCAGATAGACAAATGTCCTTTTGACTTCAACACTATTAGTTACCACTTGTATGACCAGATCAATGTACTTAATCTCTCTAAACTTCAGTTTTATAACAAATGGAAATGACAATAGTGTTAGTCTCTAATGGCTTCTGTGGGAGTTAGAGGGTTGCATGAGATAACCTGTGTGACAGGCTCAGCACACCAGAGGCTCACAGGAAGTGTTCATTACACATAAGCAATAATAATTTTCTGGACTCTAGGATGAGCAATACTGGGGAGATATTTTCTGAGGTTATCTCATTTTTGAGATTTTTGGCATTTCTCCCTTAACTAAGGACAGGTCTCAGGATGTAGAACTTTGATCCATGTTTGGTTTCACTGATTAGAGGGGAACCCTGAAATAAGTAGAAGAGTAAAGTAGTATGAAGACTTCATTATAGTTGTAAAAAAATATTGATGTTGTTTCTTCTGTTTTATCTAATCCAGATAAGAAATGCCTAAGGGTATTGGTCATGTGCTTCTAATACTGTCTAATTTCACACTTCTATAGGATCATACCTTCTTTAAATAGAGTGCACCCTGTAGACTCCACACAAACGTAAAAGGATTATGATGATGATAATGATGATGACTGAGATTAGTACACTCTTGTTTCAAGGGTAAGAGAAAATAAGTTTGTGTTTATTAAGAATACAAAGTAGAACTGTTTTCCTTTGAGAAAAATGGTAAAATTACTGCTATATATTTGCATATCGTTAAAACACAGCTGAAATACTGAAGGCCCTAAATGCTAATGTCCTTGTTTTCTTACCCATCACACTATGAACACTCTCTTTAATTTCTCTCATATTTTAATTTTCTTAGTTATATTGATGCATTGTTATATTTTATAGAGCATCTTTGCTGTAAACAACACTACATAGTGTGAATTTGAAAATATTTTTGGAATTGCATTTAACATGCATAGAATGTAATGTCCGGCAAATTATTTTTTAATGATTTTAGATTTGTCAGAATAAAGACATCTAGACAGATGAAATCCTCTTTTCTTTTTAGGGGTAGTTGGAGAAGGAAGTCAGGAACATAGCACAGAAGTGATTTTACTCCACAAGGTATGGTATCATTTTATTATCATTTATATAATGGTCCTCCTTTTATTATATTATCAATTGTTCTTTGTTTCCTAACACAACTGCACTCACCTTTATTTTCATTGCTGCCCATTTTTTGTGTGTTTAATGTGTGTAATTCCAATTCATCTTCCACACATTTGTTTTAATGTATGTTTATCCATTTAGAACATCTATCAGTGTTTTATGTATTTTAAATTTACATTAATTTTCCTATATTATTGGACCTATTTACACTGAATATTATGTTTTTAAGATTGTCCATTTATCTTTGTGTGGTCCTAGTTAATTCAATTGAACTATATTATAGTGTATGTATATTTCATATTTCATTGTTATTCACTTACATAAAGCCACCAAGTTTTCCAGAAAGGCTTTTCCCCACCATGACAAAGATTCTTCCTTCTATATGACTCTGCATCTGTAGACCAAAGTTTGCTTAGAGTTTACACCCAGAACTGTGTGTGTGTGTGTGTGTGTGTCTATGTGTGTGTCTATGTAAAAGCAATAAGCATCTGGAATTTTTTTCATATGAGGATCCATTAAGCTATAAGGAAAGATGGAAGGGTATTTAACTGAGCAGGTTAACAAAGAAGGTTACAACTTGCCTAAAAATGCTTTTAACTTTAATAAAAATATTTGAGATAAAATGATACATTAGAAACAGTAATAAATTCTCAAGAGTGTCTACTTCAACTTTTGGTGCATTATTCTAGGCATCTAGAATAGATGCTGAAAAATGTATTTCTGCTCTTAAGAATTTCACAATCTATTAGGACACTCAGCAAAGTAATACAATATCATAAGACATAATGATAGGTCTCATAGTAGGATACATTTAACTTATATTGTTTATGTGTATGTGAAATATGGAGGATGATATCCTAAAACATACATGAGTGAAAATATGCTTCCAAGAGTATTATACTTCTCTGAATTTTGGATGATTGAGCACTTAAGTACTAGGCATATAGAAAAAGAAATCAAGGTAAAGACAACAAGTTGTAAAAAGTATACAGTTTGTAACTGATGGAAAATATTTTGTACGTTTGGAAGATTTTGTGACATAATAGAGGCAAGTTCAGCAGGGCAAAATCCTGCCAGGTCAAGTCAGCTAACAGTGAAGCTTGAAGACATATTTTTTACTCTGTGGGCCAATTAAAGCAGTGTGATGTTCAGAGAAGTGAACTTTAGAAAGATAATTCTCTCCCATCAGGAGACTCTTGGAAATCCCTGCCACTTCGATCAAGATACTTGGCAATAACATTTTAACAAAGTTTACTTCAACTGGAAAAGTATATATTTGTTCAATTCTCATTAATCTTGATAGAGTATATCCACATGTGACAGTTCTCTCCAGTCCCAAAAGGAGCAGTGATAGAAAGGGAAGCAAGAATTCTTCTGCTAAGTGAGATATGTTGGTCTCTGACCTGAGACATTATGTCTTCTTGATACTTTTATCTATGAGAATAGAGAAACCTGACATGACACCATGCTCCAAAGGAATTTGTTGTAGGTGGTGTTATCCTAGTCATTCACCATGGCTATAAAGGAGAAATAACCAGGTCATACATTTGGAATTTAGACATGACTGAAAGCCTCTTATTACCCTTCTGAATACAACTTTTCATTGCTGAGAACTTTGAGTTCATATTGATAAAAGAAATTTTCAACTTTCAAGGCTTGTGAGCCTTCTCCTGGTCTCCCAGGGAAGCCATACCTTATCATTTATGAAGGTCAAAATGACTTGGCAAAATCTCAAAGCACGGTCTATATTTTTGCCCCAAGCACACATGGTACATCTGCTTCATTAAAGAAAATAACCAAAAAAGAGCATTTTGAACACAAAATATTAGAAAAAGGAAGAAACTTCCCTGGTTCCCATAAGATTGAAGTCATATGGCTCTGCATATACTAGAAACTAAAGTCTACAACTTTCTGAAATGTATTTTGTCTGATAATTTTTAACTTTTTATGGAAAAAAATATATTTAACCCTATACAAAATATTCCTCTGCCAGAGCACTCTTTATTGTGAAGAATATGTATCCTGAGCAGCTGTCATAAATTGGGCTTGAACAAAACTCTTTCCTTTTCTGAAGAAATTCTAAAAGGTTCATTTTGTGTTAACAATATGGAAAGAAAGTTCATCCCTCAAAGATGAGAGGGCATTGGAAGTAATATTTTCTTATTGTTTTTATCTTGAGTAAAAAACATACAGGGTTTTCTTTGAATAAAATGAATATTGATAATATTGTCTTTCATGATTCTAACTTCTTTGCTCAAAGTTATAGAAATTTTTTTTTTAATTTTTTATTTATTTATGATAGTCACAGAGAGAGAGAGAGAGTCAGAGACACAGGCGGAGGGAGAAGCAGGCTCCATGCACCGGGAGCCCGATGTGGGATTCGATCCCGGGTCTCCAGGATCTCGCCCTGGGCCAAAGGCAGGCGCCAAACCGCTGCGCCACCCAGGGATCCCCAAAGTTATAGAAATTAAATAATTAACACTCAATAAGGAAGAATCTTTATGATATTTGCCAAAGCATCCCCCCAAATAGCAGTATCAATGTGGCAAACCAAAGGACACATTCCCTTCTTCTTAGAGGGCCACTATTTTTTTTAAAGTAAAATAGCATCCAAATACAGTTAGAGATACTTGAGGAAAGTAAAAACACCTCAAAACTAAGTGTAACACTAGCACCATTTCACATTCGGATGTGCTGAAATCCTGGACCAGAACAATTAAAAGAAAGGTTAGTTGAGGTTCTACAGTAGGAAAAGGGAGGGCATTCAAAACTTGGGTAACTCTCCACTTATCCCTGTTTCTGTTTTCTATGCTTGCACAGCAAACTACCCAGAACTAAAACAACATTGTTATTGTATTGTATGGATTAACATGTCAATCAAAGCTTGGCTGGGCAACCCCAATTCACATGACATTGACTAGAGTCACTTGATGTATACACTTGGGCTGGACTGTAAATACAAGATAGCTGGGACAGCTAGAGGGCTGGGCTCAGGTGGGCTCCTCTTTCCCTACATAGCCTCCCTAGAAGAGCGCTTGCATTTCTTCCGTGGCATCTCAGGCTTCCAAGAAACTAAGGCAAAAGTGG
The DNA here is from genome assembly GCF_048418805.1 of Vulpes vulpes. Classification (NCBI taxonomy): domain Eukaryota; kingdom Metazoa; phylum Chordata; class Mammalia; order Carnivora; family Canidae; genus Vulpes; species Vulpes vulpes. The sequence continues at coordinate 135,626,856 of NC_132784.1, forward strand.
CCAGTCCTTGTAACACCCAGGTTTCAAAACAATACATATCCATTATACATCCCTAGCCCAAACAGTTTACCCTTGACCCAAGAAGAGTCCAATTAGACCCCACCTCACAATGGGAACAATGTCAAAGAATGTGTGGCCGTCTTGAATTTGTCCTAACCCTATAAATCAGAAAAAAAGATGAATTTTCCTCAGTCTTGCAGCCAAGTTTGCACTTGAGATGCAGAACAGTTCACAGGCAGTTAGCAACACTTGGAAGGGAAAAGAAGTAGATGAATACAGAAGACTAGCTTTCTATGCACTTGAATCAAAATCAGGCTTAGTCTATCCCCAAACCACAATTATCAAAGTGAGGAGTAGAAGTCCAGGATCCATTTTTACTTTCCCTTTCAAGATATGGTGGGATACAGGGTTAGAATGAATGAAGAACTTGAGGAGAATTTAAACTACAGATATATTCACATTTAAGATTATCTACACCATGAAGGATATGCAACAATTCAGCAAATACAGAATCTTATCCCTTATAACCAATTTTAATATAACAACCAAGAACAAAGCTTTCAGAATTGTGAAGCAAGCCTAAAACATAAAGAGGATCATTTCATTCATATATCTGTAGTAAGACATTATGATCAAGAACATGGAACAGGGGAAAGAAATAAAGGTCCAGGCAACAGAAGAATAAAGTAAAATGATTATTAAAGAAAAGTAGATTTTCTGAATAGAAGATTGGACAAGGATTTTCCAAAATTAATGACACACCAAACCAGAGATCAAGTAAATTCATAAAACCTCAAGTAGAAGAGATACTGGAAGTATATTCCTTAGACATACATATCAAAACTGCAAAAACAAAAAACCAAAAAAAAAAAAAAAACCCAAGAAACCCAAACCCCACAAAGAGAAATTCTTGAAAGAAACCAGAGAGAATAAACATTTATGGAAGAACAAGGATAAGAAGTACAGAGGACTTTTCACCAAAAAAAAACAAAAACAAAAAGAGTGAAGTATTTCAGTGTTGAAAGAAAAAAAAAAGAACCCTACCAACCTAGAAGTCTATAATCATTGAAACTGTCCTTCAAATATGAAGAAAAAATACTTTCTTATATAAAAAAAACTGAGACAAACAATCAACAGTAAAACTGCCTTGCAAGACATGTTAAAAAAAAGTTTTTTAGAGAGAAAGGCAATGTTACAGTTCAGAAACTTGAATCCACATAAAGGATGGCAGAGGGTTGGGTAAAGAATATATAACATTGAAATAATCTTTTATTTTTCTCAGTCTTAGTTGATTTAATGTATAGTTGGGTTTTTTGTTTATTTGTTTTAAAATACTAATAGCAATACTACACTAGGTGATTATAGGGTATGGATAAATGAATGACACAATGTTTTTTTTCAAGATTTTATTTATTTATTCATGAGACACACACACACACACACACACAGAGAGAGAGAGAGAGAGAGACAGGCAGAGGGAGAAGCAGGCCCCATGCAGGGAGTCCGACGTGGGATTCTATCCCGAGACTGCAGGATTACACCCTGAGCCAAAGGCAGGCGTTCAACCACTGAGCCACCGGTGTCCCAAATGACCACAATGTTATAAGAGACGGGAACATGAAGTTGGGAAGGATCTTTTGTAAGATACCTGCCACATCCAAGAAGCGGTTTAATGTTATTTAAAAGTGGACTTAGTTGTAAATGTATATGACAAACTCTAGGGTATCCACTAATTTTTTTTTAATGTAATTCATATACTAAGAACATGAAACCATATAAAATGCTCAATTAAAACTTGAGAAGGAAGAAAATCGGGAGGTAAAAATGAGAAGATAATATGGTTTTAAAAAAGACATAACAGGAACAAGACAACTAAAATGATTTGTAGGGACTCAGAAGGAAGATATGAAGAATGCATAGAGAATTTTTTAGACCAATGAAATTCAAGTTGGATACATGAATAAGACTCCTATTTATCTTAATATAGACACAGATGACTACATGTAGATATATTCGTAGATATATGCATATACCAGGATACACACATGTACTTTTTTGCTCTGTCAGCTTGGGATCCCTAAAGAAATTACTCTGTAGGAGCCAGGAGAACTGTTAGTGTTTAGATTTTGCTTTTGAATACTATTCTCAAAAATAAAATAAAATAAAATAAAATAAAATAAAATAAAATAAAATATAAAATAATAAAATAAAATAAAATAAAATATAAAATAATAAAATAAAATAAAAATAAAATAAAAATAAATAAAATAAAAATAAATAAAATAAAATAAAATATAAAATAAAATAAAATAAATAAAATAATAAAATAATAAAATAAAATAAAATAAAATAAAATAAATAAAATAAAATAAAATAAATAAAATAAAATAAAATAGGAAGTGAAACTCCTTGGAGAAGTGACTTCATGTAAGACAGGAAAAGGAAATAGGCAAAGTAAATCCAGGGTATTTTGTAGTGTCAGAATGTAAGGCAGTGCTCAAATGCATACATACCTACACATACCTACATATACATACATACATATATATACATACATATATACATACGCACATATACATAACTACACACACCCACACATACACACATACATCTTGATGGAGGTATATCAAAATAGATATAGAAGCCAACTGAAAGAACTCCCAATGGTCAGATCTGAACCAATTTGAGCAACAAAATAATTGAAGTAGCACTGGATTATGACATAGCGTATAAAATAAATATTTATGAGTCCATGCTGATATAAACAAATAATGGAATAAATTAGTAAACTTGATCCTAAAAGGTGAACATAACCTCCCATTCCTTATGTGCAGACTACACATAGATTGCTTCCTCTCACAGAGTACACTATGGAAAGGGGGCAAATAGGAGTAACAATGGTGGAGAAACCCGACAAAGTTTACCTCTGCCAAGTGATCTATATCAATAACAGTGGTCAGAAATCTGGTTCATAGTGTAGGAAAGACTGTAATGAAAATGACAATATATCTTCGTGTTCTTCCTCCCAGAAACCCATAACCCACTCTAGTCATGAGAAAAGCAGTAGACAAATCCAGCAGGGACATATCCTATAAAATACCTGAGTCTCTAAAACTGTCAAGGTCGTCAAAAACAAAGAACGCCTAAGAAAATGTCACAGCCCAAAGGAGCCTAAACAGCCTTGACAACTGAACATGATGTGGTATTCTGGATGACATTCTGTAACAGAAAAAGAATATTAGTTAAAATAAAATAATCTAAATAAATTGAAGACTTTATTTAATAAGTTAATATCAGCTTGCTAATGGGCACAAATGCACCACACTAATATAACTGTGTGTGTATACGTGGAGGGAGGCATATTGGAACTCTTTCTACTATCTGCTACATTTTTTTTTTCCTGTAAATTTAACACTATTTTTTTAAAGTCTATTTTTTTTAATTGATAGTCATCAAATACCCCACAAAGTTTAGAGTGTCAAAATTATAAGTAACTAGGAGGTATTCTGAATTGTGCCATCAGGTGATCACTGGTAATATTTGCCAGTACATTTGAGTTAAAATGTTGGTGTGACAGTCAAGAGTAAATGAGCAGTGAGGGGGAGACAGGGCTGTCAGACCACAGAACTGCTTTCAGGGATGACACGTGATCTTTCCTGCTGTTTCCTGCCTACAAGTTTACTATTCAATAGACTGTAAACTTCCCAAAAGCAAGTGTTCATTGTAATTCTTTGGGGAAGAACCCAGCACCGTGTTTTGCCCATATCAGACATCCAATACGTATTTTTAACGTGTGAAAATAAAATAAAAAAAAGAGTAATCATTATTTACCATGAAGTTGAAAAGAACAAAGATAGATATAGATATAAATATAATTATATAGATAGATAGATCCATCTTCTATTTTACATTTTGATAGGTCTGAGAGTAGGAATCACTCAGAAGGAATGTTTGGATTCATCTATCTGGATAAGTTAAATTATATTTTGTTTTAAAAATTACTTGTCTTCTAAGTAAATTTTAAACTCTAAAAACAGAATGAAACCAACAAAAATCTCTTGAAGGGAAGTCCTTTGTGGGGCATGTATGCACATCTAGTCAAGACTGCAATGTTTCAGATCGGTGCTTTACTGACAGTCTACAACATATACGTCTATAATATATTCTGTAGAATTCTGTACACATTCTGTGTACACACATAGGTACACATGTGTACATACACGTGTTTGCACGAATATTCATACTACAAAATGGTAATCGACAGCACCATTGCCAGCACTATCAGCAGGAAATAGTCTCATGAACATGATTATGATGGAAGATGGGAGCATACGGGATCAAGGGCTCCTGAGTCATAAATCAATGCTGGAACCTGGCATGATGTATACTTTGTGAATTCCTGTGCAAATTTAATTTATGCAGGCTCCACAGCCGTGTCTGTCAGATGGGAACAATGACTATTCCCATGCAGATGCCATATGTGAGTACTGAGTGGACTAAGTATCAAGGGCTGCACACATTGTCTTGTATAACAAGACTTGACAGGGTAGGATTTTTTTTAAAATTATATTGTGTGCCTTTTTTTGTTTCCTCAACACACTCAGAATATAGGAATGGGGTTGATGAAATAAAATTCTAGAAGGAATAGACTGGAAGCCTAAAACTTCTAAAAATCAGTATAAAAAGTAACTCATCAGCAATAATTTAGACATCATAATGTGTACTTCCTCTCTTTCCCCAAGTTTATGAGTAGAAAAAATAACCCCCAATTCACGAAGCCATGATGTTTAATGTCACTTCTTGCCAACCTGGCTACACGTTAGGAAAGAAACTGCCACAAAGTAGAATATGAAAAGTCTCAGAGGATGCTCCGCCCTGATTTGGAGCACACGTAGGATGGCTAGGCAGTGAGTCTATGATCTTGGTTAGTTCTTTATCAAAAGATAATTAAAAGCATTCAAACGTGAAAGCGTAAGTGTTCTGTAACTTCAGTTATATGATTTTTTTTCTCTTCTATTTGTAGCATTTTAAAGCTAAATTTAATAATGGTGAAAGTCAGCTGACACTAATTATGCTTTTTAAATCATGAACAATTTTCGGAGTTACTTCAGTGTCAGTCACGAACCCAGCTTAAGAATTAGTTTATATTATATTCGTGATAATGATTACCCCCATAGAGAGACATTTTACTTGGCATGAATATCTATGTCATATAAGGTTATAATGAAAAAGTGGGGCAGATATTTTTAGTAGAATTTTTACACTCCTAAGTAAAAATCAGTGCTGGATAGTTGTTTGACAAGGACATATTATCTATGCTGATTACCCAGCTGTTTTAAAGCACTTTAATATTCTGGTGAGTCCAATGAATATGAAGAGATTGACATACCTTACCCTGGATTTCAAAATGTATATGAATCTTCCTTTTTTTTTTTTTTCTGAATTGTAATCAAATTCAAACGGAAGTATCTCAACGTGGTGTGGCCAGTATTGAAATCTCTTCATTCATAACATTTTAAAATAACCTGTCTAAAGTTGACAACCTTTAATATTTTATGTAATGAGTTATCTGATTTCATAATTCATTAAAAACATATTTAGGTAAATAACTCATGCCAAGTGGGATATTGGAGAAGGGATGACGAGGGTAACTTTTTAGTACAGAGACATTTGAAATCGAGTTTTTGTGGGGAATCAAAATAAGCATAATTTAGAACCCCAGGAAGGCTGAGAGCTGGGAGGTACCAGGAACTTCGGAAGCAGGGGAGCAAAACAGACGCTGGGTTTCAAATGATCCACTTGAAGTATGGAAATTCCACACTCCACCTCCACACCACAGCAGATCCCACTTTCTAACATAGAACTGGAGATTTACGTTCTGGAGAGAGGTCGCCTTTAACTCTCAATGCCTTCTTCGTGTTGAAGTAAAGATTAATAACAAAGCAAGAGGTAGGAATCCAGTTTTATTTTTCCAGATAGCCTCAACAATATTTATGGGTATACCTGTCTCCTACTTAATTATGTTATCGTCTTCAAAATATATTACTTTCATGTATGTCTGGACTTGTGTCTGAACTATCTCTTATTCTGTTTTTTTTTTTCTGAGATATGTGCTTTGTTCCATATATATCTCTGTTCAATGATAATAAGCACTTTTTAGTACTATAGCTTTAAATGTATTTTAAATTTGATAAGTCATGCCCCTCCCTCACCAATTTTTCCAGGTTACTTAGCTACCTGCGGACCTGCTGTATGTCTATGCTGTGAATACGATAGATACATGCCCCACCAACACACGTACAGAAAGATTATTGAGAGATTTAAAACTTCCAATCATGTATTTAAATGACCTTGTACTTACAGATTAATTTTATTAGATTTTACATTTCAAAATAATCAGTGAGATAGCTATTCATCTTTTCAACTGCCATTTCCGTAGAGTTGCAAAGTCTTCTCTGTGGGATTCATCCATCTGCTTGGTTAACAACTTCCTAGATACTTTATAATTCTATTGCTTCACTATGTAGTATCTTGTGTTTTCTAAATTAAAATGATCATTACACAAAATTTGATAATTAAAGTATTGGAAATGTTTCTAATCTAATTAGTTAAAATTTGCTGTTGGTTGTTTCAGTTGGTTTTTCCAATTCAATAGGTGATCATATTGTCTTAAAGTGCCGGTAGTTCAATCTTTTTTACTCCAGGATGTAGAGGCCTTATTTGTTTTCCTTTTAACGCTGCCAGGAATAATTTTTGCACCCCACTAAATAGCATGGGAGATAGGGGACATTCTGCTATTTATGATTTTGAAGATAATGTCTCTAATGGGTCCCTGGTGAGTATATAATTGTGGTTCAGTTTTGTCTAACCTCTTGTCTCTCTGTCTATCTATCATGTATCATAAAATCTTTGCAAGCTAAAGGAGTTCATTTTTCCCATTCTTAGTTTTGTTGTGTAGTTTTTAATAAGGTATGAAACATTATCAGATAATCAGACTTTTTGGTTTTTGTGTGTATTTGTTCTTTTGCATTGATGGAAATATTATAAGATGTTCTTTTTAAATTAATCACAATTAATAAATTAATGTAATAAATTACATTTCTAATATTTATTTATTTATTTATGAGAGAGAGAGATGTGAGCAGGGGTAGAGATGCCGAAGGAGAGGGAGAAAGAGAATCACAAGCAGGCTCCACGCCCAGTGTGGGGCTGACAAGGGGCTCGATCTCCCAACTCTGAAATCATGACTTGAGCGAAAATCAAGAGTCAGATTCTTAATGGACTGAGCCACCCAGGTGCCCCTACATTCCTAATTTAAATCATCATGAAACTCCTAGAATAAACCTTAATTGATTTTAATCAATTTGTTTTAATTGTATTTCATTTCCTATTGTTATTTAGTTAACTTATATTTTACTTAATGATTTTTGTATCTATTCAGTATTGGAATTGTATTATATTCTATTGTTGTTACCCTTTATTAGGTCACACTAGATTCAAAACATAGAATTGGCAGCTGCAAAAAAAAAAAAAAAGGCAGCTGTAGTTCTTTTCTACTTTCTATCTTGCGTAATATAGGAATTAACTTTAAAATTAGTAATATTTACACATTAAGCCATCACGGTCTGGAGATTTTAGGGGCATTGACAGGTTTTCCAATACTGTTTCATTTTCTTTAATTGGTTTATTAAAAGTCTATAGGTAGCGGGCAGCCCAGGTGGCCCAGGGTGTGATCCCGGGTCCGGGATCGAGTTCCAGGACCCTCTGCTTCTCCCTCTGTCTGTGTCTCTGCCTCTCTCTTTCTGTCTTTCATGAATACATAAACAAGATCTTTAAAAAAAAATCTATAGGTAGCTTTGTGCCAGTTGTTGACATTACATTTGTTCCTAAAGCCTACTCATTTAACCCGGATTTCAAATTTATTAGCATTCAATTCGTGATAACATTGTCCTGTTTTGTTGATGCTCCTCTGTGTCTATAATGATTTCCTTTTTCTCATCCAACATTTCAAGTGCATCTTCTTCCTTCCTCCTTCCCTCCTTTTCCTCTTTCCTTTTCCTTTTTCTTTTTCTGTGTTCCCATGATCAATCTTGCTAGCACCAAAAATAAACTTAGTAGAGCAGCAGCAAGGATGAATCTCAAAACCTACACTGAGTAGTAGAAGCCAGATACAAAAAAAAAAAAAAAAAAAAGTATAGTTTTTAATAATTCCACTTATGTGGAATCCTAGAAAATACCAATGAATCTATACTTATAAAAAGCAGATCTGAGTTTTTCTGCTTTAAAACCTTATCTCAGATGGTTTGTTGCATTTCTTTCATGGTCATTGTATTGTTCAAATGTCGTATGACTTTGGCCTGTGAATGCATGTTATCGTGTGAGGCCCTTCCAGCATCCTGGGCATGTTTTAAGGGAAGAGAGAAGCAGAGAGCTAGGGCAAGAGTTTAGAGTGGCACAAGTCACCAAAGACCACTGGCATTTGCTGCAGTCCCATGCTGACGGACGTTTAGTGTTTGACTTTCAATTTTCCATGAAAATAAGTATTTTGTTTTTTTGTTTTTTTGTTTTTTTTTTAATTTTTAATTTTTTTTATTTTTTAATTAATTAATTATTTATTTATGATAGTCACAGAGAGAGAGAGAGAGAGAGAGAGAGAGGCAGAGACACAGGCAGAGGGAGAAGCAGGCTCCATGCACCGGGAGCCCGACATGGGACTCGATCCCGGGTCTCCAGGATCGCGCCCTGGGCCAAAGGCAGGCGCCAAACTGCTGCGCCACCCAGGGATCCCGAAAATAAGTATTTGTGAAGAAAATATCCTCCTTGGTATTTCACCCACTGGGGTTTTTGAAGGGGAGAGTAGAGGCATAAATGGGGCTTGTCCTGCTGGACTGGCCAACTATCTCCTCTTGGTTATGTTTCTATACCCTTTCTTCTACACCAGCACTCAGGGCAGGAGGTATTGTCCAGGGCAAAGCAGTACAGATTCCAGCACAGAATTTAAAAAACTTCTTACAAGCTATCAACCATTACTTCCAGCAGTCAGTATTTATTTTATTTACTTATTTATTCCTGTGCTATATAGATCCTAGAACGTTTGCGATGCAGGTAGGGACATGTCTGACTTACTCAGCATTAAAATTCCAATCTGATGCTAGAAGGCATCAGATCATTATGTGTTTAATGAATTACCAAAAATAACGTGAACCTACACTCTCTTCTTTATACCTCTCTGTGTGTATGTTTCTTCTGAGGCTACTACAATCCCAGGAGATAAGACATGATGGTATGTTGCTTATTCTCACAAATATGGTCATACTTATTTTCTGATAAAACAAAAGTATAAGTTAGTATCGTGACACAGCACGATTCCAAAAATAATATAACCTAAATTTAAATGATCAGAAAACAAGGAGCATAATGGAAAATTTCAGTCTATATAGCATGTGGATGAATGACATCTAGTCATTTTTCTCTGTATACAAAGCAGGAATAAATAGATCACATTCTACTATAGTATGGAATGTATCAGAATAGTCTATGTAATTATGTTAGATATCTATTAAGAGTATGCTTAGATTAACCATCAGTGAGCATCTTGGATAATCAAGGTTATGTATTAAGGCTAGTCTTGCTATAGGTTACTGAACAGATTTACCTACATTATACAGGTTACAGAAATAAGAAGTTTTTAACTGAGAGTAATTAGCCATAGCAGTTAAGCCATGGAATACACAGCATACAAAATCTAAAAGGAAATATGGTAAATGATAAATGTCTGTAGTATGTGCCAAGGAACTCCAAGATGGCCAACATTCAAATGGAGACTCTTCCTTATTTTACCTACGCTATAATCCCTTTTTATTATGTCCAGTCATCCAGGCAAGTCAGTTCATGCAGCAGCCTATTAGGAATATCTATGTGAATGAAAGAGAAAAGAACTGATTTGCACTTGGAGTCACGTAAGACCGCTCCCACCCCCAACAGCAGTAAGAGTCATCCCAGGTTGCCAGAGATACCTGCATCTGTAAACACTCAGAAAAAAGAAAAAGAAAGAAAAAGAAAAAGAAAAAAGAAAACACTCAGAAATATCAGTGAAGAAACTGGCTTTCTCCTGAATATGGGATGTAAGATTAAGTACTTGTGAAACTCATTACAAGAAAGAGTAAAAATGAAAGGCAAGAAAAAACTGAGTTGAAATATTTATTTTCTATGCGATATTATAACTTTTAAAATTAACAATAGGTCGTGACCACCCACATGTATAAAAACATTTATATAACAACACAATTTTAACTTTTTTAGAATGCATTTCAATACATTTACATAGTCATTTAAGTGGCCTGTCACTTTTTCTGTAACAAAGAAACTATAATGTTTTTCCTTAAATATATGTCCTTCATTTTAAAATAAATTCCTGTCAGTGAAATTATGGGGTAAGTCATTTTAAAATATTTAAGGCTTGCTGCACATTTCCAAATGTCCCTCTAGATTATGTGTGTCAGTTTGTATTTCCCAATACCTTGCATTATATACAGCAGTCTTGTTAGTGCTAGTGTTAGTGGAAAGTTGTGATAAAAATACTGAGCATTTCCAGATTAATTTATAATAGATATAAGTCCTTAGAATTCAAGTTCTTTTACCTTTTTATTATTTAACTCAGTACCCATTTGGAAATTATTATTTGCCCATCGTTTAAATACTGATCATTTCTGGAAAAAAAAAAAACAACAACAAGTGGATCTACTGATTTAAGATGCCCGTAAAGGTGCCCATTGCTTATTCAATGTATCATCAGGAAGTTCAGGCTGCCAATTTTTCTCTTATAATTTTAAGTTGCATTTGCTTTTCTTCGTGTTTTGGTCTTAGCGCCCATGCTGGCTTTAGAAGAGTGGCAGGAGGGTCTCCATTCCAGCCACTTCCATGGCTGTAAGTCCATCCTTCCAGTGACAGACCCCAGCAAGCCTTCTCATCCCTTTCCAAATGTCCTCCAGCTACCTAGGACTTAAAACTCCCTGCAAATTGGCCCCAACACACTTCTAGTGCCAGCGTGCTCCTGAGCCTCCAAAGGAAGATTTCAGGGCTAATGAGCATGCCCTGGGCCTGAGGGATGGTGAATGCACAGATGAAGGCAGGAAAGGGGACATTCTCACATGTGTGCAGTCAGCTGCTCATGGTTGTGGAAGAAGCCAGAGTGTAGAGCAGCATGGCTGTGCTGGGTGCCTGCTGGCAGGAGTCAAAGCTCTTCATCTTAAAATCTTATTGAACTTGTTCTATATAAACAACCATCTGAAAGTCAAAAACCAATAATATTGATACTTCTTTTCATATTTATGCTGTTTTGCCCATAGCTTAGAAAACCTCATGTAAAAGTATGAGTATATATTTGTTACTGAGAAACTATGTGATAATTCACATAGTGAATTATCCTATGTGATAGGATAGGATCCTATCCTATGTGATAAAGGATAATTTATTTTCCTTTTTTTTAATGTTTTATTTATTTATTTAAGAGACAGAAAGAGAGCACAAATGGGTGGAGGAGCAGAGGAGAAGGAGAATGAGAACCCAAAGCAAATTCCCTGCTGAGCACAGAGCCAGTCACAGGGCTCCATCCAGGGCTAGACATGGGGCTGGGTCCCAGGACTCCAAGATCATGACCTGAACAAGAGTCAGTTGCTTGACACATGGAGCCACCCAGGTGCCTCCCCACCCTCCTTTTTTAAGTTAGGCCTAGAAACACACATCCTATGATGTAAAAATTCATTTTTAAATCTTTAAATTTAAAAAGTGGGATGGACTAAATTTTGCTTGGACATGTAAAGTGAAATAAAGTGAAGAAGAAAAAGTAATCAACATCCAAAGGAGAAGGATTCATGGCAAAAGAAAATCAAATTGCATGAAAAGATCATTTTTCTAATGATGAGATAAAGTCCACAATGAAAATTTGATTATCTTCAAGTAGAATATTAAAACATACAAGACAACATCTCTTTCCATTGCTCAGCAACATTGATTCGAGTTCCAATAATAATGTCAGATGTTGACATTACTATATGTTACCAATGGGTGGTAAAAACAAAAATACCAGCTAATTAATTCCATTGGTTTACTAGCTATTTATAAATATATATATATACATTCTAAACTGAAATACTAATTTTTTGAATGCTCAGAATGGTTACAAAATTAATCACTTCTCAAGAATGACAATAAACTCCAAAAAATCCAACACAGAAACTATGCAGTTCAGTATACCTAACCACAATGAATAAAAATGGATTTTATCACCACAAAGATAAGAAAATTAAAAAAAATAATAAGGTAAAAAGATACACTCTCCTAAATAACACTTTGATTAATTTTGAGAGGAAATATTTGGGACTAAGTGATAAGTATTAAACATGTGAAGACAAGATTACTAATATATAAATATGTGGACTGTGTTCACTAAATTATGTCAAATTTGTGCCTGGGTCTGATTTTAAGAGCTATGGCACAGATGTAAGCTCTGTTGGAATCTTCTCTGGAATACATAGATTTTTTTTCTTTTTGAAATTCTTCTTTTATTTTCCTTTTTTTTTTTTGTAATTTTAATATAGCTGATACACAATGTTACATTATTTTCAGGTGTATAAAATGATTCAAGAATCTTATATGCTATGCTGTGCTCACCGTGAGTGTAGCTACCACTGATCACCATACAACGTGATTACAACACCACTGACTACATTCTCTATGCTGTGCCTTTTATTCCTATGACTTATTCCTTCCATAATTGGAAGTTTGATTTTTATGCTCCTCAGGATGCTACAAATGACACTATGGTGTGGCCTTTCTCAAGCCATCACTCTACAACTCTGGTGTCACATGATGAAGGTTAAGTAGAACCAATTGGTTCTATTAAAACATTGTGATGTTAATCATTTTCACAGAATCCAAGGATTTGGACTGGTACATATTAGTTACATGAAATAAAAAAGAAAAATTCTAGTCAAAAATCACATTTCTTCAAATCTTCCATCTTCCTGCCTTCCTAGTCATCTCTCCTTCTCCCCTCCCTTCCTTCCTCTTTCCTTCCTTCATTTCTTTGTTTCTCTCTGATAAAATTCAATGTGCTTTCTACAAACATTTGACATCTGATTTCATTTACATCCCTGTGTCTAACAGGATTATTTTGTGGTTCCTTTGAATCACATAAGTTCATCTTATTCCAACCCCCAGTAGATAGGATATAACTGTGTACCTGTTAGTTTTTGAAGCTTAAATGAAGAAAAGAATAAAAGTTTTTTCCCAAATAAGTTCAACTTTGTGACTTTCTAAAGAAATCTTCTCTTTTATAATTCTTGCTCACTTTAAATTCTATAACTCAGTGAAATATCTAACAAAAATTTCCCAAAATATTTACAGTATCTTTTACAAAAATGGTTTTAAATATTCTTGTTGAAATTTTATTAGATATGAATTAAACACAGGCTAAATAAATGACCCATCATTTGTGATCTTTAGTAAACTCTAGGCTTCACATCATAATCCATTCTTTCCCCCTTTAGAACTTAAAATTCTAAAAATATAATAATAGTAATTAATGACAATATTACTCTAAAACATCCTGTGTTTTATAAATATTGAATGTGGAAAGAAATCATTTTAATAATAAATTGCTGGTCATATATATTACACAGTATAAATCATAAAATATCAACTATTTTTTTGACATATGTATGAATTGATGCATAGAGAAGACTAGGTATTTGTTATCCAATTTGATAATCAAGATGAGGAGGTGGGTTTATAGCCTGTTGTCCTCTTTGTGTGTAATTACCTTTTTATCCCTAAATGGTCTTTCTTGATAATGCATTGCTGCTATACACTAAGTGCTGTTTTAAAACAGATCTGATGAGCTACTCAGCACTTTGATTTTCAAATGAAATAAATACGATTAAAAGAATTTCTGATATGTAAAAACTGTTACACATTTTGTATCCAAACATTAGATTTTGTTTGAAGCTAGCATTCAGACAAACATACCACAGATCTAGGAATAAGCATTCTCCCTCCATATACTCCATAGGCTTAGCCACCATCAGAAATAGGAGCCAACTGGGAATGTGTGGGCATGAGGAGATTTATTTTCATATTCCCAGAAGAGACAGCACATCTTGAACACTGTTCATGGACTACATTCCATGATATAGAGGGCAGTCAATGCACGTGAGTAAATAAAATGACCAGAAATGATAACATCTAAAAATACAACAAACTTTAAGGTTCACTCAGTTATACATTTTAATATAAACTCTATTATATCGTTTTTTGGTAAATATTCTATTTATTTATTTGAGAGAGAAAGAGGAAAAAGAATAAGCAGTGAGGAGGGGCAGAGGGAGAGGGAGGAGCAGACTCTGGTGAGCAGGAAGCCTCATGTGGGACTTGATCCCAGAACCCCGAGATCATGACCTGAGCAGAAGGCAGCCACTTACCAACTGAGTCACCCAGGCACCCTGTAAACTTTATATTATATCTTTATAAGAGATATATATGTATGAAATGTTATGTAGCCTAGTAGAGATAAAATTCTATCTTAAGGTATACTTGCTATTCTTTTTATGAATAAAGGGCTAATTATTACTATTTCAGAAATACTTACCTAAATCCCGAGCCTTTGAAAATATTTGTAATTCAACTTTAAAAATCTGAATTAGAGAATAAAAAAAAATCAAATTGAGAGCAGTAGATGTTTGAAATAAGATGGTTTCATTAAATGGAAAAATCACATAGAATTTAGGGAAGTACTTGTTGTGGTATAGCAGGACCATTCTTTTCAGAATTAAAAAAAAAAAGTTAGTTGGTACATTTGACGGAGAATTTATAGAAAATGAAAAGACCCAGAACAGCAAAAACATCACTGAGGGAAAGCTGAGCATTGGCAAAAGGTCAAGTGTGCCCAAGAGTTCATAATGAGATTAACGTGGCATCACACATTAGGGTCTAGCGACCAGAATCTGTAGAAATGATCCACAAGGAAGTGCAGCCAGCCCTATGGGCTTGGTGACGCATTTATCTTCATGCCTATCCCTTTTGAACTTCAGCAACAATTCTTGCCTTATTTAGAAGATGCAACCCATAAATTTAATCCTTTTCTAGACATTGGTTTCCTTTTTTATTCTCTGAGTCTTGCATTGTCTTGACTTCTTGCCACACATTCCTCTCCTCATTTCCTATTGCTATTGGCAGGACATTTTTCCTTCACTTCTGTTTAGTGTCTGAGGTCTTGTCACCTGGACAGTGCTAATCCTGGTAACCACTGCCTGACCTTCTGGTTAGATTTTTGAATGCTACTGATTCATGGATTTAGAGACACAGATATTGAAATGCTGTTCTGAATCTCTGAGGATAATCAGTGGCCTACCTCTCAGAGTTGTTTTTTATTTATTTTTTTATTTTTGTGGCATTATGAACTGAATGAACTCTATTCCTCTGCATTTTCCTATTACAGAGCTAAAGAACCCACCCTCCCCACCTGCTCTGCTATTCTACTCGACCTGGATCATTATCAGCCCTTTCCCATTTCGTGACATAAATCATGGTAAGTGGCATCTCTTAAAAAGCACTGAAAAGAAACTCTGACTTCTCTTGTATTTGGCTAATGTATCTGTTGAATAATGATGTATGATGAAATCAAGTAGCAAGGAAGAGCACAAATGAATGTGATGGATCAAGAAGGAAGAATACTTTTGAAAATAGCATTGTTAAAGGTAAATTCTATTTGTTCTCAATAAAAGTAATTTCTTGTTTTCTTTACTCTGTTGAGTTTTTCTGCATTTTCTCTTACCAGATAAGAATCAGCAATTTGCCCTTTATTTTTAGCTTTATGCAGCATAATGAATTAAATTATATTTTAAGTCACCAATTTGATTTAATCATAAATATATTATGAAACTTTAAAATATCACTATACTGAGCTAAAGCCTGATACATGCAAAACTATAGAAAGAAATGAAATAGGAGATTGAATGCAGAGAGTATCAAGACTCATAAATTTCTCTGAAATAATGCAGTAATAATGCATGGTATTCTGAATGAATCAGTAATTTGGTAATGATAACCAAAATCTAAGTAAATAACTGGACTCTCAGACTGAAAATAGTGAAGCTTAACTATTCACATCATATAGCTCTGGATGATGTTTCTTTGGCTTAATTATCAAGAAAGGATTCAGTTTTCAAACTGACATTAAAATTTATTTTAAAACTATGGTGCCAATTAGTAACTTTTAAAGTATAAGAAATATGTCCCCCTTTTAAAATAAGTTTTCTGAAGTTTTTGGTGCCAAGTAAAAAGAAAACAAAACATTTCTATTCTTTTCCTACGTTTTCACATAACCAGCTCTTATTTGGTTTAAGAAAGTTGATGACAAATATACAAATCAACTGGTTGGGCAAAATTAGGCTTATATACACCAAAATAGTTGGTCTAGTGCCTTCACATTTACATGTCTGAATCCCACCAAATAAATACTCTTAATCAATAGTAGTTTAAATAACTGGGCAAATGGGTGAGTGTAGAGATTCATAGAAATAAATTTCAGGCAGGGTAAACAGCAAATGATAACGATGTTGGTGGGTATAATCCAGCACTTTTGAATACTTCTTAAGAATAAGGCATTGTTCTCTACAGAGACTAAATAATTTAATCCTGACAATACCTCAGGAGCCGGAGTACCTTTCGCATTTTCCAGAGGCAAAATAGAGGTGGTTAAAACTGATTAGGTAACTTGTCCATGGTTATGTTAGACAGCTGGATTGCCTACCCAACCTAATTTCAGGAATAAAGGATCTAAAGAGTTATAGTTTTAGGAACTGGATGTGTATACTGTTTCACAAACTCAAAGCAGAGATTATGGGAGAGACAAAGGGTGTGAAATTACAGAATAGCCAAAATGAAGGCAAAGGGAAACAGTGGATTCTTTTTTTAAAGGGTTTTATTTGTCTATTTGGGGGTAGGGGGGAGAGAAAGAGAGAATGTGCACCAGCAGGAGGAGGGGCACAGGGAGAGGGAGAGGCAGAGACTCCTAGGCAGACTCCATGCTGAGCACAGAGCCCGAGGGGGACAGATCTCAAGACCCAAGAGATCATGATCTGAGCCGAATCAGGAGTCTGATGCTTACCAACTGAGCCACCCAGGCACCCTGGTAAACAGTAGATTCTGTTCCTAGAGAAACACACTGACCAGGGCTAAATAGTGGGTGACTGACAGGGTTACCGAGGGCTGGTCAGGGCCTCCACAAACAAGTCTAAGTTGGAATCCGGAAAGGTCATTTTGCCCAGTGCAGATATAGGCCCAGGGAGGACACAGAGGGTGAGGGTGGAATGGAGCTCAAGCTGTATATCAGCCCCTATACTCCACATACCTCCATCAACCAGGTGTCCTCCAGAAAAGCTGAGAGCTAGGCACAGGGGCCTGAGGAAAGAAAGATGTTGAGCATCAGAAGGAGAAGAAGAAAAATGTCAAGAAAAGTGGCTTTCCTCTGTGGAGAGTGGTGCTGACCAGCTAGCTACCTTCAGCCTTAGAGCAGTCATGGTTATTTCCAGAATCTGACCTGAGCAGGCTGTGATATCATCCCCTGGGTGAGAGGGAAAGACAGCTGGAGAAGGTTAGGACAGGAAAACAGCAGGGCATTATGACCAGAAGGTGTGCTCTCTGCTGGACTCTTCTTATTTTGCCACATTTCTATTTTCTTTACAACTAAATATCAATCTCCTTATTCACAATTTGTCTTTCTAGCTATTATTAACATCTATCCAGTTCTTTCCAACTCTATCCTAAAAATCTACCTGGGATGAATTATTCTTAGTACTTTTTTCAGCATCCAAATTCAGAAGAGTGCCTATCTTTCAGATATGTAGATTCTAATGTATATTTAAACAACCTATGCTATTATTCAAAGTAAAAATCCTATTTTGAGTGACTTTAGAAGTCCTGTAAGAAAATTCTGATTTCTTCTGATGCTCAGATTAGTCTGAATACCATTCATGAAATACTTTAAAGTGTACTTGCTGTCACCTAAAAAAGCACTTTATTTCTAACTGTAACATTAAAATTTTTCTAGAACAGTACAATTATGAAAACTTTCACAAATTCCATTGATGTATATACACTGAAAAAATAATAAATTAAATAAATACTTATTAAATGACTAAGCCAAATATAATACTTAATAATGACTTGACAATTAACTTTGAAAACCACACCAGTCAGGTGTAGTTTTGCTTTCAGGTAGGGAAGCCTATAATGAAATAGGGCTAAATTACTCCTGGAATGAGCCCAATTCAATATCTTGTTGATCTCAAAGATAATCTGTTGCTCTAATTAAATTCATGAGTTATAAATTAAAAGTTGGTACAAATAGCATCAAAGAAGTTGATAATACAAAGAGAGAAGGGGAATTAGAAATAGGAGAAAAATTATGAATCTTGCTGGAGAAAACAGAATGACAATGAGGAAGGTGATCACTTTGCTATTTATTACTGTGGATGCTAACTTAGTACAAGAAAGAAAAAATATCAATAAATTGAAAATACAAACACACATTTGGGTGACTTGAAGTGTTTGAGGAAATATCTTAAATATTATTAGAACAACAAACTGTATATTTAGTTAAATAAAGTTATCTTGAAGAAACTAGAAATGATTTCTTTAGTGAAGAATATATTGAAAAAATAAAACCTTTGAAACACAATATACCTATTTTGAAAA
Organism: Vulpes vulpes; assembly: GCF_048418805.1. Lineage (NCBI taxonomy): Eukaryota > Metazoa > Chordata > Mammalia > Carnivora > Canidae > Vulpes > Vulpes vulpes. The sequence goes on from NC_132784.1 coordinate 135,645,612, forward strand.
TGATATCCTTGTAAATTAAAACTCAGCAAAAACAAATAAAAATAATTTCACAAGCTTTTTGATCAGTCAAATATTACAACTTAGATCATAATTTTCCAACCTTCAGATTTGCTTAAAATAATCTTAGAATTTTTCCAAAGAAAATTATTGGAAACTATGTTAAGTTGCTGCAATAGAATGAAGATTTGGTCTCCCTCCCCCCATTCATATGTGAAATCCTAACCCCTACTGTGATGGGATTTGGAGATAGGGGGTCTTTGGGAGATGATAATGGTAATGAGGGTGGAGCCCTCATTAATAGGATTCCTAAAAAAAATAAATAATAAATAATAATAGGATTCCTGCCCTTGTAAGAAACCTAAGAGCTCCCTTGGTCCCTTCTGCCTGTGAGGACACAGCAAGAGGACAATCTTCTCAGGACAAGGAAGCCGGCTCCCACCACACACTGACTCTGCCAGAGCTGATCTTGGACTTTTAACCCCCAGAACTGTGAGAAATAAATTTCTGTTGTTTCATAAGCCACCTGATCTATGGTATTTTGTTATAAAAGCCCAGAGGGGCTAAGACAGTAGCCATATAAGTTAGCATTAGCTAAAGCCTGGTGTGGCCAACAGTCAAAACAACTATGGTAGTTAATTTTTCTGTCATTTACAATATGAGCAGGAAGCAACTGAGGGCAAGTTTGATTTTGCTCCATGGAATACTAAAAAAAAAAAACAGCTTCCTACATTTCTTCCCACTTTCTTCTCCCCCTTACCTTGAGTTTGGGCTGCTTTTTATCAGTTTAAGCTTAAGGTTTCATATCCACATTCCAAGCAGCATTAAGAACACTCTTGGAAATTACACACAGAACTTCACTTTCCACTAGTCATGACTTAGTCACAGGCCATGCATAGCCATAAGAAAAACTTACAAAAAAAAAAATTGCTGTGGAGTGCCATATGCCACCTCAACATTTGGTTTGATAGGCAAAGAAATACCCAGAGAACTTAGAGGTCAATGAAATATATATTTGGAAATTTTAATCTGTTCCTCTTCTTTTCTGTAGATAAGAAGACATGCAGATGGTCAACAGACACATGACAAGATGCTCAACATCACTGAACATCAGGAAAATTGAAAATCAAAAACCACAGTAAGATATGACTTTATACCTGTAGAAAGGGCTAGAATCAAAAACAAGAAATAACAAGTGTTGGCGAGGATGTGGAGATAAAAGAACCCTCGTACCCATTTTGTGGGAATGTAGATTGGTACAGCCACTGTGGAAAACAGTATGGAGGTTCCTCAGAAAATTTAAAAAACGGAACTACCATGTGATCCAATAATTTCTCTATTGGGCATTTACCCAAAGAAAAACAAAAACACTAATTTGAAAACATATGTGTACCGTGGCAGTGTTATTTACAATAGTCTAGATGTGGAAGCAACCTCAGTGTCCACTGATAGATGAATGGATAAGGAATGTGTAATTATCTCTTTATCGATCGATCATCTATCATCTATCTATACAATAGGATATTTGACTTCCATAAAAAACAGATGATATTGTGCCATGTGTAACAACATGAATGGATTTAAAGAGTATTATGCTAAGTGAAATAAGTTAGACAGAGAGACCACAAAATTTCACTCACATGTAGAATCTAAAAAAATTAAAAAAAAAAAAAAAAGCAAAAAAGCAAAATCAGATCTGTAAATAGAAAGAACAAACTAGTGGTTGCCAGGAAGGGCATAATGGGTGTCAGGGAGTGGGAGATTCGGAGTGAATAAGTCATGACAATAGAAGGCACACTATAAGGAATAGAGCCAGTGGTGTTGTAACAGTAATGTATGGTGACAACTGGAGCTACACATGCGGTGATCGTAGCTTAACATATAAACTTGTGGAATCACTATGTTGAACACCTGAAACTAATGTAACATTGGACGTCAAACACATTCAAATAAAAAGATTTAAAAATGAGAATATTTGGCTTGAGCAGTGATCTTTGGATTTGAAAAGTCAAAAGAGAAAGATGTTCTCCAAAATCATTGTTTAACAGATAGTTCTGTGTTATAGCATTCACAAAATAAATATATCTCATTTTAGTTTCTTTTCTCTGGAAAGCTATTCTCTTATTCTAGAGATGGATATATTTTTAATAAATAGAATTCGCTTCATGACATTGGTTTTGAGGTTAAATTACACTCTTCAGATTGTTAGAAAATACCGTTAGGATTTAGTTGATCAAATTTAACCCAATTATGGCCACATACGTCAAACCTAGATATTTACATGTCAGATGAAGATAGTCTTTAATTGAAAGAATTTTACAGCTAGCAATTCTTACTTTACTTGGCATGTTAACAGAATTCAGCAGAGATAATCCATCTCTCAGACAACAGAGCATAATCTTAAGAACATTGTTTCTACTTCTTATAAATCAGCAAATGGGTTATTGTATTCATTTTTCTTTTTCTTTTATTTTTAAAAGTATGTAAATAACCAGCTGTCTTGTTTGCTCAGAGTGGGGCCTTGTATAGCCTAGCATCCCAGGATACATCTTATGGGGCCAGCTGCTCTGTTTCATAGCTTCTGTTTGGTTGAAGCTAACTGGCCTCTTAAAAGAAGATTCTCTTCTCTTAGAGATTGGAGTGCTTATCTATTAACGGATGAGCTGCAGCTTTGTTCCACATCCTTTTGACATGGGCACAAGCTGATGAAGCGGCTTCAGCCTAGAGCAGAGGGACAACGGTGCTTGTCAATTTCTGCCGGGGACAAATGTGTCCCTTCTACTTCTTTTTATTGACTGGGGAAGTCAGGAGGCTAGCACTGATGTCAGTAAGCTGGAGAAGTGTCTTTCTACCCTGGTGAGGGGCAAAGAATAATTTGGCATCACAACACAGCAGGGTCTATCTTCTAGACATCACTTTTGCTTTCTTCCTCCCCTCACAGGGCATATGCACTCCCTCATCGAAAGCATCAAGCCCAAATCCTAATAACATCGTCCATCACAGCCATGTAGCCGTCTCTGCGTCTGGGCTGGAGCTGTGTCTTCTTGATGAGGAGACCTATGAACTAAAACCAAGTTAAATGCCTCCCCACACTCTCCGTATTCAGTGGAGTAACAAGAAACAATGGAACTGCGATAAAAACTCTCATCAGAAAAGAGAACAATTGGAAGCAGCCAGCTATCCCTGGTCTGTAGTAATCCCCTAAACCTGCTGGATGGATATTTTGAGAAGCTCTTACGTTTAGGATGGATGTTGTTTAGGCCTCTTCCTCTACAGCCATTGGCTCTACTTTTGGAGATGTCCTTCCTTTTCACCATCTTATTTTGCTGTGTCTGAGAAGGTCTTTGAGAATCTGCCCTCTGTGGGGACTGGATAGACTTCTCAGTGTGTTTGTTGTCCTTTCAAATTTGGAGAATCAATGCTACTTTATGTTCTGAATAGCCAAACTCTCTTGGGGTCATGCTGATGGGAGGTTGGAAATACAACTCTCATAAACTTAGTTGTCTTCTCAATCTTCTCTGGAAGAGGAAGAAAATATTTTTGAATATATTAAAATATTTTTTTAAATAATTTTGAATATATATATCATATATATATAACCTTTGATAAACTCAATAGCTATTTCTATCTGCTTTTTATATTTCATTTTTATATGTGACTGGGGTTTGCTTATTAGAAATGATATTTGAAAAACACTTAGAAATTCAATCTTGCAGCTGATGATCCCTATATTCACCATTCCGGACCAAATGGTCATTAAGCCTCCATAAGAACAAAAGCAATATATGGGGTCTTACGGCCTAATGAATCTGTTCACTGATTTTTCTACTCATCAGCTACTGGAATATAAATCTATCTTCCAGTAGTTTCCAGGTACCATTCTTCCTTCGGTCAACACACATTACCACACAATAAATACAAGCCATCTTATAAGCCATCAACATATATCATATCTCAGCGTATCTCCTGCTGTGAGCCAATAATATTGCCTGAAAAAAAATCTCTGGTTACTAAAACTATATTTTCACACAGCATAGTCCCCTCTTTGTTCTCCTTTCAGTGTGCTCTATTTAATTTGTGTTTTGTCTTTTAAAATGTGCCTCACAAACTAATTGCAGATGTCTAGGCATCCTTAGGGTCGCTGTAGAATTGAATAGGGCTGCTATTCCCTTCATTTTAAATAATTGCTCTTTTATATTTTGAAGATTATGTATTTGCTCATTTTCCAGGTGTATTCTGAATTGATTTTTGTAAAGGAATCATCTAAATCCTCTATTATTTAATTAGTCATTTAACACAGTTGCTATATATCCTTGCTACTACTTATGCCTTTTATATATTTTTTTCCAAATGATTGATAAAATTTTGAAAAGGACATAGCCAAGGATAAAGCCAGTGGCACCCTACTGGAAACCACCTTTACACATTGACATCCATCCATTAATCATTTCTTTGGGTTGAGTTTTTCAATCAGCTACTAATCCATCACTTTGATCTTGCACTTTTCTAAATCTTGTCCACAAATGCCTAGTCTGACATGATTTGTTCTTTGTGGGTCTATATTCACCTCCTCCTCTAAGGAATCATCTTTCAACTTTAATGATGTGTTCCTTAGAAAGGAAGGCAATATTATGCTACACAGCAGCAGTAAGCAGAATCTTCATCCAACTTTTCAAAGTGTAATAATTATTTGTCAAACTTCAAACTTCTAGAACTTCTAAGTTTTACCAAGTTTCTCCAAATGTCTTCAAGAATATGTCTGTGAACTCATTTTCAAATTAGCTGAGAATCTTGGGTATTAATCCATCTGCTTTAGTAGACATACCAAATAGCTATGTGTGTTCCTAAAATTCTCTTCACCTATCCCAGTTCTCATATCTTTTTTCTTTTACTAGTCTTCTTCCTATTTGTCTATGTCTAAGACTAATTCTAGAAACTGTACCCTCACTTCCTCATTGTGGTTCATCTATTATAACAAACCCCAGACCAAGTGTTTTCTAGTCATTGCTGAAAACTCAGCAATGTTTATTATTTATTAATGTTTATTTACTTATGTTTATTTAAAACATCCATAATTTTTACCTCGTCTCTCGTATAGTTAATTTGCTGAAATTAGGTTAAACTAGGAGAGTGGGTGCTTTATGGTTTAGATGTTACAATGTTTCCATTACATTTAAGAAGGAAAAACAGGACTTGCCATGGAAAGAACCCTGAATGTGGGTTCAGATATGAAAGGTCATAGGACTCACCCCAAAACTTTCTAGTTCTCTGGTTAGGGGAGCCATACAGTTCTTTAACTTATAGTTTGTTCTATAAGACTATGAATTTTTTTCTAGTATGGAATGCTGTACCAATGATTAAACTATGTAAACTACCTTGAAGTCCTGTGCAAATGGGGAATATTAAGGGTCCTGTTATTGTTATTACTTAGTAATATAAAGTTGACATAAGAAGGAGGGATAGAAAAGGAGAAATGAAAGCAGCATGTTGAAAACTGAGAGCAGAAATGGATTATATATATGCTGAGATTGTGTGTCATGGAGTTAGCCCATGTATGTGATTAAAGCCTGAGAAATAGTCTATATGTCCTTCTTTAATAACTAAAATATATTAATTATAAAAAAATGAATCAATAATGGCATAAATTAAGTGGGGAACTTAGAAATTTTTTTGTAGTGCTGTCACCACTTGACATTTGAGAAAATTTTAGCAGGTTTTTCTTTTTTTAATTTCATAGATCACATTTTAAATATTTTTGTAGTTTTCTAAATTTAGAAAGTTTAATTGAATTCCATATTAAAAATATTTGTGATGTGAAATTGGGGATATTTTTCTTTCAATCACTAGTTTTTAAATAATTGACATTGAATTAACTTTACAGTGAAAATCATAAGTTATTGAACTGGCTGAGGGCATAGATTTATTAAATTCCTTTGTGTCAAAACTTAATTACTTATAGGTATGACGACTTGTAACTGTTTTAAAGTATGAAGTCACAGACATTTTATCCATTAAGTTTTATTTTAATTAAGATATTCATTTGGGACCTAAATTATATGTATTTATTTTTCAGAAAGAAACACACCTATAAAATTTGTTTTACCTGTTTATGTATTTTTTTTATAATCCTTTAGTAGTTTATGTGCTTTAAGAATGGGGAGAATCACTATCATTAGTATTTCAACACATTTGTGACATCAGAAGATAAAATAACAATGAATACAATAATATCTTTAACCTAGTGTTCATTTTAAATTAATGGCTAGTTTATAATTAATAATATTTAAAGAACTAGTTATTTCTAAAGTGGAAAATGTACTTTAATTTCAAAGGCATTTAAACTATTTAAATGGGCCTCATTACAAAGTTAATCACCTTTCTAAAATATTGCAGCATAGATGAGTTTTAATTCTGAGGTTCCTATAATTCCATTTAAATCAGCATTATTGTACTGTGCTATGATGATACTTCATCACTTCATCATAATTATTTGATTTACTCAAATTAAAGTCTTGTCATGGGTTTAAGACACAGTAATATACATCAAAGTATCATCCATGTAACCAATAAAACTCTACTCAATGTTAGTTATTTTTGCCAGATTCAAACATTTCCTTCAGAACAGCCACTCAAAGGGATAGGCAACAGTGATGCCCAACATTTTTTTGTGTAAGTGCAGAAAAAAACAAAAGACATAATTACAGTTATGTGTATGCATGCATGTTCACCACGCTTATGTGTCCCTTAGCTTAGGACTAATTGTACATAAATGTACTTATTTTTTTTTCCCTTCCACACTATGGGGGGAGCTTACCAAACCTCTTCATCTTACTTCCCTTCTCAGAAGATAAAGGTACAAAGATAGTTATTTTCAATTTTCTTTGTTCCCTCTCTCCTCCCCAAAGATGGACAAAATTCGGTGGGATGATTAGTGGAGGTAAAATAGTGCTGAGAGGTCCTTTTTTCAGAGCAGTGCATAAATCCTCTCCCACGTGGAAGTGACTTCCCAATTCAGTTATTTGTTCTACACAGTTTTATGAAGCCACATATCTAAGCCCCATTCTCCAATTAACTGTACTGTTAATTAAGCTGATATTTTGGTCTGTTTTTATGATCCCTATATCTTATATTTCAATTGATTCCAAACTATTAGTAGAAAGAAGGAAGAATGTAATTAATTGGTTTTTCTAAATCTCACCTGTTGACAAAGATATGTTCCCTCGCCCTCCACACTTTTAAAATTTCTGATTGAGAGATGGGTAAGTAACTATATGCAGCCCTACTAGGAATTTATTTACCAGAGAATTTGAGTAGAAAAGTCTTTCATTGCTGTTTTTGTGAAGTTTAGTAGTTGTGGGTTTCCAGTGGAGCAGGGCTTACCTGGGAGAAACTAAACACGCAGAAACCCAATGAACACAGGTGGAAGCCACGTAGACTTCTGTTGTTGTTTTCACTTACATAAGCAGATAAATTTCCAAGCTTCTTTAGACAAGCTTGAATTGGATTTCTATATTTTGCAACAAAGAGAGTATATTTAAAAGAGGTAACTGTGAGTTAGGATGCAAATACCAGAACATGAAATTGGCTGTGTTGAAGGGAATCCCGGATGATGAGGATGTCTCTATTTCCAGCTAAATAATTGCAAATTCATGTTATGCAGTAGGAAAACATCTAGTTACCTACTGTGTTCAGTTCCACGAGACTATTGAGCACTGAGTGTCATTATGGAATACTCTTTTTGTTAAAAAAAGAACTCCACTGAGAAATAAATCATGTAATATACAACTTGTTCATTTAAAGTACAACTCACTATATAACTATTATATTTCAGTATATTTACAGTTATGTGATCATAACCATAATCTAATTTTAGAAATTTCACCATTCTCCTCCAAAATAGTCGCAATTATTAGCGATCAAGCTCCATCTCTCCCCAATACATGCCACAGCCCAGACCTTGCAATCATTAGGTTGCTTTCCATTTCTATAGATTTGCTTACTTTGGCCATCTCATATAAATAGAATAATATTTCAAGTCATTTATGCTGTAGTGTGTTTCTTTTTGTTGCCTAATGTTCTTTTTGTTATATTGTATGGATTATACTACATACTATATTTATCTGTCCACCAACTGATGGCATTTGATTTGTTTTGCTTCTTGCATATTACAAATAATGCTACTATGAACAAATTATATGTGGACATTTTTACATTTCTCTTGGATATATAATTAGGAGTGGAATTTCTAAATCCTATTGTAATATAATATATCAGCAACATAGAAGAGTTCCAACTTCTTCACATGTACTCTAACTTTTCTTATCTTTTTTATTATATTGTATATGTTATATTCATCCTACTATGTATGCAATAGTGTCCTCTGATTTTGACTTGCATTGCACTAAGAGCTAATGATGTTGAACATCTTTTTTTTTAATAAATTTTATTTATTTATTCATGAGAGACAGAGTGAGAGAGAGGCAGAGACACAGGCAGAGGGAGAAGCAGGCTCCATGCAGGGAGCCCGACGTAGGACTCAACCCCAGGTCTCCAGGATCAGGCTCTGGGCTGAAGGGGGCGCTAAACCGCTGAGCCACGGGGGCTGCCCAAGATGTTGAGCATCTTAAAGTGCTTATTGACCATTTGTATATCTTCTTTAGAGAAGTATCTATTCAGATCCTTTGACTAACTTCTATTTTCAATATTTTAATTGTTTAGCTGTAAGAGCTTTAAAAAAAAAATATATATATATATATATATATATTCAGAGGCTAAGTCCCTTATCCACATATTATTTGCAATATATCAGACAGATATGATTTGCAAATATGAAGGTAAATATAAGAGAGATGTTTAATATTTTTATCATTTGAAAAGATAATTGAGTATAAAGAAAAAAATTGTAACTTATGTAGTAACATAAATATATGAGATGTATAGTTGTATAAAATTTGGAAATAAAACAAAACATGAAATAGACAAAATAAAAATATAACATTGTTTGTTTCTCTCACTATAGGTGAAGTGTATATTTTTTGAAGGAATACTGTGATAAGCTATATAATTTAAATCCTAGAAAATCTTCTTAAAATATCTATAATGAGTAACACAATAGTGGATATAATGGAGTTATACAAAAACACCAATTTAATCTCCAAAAGGTAGGAAGAGGGACATATGGGTGAAAGGGCAGATGAGACAAATAGAAAACGATAAACATGATAGTAGATTAAAATTCAACCATACTGTAGTATCTTATTGAAATTGGTATTGAAATCTTAATTTTTAATAAAAAGGACTCAGAGTAGTTTAATAAAAAAAAAACCCTCAGAAACCCATTTACAGTATAAATGTGAGAATGTTTACATTTTGTTTTTGTTTCTCAAAATGCATACTGATGTGTATGGACATGAAATAATGTATGTCTTTTATTTACCTTACGATGCTTCATCCAAAAAGGGGGGGGGGGTGATAAAGTAAAGAGAGAAAAGAAAATGAAAAAATGAGAAAGAAGGCAAATTAAATACATGTTGTGATAAATTGAGTTCTAGGGTCCAGAGATGAAAATGTGGGTGAGTTTAATGCTGCTTCTGTGTATGTCTAAATATTTTTTTTGTAATAAAACACAATACATAATTATAAAATTTGATTTTTTTTATTTTGGCCTTAGCAGTGTCACACATTACAAATTATTTCTCAAAAGTTAAAGTAAGTGCCAGCTAAGCCAGTAGGGACTAGAAAGCACAGCTGGGATTCCAATGGGTTACCGTCCTGGGGCATCCCCCGGTGACACCACTGAACATTTCCTCCACCTTAGAACCCACTGAGGGAGGAGAGGGACACTGACTATATGCCATTTTCTCTGGTGACTGAAGAAGAAGAAAACCTGTTACTCTCTGGCTGTGTGGTCTCAGAGTGAGAGCTCCTCAGATCAGGAGAGGTCAGCCTGAGTGTAGTGCTGGCTTCCAAGAAGGCTGAGCAGAGCTGAGATCAAATCATTCCTGTGACTATATTACATTGTAATTTTATGAATATTAGCAAAGGGTGAGGGGCTTTTTTTTTTTCACTCAATCTGAGTAGAATTTTCTGATATTGCACACAAACTTTCCTAAGTGATACTTATTTAGAGACCTGTTCTAGGGAAGCCCAGTTGACTGACCAAGGGAACCCTTCCAAACCTTTGGTTGTGTAAATTATGGATGTTTGTGGATGAGTGCTGTGTGTTGATTCCACTGTCTGCAATTTACAAATAGCTTCCTTTTTTATTTTTGTTTTATTTATTTATTTTTATTTTTGTTTTGTTTTCTCTTTAATGGCAGCCCTCCTGTTTTCTTTTCATGCTGCATGCTGGATGTGCTTGAGGATGTAGTCAAATTTATTGCTAGCTTAATCGTTAGAACTTAAGCACTGATATGTGGAACTAAAGAATAACTAGCACCCAGAGGGAGAACACACACACACACACACACACACACGGAGTAAAATTTCTTTTTATGAGCAGGATATGTTTGAAATTGTATGTACATAGAAATGGATGCAAATGGAGATTTGTTGACTCTTATGTCTCTCTATTCCCTATCACAGAGGTGAGTCAGGAAATGAGTCTTGATCCAACAGAAAAGTCCATCTTTCTAAACAAAGTGACAAGTATTGACACCCTAAAAGGTCCTTTTCTTTCTTTCTTTTTTTTTTCTTTTTTTTCTGGGAGCTTCAAGAGCTCTGTAGAAAAGATCCCTCTTTTGTGAGGATTTCTAACCTGATCGAATATGAGTATATGATTCCTGGTGGTTATGATACTATGCTTGCTTTAAAGAAGGAACATATGTGAGCCAGTGAGAGGATGCATCCCTCTAGATGTGTAGAAACTCCTCTTTCCACAATTCCTGAATCCAAATATCCAGGTATTCTGGCTCACTTTATGGCTTACTGCCAATTAAACTGAGATTTTCACTTGCTACAGATTAACATCAAAACTATACGAGCATTTTCCGGAAAGACTAAAGAAGAGAGTCCAAAAAGAGGGACATCAGAAAAGCCTGAGTATAGAAGTGAGATTGTAATGCTGCAATGTCTGGAGGCTGAAAGTAGAATCCCTTCCCTCTCGGCATCCCTTTCAGTTTCCAGAGTGCCAACAGCCAGTATTATTGAGTTAAGGACAAATGGGGCTATGCAGGGCTAGGAAGGGGACCATGGAATCCCAAAAATGCTGAAGTGTAAGGAAACCAGAGATAAGCCAGATCACTCTACCCTAGGTGTGAGTAGGGAGTATGTCCTTTTTATGACAATCATCTGTGACCAACAAAGAATAACCAAATCCCAAAGAAGAAGTAAGGCATTAAAGATATTATCACTAGTCCTTACTCAGTGGTGATCTTGGTAGATAATGTTAAAAGGACTTAGGATCCCTGGTTTTCTTCCAATAAAAGACCAACCCTACAAGCCCCCAGTGACAACCATATCAGGACCCTTCTCACTCCTGAGAGCTTTCTCTGTATCTTTACTTAATAAACCTCACTTTACTCATTCTCCGTTGTGCATGAGATTCATTCTTCGACTCCATGACACAAATCAAGCTCTCCCATATCATTATGATCCCAGGTGGAAGACTAGATAGAGTTCTTTTCTGAGTAAATTGAACAGGTCAAAATAAGTACCCACAGGATCCACATATGACTGCATCTAGCCCATCATACTATTGTTTGTGAACCCTATGAAAACAGAATTCCAAATAGAGCTTTACAAATACCTCACCCTTTAATTGCTAATGAAAAGATAAGGATCCATAGGCATTTAAAGAAATATGCTAATACCAGAGAGAGAGAGACACTTCTTTAAAAGAAAGAGAAGAGGGTAGAGAAATAGAATTCAAAACAATTAAAATTTAATAAGAATTTTGGGGATGGGGATCCCTGGGTGGCGCAGCGGTTTGGCGCCTGCCTTTGGCCCAGGGCGCGATCCTGGAGACCCGGGATCGAATCCCACATCAGGCTCCCGGTGCATGGAGCCTGCTTCTCCCTCCGCCTGTGTCTCTGCCTCTCTCTCTCTCTGTGACTATCATAAATAAATAAAAAAAAAAAATTAAAAAAAAAAAAAAAAAAAAAGAATTTTGGGGATGCTTGGGTGGCTCAGTCAGTTAAGTGTCTGACTTGATTTCAGTTCAGGTCATGATCTCAGGGTCATAAGATTCCTTGATTTCAGAGCCTCCTTGTTCCTCTGTCTCCGTCTGTCTGTGCTCTCTCTCTCCCCCTCTCTCTTTCTCTCAAATAAATAAATAAAATCTTTAAACAATAAAATAAAATTTAGGGAGACTTTTAAAAATTTATGTCTAAAAGTAATTAGTAAGATTGGGATATACCTATGAAATATCCTTGTAGGAATAGAGCTAAAGAGTAAAGAGATAAAAAGATCAGTGTTAGAAGATAAACTTGGAAGTTCATACCCTTGAATGTAAAGAAAAAGAAAAAAAAAGGCAGTTTCCTAAAACTGAAGGAAATGAGTTACCTAATAGAAGATGTCTAGTGGAATGCAAAAGGATGCATATCAAAGACATATTCGCTTACACATGCATGTACACACACCAGGAATTTTCAGAGAAAATTCTATCAAAGTGATAAAATAGATCACTTAGGATGAAATAGAAATCAGAGTGACACCAAATTGTATGATAGCAGTACTGGGAGCTGGAAGCCAATGAATCAGTTCTTTTAAAATTCTAATGGAAAATTATTTCCAAATTATCAATCAAGAGTGAGGCAGGTTAGGGTTCCCATGAACCCTCTTCAATAAGTTTTTAAACAATGGTGTAGATAAACACGAAGACGGACCTGAGAAACAAGAGATATAGCACAGGGCAGAGCAGAGGAGGGAGGGAGGGAAATCATGGTGAAGTCCCTGATGGCAGCTGTGCCAACAGTCTCTCCAGAAGGAATGTTCTCAAGAAAGTGTAAAGGGCATAGGGATGTGCATGATCAGTTTAAGAGGAGGTCTTGGTATTTAGTGTGTATTTGGAAATAACGACCTATATGTATGAAGATTACAAGGTAAACTTTAAAACATAAGACTATTACGTCCATGAGAAATCAATGTACAAAATAGGAAATGTAATAATAGTACACAAAATAATGAAGTAACCACTGGAAAGCTAAAACTGACAATAGGAGAATTGAATAGGGTAGAATTAAAACATAAATAAATAGAATCGTCTTCTATAAAAAATGAATTGATAATGTTTACAATCCATTAATCTAAGTAATAGTAGTAGATTCATTTTATTTTGATAAAGTCATATTATTTAGGAAAAGTTGGAAGTAGGTGCCACTTCCAGTCCTAATGGAGTAGCTGAAATCAGACTTTTCCTTCTGTTATAATTTTAGAAACTGGAAAAATAATGAAACACTTCTTTTAGGCATTAAGAAGCAACCAGAGTAAGACCATGATCACCCTCGGTGAGCCCTCTAGCTTCCCCATCGTTTTCCCAGAGGGCCAGGGCATAGAGCCCAGACAAGGAATAGAGGACACAGAAATCCAAGTTCAGGGGGATGGAGGCAACTGAATTTTGGGAGAATGTTCCAAATAGGAAAAGTCATGAAGGGATTATTATATATGGATAAAAGTTACTACATATCTTTCAAGGAATTCTGAGCTGGCCTAGGGGAAGCTATGCAGAAGACAGAACCTGAGGAACTGAGGGATTGGGGGCCTGAGCTGTGGCTTGTGGCTGACACTTCTGGGGAAGCCATGGGCATGCAGAGAACCCTGGGCGGGGTGGGGGTGGGGGGATGGAGGGGAGGGGCATAGATTCAGTTAGGATGATGATGGAAAATGTGGCAGCAAATGTTGCTAAGTTTTCAATTTGAGCCACTGGAATTTGGCAGAATGATTAATAAAGACAAAAAGCAAGGAGCAGTTAAGAAGTTGATTTGGTAAATACTTAAAACATTCTTAGAAAGATTGCAGAACTCTGAAGTTAGTAGGTAGAAAGTTTGAAATTTGTATCAGTAGATCTGGAGAACAATTTGTCCCAGTGTCATGAATGGGGAGGTCATTTGTGAATAAATGACAATTGAAATGAATGACTAGATATTATTGAATGAATGAAATCTTCCAACAGAATATACAGATTAAAGGAAGTGTCTAAAAGAACACCAACATTTAATGGGTGGCACAGGAAGAGGAGGATGCCAGCTAGGGAATCTGAGAAAGAGTGGCTATAATAAAGAAAAATAAGAGGAAGTTGTCACAGAATTTAAAAGGAATAAATAATAACAATTTCATCTGTCTGGTCTGGTGCCCAGTAAATCTTTGTGGAAGGAGTGTGTTAGCAAATGAATCAGTGAGGTCAGCAATAGCTGATGACGCCAAAGGCTGTGTCAGGCCGCGTTTATGAACTACCTTCACAGTCGTGGTGTCAACGCAATGTTTTAAGCACAAGGCAAAATGTAGAGAAGAAAATGGTAAGACAGTGCAAGGGAGAGGCTTCTTGTGAAAAGCAAGCCTGATTAGTCTAAATCAACAAGGCACACAAGGACACAATGAATATACGAGAGAAGTGTTCAATTATCACTCCACTGAAAATATCCTCATTAAATCTGGTTGTCTCCTTATAAACAATGAGAAGTTTATATTCCAAAAATATGTTTAAAAATCCATCTTCAAATATCAGGAAAGCTTATTTGTTCTCTAACAAAAGAGGAAAATGTAACCATATGCATAGTAGAGCAGTTTCTCATATGATGTCACTGGGATTGACAAGTATCCAACTCTCCCTTCCGCAGGAAGCAGGAGATTTGAGGAGGAATCAAAACTGCAGACAACTTGCTAATGGAGCTTCCAAAAGAAGTGAGTTTATGGTAAATGAAGACAATTAGCACAAAATCTCCATGGACATCAGAAAATGTGGTTTAATCACATCCATTAAACGTGTAACTGGTATTTGAATTACTTAAAAACTTAATAAAAATTAATGCAATGAAAGAATCAAGCAGGACTCCAAAATTTATTATTATGTAGTTGATTGCTAATTACATAATTCAAAATGTTTTGGCATATATTCAAAATGCAACCATATAGTACAATCACATTTTTCACGAACAGAAATTTATTTGCAAGCCAACTCAGAATACCACGTTTTATAACTTCTCTCTCTCTCTCTCTTCTTTTTTTTTTTAAAGATTTATTTATTTATTCATGAGACACAGACAGAGAGAGGCAGAGAGACAGGCAGAGGGAGAAGCAGGCTCCTCGCAGGGAGCCAAATGCAGGACTTGATCCTGGATCCCAGGATCACGACCTGAGCCGAAGGCAGGCGCCCAACCACTGAGCCACCCAGGTGTCCCACATTTTATAACTTTAAAAAAAAATTTTTTTTTATCACATTTTATAACTTTTAAAGCTCATGTTTCAAAACCAAAATAGGCCACCTTAGCACAAAGTTGCTGGTTGATCTCCAGCACCCAAATTAAGTTGAGAAAGCTGAAATTATAATCAAGTTCTCTGTTCTCCCTGACAATAATAAAGATGTGATCGTCCTCAGTGAAATCAGTCATTTGGAGGCAAGACCAGTAAAATAACATGATCAAATAAATAAATCGATCAAACTTTTTTAAGAGGAAGAATGTTTTAAACAAGTGATTAACCCTATTCTGCCAAGAAAGCTAGAATTACATGAATGTAATCCCTGAATTATAGAAGAGGAATAATACTTTAGAAATGATCCTGAAAGGTGGAGCTATTGTTGTGAGAGTTGATTTAATAATTACCTATGATCTCATCAGAGGGACAGAATGTACAATTTAATGTTATATTTAGAAAAAAAATAATGTTACATTTAGTTATTGAAGAGTATTAGATATATCCTGATAGTATTAGTATATCCTGATAGGATATATCAAGTCCACAATACCCTTCAAATTTCTTCATATGACTTAATCAATAGCTATATTTGTGTTTTATTGTGTATATTAGTGTTTTATTTTGATTGATGCATTGCATTGGGAAATAATTTTTCATGGGCCTTTATGTTTCTGTACAATTTTTCAGCAGAGGCATTTACTTTGTTCTCACCTATCTTCACAAGGATGTTGTAAAAGAAGAAGGAAGACAGCGACAGTGCCTCCGATAGAGGCAGAAGTCAGGTGGGCCTAGAGCTCCCAACTTCACTAAATTAAACTGCAGGTGACCAGTTAAATTTGAATTTCAGATCTTTTTTTTTTTTTTTTTGGCATAAATATGTCCCATGCAATATTTGGAACATGTTTATACTAAATAATGATCTATTGTTTGACAATAATTCTGATTGAACTGGACACCTGTGCTTTATCTGGCAACTTTCTCTTCTGCCCATTGTAAGCAATTTGTTCTCTGTAATTTCAAGTTTCTCTCCAGCAATATGGGCCACTGTTTCAGAGCCATCATCTGGGCCTCTTACCACTGCCTTGGGCAGCTGCGCCTTAGGAAAGCAGTACAAAGGCTGTTTTTGTTTGAAAAATAGTCTTTCATTTCTGACCACAGGTCTCAAGTTCTGTCAACATCTATGAAACTGGTAAGCAAGCTGTTTTAGCTTATAAATAGAGTGGAATCTCAGAAACATCATGGTTCTTGACATTCATCTCCCTTGCTAAAATATAAGGGCCTTTGACAGCAGAAACTAGTTTTGTTTTGTTTAACGCTGTGTGTCTGGCATATTGCCCAGTACCTCTCACTTGATAAATAATTGTTGAAAAGGTGAATAAGAGAATAATTGAATAAGCTGTCAATTGAGTTTCAGCTGCTAAACTCTGGAAAGCTTTGTAATGTAAATTAGACTATATTCCTTGGAGTTAGATTCCTTTGTGTCTCTTTCTCCCCTTGTGTATCTCCATTCTATCTTCATCATCTCTTTCTTCTGTCTTGGCCTCAGAACTCCCCACAGCAGGCCAGTTCCAGGTCTAGCCCTTAACCATTCTTATATTTAAAAGCTAATGTTGCTTGAATGGGCCCAAGAGAACTGCTGAGAAACCTGAGTGAGTTTGTCCTATAGCTGGGCTTCAATTTCGGCAACTCCACCTCGACTCCCACGTGTGATTTATCCTTAGGTATTCCAGGGACACCTGGAACTAATCATTGATAACTCTCAATTGATAGATTAATATGGTAATGATTGATTGATTGATTGATTGATCACTTGAACAGAATTGAGAGCTAGTTTCCTTTGTAATAATCTGATCCTATCCCTCATTGCACACCAGAAAGAAATGAGCCTCAGAGTTTGGAATGTGTCTACACCTACAAATCCCAACTTAATGCTGACTTAATCATCTAAGAATTTTTCGGATATATTCTGATATGGTATAAAAAGAAAACACACTATAAATATGAACTATCCACTTGGTTACTTAAGAATATGCATATATCTGTATTTCCATATCTTTCTATCTTTATCTCCATGTCCATCCATCTATTGTTAAGATGAACATGCAACCTCAAAGAAATAGCCTTCTAGCTGTATTCAACTTTAAGTTAAACTCCTTGATCCTTGGGGGTCTTTGTCTTTCTCCTTTATCTTAAAGTTTATTCCAGAGGGGGGAAAAAAAAGATTTGTAAACACCGACTCATTCCTATAATTTCTCATACTTTGCTAAATATTTTCCCTACTCCATTTTTCTTCCCGTCTTCTACTCCCCATACACTGAATTTGCCTGCTATATGAGAATGTGAATTCCGGGGAAAGGATAGCCAAAGCATTTCCATGAAAAACCAGGGTCTGATCGTCAAAGGTATAGAGTGAGATTAACTGAAGCTTGACTCTGCAATGCCACCTATTAGTTTGTGACTTCACAGAAGCTACTTAGGCCATCCAGCCTGAATTTTCTTGACTTTAAATAAAAGCAATAGCTTAATGATGGCAATTATGAAGATTAAATAAGATAATACATGCAGATGATTTACCCAGCAAATGGCACAGAAAAGAAATAAAATAAATAAGAAAAGATATTATGGGAGTTCAGACCAAGCTGGTGTGGGTTACAGCAGGAGGACTAGATATCACCTTGACCGTCCATAGATGTAATGTTTCCAGGGAGCTTTCACTTTGAAAAGCAACATATAGATTCACTGAAGAAGAGACCTCAAGTCAGTACTAGAATAACAGCACAGGCATACTTCATTTTATTGTACTTCACTTTATTGTACCTAGACATTGCATTTTTTTAACACATCAAAAGTTTATGGCAACCTTGTGTTGAGTAAGTCTGTCAGTGTCATTTTTTTTCCAACAGCAGTTGCTCACCTTGTGTCTCTCTCAGTCACAATTAGATAATTCTCACAAAACTTCAAACCTATCATGATTATTGTATTTGCTATGGTGATTTGTGATCAGTGATCAATGACATTACTAATTGTTTTGGGGTACCACAAACATGCTCATATAAGGCGGTGATCTTAACTGATAAATGTGTATGTCTGACTGTTCCACTGACCAGCCGTTGGCCCATATCAATCTCTCTCTCCGTTCCCCTTGGGCCTCCATATTCCCTGAGACAAAACAAAATTGAAATTATGTCAATTAATAATCCTACAATGGTTTCTAAGTGTTCAAGTGAAAGGAAGAGCAGCATATTTCTCACTTTAAATCAAACGCTAGAAACGATTATGCTTAGTGCGGAAGGCAGGCTGAAAACCATGTAGGCTGAAAGCAAGGTCTCTAGAGTCAAATAGCCATGGTGTGACTGCAAAGGAAAAGTCCTTGAAGGAAATTAAAAGTGCTATTCTAGTGAACACATGAATGATAAGGAAGTGAAACAGCATTATTACTTATATAATAAAAGGTTTAGTGGTCTGGATAGAAGATCAAGGCAGCCACAGCATTCCCATAAGCCAAAACTTAATCCAGAGCAAAACCCTAACTCTTTTCAATTCTATGAAGGCTAAGATGGGTGGGGAAGCTGCAAATGTTTGCACTAGCAGAAGCTGGTTTATGAGATTTAAGGGAAGAAGCTATCTCTCTGACATAAAAGTGTAAGGTGAAGCAACAAGTGCTAATATAAAGCTGCAGTGAGTTATCCAGAAGATCTAGCTAAGACAATCAATTAATAATAATTAAATAAATAATTTTATTACACCAAAAAATAAATTCTCAATGCAGACAAAACAGCTATTGGAAGCAGATGGCATCTAGGACTTCAACAGCTAAAGAGGATAAGTCAATATTTGTGAGTAAGGGACAGGTGGGGCTAGATAGGGAGACATAGGTAGGGGGCTACAGGATCAGCTCATAGAAATCCCAAAAATGCTGAGGTGTACAAAAAAACAGAGATAAGGGATTATGACAGTCATCTGTGACCAACAAAGAATAACCAGACCCCCCAAAGAGAAGTCATTAAAGATGTTATCAGCAGTCCTTATTCAAACTAAGACATCGCAAGAATGATAAGGCCACAAGCTCCCTGGTCATTTCTAAATAAAAGACTGTCAGTGGAGCCCCACATTGGGAACCTTGTTGGGGCCCCTGTCACTCCTGAAAGCTTTCCCTATATTCTTGCTCCCTAAACTTCTATTTCTTTACTCACTCTCCCTCATCCCCCAGATTCATTCTTCGGCTCTGTGAGACAAGAACCTAGCTCTCCTACTTCACTTGGTTTTACAGTTTCAAAGGACAGTCTGACTGTTGCTAGAGGCTAATGCAGTTGATCATTTGAAGTTGAAGCTTACCATTTTGAAAATCCTAAAGCCTTTAAGAATTGTGCTAAATCTACTAAGCCTGTGCTTTATCAATAGAACAGCAAAGTCTGGATAACAGCACAACATGGCTTACTGGATATCTTAAGCCATTGAGATCTACTGCTCAGAAAAGAAAAAATTCTTTCAAAATATCACTGCTCATTGACAATGCACCTGGTCACCCAAGAGCTCCAATGAAGACGTATAACAAGATTAATGTTTTCATGTCTGCTAATAATATCCATCTATTTGAAAAATTCTTTCAAAATATCACTGCTCATTGACAATGCACCTGGTCACCCAAGAGCTCCAATGAAGACGTATAACAAGACTAATGTTTTCATGTCTGCTAACATAATATCCATCTATGTCCCATGGATCAAGGAATGATTTGGATGTTCAAGTCTTCTTATTTAAGAAATACATTTCATAAGGCTATAGCTGCCATAGATAGAGATTCCTCTGATGTATCTGGGAAAAGTCAATTGAAAACCTCTGGAAAGAACTCACCATTCTAGATGCCATTAATAGTGTGTGATGACTCATGAGAAGAGGTCAAAATATCAACATGAACAGGAGTTTGGAGGAAGTTGATTCCAAACATCATAGATGACTTTGAAAGGTTCAAGAGTTTATTGGAGGAAGTAACAGAAGATGTAGTAGAAGTAGCATGAGAACTAAAATTAGAAGTGAAACCTGAAGATGTGACTGAATTGCTATAATTTCACGATCAAACTTTAATAGATGTGCAGTTGCTTCCTATGGATGAACAAAGAAAGTGTTTCTTAAGATGGAATCTACTCCTGGTGAAGATGCTGTGACGACTTTGAAATGACAACAAAGGATTTAGAATATTACATGAACTTGGTTAATAAAGCAGCAGTATGTCTTGAACGGATTGATTCTAATTTTGGAAGAAGTTCTACTGTGGGCTAAATGCTATCAAAGAGCACTGCATGGTACAGAGAAATTAGTCATGAAAGGAAGAGTCAATCCATACAGCAAACTTCATTGTTGTCTTATTTTGAGAAATTGGCATGGTCACCCAGCCTTCGGCAAGCGCCACCCTGATCAGTCAGCAGCCATTAACATCAAGGCAAGATCCTCCACCAGCAAAAGCGTGATGATTTTTTGAAAGCTCAAGTGATGGTTAGCATTTTTCTGCAGCAAAGCCTTTTTTAATTAAGACACATACAACTTTTTAGACATAATGCTACTGCACACTTAACAGCCTGCAGTATATAGTAAACATTACTTTTATATGCATTGGAAAACCAAAAAAAAATTTGGTTGGCTTTATTGTAATATTTGTCTTACTGGAATGGTCTGGAACTGAACCTACAATATGTCTGGTATCACGGATCAGATGCCTGGGATAAGTACAAAGCCAGAGACAAGATATAAGATAAAAAGGCCAAGACTTAGAAGGATGTGAAAGTATCACAAAGTGAAATTCTATGTGAGATAGTTCCTAAAGCCAAAGCCTGTAAATTAGACAAGGATGCTAAGGGCTGATATTTACAGGATGTTGGCTGTGTTCCGTGTCTGGGAGTGGGCAGGGAGGTAGCAGACCAACTAGCCAGAGATACAGCACCATCGATCCTTCTGTACTGCAGGAAATGGTTAAGAAATTATTTGCAACAGACTCTCAGCAAACCCAAGCAGTGTTGAGACATTTTTTAGCTTTTAAAACTCAAGGTAATTCCCAATGTAATTTTTTTGTTTGTTTGTTTTCCAAACTATGGTCCTCAGTTTCAAAATTCAACACAGGCATGTCAAGGACAAATGTGAGAGCAAAACACAATTCTTACATTATTTAGAATAGCATTGACATTGCACACTTGGATAAGCACAAGCAAATATAAATTATTCCCACTGTTGGCTTTTGACTCCATCAGTTTCCCCAACTGCAGGGTTGTCTAATTATTATATTACTGGCCAGTTTATTTGCATAAAAGAAAAAGATATGGTCATTGTACCAACAAATTTGTTGTCACAAAGATAGTCATTTTACAACTTTCCTCTCCAGATTCCTGAAGGCTGAGTCATTCTTAGGCCACAGCTTAATTCCTCTGGTGAATATGTTTTTATAATATTGCCCTTGAGAGCCAATATAAATAATTATTTTTCAAAAGTTACTAGTCCAAAATGAGCCTTAAAGTTTAAAATAGTACAGCATACTCTGTTTTGTGATTTTTTTCTAAGTTTATTCTGAAATTTCCAGTACATGCTTTAAAAAAATATCTAGTTGTGTACTTTGATTCTGTGAAGAATAGTTTTTGTTGTGGTTATTATTTTGAAGACGTTAAGACATTTCGTTTCAATAATCCTGCTCTTCTCACTATAGATGTTAATATTTGCTTAATGTACTTAAAAGCCTTAAATTAATTGAAAAGTAACAATTATTGAGAAAAAATGGCATTAATAGTGTTAAATAATCTTTTAGAATCATTTTGGGGGATCCCTGGGTGGCGCAGCGGTTTAGCGCCTGCCTTTGGCCCAGGGCGCGATCCTGGAGACCCGGGATCGAATCCCATGTCGGGCTCCTGGTGTATGGAGCCTGCTTCTCCCTCTGCCTGTGTCTCTGCCTCTCTCTCTCTCTCTCTGTGTGACTATCATAAAAAAAAAAAAAATTAGAATCATTTTGGATTTACTGTGAAACATTTTTTAAAAGTATAATTTACGAAGAATTGGGTTCTTTTTCAAATTTCAAAAGTGGTAGAGGAGAAGAAAAGAAGGCTTGTCAGCCTTCTGAAAACTGGAAAGAAGTTTTCAGTTCTAAATGAAGACAGTAACATTTTCAGTAAAAACATACAAAAAACAACCACAAGTGTCTCCCTAAGCCTCGTTGCTGTCTTTTGCAATTTTACTAGAAACTAATGTGCATTTTTGGATAATTAAACCCTTTATCCTTGAACAACAGGGACTTGAACTGTGCAGGTCCACATACAGGCAAAATTTTTACAGTGCAGGATGTGAAATGTATTCTTTCTTCCTTATGACTTTCTTAATAACATTTTCTTATCTCTACTTTATTGTAAGGATATAGTTTATGATACATATCTAACATATGCATTCATTGACTATGTCATCAGTAAGATTCTGGTCAAATATACATAGTTAAGTTTTCAGAAGTCAAAAGGTGTGGATTTTTGACTGTGGGAGGTCCGCACCCTTCATCCTTGCATTGTTCAAGCATCGGCTGTGTGTATATATAATGCACGATTATTTATAATAATACATAAGATATTCTTTTAAATAATTTAAAGAAAAATAGTTAAAAGATAAAACTACCTAAAACAATGCTACTCTCTAAGGACATCGCTAAATAAGCCTTCACACCATGTTTCTTAAAGTTCTCTTAGAAAATGATTTTTTTTCATATAGTAGAATCTGAAGGGAACAAACTTTTACCACAAAATTAATGCCTGATATTTGTCTTCTCTCAACTTTTCCCTTGATTTAACTTATAGATAATCAGGCAAGCACAGAATTCTTAAAGTCATCCTTTCTCATGTCCTTGGGGGGTTGGAGGTACTACTCCCACTGTGCCATTTCCAGAGTCTTTTCTTAGGGGATTATGTGGTTGGTTTCTCATGAGCACTTAAAGTGTTTAAATCTATTATTTGTCATGTGATATCTGTGACATGGAACCACTTGAAATCTTTTTCTTCACTAATGTTGAATGGCTTTATCTTAGAATTTAAAATTACAATTAGGACAATGGTCTCCAGATGGGTTTTGGGCTTCAGTTGATCATGAATCATTTTCTTTGAATTTCAGGGACTTAAAATACATTGTAAAACACACAATCCTCCATATTATTATTTTTTAACTTATGCTTTCACAAAATGATCTCATTAGTTATTTGGACTCCACAAGGAAAAACCTTTAAATATTTTAACAATATTCTCTAAAAAGAAACAGAAGCTATACTTACCTTTGGTTTTAATTTTTGATATATGTTTTGGGCTAATTATTTTAGGCAGTAAAAAACTTATTGAAATATTTAATAGAACACTACTTTTTGAAAATAAAAGTTACATAACAAAAATAAACTATACTAAGATAGATAGTTTGCAAAAAGTGCTAATTTTTTGCAAGCTAATCAGGCATGCTCATCTTTATAAGATTTATATTTATATTTTATTGCTGAATTATTTTATTATAAAAGTTATATTTGCTTGCCAAAATATCCATTGATCTTAACCATTTCTGATTTTGTCTGGAATTACAAATCACTGAATCAGAATTTATTAAAGGGAATCTGGGCCTTTACAAAGGAGGTAACATTAGAAGACTTTCCTTCCCCAGAGGACTCAGCCTTTTGTTCCCTCTTTATAATACAGCAAATTTCCCACTCAGGTAAGAAAAAAAAATGTAAGTGGCAATATACCTTTTCATAATAAAGTGGATATCTGGCTATGTGATTTCCAGATATAAGGTCTTAGATTTCTCAACACTTAGAAATCCCCATATGTCAAAATTTGTGGATCATCCCTTCCTGGTGAACTGGATAATTATATCAGTTTAGACACTATTTTTGGACAACACAACTGTTAAAAAACAAGACAATAGGCCCAAAATGGAGTCGCTCATGCTAAGACACCTATCAAGTCAAGACTTAATATAATTACAGTTTTAGCACTCTCAGTTGATCAGGAATTGTCTGACCAGCACTAGTGAGATAACAGTGCTGACAGACTTCTGTCCTCTAAGGGAAATTAACCTTGCAGTAACCATATACTAGTATAACTTCTTTGTTCCTGTGCCCTTCTGCCTTTTTGTATAGCTCCTTGGAGCTCCTTTCTATCTGCTAGATAGGGTCCTGCCTAATTTGAATGGATTTTTTTTTCTCAAACTCTTAAAATTTTTAAGATACCTCAATTTATTTTTAGACAAAACACTAGACTTCATGGTTCCAAGATTTTTTAATTTGGCAATCACTTAACTTTGTGGTATCTTACACATCAAAAAAGAATGAGAAAATATATTTTTCATTTTTTTATGGATTTAATTTCAATACCCCTGTTGCACAGCCTACCACCTTTACTATATTGGTTATTCTAGTTCACAAATGGTTAACATTTTATTTTGAAATGTTTAAGAGGTTCTTTTTCTATCTAATATTTCAATTACCTTATCAGTATTATTCCCTTGTAAAATTTGGTAATATTCATATTCTAAAAGAAAAAAAATAGATGCAAATCAAAATATAAAGCAGAGTTGACTTATCTTTGTCTTAAACATTAGAAGAAAAACCCTTTTACTCTTTTAAAAACTTTGTTAAATTACTGAGACCCTACAATCTGGTAATTGTTATAAAAAATATCAGCACTTTTGTGGGTTCTTGAGGTTTCCTGGGAAGCTAGAGGGGAAAAGAGTCACACAGAAGTAAAATACATGTGTCTGTTCTCACTCTTATCCAAGAAAAGTGCAGCCTGGTCCTGGATCCCTATGAGCACTGCCTGCTGCCCTACTTGAGGAAAATAAGCAAAGCTGCTGCATGGACACATTGGCTTTACTCATGATTAATAATTAATAATTGTAAAATTAAAATAAAAAGATAGTTGTAAATGAAAGCTTATTTTTTCATAATAATTGTATGTTTCCCAATATATTCAGTGCACCAAGAACAACTGCTTTCATTGTTTACCATTTATTAATACTGGTTCCTAGGAGATTGGATTTCTGATGTCCTCAAATCAGGCATCAAATGTAGGATACTTAGTTAAATTAATTTGAATTTTATCTAAATAACCAATCATTTAAAAAATTTTAGTATCAGTATATTTTAAATATTGTATGGGTCATATTTATGCTCAGAAAAAAAATATTTATCTTCTCATGTTTATTTGCTAAGTCCAGTAATCCTACATCAAATATACACATATGCTGGGAGAAAAAAAAAAGTCCATCTACCAATTTAGGTCTGACAATAGTCAGATGAAGAGAGAAAACTTTATTATGCATGTGGGACAATTCAAATGAAGAGGCTCCCTAAACAGACAGGAATAAAGGTTTATATACCAATTTAATAGAGGAAAAAGGCAGGGTGGGACTACTCTGGGATGTAAATGAGTTTTAAGGAGAGACAAATGGGCTTTTAGAGGAACAAATGGAAGGTAAGACAGTTTGTGGTAATGTTTGTGCAACTTCTCATCCCTATGCTAATGGTCAGTCTCTCTCCCCAATGGAAGCTCCCCAAAGGGATTTATGACAGCTTCATGCCCAGAATCTCTGTTTTTACGAAGAAAAGGGAACCTTCCAAAATGCTTCTTTCTGCATCTGCTGTATGTCAAATGTCTTCAGTTTGAAGTAGTTTTTATATTGTTGTAAATCCCTTCACATATGCTGGCAAACCAGTGTGGCTAGTGCATATTGGTGCAATATTTTTAGGAGGCAGTTTGGCATTATCTATACTAGTATCTATTGATTTAACAATTAAACTTCATGGTATTTAACCTGAAAATATACACACAGGCCTTTACAAAGGTACATTTTGTTTTGGAATGCTTTTAACATTAAATTTTATTTAAAATCATAAATTAAAAAAACAAAAACAAAACAAGCACCTAATTGTTTATCAGAACAGGACTTGTGAAATCGGCCTTGATGAAACTATATAATGAAATACTAAGTAGCACTTAAAAAATAAGCTAGATTTATTTATATTAATATAAAAAATAAGCATTATGATTTTATGAATTCTCCCTGCATGTTCTTGTTCCTAATAACAATACACAATAATAATTTTAAATGAATCATATATGAGTCCACATACACTGAATTCTTATAAATTAAGGAGCCAAGCCCTGTTGTAAGAGTTTTATGTGCATTATTGCACTCAGTCCCCACAAATGATTTTTAAAATGTGTATAATTCTTATTTTTATTTATTTATTTTCTAGGAAATGGTGACATGCAGACAGAAATCACTTGTTAAGTTCACACAACTAAGAACCAGAACTTAAAGATCTGGAAACCTCAATTAGCTACTCCAGCAGAAACACTACCAGTCTGAACTGAAGGGGACAGAGACAGAACAATATGAAGGAAGGCTACCAGACTTTTAGTTCCTAGTGGACCAGACCATTTTGCTATCTGACTGCAATTGTGCACTGTTCTTCAAGATCAAAGAAGAATGGCCCCAAAGGTAATTCAGAAGTCTTCAGGGTTGCCTCTTCAGTTTTAAACATGCGGGAACTGCCTCAGTCTTCGCAGGTCAGGCAGCCACTGAGAGGCTTCGGGGTGCGATTACTGTCTACAGAGGAGCTACTGAGGCAGAGCTATTGCTTGAATGAATCCCAAGGGTGGGTCTACTGTATCATAAAGCAGAGCATCCATGAGAATATTCTCATGCATTAATATCTAGTGGCATTGCCTTGCTGGGTTTGGGGCTTTCTTGGGACCAATACCCCTTTCTTCCTTCTGATTTCTCTCTTTTAAAGTGGGAACATCTATCCTATACCTGTCTCATTATATTTTGGAAGCACATTACTTACTTGGTTTCATAGGTTCACAGCTGAAGAGAAACTTTCCCTCAAGATAAATTATATGTCAAGGCTCAGTCATACCTGATTCAGATGATATTCAGATAAGACTTTTGACTTTATAGACTTTAGACTTGATCCTGGGATGAGGTAGGATTTGGGGGACTGTTGAGATGGTCTGAATGTATTTTGCATGTGAGGACATAAATTTTGAAGGCCAAGGGTAGAAAGTTATAGGCTGAATATTTGTCCTCCTTCAAATCCATATGTTGAGTCTTTACCTTCAATGTGGTGGCATTTGAAGGTGTGGCCTATGGGAAGTAATTATGTTTAAATAAGATCATGAGAGTGGAGCTCCCAAGATGAGATTAGTGTCTTTAGAAGAATAAGACGGACTAGAGATCTCTCTTTTTCCTCCATGTGTAGATATGGCAAGAAGGAAGCAATCTAAGAAGAGGACTCTCCCTCAGGCATCACATCTGTCAGCAGATTGTCAGGTTCCAAAACTGTGAGAAATAAATGGGTTTTGTTTAAGGTACTACAATGTTTTGTTAAAGTAGCTTGAGCTGAATAAGACACTATGCTTTATTGTATTGGCATTTTGAACATTTGAGATATCTTTGGGGTCTGGCAGCAGGAAAAGGTTCTAGAAAGAGATAATCTGTTCAGATATTACTTGACTTTTGAGAGAGGAAAAAAATAGGTACTTTACCATCAGTAAGCCTTTAGATAGGCTAATTAAGGAAAAAAGAAAGATTATACAAATTATTTATAGAAATCAAAGAAGGGACATCACTCCAGATACTGTGGACATTAAAAAGAAATAAAGGAATACCATGAGCAACTCTATGCCCACAGATCTGATATCTTAAATAAAACAAACAAGTTCCTTAAAGACACAGTCTGCCAAAACTCACACAAGAAGAAATAGACAATTCGAATAGGTCTATATCCACTAGAAAAATTGAATCCATGATTAATAACTTCATAACACAGAAAGCACTAGGCTCAGAGAGGTTCATTCACTAGTGAATTCTACCAAACATCTGATACCTTAATATGCAGTATAGATATTTAAAATATGAGACCCTAGGAGAAGGGCAAATGTTATTTGAGAACTGTATTTCTTCTTTTGTGGAAGGGGTTAGTATGTTTCTGGTTATCCATAGGATAGTTGTATCATGTTAGAAAGGTTAATCACCTTGTTATTGTCTTTATTTAAAAATTAAGTTTGGTTAAAAGATATGGCATGTAAGTAAGTGCCAAGGTGAATAGGAAGACTTGTGATAGTTAACTTTATGTGTCAACTTGACTAGGTCAAGTCAACCTAGGTCAACCCTGACTAGGTCAGGGTTGTCCTAATTAGACATTATCTTTTTTTGTCTATGAAGGTGTTTCTGGAAGAGATTAGCACTTGAATTAGTCAACTCAGTAAAGTAGATGGTCCTCCCCAATGTGGCTGGGTGTCATGCAATCTTTTAGGGCCTAAACAGAACAAAAAAGAGAAGGAAGAAGGAATCCACCCTCTTGCTTCCTGTCTGCCTGCTTGAGCTGACACATTGTTCTTGTGTTGTTGGACTCTAATTTACCCATTGGCTCCCTGGTTTTTAGGCCTTTATTGGAATTGCACCACTAGTTCTATGGGTCTCTAGCTTGCAGAAAGCACATTATGGGAATTTTAAGTCAATTCCTTATAATGATATCTATATGTATATCTATCTATCATCGATCTATTTCCCACTGATTCTCTTTCTTTGGAACTAATACAGAATTAGTCTCAAAATATAGAAGGATCACCTACAACTCAATAGTTAAGAAAACAACAACAACAACTCATAACTTGAATAAAAAATGGACTGAGGACTCAAATAAGTATTTCTCCAAAGAAGACATACAAATGGCCAAAACATATAAGAAAAAATGTTCCACATCACTACTTATCAGGAAAATGCAAATCAAGACCACAGTGAGATTCTATCTTACACCTGTCAGGAAGGCTATTAGCAAAACAAACAAACAAACAAGCAAACCACAGAACACAACTTGCATTGAGGAGGTTGTGTAGAAAAACTTGGAATTCTTATATAGTGTTGGTGGGATTGTAGAATGATGTAGCCACTATGGAAACAGGATAGAGATTCCTCAAAAAATTAAAAATAGAACTCTCATATGATCCAGAAATCACACTTATGGGCTTTCTTCCAAAAGAATTGAAATCAGGATCTAAAGAGGTATTAGCACTGCTATGTTCCTTGCTGCACTCCTATGTTCATTACTGTAGTATTTATAATAGCTAAATAGGGAAGCAATATCAATGTTCATTAGCAGGTAAACAAAGAAAATCTGGTAAATGCATACAATAGAATACTATTCAGCATCGATAATAGAATGACATTCTTCAATTTGGAACAATATTGATGAACTTTGAAACCATTATGTTAAATGAAATAAGCCAGATGCAGAGACAAATATTCCATGACTCCACTTTTATGAAGCATCTACATAGTCAAATTTATAGGATCATATAGTGGAATGATGTTCACCAGCACCTAGAGTAGAAGAAATAAGGAATTACTCAACAACAGGTATAAAGTTTTAGTCAAATAAAGAGAGAGAGAGAGAGAGAGAGAGAGAGAGAGAGAGAGAACTCTAGAAATCTGTTGTAAAACACCGTATCTATAGTCAACAATAATCTATCATATCAGTAAAAAATTGTTAAAAGGATAGATCTCATATTAAGTGTTACCATCATAAAGTTTTTTAAAAAAATCTTTGCATCTACTTTTGTAGAGTGTGGTAAAATGGCACTCAAGCAATTATGATTAATAAGCGATCAGAATGAATAAGTTAATCATTGCTAAGTAATGCTGAGAAGCTTAAATATATTTTGAAAAAGCAATTCTAACTTTTTTATTATAGGTGAATTTGAGCTATGGGAAAATAGTTATGTGCAAATAACTGTCTTTTCACCATCACTTATAATACAGATGTTTCTATAAAACATGATAATCATCAAAGAAGAATTTACATAAAATTAAATATGTGGTTGACATGGCCCCAAAGTTTGAGGCACTTACCTTCCTCTTCTACACTAAATGATTATAAATTGTAAATAAAATAGAAAAAAAATAGGAAACTAAAAAAGACATAGGTATGGTTAGTAATGAGATTAATAAGGGTGAGAGTTAACAGGCTCTGCTACACTTTGATTTAAAAACAGGCAGTGGGCTCCTAGATGTGGATCCTTGAGAGGTGAAGCACAATTCAGGGTTAAAAATAAAGTGTCCTGTCATTCCAGGGGAAAAGAAAAAAGAGAGAGAGACAGAGAAACACAGACAGAGACAGAGAGATGCTTACTATAGCATGAGGTTTTTAATCTTTATAGGTACCCAATGCATAATTTGTCCCAATACTAAAAATGACACATAAGTTGGAGGATGCACACCACCTGATTTTAAGACTCCTTATAGCACTTCGGAAATGAAGTGATATTGGTGAACAAATAGATTCATAGCTCAATGGAACAAAGTAGAAAGCCCTGAAATAGACCCACACAAAAATGGTTAATTGATTTTTAAGGAGGAAACAAAGAGAATTCAATGGAAAAGGGATAATTTTCAAAAATGGTGCTGAAGAAACTAGATATTCACATTCCAGAAAATGAAATTCAATCTATATCTTACACTTGATATAAAATCAACTCAAAATAGATCACTGACCTAAATATAAAATGTAAACTATAAAACTGTTATGAGAAAATGGGAGACGATCATTATGACTTTGGTTAAACAACAGTTATAAACCTCTATACAAATGCTATATACATGATTCATGAAGGAAAAATGATTATTTAGACTTCAAAAAATTAAAATAAACAAAAATTTGCTCTGTGAAAGATACTGTTAAGAAAATGAAATGAAAAGCCACAAACTGAGAGAAAATATTTGAAAGTCACATTGGATAAAAGGCTTATAACCAGAATACTTAAAGAACTTTTAAAATTTAACAACCCAGAAAAACTGGGCAAAATATTTGAACAGACATCTCACCAAGGAAGATATACAGATGGCAAATAAGCACATGCAATGATGCTTGACATCATTAGTCATCAAGAAAATGCAAATTATTACCACAAGATACCTTGGCACATATTTTAGGTTGCTGAAATTAAAAAAAAATGTATTTACAATACCAAGTTCAGACAAAGATGCTGAGGTCTAGAAATTTCATAAATTGCTAGTGGAATAAAAGATGCTATAGCCACTTTGGAAAATATTTCAGTATTTTTTTTTTTTGTAAAGTTAAACATACCTCATATGAGCCAGTGGCCCCACTTCTACATATTTCCCCGAGAGAAATGAAAATTTACATTTACACAAAACTTGTAATTACTATTCATAATAGCCCTACACATAATTGCTAGAAACAATATAGTCTTCAATGGATAGATGGATAAACCATTGGCACATTCATATAATGGACCACTGTTCAGTAACAACACAGAACAAAGTACTAATATGCTCAACAGTGTGGATTAACCTCAAATGCATTATATAAATGAAAGATCCCTAGACCCAAAAGTCTTTATACTGCATGATGGCAAAGTATAGCATTCTGAAAGAAGGCAAGAGAATAGGAACAGAAATTGCTGAGTTGGGGAAGTGGACTATAAACTACAATGGATTACCAGAGGGAGTTTTGTTTTTATGGGGACAAGGGGAGGGATGAAACTGCTCCATGTCTTGACACAAGAGTGACTCCATGGCCCTGTATTTGGGAGGAATTACTTTTACTCTATGTCCTAAGGAATTACTTTTACTCTATGTTCATAAAATGAAATAATAATTTTAAAAGTGATTATATGGGAGTGAAAGTTTATATTATTTTAAAATCTCTGTATTTTCAATACCATGACGAAAAGTGGGACATTATGAGGAAAGACAGCTTATCAAACTTTACACATATAGTCAGCACTGCAAAGTTTCCACACGTTCTCAGATTTTCTTGCTCTTTGATCTCAAGAATGTCATCAGTGCTCCCCAATATTCAAGATAAATGATCAGATATCCTCTAAATGATTTAAAACCTTTACCTCATAAGAAGGAGACTGAAGATGAATCTTTTGAAGATGGAAGGAAGACCAGGTCATCTACTGATGTGCCCTCTTCTAGAATAAAGTAGTAAAGAAGAATAAAGGATATAATACTTCCTAATGCTATTTTTCAGTGTTTTGCATATTCTCAATTTTGTGTAACATAAATCAGTTACTCTTACAAATTGAAAAAATGCACATTTATTTTCATAAAATATTCTCTATAAAATATGTCACTCATTGGTTTGTCTCAAGCATTATTATTAATGCAGCACATATAATGAATTTTGTGATTGTTTAAAAACATCTTCCTATAATGCTTAATAAGGAATCCAACTTATACTTAGCTTATATTTATCTTAAAGACCCTTACATCACCCCACACACACAATTCAATGTAAATTATTTTATTTTAGAATAATACATAATGAGATGCTTGGATGTCTCAGTGGTTGAGCATCTGACTTTGGCTCAAGTAATGACCCTGGGGTCCTGGGATCAAGTTCCACATTGGGCTTCCTGCATGGAGCCTTTTTCTCCCTCTGCCTATGTCTCTGCCTCTCTTTCTCTCTCTCTGTCTTTCATGAATAAGTAAATAAAATCCTTTTTTTTAAATATATAATGATATACCTCTCAGATCATAGCTTTTATGTTTCTACTACATAGAAATGCTAGCTGGTGTTGACTTTTACTTTTAAAAGTTTTAGTGTTTCCACCTATATCTGCATTGCAAAGTTTCCTCAAAATGAAAATTAAAAATCTGAATTCAGTGTATATTTAGTAAGAATGGAGAGTCCCTTGAAAACTTGATTTCAATTCAATGTGAATTTTTTGCTGTAAGATATAACACTGTCAAACTAATATTGAAAAATACATCTGATCTGTTCTGTCTTCATGGGCCAAAGACTACGCAGTACTGTCCTCAGAGGACTGTGAATAGTCTCTCCTTTTAAATTTTATTGTGATCCATTACTGCTCCTTTACTTCATTGCTATCTAACATTTTAGGGAACAGAAATTAAATGATTATCCATGATCTTCAAAAGTAAGAATAAGTATTTTTTAACTAATCAATATGTAAAATTGAGTTTCATAAGTCATGAGTTTTGTGATGGACCAGGCTATATTACAGGAAATGATAATTTATTCAAAAAGAAAATATTCTAGTGGATTAAATATTCTAGTTAACATTGATTTACTTTTTATGAAATAATTACTGATTTTCAGTCACACAGATTCAACATAATTTATCCATTTTGCTGATAAGTCCTCTTATGTTTAGTGTCATCCTATCAGCTGAATGGTCATTGTTTTTTCAAGAGGAAAAACATTGTTTTTTCAAGAGATCACGTTCTTTTAAAATGTGGAACAACTGTGAAATGAAGGCCAAATTAAACAAAATAATCTAAGAGATCACATATGAATGGATTCAAAGGCTGTGGTCCATATAATTTTTTTTTAAATTAGAATATTATTGAAATGCTATAGGTAATTTTTGGAAAGGGTGATAGAAGGTAAGTAACTGGCCACTCGTATTCCAATTATCAGAAGTGAAAGGATTATTGTAAATATTAAGCTTGACATTGAGACTGGAAGGATAGCATAAAGTACTATTCGAGGAGTGTCATGTCTGTCCTCAAATGGGTTCTGGTTCACTAAGAATAACTTGCTGTCTGACAATATTGCTTGCATGTTAAACAATGGAAATGCATAATGGTATGTTTGGAAGGCAGTAGGAAAGTAAATGATATTTCTTTCAAATGAAGAAATACAGGCTTACTGCTGGTTCAGTGACAGGAACTTGTGTGACTATTTGAAATACTTACGTTAGCAGTTACTCATCAATTTTGTCATAGAAGAGAACTTTGATTGCAACCTACCTACCTAAGCATTGTTTTTTTTTTTCCATTGAACTGGATGAAGATATGTTTAATAATTATGTTCTTTATTTAAAGATATGTGAGGGGTCCAAGTTTGGGGTGACTGAGTGAAAAACTCATGAAACCTCAAGGAGCTACAACATTAGAATAAATCTAGTAAAATATGTTTTTTAAAGATTTTATTTATTCATGAGAGACAGAGAGAGAGAGAGGCAGAGACACAGGCAGAGGGAGAAGCAGGCTCCATGCAGGGAGCCCGACATGGGACTCAATCCCAGATCCCAGGAACACGCCTTGAGCTGAAGGCAGACGCTCAACTACTGAGCCACCCAGGCATCCCCCCCCCCTTTTTTTTCTGGGTTTAGCTGACTTTATTAGGTCCAGATAGAGCTACAGTGGTGATGTTTGTATGTGGTGAATATGTGTAGCCAAGGGCTTGCTGCGCAGCAGGCTTGTGCTAAGTGCCTTCTTGCCTACTGTCCAATAGCTTGCAGGATTTCCAGGGCCCAGGAAGCCACCACACTGTCAGCAGATAATTCCCCAGCCAGGGCAAGCCACTCCAGAGCCCGCAGGAGGCTGCCTGCATCCTTGAGATTCTCCAAGTGCTTCTCATTGGATGTGACCTGCCATCATTTTTCTCTTCTATTTCATCAAAGGCCATATAAGGGCATTTCCCTCTTTCACCTTGTACACTGTGATCATAGGAGGGTTTTCTTTGTTTTTCTTGTTTCTCAGCATCTCGTGACAAACTATGCACATTTCACTCTCGCATGGAGGAAGTACTGTACTAAAATATTAAGCATTCTTCTGAGAATCTTCAACAGAAGTTTCTGTTCTTTGGAGTCCTCCTTAGATGTTAGTAAATCAGCGAAGTTCTCTGCATTTTCAGGAGAGAAAAGTGTAAAAGGTACTGTGGATGAACATGTAACTGTACAAGACAAGATAAGGAGGTCACTCTATTGAACCAAAGAACTTACAGAAAGAATTTGTGGAAGAGATAACTGGCAATAAAGAAAATATGAATCAAGAAAAGAGTATGGCTACTAAAAATAGCTACTTCCATTGACAAAAGTATAAAGCAATTCAAATTTAGTATTTTGTAGTTAATTGCAATTCTCTATACCTGGAGTTTGGTTTTCTGTTTTCAATATCACTCTGTAAATAAAATATTAATCCTAGAATATGATTAGCAGCAAACAGCCAGGATAGCAAAGGATCTGGGTATATTTGGTTTGGAAAAGGAAAAAATGTGGGCAGAAAATTAGAAAAGTTGGTTGTTAGAAGCTCCACCATGTAGAAAAGGGTCTATTTGGCCCCAAGGGATAGCACTGGATCAAAGAACAGCCTTTAAAAAAATAAGTCTGAAGGCTTCATCAAGCCATATCTAATCCAACACTGAAGGGACTCCAGAAACAATGACCTGCTTATCATTGGAATTGCATAAAAGTAATTAGAAGGGTTCAGGGGTGAACGGGGTGGGACTTAGAGGTAATTATTGTGCAAGGGGGTTGGGAATGTCACCCATCACCTTTCAGGTCTTTACAGTCCTTACATAATTAGAAAATGCATATCTAATTGTGCATATGTATGGATTGGATTTTGGAGTCCTAGGAGTTCCTTGTCGCCCCCAAATAGGAGTTTTTTGTGACAAACCTACACAAGACATTTTACTCAGCATGCAAATCTTCTGGAAACTTGCCTCTGCCTCTGGCCATGGCTCTTATAATCAAATATTAAGGTATTTTAGTGTTTCTATAAAGGTTAATACTTCTGATTTTAGGATTAATTATGAAATTCATTATATTGTATATATATATACATAGATACATAAATATTATGTTTCTATTTGATAGAAAAAATCATCAAATATCCAAGAATGATTTATAATAATCATCTCTTGTTTTGTTTGTTGTTTTGTTTTTTGTTTAAACCTATGAAGAAAATTTACTATTATTTATTCTGATAAGATATGATAGGAGAGAAGATGGTTTAGGTTTTCCAAGAATTAGAAACACAATCTTTTATGTTTTTATCAATCTCATGGGGTTCAAAATCGTATACCCAAAGTTAGTGCCATTTTGTCCAAAAGAAGTCCAATTTCATACTGAAACAGTATGAAAGTCTTGTTTTGTTCTAAAATGAGGAAAACAGTGCTTTTTACTGTCCCACTACGCATACTCTCCTTTTCCCTATCTTCCTCTGTAGCTCTCCTACAGCATTATCACAGGAGTAAGGCTCCGAGTAGCTTTATGAAGTATATAAAACCTTGCACATATTTTCTGAATGTTTTCTTTTTCTCTTAACAGTTGTGCTGGATTGAATGATGGCTCTCAAAGATGTCCGCCCAGAACCTTATATGGACAAAGTGTCTTTGCAGACACATTTAATTGAAAGATATCAAGATGAAATTATCTTGGATTACCTGGTGGCTCTAGATTCAGTGATATGTGTCCTTACAAGGAAAGAAGACTTAGGCAAGGTGGGAGAGACCATGTGATGAGGGAGACCAAGATTACAGTTACGTTGCCATAATCTTGGAAAATCTGGACCCACAAAACTGGGAGAGTAAGGATTGCTTCTCTCAGAGACTTCAGGAGGGAGTGTGCCTGCCTCCACTTTGTTCTGACTTCTGGTCTGCAGAACCACAAGAAAATAAATTTCTGTTGTTTTAAGCCACCAAGTCCGTGGCAATTTATTATATTAAACTGAGAAAACTAATGCAGCCATCATTTGTATTTGGCCAGAATCTTACTTTTAAAATTCATACTTTTCTTATTCATAGCCCAAAAAGAAATAAATATGAGAGAACAATCAGTCAGAAAGTTAGGTTGCCTGATCCAGTAGTTAATATACCTTAAAGTCAGGAAGGTAGGAATTAGTGGGAAGCTCTGGAAAAGTTCTTTGGTCTCCTTGCAAAGATAAGGAGCTGCCCGTGGCATTTTTAAACTTTTCACTCAGAGTGATTTTTTTTTTTTAATGATGGATGATTTAAACTACTTATTTCTAAAATAAATCATGGACACTAAGAGTGAAATATGTTAAAAAAAATTAAAAAGTAACCTCCACTTCTGGTCCTGGAAGAGCAAACATCCAGTCCTCCGCTGGTAGTTTACTTAGTGTGCAAAGCATATGTCAGCTATTTTAAATCCAATTTTTAGGTAAAGCAAGTGAAATGCAGAGTGGTTAAAAGAAGCTACTTCAGGCATGTTGCCATTAAAAAAAATATACGCTAGGCAGGCCTAAGTGTTCCCACCCTGTGGCCAGTAATCTATCACACAGCTGCCACATTCCTTTAAATATTAAAATGATGAAATATGGAGTAGACATGCCATGGAAATAAAATTGGCTATAACAGTGGGAGAGGAATGGAAATTAGTCCAGCGACATATACAAATTTTGTCAGGCATGCTGATTGTCCAAATGAGATTGAAGGCCATTAATTTATAAGAATACCCAGCTACGTAGTAGATGGTATAGACTGAACCTAGTTTGCGATTTAAAGAGGAACATATGGTAAATCTAAAGTCAAATTATTACTAATACACATAGAGACTCTCCAACATAATAGCAGGGGAAATTTATATTCAAGACTTATAACCAATCAAGGCTGCTAGATCAAAGATTTTATATCCTTATATAGTTTCTTGTTAAAAAAATTAAATGAAAACACATGACCTCAGACAATAATTTAGATAAAAACATAATTAGGGTATGGACTTTTTTTATGGATACATAAATCTTATTTGTAGAAAATTGCACGCCATTCCAGTTAGTTAACATAGGGTAATATTAGTATCAGGTGTAGGATTTAGAGACTCAACACTTAATTACAACAGGGTATGGATATTCTTATACTTTCTTTTTGCAAATAAATTTTAGAATCAGTTTCTCAAGTCTCATCATAAATAAGGCTGATATTTTGATTGGGATAGCATCGTATTTGTAGATCAATACTTTCACTTCTTAAGAGTATTTGTCTAAAATCATAAGTAGATTTTGAATTTTATCAAGTAGCTTTTTTACAATTATCACTATGTTCATTTTGATCTTTTCTTGATAAACTGATAGAGAACATCAGTCTTGGTGATATATTGTTGGAGCAGAATAGCTAATTTTAAAAAAAAGTTGCATTTATGGTCACATGTAAAATGAGTCTCTATTCTTGTTTTACATTTGTTTTAGTATGAGAGCTTTTCTGGATTTATAAAATGACATTTTCTATATCTCTTAGAAACTTAGTTATATGGATGTTGAAAAGAATTTATAAATAAAGCCATTTAGAATTAGAGCATCTGTGAAGGTAATTTGGGAGCAATAATTCTTTTCCTTGTCATATTGTTCAATTTGGATTTTAAAAATTTTCAGGCAATTTTTATCATTCACTTGTGTTATCAAGAATTATAACAATTCACTTGTGATGATAGTTTCAAAATGATTAACATGTAGATGTATCATTACGCAATGTTATAAAAGCAAAATAAAACAAATCTTTCTGCTGCAGTAGCATCCTTCTTTTTCTTAAATAAATATTTTGGTTTTATACCTTTATTTTTAATGAGCTATTTCTCCAGGAAGTTGTCTATATTTTGATTTTATTCTTTTGGAAGTTGTGTATATATTTTTAAAGGTTTTTTATTTATTTATTCATGAGAGACACAGAGAGAGAGGCAGAGACACAGGCAGAGGGAGAAGCAGGCTCCCCATGGGGACCCTGATGAAGGCAGATCCTAGGACCCTGGGATCATGACCTGAGCCAGAGGCAAAAGCCCAACCACTGAGTCACCCAGATGTCCCTGAAATTGTCCATATTTTAAGCTAAGGTGTCTGAAATTCTGTTTTCTTCAAATCTTCATTGTGGTTATATTACTAAACTTTAATAGTATTTATTTATTTATTTCTAATTTGTGAAATAAGAGAATTATTTAATACAGTTTTTTAAATATGTGATGACACACTTGTTTATCTTTCATAAGTACTAATGGGTAATATTTTTATTGCTGTTATATTTAAATATTCTGTAGACAAAATTTAAAACTTCTCAACTACAATTATTCAGATGCATGTTTTATTAATTTCCAATTTGTTGAAATAATTTTGTTCAAACTTTTTAAAATGCATTATTATTCCAGTGACAAATATGAACTTTGAATGATGAATCTACATTCAAGCTCTGATGGTTGGGGGATGAACTCTGTTTACATTTCTTATTTTATGCAATGCTTGACACATATTTAGTACTTAATAAATGGTGGTACCATTAGCAGTTCTTATCTATACTATTGCTTTCATTATTCCCAAAGAATGTTATCTGCATTTTATGACATTTGCTTTGTGCCCCGGTATATAAACACATATACAAACATTACAGGGACACATGTTGTAAAGGTATATCACATTTATTATAGTAGAGAATGACTGATTTTAAAAATACTCATACTGGGCAGCCCCGGTGGTTCAGCAGTTGAGTGTCTGCCTTTGGCCCAAGATGTGATCCTGGAGGCCCGGGATCAAGTCCCACGTCCCGCTCCCTGCATGGAGCCTGCTTCCCCCTCTGTCTGTGTCTCTGCCTCTCACTCTCTCTGTGTCTCTCATGAATAAATCAATAAAATTTAAAAAATAATAAAAATAGAAATACTCATTCTAATATCTTTCCTATAAAAGCCTTAATTCTTTCATTAAAAAAAACTCATTATGAAAGCATGAGAGTTTTAAGGGTTTCTCCCACCATAACTGTTTTTCTTTAAATTGTCCAGTTATATGATCTGCACATGAATTAAGTTTCTCCCATTATCTTGCCACTCTTGTTATTTCATTCTCTATTTTGTGGTTCAAAACCTCCATAAGAATAATATATAATATGAAAAGTATACCAAACATTTAACGTAATATGTACCATTACAGACTAATTTGTATCTTGTTTCATGTTTTCTCTCGCCACAAACATATTTACCATTGGCATGAAACATAGCTCTAACAAATTGAAAATAAGAAATCCTTTAGTAGCTGAGGAAGTTTAAATATGCGTATATCTAAAGCCACTTGCCTTAAAGTAACATGATTGGCATGTTTTTGTTTCATTATTAATGCTTGAGGAAGGAGGTAAAATAGCATCCAATTTCACAGTGAAATATAGGCTATGAAACATGAGACTCACTCTAATTGAATTAATTGAAAATTTATAGCTTGGAATAAATATGCACTAACATAATGCTAATGCTTGTACTGCTAAATGTTTCAAATAATATTTTCTCAATTCAACATCTGTTTTTTTTTAAAGTGTGCTAAAAAGTATCTTTTTCAAATAAAAGAAAGACCGAAATTTGATGTTAAATTATTATAGAAAGTATGTTCCATTTGACAGTTTCCATTGTGGGATAGAATACATTTCTATCCAATGAACACTACTGATTTAAAGAAAGTCTTTATAAAATGTGCTGTCATTAACATAAGAAGATTATGGTATGAATAGGACAATCTTAAAGATTGTTTATCACTAGAAAAGAAGATTCAATGTCTGTTTCATTGGAAAGTTATTTAATCTGATTTAGGGAAAAGATAAAATGGAGGCTTACTTCCTTGGGCTTAGTAAGAAGCAGTGTTGGCAACAACCTATAGAATTACATGATCAGAGATGATCAGAGTACAAATTGGACAATGACTTTAAGTATTCTTCCAAACTTGTTTCTAATTACTTGCTGAGGCAAATTTAGAAGCTAACTACACAGTAACACTGTAATTATAGCCAGATGAGTTGGAATGCACATTGCTGATAATTTATAAATTGATTTTTATGATGTGTATGAAGAATGTAGTAAAGTGCTTATACAGGGTGGGCTCCATTCAGGAATCATACATTATAATTACTTGTCCTCATCTTAGTCTCATTTTTCAGCATAAACACCCAAGCCATTTTAATAATCTGTAAGCAAAAATTGAAACTTTCCTCATCCAAGGCAGTTGATACGCTTTGGTTTGAACTCAATTTTATCAATATTAAGTGGTCCTATTTATTCTCAACTATTTGCTTTTGTGTTTCATTTATGACATTCCTAAGGAAGAAAAAAATACCTCTAGATATTAAGAAGGTTGAAAAAAAGGTGGGTTCAATTGAGATTTCCTGCCAAAATTTTAGTGTTCAGACTTGACAGAGCAGACAAGCAAAATGTCACTCAGAGAACAATATCTTTTAGGGGACATGGTGTCATGGGGTCTTTGGCAGCATCAGGGATGCACTTGTGACTCTGACTGGTTTGATTTCATGAGAACCAACACGGAACAAACCTTTCTCAATTTTGAATGTCTTACCCTTTGTACTGTCCTTGGCATAGTCAGTAAGGGCCTTCCAAGCCCAAAAGTAGGAGTCAAATGCACCAAGTGCATGACTGGTAGGGTGATCATCCTCCTCCCAAAGCCCTCCCAGCACTTTACAACCCTGGTGCTGTCTTGGGGCAGTTACAGCATCAAATAGGCACTGACCCATTCCTTCCATACACTTGTACACAAACCAACCCACTGCAAGAGTTTGGCCAAGGAGTCTTGGAATCTCATCTTCTACTGTGCTTGATTTCAGACTCCTTAGAAGTAATAAAAGATTAAAGTGTAAAAAGACTGAATAAGATATAAATATTCCTCCAAAACAGATACACATTTGCAGAAGACAAGAAACAATGAAGTTTGTACCAATTAACTTAGCTGTCTCTGGAGATAATTACCAGATAGGCGTTTTGATTTTATCAAACATGGATGGTACTTGAGCTATAAGAATGGGTAGAGAGTGTGAAAACACTGCATTTATGAATTCATTTACTTTGAGTTGTGCATATTGCTATGCTATGGGGATAAATTTTGTTGACAGAAAAAATATATATTTTTTAATTAGAATGATGTGTAATCATGAAGATGTTTTAGAAAGCACTTTGTTTTAAAGAAAAAAAAATATTCCTTAGAAGAGTAATGTTTTATTGAAACTGTGCAGGGTGTTGAGGACAACTGTCGCTGTATTTGCCTAGTCATTCCATCAATCAGAGAACATACTGATGATCTAAATGATGTGGTACAAGGGTTGAAACTCTGAGTACCCTTCTTTCTTGGGGCGACCTTCCGTTCCCTAGGGAATGATCAATAACTATTAATCAATTGAGACTGAGATGCAGCAATAAAGAATGATAAATGCCCCAGGGATGCATGGGCTGTGCTAACCTGAAGGAACCTGTAAGACTAAAGTTTAAGTCTAAAAGGTAATGTAAGCATAATTTCAGAAATATTCGATGCTAAATCTAAGGGAAACGAAACAAAACAAAAATATGATCCATTAACTAAATGTTGTCATTTTTAAGTTTATGGCTTGTCCTTCACGTTTATTGAGGAGATAAGAAAGGAAAATGGTTTTGTCTTAAAAATTCTGCACCTACATTATATATGAATGTGGAATTTCTGCACTTTGATATAGCATACTTTGTCAAGCACACAAAAATCATATCAGAGTTTTTGTTGCTCTGTTGCTTGGTTGATTTATTTGTTTTCAGACTAAATTGAATTCAAGGCAATAGCATTAAGGAGAACACAGGACTATTTTTATTGTAAAACACAGTCTGCTATGAGGTTATATATGGGAAATTATAACATAAAATATCTGAAATAAAATATTCATGGATTTGAGGTTTGCTTTGTAAGTCCATAAAGCCATGAAGCACTTCCTGGAAAATGTATTTAAACATATACCATTCACATAAGACCATACAAATATGATGTTGCACATAATTTTTAGTAGGACATACAAAATAAATAATTATGAAGAAAACAGTAGAAAACATTTCTTTGAAAAACCTAACAAGAAATATGTAGAAAGTACTGAATAAAGACTAGATGTTATAATAAGAAATATTTTTTAGGAAGGAAAGTATCTTGGGCCTGAGTGTCTTTGCCTGAGTATTGAACAGTGAAAATTTTTACAAACTAACTTATTGCAATAAAAACGTAAGAAAATATATTGAACTTTTATAATAATATAATAGGGGTGTTAATAAGAATGTGAAAATGCTAAAATCCAATTTAAAAAGAAAAATAAATTGATGAGATTAAAATATGCTACAATAAGAAAATTATCTTCTACTAGCTTTTGAGGGTATATTATGGATGAGGAGCTAGTTAAGTACTTATTAATACATTTATTCTTCACAAAAGCCTTTGAGGCAGATAAAGAAATTGAGGCATGGAGAAGTCTCATAATAGAAATTAACTTATCTGGGAGGTAAATACAAACAACCTGCACTAGAACTCAATGTGTTATCTGGTATATTATGCTTCCTTTCTGTATACAACTACAGTAATTAAAAGTGGAAACTGCACAACCAATAG
The DNA here is from genome assembly GCF_048418805.1 of Vulpes vulpes. Taxonomy (NCBI): domain Eukaryota; kingdom Metazoa; phylum Chordata; class Mammalia; order Carnivora; family Canidae; genus Vulpes; species Vulpes vulpes. The sequence goes on from NC_132784.1 coordinate 135,689,124, forward strand.
TAGGTTGATGAGCAGAAAAAGTATTCCTGAAACAGAATTATGTATATAAAATCACACTTTTGGGATGCCTGGGTGGCTCAGCGGTTGAGTGTCTGTCTTCAGCTCAGGGTGTGATCCTGGGGTCCTGGGATCGAGTCCGTATTGGGCTCCCTGCATGGAGCCTGCTTCTCCCTTTCTCTGTGTCTCTCCTGAATAAATCAATTAAATTTAAAAAAAATAATAAAAATAGAAATACTCATACTAATACCTTTCCTATAAAAGCCTCTGTGTCTCTCATGAATAAATAAATAAAATCTATAAAAATAATAAATAAAATAAAATCACACTTTGTATGTAAAATGAAGTCTCACAAATAAATCAGTATTATTTGGGTGCCATAAGGACATGTTACTCAATCAGAGTAATCTTAAGTAATAGACAATACTACTCATTTGGTGAAATCTAATGTTTTTTTTTTATCTCACTCCATGTTTAAGACAAACTTATAAGGACCTACAAGGATCAAAATCACTTGTCCCTCTGTCCGACTCCCAGGATTTGCTTGCTATCACTTCCTTTTAGCAGCAGAACCTGAGGGTTTTACTGGGCACATGGAAATCCCGTCTGGTGTCATATTTCTCAGATTCCCATACAGCTCCAACCACTGTGTGGTTAAGTTTTAGCCATGCTGCACAAGAGAATACAATGTGTGAAATAGCAGCTCATGGACTTTAAAGGTAATTTCTTGCTTTCCACTTCTTTTCTTTCTCACTTTTCTGTACGCTGGAAACTTGGAATATGGACTTGGTGCTGGTGACCCTGCTCTGATCATGAAATGAGAGCGAGACTTTAAAAAATAATGAAATAAGACGATAGAAGGAAACTGGGTATTGGATGAATCTGTGATCAAGTGCTGCCTCCCCATCAGAAACACCTGCCTGTGTTTGAACTGCTGTGTGCAAGAAAAATAAATGTCCACTATGTGTTAACCGCTATATTTTTTTGCTCTCTTTGTTGCAACATAGATCCTCATTTGTAATAGTTTCTTTGCTACCACTACAGTCTCATTTCTTACCATGTTCCCTCTTTATTTATTCCAATGGCAGCAATAGACTCTCTGACATTTCTCAAAATAGAACAATCCTAATTCAAGAACCTTCACATTCTCTTCCTTATGCCTCTCCTCACAAATATCTCATGGCTTCCTCTCACACATCTTCAAGTTTCTGTTTAAATATTAAATAAACATGGAGATTTTCAAACTAACTTGTATATACCACTCCAAATCTCTTTAACCTCTCTAGAATTTCCTATGGATTCCGTCCCCCAATGTGTGTTGTCCATATTGTCCTATGAAAAATAAAAATCTTTCTTTTTTAAAAGTGCACATGAAACTCACAAAATCAATCATATATTAGATAACTAAGAAATATCAGTAAGCCACATGAAGTTAAATTATAAGCAATATCCTTTGATTATAATTCAATGAAATAAGAAAATAAATGAGGGATCCCTGGGTGGCGCAGCGGTTTGGCGCCTGCCTTTGGCCCAGGGCGCGATCCTGGAGACCCGGGATCGAATCCCACGTCGGGCTCCCGGTGCATGGAGCCTGCTTCTCCCTCTGCCTGTGTCTCTGCCTCTCTCTCTATCTCTCTGTGACTATCATAAATAAATAAAAATTAAAAAAAAAAGAAATTAAATGAAACATAAATGGAAATTTTACAAAAGAAAAGAAGTCAAATACATATAACATCATGTTTTCTTTTACTCTATGGAAATCAAATAATATTAAGATAGAAATACATTTTAATCAATAAAACTACTTAATTTATTCTTTTTTTGTTAATGCTGTATGTATGTAATGCTTATGGGAGCTTAATTTACTACAGACTTTGAGAAAAGCAATTTGACAATATTTACATGGATCATTAAAAATGTTTATATACTCTAGACTGTTAGTCTTGCTTCCATAATTATTTTTTTTACATAAAATGATCTGCAAGGCAATAAAAAGTTGGTATATGAATATATTTATTGCACCACTTTAGTAATATGGATAAAATAAAAATATGCTACATATTTATTGAATAGTCATCAGGCTGATCTAAACTGATGTGGTATCATGAAACTTCCAAAATAATAACTTTTAGATATAACCCAGTTATTAAATAATAATTATTGAATAATAATAGTGATTAATTTATTTTCTTGTGCTAAATAAAAGACATAGTGCCTCCATGCCTCCATATATAAAAGTACCAATTGAAAGAAACATTTGTTTCACTTAAGACAGAAGTATCAGGAAAAAAAAAATGTCTATATAGGATTGGGGATAATGTGTATATTCTGTAGGTAGAAATGTAGCTCAAATAGTTCTGGAGAACATACCTTGTTGTCTGCAAGAAACCAGATAAAGAAGGAGATGCTGCATTGTGTTAGCATTCTTGTAACTGAAAATATGGATAGTCAAGAACAGAGGTGATACTCAACCAAATGGAGTAATTGTCCCTGTAAGATGAAAGTATAAAGACAGTATTTCCAGTTTCCTGATGCATCTCCTACTGCTCATACCCTAAACATGAAATGTGAAATTATATGTAAAATAAAGTGAATAGTTTTGTAGTAGACAACCCCTGGTAGAGTCAGTCTCTCAATTGAGGAATAGTCAAAGAATGGGAGAAAATTTGGTGCAGGAAATAACATGGGATATGAAGCAATGAATTTTCATTACAAGTAAGTTATTCCATTAAGCAGAAAGTGCATTGCTTCTTGGGTTTCATAGACTTTTCTCACTCTGTGGTCAAAGACTGTATAAGTAAGTGTACTTGAATACACACTGCACAGGATTGGGTTACACAGAGATAGAACCTGAGAGGTGGGGGAAGAACTGGCTGTAAGTATTCAGCAAATAACAATGTGAAGAAATTATGTAAGATCAAAGAAAGATTCATCCAAAAGTATTTGAGGGAACAATACTGAGAATTCACAGAGAACCAGCAATAGAATCAACCTAGAAAACAACTCAAAATTCAGTGTTTTTGACAGACTACTTTGAAAGGTCTTGCCTTAGTAGGGGGAAAAACATGCCTGTTAACCTACCAAATAAATCTTAAAAACAAATATATAGAGGGTCCACCTGTCCCCAAGTACCTTACCTGTGTGTCAAAAGAAAGCTCAAGAATATACACAGGACTAAAGAGTATATAGCACCCAATAAGTAATAATTCATAATATCTGACATCCAATTAAAGATTACCAGACATGAGGAGAAGCAGAAAAATACAACTCCTTACATGAAGAAAAATAAAATCAATCTAAATTATTTAATAACTGGCAAAGATACTAGAATTAGCAGGTATAGGCAATGGAGTAGTTCATATCCCATTTGTTCTGAATGTGTTTCAAGGTCATGAAAGATTAAAAAGATCCAGCGTGGACATAGAGAGAGAAAAATACAATGTCTGAGGTAAAAAAAAAAAAAAAAAAAAAAAAGTACTCAATGAAATTAAAGCAGACTAGGCATTGCAAAAGTAAACATTACTGAATTTGAAATTATAGCAATAGAAACTATCAACAATAAAATGCAGGGAGAAAAATAATTTAATTGTTAAGCTATGGAACTTCATGCAGATATATGTATAATTAGGCTCCCATAAGGAGATGGGCAGGCAGAAATATATTTTAAAAATAATAGCTAGAAGATTTCCAAATTTGGTGAAAATTGTGAATAGTCATAACCAAAATCTCAAAAAACTCTAAACACGAGAAACATGAAGAAACTTATACCAAACTATACCAAAGCATAACAGGAAAATTGCTCAAAAGTGATGATAGCAAATGTTAGAAGTTTCCAGAAATAAAAAAAAAAGACATGTTACATACAGATTAATGATGATACAAAGATAAACATAATGGCATATTTCTCTTCAGAATCATTATAAAAGACATTACATTATTAAAAGAAAAAAATAAGAAACAAACAAATAAATAATAAACAATAATAATAAAATAATAATAAATAATAAAACAAACAAATAAATAAATAATAAAACAAACAAATAAATACATAATATAATAAAATAGTCATCCTAGAACTTTTTACCAGGTAAAACTATACCTCATTAAAAAATAAAAAAAAATTTCAGACATACAAAACTTAAAAGAATTTGTACTGAGCAGAATTGGACTAAATAAACAAGGAAACACATGACAAAATCTATGAAAAGAAGTCTCCCAGACAGAAGTGAAATCACAGCAGGGAGAAAACTGATCTACACAATGAAGAACAATGATAACTATGTGGGTAAAGGTGCACAGTATTTACCAAGTAACTGGTATGATAACAATAATATAAAACCCTAAATACTGTTACATTGTTATGTGTCGAGTGGTAGATTATCACTTAAGTACAGACTGTGTGAATCAAAGATATATACTTTTGTTGACCTAAAGCAACAACCAAAATAACACCAGGAAAATCTTATGCCTAATGTGCAGTGAACACTTAACCTCTCACAAAAAGTGTGTGGCCTTTGCCACCTCACCCCATGTTCCCATCATTGGAGAAAATCTTTCTGTCATGGCCTTGGGCTGGCCAGAGTGTATAGTGTAATTTAGGGTACAGGAAAGCAATACCAAAAATGACCATAAATGTGATTTAAGGTAGGGAATTTTGGTGACATTTTATCAGATAACCTGGAGACTGAGATCAACCATGTGGGCAATCAATCAATTATACCACCTAATGGACCCCAGTAAAAACTCTGAACACTGAGGTTCAGGTGAGCTATGGTGTGAGCAAACACACTCTGTGCGTAGTTCCCCACATGACACCAGGAAATCGATGCACCCCGACTCCATAAAGAGAGGAAGCTCCACATGTAATACTTTTCCAGACTCCAATGTGCTTCTTCCCTTGACTGACTTGAATCTGTGTTTTTTCCCATAATGAACTGTACCTATTAGCAGACTAGCTTTAAATCAGTTCTGGGACTCTTTCTAGTGAATTATGAAACCTGAGAAAGATTTAGGAACCCACTTGTGATGGTTAATTTTAATTGTATGTGTCAGTATGGCCAGGCTATAATATCCAGTTATTTAATCATTCATTGATTTAAGTTTTGCCATGAAGGTATTTTGTAGTGTGGTTTCTCTCCGTGATAAATTCACTTTAAATAAGCACATTACCTTCGATAACATCAGTGGGCCTCATAAATAAGTTTCCTGGAGAGAGAAGAAATTCTGCCTCAAGAATGGAGATTCGAAGTGTGCCAGAGTTTCCACCCTACCAACCTTCCCTACTGATTTTAGCTTGGACAGCACACACAGTCACCTGAGCCAATTCTTTAAAATATATCTCTTGATATCCTGTTTCCAGTAATAAAGACATCACTATAAGTCTATGGCATGATATAGCAACAGAGATAAACAAAATATCACCATTAGCTAGTCCTAATCAATACATATTCAGAGGTAAGCTTCTGAGTAAATATACATATATCACACCTTAGAATATTTTTGTCAAAATCATGAGTATAACGAAATTGACTTGTTGCTTGTAACTGTGCTAGATCAGTTGGGGAAAGACAGGGATAAGATCAGGCCTTCAAATTCTAATTTAAACATATGTTGTCATTTGGTCCAGGGATCTGATAATTCTTTCCTTCCATATGACATACACTGGTCCCTTATATTGACAACATGTTGGTTGGACCTACTGAGCAAGAAGTAGCAATTATTCTAAACTTCTTAGTAAGACATTTAAAGATCAAATGATGGAAGATAAATCTGATGAAAAAAAATTGAGGGAGCATCCATCTCAGTGAAATTTCTAGGGGATCCAGCAGTGAAGGACATGGTAAGGTATCCCTTCTGAGGTGGAGGATAACTTGTTGCACTTGGCCTTTCCCACAACTAAAAAAATAAAATAATAAAAAAATAATAATAATAAAAAAACAATTTCCAGGGCTTTGTGCTACTCTTATTTAGTGAATGACCCCAAACTTGCTAGTTTTAAGTAGTGTCCAGAGCAAGGGAAGGCTCTGCAGTTGCCATCAGCTGCTCTTCCAACTGAGTAGTATGATCCAGATGATCCAACAGTACCTGAAATGGCAATGAAAGGTAGAGATTCTGTGTGGAGGTTTTGGGGGTGAATCATAGTGCAGGACTTGAGGATTTTGAAACAAATGCCTGCCTTCCTCTCAGAAAACTATTTCCTTTTGAGCAAAAGCTCTTGGTCCATAATTGAGCCTTAATCAAGATTAAATGTTTAACCCTAGGCCACCAACCCAACCTGCCCGTCATGGACTGGATGTTGTATGATTCACCAAGTCATAAATTGGAGCATGCTCAACTTCCATCGTGAAAGGGCTAGCACTATTTTTTTTTTCTGGCTGAAATATATACCTTCTACAGGTATAGATGAAGTGTTTTTGCCAAAACTACCATCTGTGGACTTATCCATGGTCATGATTTTTTATGCAGCATTATTTCTAATCAAATAACTCACTTCACAGCAAACGAAGGGTAGAAAAGATCTCATGCTTACGGAACTCATTGTCTTACCATGCTTCCATCATCGTGGACCAGTTGCCTTGATAGAGGGGTGGACTAGCCTTTTGAAGATTTACTTGCAATGCCAGCTAGATAGCAATACTTTATGGGGCTGTGTCAAGGCTCTTGAGAAGCTGTTTATGATCTGAATCAGTGTCAAATAGATGGTGTTTTTATCTCCGGGATTCACGGGTCCAAGAATCAAAGGATGGAAATGAGACTGGCACCACTCACTCTTACCCCTAGTGACCCACTATCAATTTTTTTTTCTGCTTTGTTTTATTTTGGTTGCTTTCTCTTCCCATGACCTTATTTTCCACTAGTCTAGAGATCATACTTTCAAAGAGAGAAATACGCCAGGAGACACAATAACAATTCTATTGAATTGGAAGTACAAATCAAAATTACTTTGAGAACTAGTGTTATTATTTCCAAACGAATACTTATTAATAACATGGATCTTTCATAAACTGTATCTCCTACAGGATAGTTCGTCTAAGTTACAGAGCATAATGAAGACATCTAATACTGTTGGCAAGTTCTGTGAGTCATTCAGTGAATTATTAAACCTGCAGATATTTTAGGAACCCCTCTATGATTTTTTTTTTTTTTTACTTTCTAGGCTATAGTACTTAGTAGTTGATCAAATGCTAATCTGGGGTGCCTGGGCCATGTAGTTGGTTAAGCTCCAACTCAATTTTGGCTCAGGTCATGATCTCAGGGTCATGATCTGAGTTGTGAGGTTGAGCCCTGTGTAGGTCTCAGACTCACTGCCAAGTGTAAGCCTGCTTAAAATTCTCTCTCTGCCCAACCTTGCACATGCTCTCTCTTTCAAAAAAAAAAATCTTAAAAAAAATTGCTAATTTAGGTTATGCTATGAAGATATTTTGTACATGTGATTAACATTTGTAATCATTTATTTGACTTTTAGAAAAGGATTACCCTCCATAATGTTGGGTGGGCCTTATCCAATAACAGAAAGAAAAAAAAAAAATCAGTAAATAGCTTCAAACTAGGAAGAGCTATTGTTCCAGTTCTCCCTGGTATCTTCACCAAGTGTCTCCAGTCTAAATACTGTGATCCCAATTAGCCTGCATCTTCTCCTCCACCCTTTTAGAGTCTCTGGGGGTTCCCAGTGATTCCAGTTCCTACTGCTCAGGAAACTGTATGCTTCAGTGGTTTGGCCAACCAACTTTCCTCCCAGCCAATTTCTTTTGCATATAGACAATGTCTTTATCTGATATGCCACCTTGATTTGGCCTAGCCACCTCCACAGGGATGCCTTCCTTTCTGTATCTCTGAAGAGAGTCCAAAGTAGATCAGGGTATGCATATTATCACGGCATGTAGTGCCCACCTCAGAACAGTAATGGAGACCCACTCTCTTTCTCGGATCCTAGGATTTTCCTACCTCACCTGGGGCCAAGCACCATGTTGCTGAAGCGGGATGCCAACAGTCTTCTACGATGCACCTTGCATTGTCCTGCTGGATGGAGAATGGCAAGGAAATATCTTTGCCAGGAGCCAAGAAATGTGGGTGACTGATGTTTCCTTTACATATATTTTCTCTCTACACTGCTTTCTATAGTTTTGTTTTTAAACAATTTTTGTATAGAAAATGTATATCTTAGTGTATATCTTTCAGAAACACAGATCTGGGGGAGGCACTTCACTCTGGTCTGTCAACTTAGAGAGAGCCCTTGAGTATGCTTCATGAGACTGGAGTACCAAGCAATGTCACTTAAGATGTTATAATGTGAATTCTCCCTGTGAGGCAACTCTTAGGTACAATCTTTATTTGAAACATTTTATGTCTTCCAAGTTTATGATCATCTAGCATAAAGAACCATGATGCTTAGCAGACCTCATTGGATGTTTTAGAAATCATTATTTTACCACATTTGTTGAATAAAGGAATTTACTCAATGTTATTTTTGCCAAAGTGTAGGTTTTATAATATAGTCCCACCATAATCTATCTCCATGGAAATTAGATTTCAATATTTAAATTTAATTTGTAAGAGGTTTGATTACTAATTTTAAAAATTGAATTATCCACCATTTAACTAACCACTATTACTTAGAATTAATAAGTAGGTTTTTAAGTAAATATAATTAACATTTAGAAAATTACATTTTCTCATTCAGTGAAATTGACATTTCATGTAAAATTCTAGTATGCTGACCATGTTTCCACTGCATAAATTTGGTATGTATAATCATAAATATAGGAGATGGGGTGAATTCTTACTTTTAGCTCCAGAGATGCAAACAGGGGGTGAGAAGGAAGTTTCCAACAGAGGAACTATTCAGCTCCATTGGATCACAAAACCATAACTGCCTAATCTGTTCTTTTTCTTCTTCTTTTCTTTACTTGTTTCTTTGGGCTCAGAAGTGGAGGAGTTACCTGTTTATGTACAAAAAGCAGCTAGCAAAAGTGCATTTCATTTTTTTATGCATAGAACTTAACATTTATATATTATTTGTTTTGACAAATTATTTCTAACTCCACAAGTAAGTGAAATCTATTTAAAATTAGATTATAGGTCTTTTAGGATTAGAAAAATTTTTAAGAAGTTTTATAAGTGATTCCCTAAACACTTCCGTATTATAGTCCTGAATATACACTGTGTGTTCTTTTCTTTGTAGCGACCTCACTTAGAGCAATATTTAGCATTCACCCTGAGCCAGGATACTTTTATCACAATATTTACATTTGTTGGTTTACAGCCTTCTTGAGAGTTTCTTAGGTGAGATCTGAAACTGGTTCCCAATGGAGATCAGGGAGGTGCTGAAGAAGGAGGCAGGCTATTACAGATAAGCAGGTGGTGGATGTAGAAAGCAAGGGAATTTACATATGTGGCTTATCTTGAGCAGCCACAAGACAAGGAGATCTCACCCCAGTCTGCCAAATCCTAAAAAAAAAGTTTATATGATGACCTTCCCTGGGTTTAGTCACATACTTAATCTAGATGGCCTCAATACCACTTTTCTATTTCAAGGCTGTGACGTTGGGGCAGCCTGTGGGAATAAGGAAGGGAAGAGGGTTGCACATTCCAAGGACAGGGGAGGGGCTTACAAGCCTCCTATTCAGCTCATATATCAGCTGGTGGTCATGTCTTCTTGAGGACCTCCACTAACGGCATAATCCTAACCTCTCTTGCAAATTTAGAATGCATGGGTTGTTTTTTGGAATTCATTCCTAATTATTGCATAACAGCATAGAAACTATTTCACATATGTGGTGAATTGCTTTGTCACTTGCAGAAATCAATGCATGTCCCACTCATGTATCTGTTCCATTTTGATCTATTTCAAGATTCTTTTCACAATTCAGGCTGTAATGATTTTTACCACCAAATGCTTATGTTCACACCATTTTAATAGCAGTTTTAGATCTTTGAGCAACTGGTCAAATGCTTGTTCTGGGTTTTTTCCCTTTATAAGTGGGTTCGTTTTTCAGTAACAAGGAAGCCAAAGTCACATGGCACAGTAAGAAGAGAATGTATTTACCCTTAATGGTCTTATACAACAATAATGCACACATTACACACACAAATACACACATATAAATTGAAATTTGCAGTAGCTCTGAATTACCAAAATGTGTTTGACTTTTATTATCATTGTGATATTTTTAGTGATCTCTATAGAAATTGAACAGATGGCTTCATGTTATAATGGAGGAACAATTATCATTAAATGGGTAATGATCTACAACATGTGAAAAAGGGAAAAAATAAAATTCTTTTTATAGGTTTTCAGGAGATGTTTCTTTTTCAAATAGGTAATAATTTTGTGCACTCTTCTATACTTCTTTTGAAAAAAAAAACGGCAAAAATACTGATTAAAAATACATGTATACTCACACTGGTGTGTTATTCCCAAGACATGTCTCTCTCATGAAATCCACACCTTCTCTAACACTGTCCTGACAGCTTACATTGCAGAGTCTTGTAAATACACAAGCTCAAAAAAGTGTCATAAAGGATGCAAATTCTTATATATAGTATTTAAAAAAAAAAGCACAGAAGAAAGAATTAACTCTCTTAAAACCTGCTGGTGAGGATAAATCAAAGAGCAAAATTTCAATGGAATTTGGAGGCAGCTGGATTGGAAAAATCAGCATGTGGACATTTAACCAAATCATGCACAGCAACTGCAAATAGTTCTTGGAACATAAAGATAATGCTTTCAGAAAGGAAGATTTGGGGACAGAGTGAGAGAGAAGGTGCCAGAGAAGCAGATCTCTGGACTTAGACACACCTTCACTCCCCCCTACCTCAACACACACAAATACCATCTCTTTCCTGGGCTCTAAACTGTGCCTCGTTCTTGCTCAGGGACCCCTTGAGATACTTGAGCTGTGTAGGCCATTACTACAGGCCAAGAAAAGCATTTGCATGACTTTAAGGATTAGCATTTGGAAAGGAAGAAGGATAATTCATAGAGCCTAGACAAAATATTAAAAATAGATATTAGCAGAATTTAAGTTCATGACTTTTTGTCTGTAATCTTTCAGCACTATTCCAAGAATTGCATGCTCTCCAGAGACAACTTATGTTATCTTCATATGGATCTGAATGTGAATCCTCTTTCTCACTTCCCACCTGTAGACAGAACTCTCAATTTGTACCATGCTCTCTGGAACAGCCGTTCCACTGTAAACAAACTTCTCCCATTGTTCACCTCTAGCTCACAGTGGACATATCTCCTCACCCCAACTGAAATATGATTTTAACTACCTTACCTTACTTGAAATAAGTCTGCCTTCTCATATCCTCCACATCCACCTGGTGGGTGTCTGTGCCATCTGTAGGTAGTCCTTGACCCAGCGGTAATGCATTAGACAAGCTCACACAGGGACATCACCTTGCATTAACCACTGATTCCCCTTGTTCCTAAATTGGTTTTCTCTTGGTGATTTTCCCATATCCACAGTTTGTTGTTGTTGTTTCCACTTCTATTCTTAAATAAATTTCTTGGCTTAAATATCCAACGTCCCCAATTTTCAGAATTCCTTACACTGCACTTGAGAAACTCATTCCCTTAACCACTCTCTGCATCTTGCTATTCCAAGACTGTTTCACCTCTTTGATCTTAAATTCCTAGGCACTCCAACCCTCTAATTCTAATTAGTTCTTCTACCTTTGACTTTCACGCTGTAATCCCATGTCAGTGTGCTCCAGGAATTCACCAAGACACCCACTCTGTTGTACTCATGATTTTCTCATTCCCTTCCTCCACCAATTGAGATTGCATGATCTGATATGCTTGCCACTTTTCATAATTTTGTAACATATACCTTAGAACCTAAGAATTTCCATTAGTTAGGTAGCGATGGAGAAACTGGAATAGCCATTCAGGCTTTGGTTACTGCAAATTCTTGAAATCAGACCTGAATTAGGTATACTTAAATATTTACTTATAATTTTTCTGCATTTAATATTCATTTTCTCAGCCAATAGTTTCAAACATTTTTTACTCAAATTCTCTATCATTTCTTCATCTTCACAATGACACAGATAAAAATGTCTTTATCTTACATCTTTAATAGAAGCCCTCTGTTAAGATCTATCTTACCTGTACCTACTCCTAATGTTAAAAAAATGACTGAATCCAATAAATGTTGTTCTCTTTTCTAGTATCAGAAGAATAATAACTTATCATACTATTCTAACATCAGAGCCCATCACAAGAGGTCAGTGTACAGAGACAGAAAATATGGAGAGCCATCAGAGCATTCTAAGCAGAAGAGGGGCTTATCAGAATCATGGCATGGTTTATCAGATGCATATTTTAAAGAGATAAGTGGGCTGTATTGTTGAAGGAAGCTTGGTAGCAGTCTGGAATCGCTAAATACTATTTGAGAAGAAATGGTGGGAATGAAAGGCCGGGTAAATCATGTTAAGTGGCAAGGTCAGAATCATTAAAATTTGTTGAGTCATACTGAGATTATGTGGAGAAAGCCCAGTGCAATCCTCTTGTAATTTTTCTGTTGAGCTGCCAGTGAGTGCAACATGAATCACAGGCTCAGTAGCATTTCCAAGTAAAGATTCTAAGTTTCTTGGATGTTTTAAATTAAAGGTACCTAAAGTGTTTCCATGTAAAAACACAGTAGTCAATCAGATGTACTCAACAGATATCCCTGGGTTGTAAATAGAAAAATGAGATTTATCATAGAGATGTGTGGCTGCATCTCCTGGGTGAACACAAGTCACCTATGCATTGTATATAGACTGAGAAAAACAGATGCTTTAAGACAGACTACTATAGATAACTAGCATTTAATGGTTAAAACAAATAAACAGACCCGACTACAAAGACAGAAAAGCCGTAGAATTAAAACCAAGAAAAAGCAGTTTGAAAAACTGTGAGATGAATGAGTGTTAGAAACTGGTTCATCTGTATAGTTTCTAATTCTGGAGGAAATCAGAATTTCGTTCAGGGCTGTGTTCTGTATCTGTGACATATGTCAAGTGTAAGGATGGAAATTCAGCTCTAGAAATGTCAAGTTTAAGTGGACATTTAAAAAAAAAGTTTTTATTTTGAAATAACTTTGGATTTATGTAAGAGTTGCAAAAATAGTATAGTTCCTGTAAACGCTTCAGTGGTTTTTCCTGATGTTAACATCTTATACAACCAATGTATATTGATTAAAACTAAGAAACTAAGATTGGTACAATATTATTGCAATACTAGAGACTTTATCTGCATTTCAGTGGTTCCACTAATGTCCTTTTCAATAGTGTCTCTTTTATGTAGGAGAATGTAATCAGCATAAAACATGGTATATTCATCATTTTTCCTTAGTCCTCTCTGGTCTGTTAGTTTCTTGTTTTTCTTTTGCTTTTATTATTCTGATACTTTTGAAGAATACTGATCGGATATTTTGTTGAATGTTCTCCATTTTGATTTGTCTGACATTCACCACCATTAGACTGAGGCTATGGATTTGGGGGAAGAACACCACAGAGTTAAGTGCTCTTCTCATTACATCATACCAGACACAACAGCAATGTGTCTTTTCACTAGTGATGCTAACCTTGGCCTCTTGATAAGTGATATCTTCCAGCTTCTTCTACTGCAAATTTACTATTATTTATTTATCATGCTCTAGTCTCTGGAAGTAGCTCACTAGGAAGAGAATGTTATTTAACAGGCTCATTTTGTAATTATGGAATTTGAAGACAGGAACCAGGGGTCTTTCAAAATTTGAAGATGTAGGCAAATCTCTGGAAAAAAAAATTTAAAAAGATAAATTTGGAATTAACATTCAAGTCTGATTTTGGAAATAAAAATCTTGAATAATAAGGATACCTTGAATGGCACAATTTCCTTCAGACACATAAATAATTGCTCTAGGTAGGAAAGGAGAATATCATCCCCTCATGAGACATTTCAAGATGCAACTTAGGTGAATTGTCACCTAATCCTCTGGATGACAAGATCCTCAACAAGGAAATGAAGAATGAGGCCATGTTGCCTAATAGATATGTTAATTCTAGTGCTCAACTCTTGTGACTTTTTTTTTTCAATTTCACCATTCAGTTAACAGACAGAAATTTTTCAGTGTTCTTCCTGTAGAATAAGGATTCCAAAGAGAAAAAATAAAAATAATCATCATTCATTTTTTGAGACATTAGGTAGTTTCAGTTTTTGATGAAGACAATGCTCTTGAAACCGTGACTTTCAACTAAGATCCCGAGAGAAAAAAAAATATGTATATATTGATTTATATCAATTCCAAAAGCATAACTTCAATAGTAAGATCTTAACAATTAAAAAAATTTAAAAAATCAAGCATATTTGGAAAAGCAAGATCTATTTGCTAACCAAATGTAAATATGGTTCAATATAAAGTTGAAAGAAGTCAAAGATGATGTGACCAGGGTGGGACACTGGTAGCCAGGAAGGGAATTGGTGTCAATTCCTGTCACAAGAGGAACTGCAGACAGAAAAAAACTCTCCACCTTCGTAAGGTTTGCACAATGATTGATCCTGGTGTAGAAGTTGACATTGTGTGGGCAGTAAAAGGCAATGAGTAAGGGGAGATGAGAATGCTTGTGGCTCTGAGGGCATCTTCCTAGGGTCCAGTAAATCCCAGTGTGGCATGAGAAGAGTAGTTTATAATATCCGTTTCCTAAGAATGGGAAAGTGCAGGTTTACATGGATGGAAGGGGGAGGAGGAGGTAGGATGGAGCCACAGGCACCAGGCTACTGCAGGCAGCAGAGACATTTATTCCTATACCTTGTTCACAACCCAATAGAGGACAACTAAAAAAAAAAAAAAAAAAAAAAAAGTAAAGACCAGATGAGCATCTCCATCCTGGATGTTAAGCAGTTCTCTCTTGAAATAGGAAGCAACCAGAAAAAGAAGGTGGGCAAGAGTAAAGAATGGAGAATCCTGAATTGACTAATTAGTAATTTGAAAGAATTTTAATGAAAAAAAAAATCACAGAGAGACAGTGTCAGATGCTCAGTAAAGGTGGCAAAACAGTTTTTTTTTCTTTTTTGTTGTTTTTTGTTGTTGTTGTTTGTTGTTGTTTTGAGCACTGCAGTAGGTGAGAGACCCCAGTATAAATTGATCTCAATGGGTGCCTGAGAGGTTCAGGGGATTAAACTTTGGACTCTTGATTTTGGCTGAAGTCATGATCTTAGGGTGCTGAGATTTGGTGGTGATGAGCATGCAGTCTGCTTAGGATTCTCTCTCTCCTTGTCTTTCTACCCTCCCCCACCCCAGTCTCATGCTTTCTCTCTCTCTTAAATAAACAGACAAACAACAAAAAACAGAAAAACAAAACAGAAAACCTTGATCTCAACTCCAACTGACAAAGTTGGCTGAAGTTTAAAGGGAAACAGAGAAGAAACAAAAAGGAGCTATAGGGAAGTACCAAGGGGAAAAGACAAAAAGGGAACAGAGGACACAGGGGAGATAGCAATTTCAGAAGGAGGATGATTGAAAACTTCTTGAAGACAGTTTGGCTGTGGACACAGTGTATCTTCTGGTTTAGCAGTATTATATTTTCCTGAGCAAAAAAGCACAAGGCCTAGGGTTGACTTTAGTGACAGGCCTGGTACAGATGGAAACCTGGCAAAAATGAGTTAATTCTCTCCACACAGTGCTTGCACATGTTTTTGTGTTGCGTGGGAGTTCACAATTCCCAAGGAATACTGTCTCTGTAAATTCTCACGATCCAATTTTCAATTATCAAGAACTTGAATGAGACTCCTGGGTTAGTTCAATTACCAAGAAATAAAGAATAGTTTTAAAAATCATATCTGAGATTTTTTTTAATGCCCGAGTAGTAATGTGACTTTTAATACCACTACAAACTAGTGGTATTAAAAGCTTTTTACCCCATCTGTGAGAGAACAAAAGGGCATTTTCAATTCCAACACAAGTGGTACCATTCAGCTTCCATAAAACAAACAGCAGGGAAGACTGAGATGCTAGGCCACATACTATAGAAGGATAGCAACACCAACTCTATTAGCAAGAAAAGTTTCATTTGGGAGCCAAGTTGAACCTCATCAGCAAATAAAATTCCATCTGATGCTTGAATAATAAGCATAGTGGGAATTGTGGGCTGTTTCTCTCACAAAGTGGATGAGAATCACCCTGGAAAGTGCTAATGCAAGCAGAGTTGTCTGGACTTAAGTTTGAGTTCCGGAAGGCTCAGGAATATCCTGCTTTTTCTGTCCCTTTGCTATGTAGGCATACCCAAAGCTAATTTAGCTGTTTCTTGGCATCCTTTTCTCTACCAACCATCATCTAAACTTTGGTCCTGTTGTCTGATGTTATAGCATTCCCTCCCAGCAAACTGACACCTCACAATTTGGGGTATTAGTTAATATCTGCCTGGTACTCATAATCTTGCCCCTAGTGTCACTTCTGTTGCTCAGATGTTTTTAATTATTTTTAGATTGGAACATTACAAAAATGGAAGGAAGAAAGACATATATATGGATAAGTTATGTGGAATAAAATGATTTAATCATAATATTCAATATTTTGTCATTGTGAAAAATAAAAGTCTAGTGAAAAATTATTTGCTTGCAAAATCCCTCCAGAGAAATTATAGAGATAAACTTGAATTCTAGATTTAAATGATATCCCCAGTTTCTGAATAAGCAGGGATTAATTAATAAGATACTTAATTAGTTAATCTAGACAATAAGTGCAGTTATAGGAGGTATCCTAATTATTTGGGAATTTTCACACACAAGATGGTAATGATTACCAATTATACATAAAATACATAATAGTGAATTATTTTTAATCCTTGGAATTATTTTCAGAAGAGATTTGTCAGAACAAAAACTTGAAATTTGAATGTGATATTTCTCAAAAGATGATATTCAATATAAACATTTAAAAATAAATAAATTTGAAAATAGATATATTTATGAATAGAATGAATTATTAATATAGCAACATAAGTAATTAGTTGATCCAGGGGTTGTTGCTATATAAATATTTGATGAGAAAGAAAATAGCAAAAAATTTTATCAGCTAACTTTTTTTTCCCAACTAACTCTTTAAGTTACTTTGCATCATTTGGCTAAGTAAAATTTCTAACTGAGGACTCAATTACTGCTCCTGTCTCTCTAGTTACACTCTCCATAAAAGCTGGGATAGGAAATCTAGAAATGAAGAAGTGGTGTCAAGATGGTGGATACTATAGGAAAATAAAATTACAAGCCAACATACCTGATGAACAGATGTAAATATCTTCAACAAAATACCAGCATTCCAAATTCCACAGCAGAGTAGGAAAATTATAAATCATGATCAAGTGGGATTTATCACTGTGATCAAGTATAGTGCAATATATAAAAATCAATACATGTGACATGTTATATTATAGGCTGACATTAGCTGTCAATACAAGGATGCCCACTCGACCACTTGTACTTAATATCAGAGTAGAAGTCATAGACAGAGAAGTTAGCCAAGAATAATGAATCAAAGGCATCCAAATAGAAAGAGAAGACATGAAAAATGTGTTTGCAGATGACATGGTCTTACACAGAGAATCCTAAAGGCTCTACCAAAAAACTATTAGAATAAATGAGTTCAGTAAAATTGTAGGATACAAAATCAATACAATATACAAAAATTAGTTTCATTTGTATACATTAGCAATGAACTACCCAAAAAAGAAGTTATGAAAACAATCCCACTTATAATACCATACAAAACATAACCAGGAATGGATTTGCCCAAGAAAGTGAAAGATCTGTACGCTGAAAACTCTAAGACATTGATGCGATAAATTGAAAAACACAAATAAGTGGAAATATATCCCATCTTCATTGATCAGAAGAATTGATATTTCTAAAATAGTCATATTACTCAAAATAATCTGCAGATTCAGTGCAATCTCTATCAAAAGCCCATTGACATTTTTACAGAAGTAGAAAAAACAATTTTAAATTCATTTTGGCCCACAAAAGACCTCAGTAGCCCAAGTAATCTTGAGCAAGAAGAACAAACCTGGGAGCATCGCAGTTTTTGATTCTGAACTATGTAACAAACTAATCAAATAACGTGGTACTGCTGTGAAAACAGACATATAAAAAATATAGTAGAATGGAGAATCCAGAAATAAACCTATCCATACAGTCAATGAATTTTTGAGGAGGGCACCAGCTCAAGGGCACCCACACAAGGGGGAAATAATAATATCTTCAATAAATGGTGTTATGAAAACTGTGTTCCACATACAAATGAAGCTGAACTAATAACTTGTACCATTCTCCAAAATACATTCATAATGGAGTAAAGACCTAAGTGACCTGGAACCATAGAACTCCTAGAAGAAAACAGGTAGAAAACTCCTAGATACAGGAGTTGGCAACGATATTTTTGCTGTGACACCAGAAGCAAAAGAGGACAAAAGAAAAAAGAACACACTTCAGCACAACAAAAGAAACCATCTTCCAAAAGAAAAGGCATATGGAATGGGAGAAAATATTTGCAAACCACATACCTGATAAAGGTTTATTTATTTATTTATTTATTTATTTATTTATTTATTTACTCTGATAAAGGTTTAATATCCAAAATATAAAAGTAGTTCATAAGCCAAAAAAAATCCAATTAAAAAATAAGCAAGGACCTAAATAGATTTTTTTCCCCAAAGATGTGTAAATGGCCAATAGGTATATGAAAAAGTACTTACTCTTCATCAGGAAAATGGAAATAAAAACTATAGTAAGATATCACCTTGTGGCTGGCAGGATGGCTCTTGTAAAGAAAACAAAGATAACAAGTGTTAGTGAGGATGTGAAGAAAAGAGACTCCTATACACTATTGGTAGGATCGTAAATTGGTGCAGCCACTGTGAAAAACAGTATGGAGGTTCTTTAAGAAACTAAAAATGGAAGTATCATGTGATCCAGTGATCCCAGTTCTGGGTATATACCCAAAGAAAATTAAATCATAGGATGCCTGGGTGGCTCACTGGTTGAGCGTGTGCCTTCGGCTCAGGGCATGATCCCAGAGTTCTGGGATCTAGTCCCACGTGGGGCTTCTGCATGGAGCCTGCTTCTCCCTCTGTCTGTGTCTCTGCCTCTCTCTGTGTGTCTTTCATGAATAAATAAATAAAATCTTAAAAAAAAAAAGAAAATTAAATCACCATGTCTAGGAGATATCTACATTTTTATGTTCATTGCAATATTATTCACAATAGCCAAGGTATGGAAATCTCATGTATATGTATGTATATATGTATGTCTTTGTATATGTAATATGATGTAATATAATTGTATATATAATGGAACATCTTCAACCATAAAAATGAAGAAAATCCTGCCATTTGCAACAACATGGGTGAACCTGGGGGGCATTATACTGAGTGAAGTAAGCCTGAGAGAGAAACACGTACTGTACGCCATCAGTTATATGTGGAATTAAAAAAAAAAAAATGAACAAAACAACAGCAACAACAACAACAACAACAAAAACAAGAGTAGAATGGTGGTTGCTTGCAGCTTTGTGGTGAGGGAGATGGGGAACATTGGTCAAAGGATCCAAACTCTCAGGTATAAGATTAGAGACAGCATAGAGACCTTGAACACGGATTTGAACACTGCAGATCTTACAGATTTATTTTTCTTTTATATATATATATACAGTACTGTAAATGTATTTTCTCTTCCTTATGATTTCCTTAATGATCAATAATTTTCTTTTCTCTAGTTTATTGTAAGAATATAGTATATAATGCATATAACAGAGAATATGCGTTAACCCTGTTATTGATAAGGCTTCCAGTTAACAGTAGGTGGTTAGTGGTTAAGTTTTGGGGGATTCAAAAGGTAAACATAGGTTTTCAACTGCACCGGGGTTTGGCACCCCACATCCCCATGCTGTTCAAGGGTCAACAGTTCACCAAATACTGAATTGTAAACTTGAAATTTGCCAAAAGTAAATTTTAAACATTCACACCAGGGGAAAAAAAAAAAAGTAACTGAGGTAATGGGGTTGTTAATTTGATTGTGGTGATTATCTCACAATGTATTTGTGTAGCAAGTCATCACATATACATCTCAAATATATATGATTTTATCTTTCAGTTTTACCTTAATGAAGCTAAAAAAATAAAAATAAATAAATTTCTTAAATTTTAAAGATAATATGTGCATGAGGAATGGATTTAAATTAAATCAGCACTTTTAGTGCAGGGATAAGAACCACATGCTCAGCAGTTATTAATTCAACCTCTTTATATGATTTACATTACCTAAATTTCAGTGAAACTGTCCATCCAATTGAGAGAATGCTGTGACTCGAGGGACCATATAACTGGCAGGAATAACACACAATTTAAACCATTTTATTCTTGATCAGTGCATAATTGATAATGTCCTTTTCTGGACACATATTTTTTTTTTAACTTTCTGAAAACCTCGCTATTAGCATGAATTAGGTTCATTATTTTTCAATGGTTAGACTAAAGGAAAAAAGGAATCTACTCACCCTAGGCAATGTTTCTCAAGTTCCCAGTACAAACCATCATCTGGTCCAATCCTCTTTGAATTTTGGCTTGATCTCAAATGTCAGAGTAAAAGTAATATCCATATTTTGGCTAAAACAATATTGATGTTATTTGAGATTATTCTTTAGTACAATTTTGTTCAAAGTAAAATATCACATTAATAAATTTTCAGAACCCAAATTATATACTCCTTTGTGACTGCTCTATAGATTCATTATTTTTGTTTTATATGATGATTTTAGCTTTCAGTCTTCCTATTCCAATTTTCATTTATTGGTGTTTATTTTGTTTATCTGCATTTCTGTTTGCGAATCATCATAAATCAATTTTTGATACACAACGAGTCATAAATGAATAATGAGATATAATTAGATGGATACTGACATTATCAAATTCATTTAAATCAGAACATATTCTGTTAAGATTGCACTAATTAGTTTTTTCCTTTTGAGGAAATCGCAAGTCAAACTTCTCATCAAGGAGAAGTTAATTTAGTTGCCAATGGCTATGTTTAATGACCCAATGGCATTTGCTTCCATTTTATGGGCTTAAGTAGTCAAGGTTAGCGTTCCCAAAAGCTGTTTTATTTTTTATCATTCTGTCTTCATTTTTTTTTCTGTCTTCATTTTGAAGAGTTAGAACTAAGGAATAAGAATAATTCTGAACAGAATAATTCTGTTCTTTAAATAAACAAATTAAATATAATTTAGGATGTTTTATTTAAATATAATTTATAGAAAAATAACAAAATAAGCATTGTAGTGGTAAAATTATTCACATAACCAAAACTTCTTGTTTTTGTTATTGGTTCTGTTAAACACACTTCTCATTAGACTGGTACTGGGCTCTGACATCAGGCCAAGAGATTTTAACAATCAGGAAACCTTCCTGATAGTACCTCAGAAAGAACTTGGAAAACCAGGCATAGTTCAAGGTAAACCGAATGGCCTCTCTCTTCGGGTACAAAACAGATATGATACTCAGCAGTTTTGATGTGAAATGTGTAATTAACTGCTCACGTGTCCTATGGTATAGTGGCCTTCTTTTCTTTGTACCTCTTAAATGGTAATGCCAAGAAGCATGCTTGCCACTACAATAATTTTTGGCCTTACCATTTAGGCAGAACAGGGGAAGAAGGAAGGCCACTATCACTCATATAATTTAATACTGTTCCAAATATTCTAGCTAATAAGGTAGATTGAAAAGTAAAACAACAAAAGATAGAAGATAACAATGTCAAGAAAGAAACTTATTGTCACTTCCTATCTCTCTTAGGCTCAGATCTGTTCTATGTGGCCCTACCATGGTGGCCTTAGAGCAGCTGGACTGATCACAGGTTGACTCAGGACCCTGAAGAATAGAACCTAAGCTGTGTTATCCTTCATGACCTAAGCCTTAGGGCTCACTTTGCCATATTCATCAATTACAGGGGCCTCACTAGCTGAGCCAAGATGTCTTCAGGAGAGACACAAGGTCACCTTGTAGACAAAGGCTAAATCTGGGGGAGATTGCCTCAGCCCTCATTAGGACATATCACCTGCAAATCCAGTGTTCCACCTGAAAACAGAAACAAAAACAAAAAATGACATATTTATATCCATCTATGTCACATGACACATGAAGGAAACCAAAAAAACTTTATTAAGAGAGTTGATTTGTCTTTAAAGCTTTGAACACGTGCAGAAGTAAGCCACATTTCTGAATGAAAATAGTAACTTTTGTAGAGGTGATATACATATATTTCATATAGTTCAATAAAATTTCAAGAGAGTTTAATTTTTTCAATAAGTCAGAATTATTCTAAAGTACATCTGTGGGGATCCTTGGGTGGCTCAGCAGTTAGGCAACTGCCTTCGGCCCAGGTCGTGATCCTGGAGTCCTGGGATGGAGTCCCACATCGGGCTCCCTGCATGGAGCCTGCTTCTCTCTCTGCCTATGTCTCTGCCTCTCTCATGAATAAATAAATAAAATCTTTAAAGAATAAATAAATAAAATACATCTGTGGAAAGAGATATACGAAACTAGCAAGGTCCCCTTTGGCAAAAAAAAAGTATGAAGAGGAGAGCTTTTAATTACCAAATAATAAATAGAGAGTAAACTAAAATTATTAAAGTTATACAATGTCAGTTAAAGAAATAATCATCTGCTCAGTGGAATAAAATAAACATTGCGGACATAACATAAGTACAAATAAGAATTGGATATATGATAGAAATGGCATTTGAAGTCAATTGAGAAAAAGATGTGTTATGTAATCATTTATTAAATAAGGTTTGCTATTTGGAAAAAAATAAATTATAGGTGTGTAGCTTGCATTTGAAACACAAGTGACCAAATTCCTGATGTATTAAAGAGAAAACTGTATGGGCTCCTGGGTGACTCAGTGGTTAAGAGTTTGTCTTTGGCTCAGGTCGTGATCCCCAGGTCCTGGGATCGAGTCCCATGTCGGGCTCCCCATGGGGAGCCTGCTTCTCCCTCTGCCCATGTCTCCGCCTCTCTCTGTGTGTCTCTCATGAATAAATAAATTAAATACTTAAAAAATAAATAAAAAGAGAAAACTGTAAAAATTAAATCATAAAGGTAAAAATATATGAGGTTAATACAATAGAAATATAATACATCACAGCACAATCATATATGATATACAATCACAAGCTTATAGTCTCTTTTAAGGAAATTGTTGATAGTTTGTAAATAAGTATAATAATGGTAGCTTACTAAAGTTACAGCACACAAAAAAGGAGAGAGAAGCCTTAAAAGCAGGATGTAAAAGAGGAATAAAAGAGGAATACAGTCGCCTAAATATTGTCATAATTATGAAAAGGAAACTTCCAAAAGAAATAAGAACATCCAGCTCAAAACACATATATTAGCATTATCTGTATATTGTCATTGGTGTTATAAGCAAGATGACAATGGCCAAAAGAAATTATAAAACAGAGTGATCAGTTGCTAGAAAGTGGGTTCTTTCATCCTCTGCCGGTGAAATTGTAAACTAGCATATTCTTTCAGGAAGGCATAACAATGAATTAAAAGAAATGTTTTTGCACAACCAATTTCTGTCCCAGAAATGTATTCAAATAAAATAAAAGTGGTTGTGCAAAATTATTTTTCCAATATTCATTCACAACTATGCACATGGGAACTCCCTTGGAGGTTTTGAAAAATGTGCTGCCTGGCCCACACCTAGATTTTCTGATGAAATTGCCCGGTCCCCTCCTTAAAGACTTGTGAACATTCTCATATAATTCAAATTTGCAGTCAAATGGACAACAATAGATCTAAAAATATATTCGATGATGTCTTACATATACTAATGGATGATGTGGAAGTAAACTGGATCCTAGGAGAACAGCTAAATGTGGTAAAGTAATAGTATGATGACAACTTTGAATCATTAAGACATGATATGGTTTAGAATTAATATAAATTACTTTAAACCATGCATTACTTTGAAATTATGCCATATTTACAGTATTCCATAATTCCACCTATTTATTTATTTCTACCATTCTTTTATTACCTCCATTCATACACTCAATAAATGTATATATATATATTTGTTCTTTAATATTCCACTTATTTTGTTTATCATTATTATTTATTAGTTATTCAAAATGGATACATTTTTCCCACGACAACTCTCAGCTACTTATTGCTAGTATAAAAAAGAGTTATTGAATTTAACAAAAAGTTACACATTATTACTTTTAATAATTCTTTTAGTTGATCCTGAAAAATCAGTATGTGTTTTATTTATTTTTCTATTCTTTATTCCTTGGCAAAAAAATTTTAAATCACTTTAGTGTAGATAGGTAAAAACAGTTTATTGGCATGACTTTCAAACAAATGTGCTTTGAGGAAATATGTATTTCAGATTTTGAAGGTCATTTTACCATGAATTTTAAAACATTGTATCAAATTATTACAGAATTTTATTTGGATGGGGATCTATTTATTGATCATCTGTATGATTCTAATTATGCAAAAATATCCTAAAATTACCAACCTTGCATTAATATGATTGAAAAATAGTTGGCATGGTGGATAATTATTTTAACATATTTTTTAATTTAACTTGCTGATAGGTTTAAAGGTTTTTTTTACATCTATATTCATAAGTCTATAGAGTTAATTTATCGTAGTATGTCCATATTTATTTAAAAAATTGGCATTATTGTTTTATCATTGATGTAGTTTTAAGTTCAACTTGGGAAAATTTAAAAGTGTTTGTTTTTAACTGTTTTTCCAAAGTCTGTAATGACCTACAGGGTTACCTGTATCATTATTTCAAGAGTAAGTGGTGCCACATGACCCACAGCAGCGCCTCAGCATTTTTCGAGCTGGGAAGGGTCACTAAATGCAATATGGATCTGGTCCCTTCTGAATACTTGGTCATACATTCAATCTCATGTCTCCTGATTTCCAGACTGTGCAGGCCAGGCCTCTTCAATCCTCTGGTCCTCGTTTGACAGTAAGATGGATGCCTCCAATATATCCTCTGCTCCAGATGTTTCTATCATTCTCAGAACATTTCTCTAAATTTCCCCTTCCAATACCTGTGGAAGAGACTGTGACTTTGTCAATCTACGGATTATGTCTCTGAGGCAAAGCCTGTTGTCTAAGCAGCGATGAGATATTTTGCACAATTAAAACATTCAATAGCTGAGTTGGTTGTATGACAAAGGTGAGAAGACTCCTAATGATGATGTTCAAATAAGTGTCTGCATGGCTGGGACCAAATTATAAACACCTCCTGCACAATAGGGGTGCGGTTGGTTCGCTTCTGGAAATATGTAGAAATTATTTTTATTTGAATTTTGGGGAATATAGAAATTAGTTAAAATTGTTGGAGTTTTCTTCAAAAAAGTTTTTGGGGTTTTCTTCCATGTTAGTCTGTTTCTGTATCTCCATTACACTCTTCCCCACTGTTGTTTAGATTAAAAGATTAGGGTGTCCCAGGGTAAAATTTCTCCCCTTAACCCAGCCTCATTCCTTTACACTTCTGTGCTATTGCCAATTTTTGTCTCTTATAGATACACTACCCAGCGTATATTTTAGTGTGAACTTTAGACAATATTTATCTAGCAATACACTTCAAACTAGAGTTAACTTCAGATTCCTTCTTCCTGAGATTGTTCTATGTCCACACAGAAACTGTGCTACAGTCAAAAAGTCAGTCTCAGAAGTGAAAAGTGTCATCCTATCATCAGTGGATCGTGCCTGATGCTCAGCTCACACACTCTTGGGACCTGAATCTATTCAGCTGATATTAAATGCTGTGTAGAATTTAAAATGATTCACGAAGGCTTTTTTTACTCACTGTGTATGAAATAAACCAAATGTTCCTCTCAGGTTTTTTGTATTCTGAATATCAAAGTGAAGCTGGAAGACTATTAACAAAGTCTAGGTTGTGCACACTTTATTCAGCATCAATTTTAGCTTTTCCAATAAAGTAAAATTGCTACTGGATATTATAGTAAATGATCCCTTACCAGGTAGGCAAGGTGAGATGGAAATAGCAACATTTATAGAGTGAATTTAGGATTCCAGGGATACTTCTAGCATAATCAAAAAGCACGATCATATTTGTTGGAAAGACTAGGTCAAGCTTATTTATTTAAGCTGAGTTTAGAGTACAAAAGGATCTATTAAATGTCTTGATCCGTTTCAATGCTATTTTTATGACCGTCGTGTCCTCTTGGGCCTTCTGTTGTTTGACACAATCACTTGCCAGTCTGAGGAGTCTTGATCTTCCTTTAGGTACAGATGGTTTCTCTAGCTCTGTATTTTCTTCCATTCTTTCCAATATTTTTTTCAAAGATCATTTACGTTTTATGCTAAGATAATGAAAATTATTCAGAGCAAATAGTATTGAGAAGTCAGTGGAATGAATGCTTCATTAACAGCAAACCTATAACAACTAAACACAATTTAAATGGGTAAAGGTAGTGGAGAACATAATGGCAATTTACAATGATCTGAAAGCTATATACCACAGCTTTAATAAATAATAAATTGAAGTAATAACAATTACAATGCAGAGTGATTATAAGTATGCACATTAGAATATAAATTTTAATTAATAATATATTAGTTTCCTATTCTGCTGTAACAAATTACCACAGACTTAATACTAATTTATTATGTTATAGTTCTGAAAGTCAGAAATCTGCAAAAGGTCTTATGGATGGAAATAGTGTTGGCAGAGCTGTGTTCTTTCCATAGACTCTAAGGAGTGTCTGGCCTTTTTCAGCCTCTGGTGGCCACATGCTTATCTCAGCAGATGGTCCTTCCCCCACATCCCTCCAACCTCCACCTCCATCACCAACTATCCTGCTCCAACTGAGACCCTTGATCATATTCTCCTTAGAAGGACTCTTGTGACTACACTGGACTTACTCACATAATTCAGGAAAATATTCCTTACTCCAAACCGCTCCCCCACCCCGTTTTTTTTTTTTTTAAGATTTTCTTTATTTATTCATGAAAGGCACAGAGAGAAGCAGAGGCATAGGCAGAGGGAGAAGCAGGCTCCCTGCAAGGAGCCCCATGCAGAATTCGATCCCAGGAGCCTGGGATCACACCCTGAGCCAAAGGCAGATGCTCAACTGCTGAGCCACCCAGGTGTCCCTTCATTCCAAAATCCTTAGACTAATAGTGTCTGCACAGTTCCTTTTGCCATGCAAGGTAATATATTCACAGGTACCATGGTTGTGGACATGGACAGCTTTGGAGGTCAGTCCATAACAAATACTTATCATATATTTTTCATTAATTAAGTAATGTTAAAAAATAAAATAACCTCATTTTGGTGGGTCATATATAATAGGAGATGACTGGGTAAATTCAGGAAAAAATCGATATATCTACATACCTTCATTTCAAGATCTTTACCATTATTTTATTTTATATTCTTAATTTACTCTTTCTTGACATTGTTTTATTTTTATTTTTTTATTTTATTTTATTTTATTTTTTATTTATTATAGTCACAGAGAGAGAGAGAGAGGCAGAGACACAGGCAGAGGGAGAAGCAGGCTCCATGCACCAGGAGCCTGATGTGGGATTCGATCCCGGGTCTCCGGGATCGCACCCTGGGCCAAAGGCAGGCGCCAAACCACTGCGCCACCCAGGGATCCCATATTTTTTGACATGGTTTTAGTCTTTAACTTATAATAAATCTGATATGTGTGTCCTAAGATAATAATTGTTTTATGTTGTTAAGAAAATGAAAATAGAATAAAAGCATAAATTAAATGTTATAAAATACTTAACATCAATAATCCCATTATTCTTTTTATCTTTAATTTTTAATTAATCATATTTGCATGCGTCATGCCACTTTCACCTTAAAAGTGGATATAATCTAAATTATAATGAATAAACATTAATGTAAATATGTAAGTAGAGATTCTATCTTTTCTAATGATACTTAGTTACGGATTTGTTAGTATTTTAACTTCTATTTCTTAATATAGCATTAGTACATTCACAACAATAAATCACATTTTTCTAAAGAATTCAAAGATATAAGGAAAGTCAGTTTTTAATTTTTACTGAATACCATTTTAACTTTTAAGCAGCAAAATATAAGTGCAAATATACAATTGACATTGTGTTTGCAGTACATTCTAGCTTTCAATAGATATGCTATCAAATTTAGAAGACTTCATTCAGCTATGATCAATTGTCAGTTATTTAACAAAATGTTTTACTATTGCTAAGATAACTGATGAATAAAACTATTGTCAGTGCTTGTTATTACCATAAGTAGACTCTTCTAATAACTAAAGAGAAGTGATAATTTTAGAAGTATTACATTAATATATTTCTACTCTCATAAGCTATGATACAGCTATTTTAAAATATTTATTTCATAAGACTTTGTCATTTTTAATCTCATCTCTCAAAATTTTAGCACATTGTAATACAAGGCCAAAGTATATCCTTGAAGAGAGACTTGTAGGATGCATATAAATGTATTTGGCACTAACTAAATAAGTAGAAAATTAGTGTGGCATACTTTTCTTCACTTAGTAAAAGAGAAATGTTCCATATCGTATTATTAGCTGAATAATGTAAAGTAGTGCATCTTTTAGTAAATTCAGTAATTATTAATATATGAATTTAGAACCTTCAATATTCAACTCTGCAGCAGAAAATTTAATATAACAACTCCTTAAAATAGCTTACTGCAGAAGATCAGATAGTAGTTTCTTGATTCATATATGTTTTAAATATTTTATATATTTATTCATAAGAAAAACACAGAGAGAGGCAGAGACATAGGCGCATGAGAAGCAGGCTCCATGCAGGCAGCCCGATGTGGGACTCAATCCCAGGTTTCCCAGGATCATGCCCTGGACCGATGGCAGGTGCTAAACTGCTGAGCCACCCGGGCTGCCCTTGATTCATATTTTTTAAGTAACCATAGTATCTCCCAGAAAATGTAAGTAAATAAGAATGAAATGAATATCTAACAAGCATTTTGAGTGTCTGGACGTATGGACTTCATCTATTCATTCAAATCTTTAGTCAGTTTATTACATTATGCTGTTTTCCACATGGTAGATTTTGAATTTATCAGTAGTTGCACTGTGCCAACAATACAATACACTTGAAAATTAGGTTGCATTGCTAAGAGGAATTTTGATAGAAAAATTATTTTATAAACACTTTGGCATTAATTTATGGTTATTTATTGCATATCTTCAGTATGTGGAAAATAATTACACATGAAATGAACAATTACTAGGAATAAATTCATGGCATTTTTCACCTGAAAAGCGGTGCTCTAATTCTTTCTACTTAAAGCAATAATAACATGTTGAGAGATGGACAATTCTGTCCTCAAAGATTTACTTTTCCAAGACAACATACAACTGGTTTTTAACTCTTGCTAATATAATCAAATGTATCAAATATTACAATACCTTGTACACATAAATGTTTGGCAAGTAGTAAACAAGATCTAGGTTTAGTAATGAAAGATCCAGAAAGTTGGAGTATCTTTGGATAAATCACTTTAATAATACTAGACAGGCATACAGCATGGTGCTGGTGGTGGTAGTTGTAAGAATACACTGAGTGTTTTGGGGGCAAATACTCTCAAAAGTACTTTACACATGTTTAATCACTGAATATTAAATTTAACAATTTTATATATTAAGTATATAAATATTTAATACTAAAATATTTGAATATTAATATTTT
Source organism: Vulpes vulpes (assembly GCF_048418805.1). Lineage (NCBI taxonomy): Eukaryota > Metazoa > Chordata > Mammalia > Carnivora > Canidae > Vulpes > Vulpes vulpes. The sequence continues at coordinate 135,718,875 of NC_132784.1, forward strand.
AAAAAGAAAGGTGGGTATTATTTAATATAAAATTAAATTTGTATTTAATATAAAAAAAGAAAGGTGGGTATTATTATCCTCATTTAAGAAAGGAGGAAGCAAATATTCTGAGATGCAAAGTAACTCAGACAAGATGTTAACCCAGACTTTCAGAGTACATCGAGAACCTTTATTATAATTTTGAAGTTACTGGGACACCTGAGTGACTCAGCGGTTGGGTATCTGCCTTTGGCTCAGCGCATGATCCTGGGATCCCGGGATCAAGTCTCACCTTGGGCTCCCTGTATGGGGTCTGCTTCTCCTCTGCCTGTGTCTCTGCCTCTCTGTCTGTGTCTCTCATGAATAAATAAATAAAATCTTTAAAAATAATAATAATAATAATTTTGAAGTTATTTGCCACTCTTAGGTTACAAGGGGCTTACATTCAAATTTTATTTGCTTATATAAAATATCGTGATTTGTTGGTTTAAATAAATAAACCCCAGAAAGGTGGGTTAAAAATATAACCAGACTGCCAGGACTCTGTTTCTCATGATTATCTCTTATTTCTACTTTTTCCATCATGTGTGATTCATACTCTCAAATCTTTGGTATCTATGACACTAGAAGCAGAGATGTGGGAGTAGCACATGGGCAAGGCCCAGCTAGATCACATGACTGTCTCAAGGTTAACCACTGTTTCCTATCAATATGATGATTGCTTCATCAAAGTCAATGCCACTTTCTTACATAGGAAACAGAGTAGGTACTGTCATAGTTTGAATAAGTAAGGAGAGGTTTTCTTTTTTTTTTCTTTTTTTAAATATAAATTCAATTTGCCAACATATAGTATAATATCCAGTGCTATCACATCATGTGCTGTTCTTAATGCCCTCCCTTTCCAGAACCATTTGTTTGTTTCCTAGGGTCGGGAATCTCTCATGGTTTGTCTTCCTCTCTAATTTTTCCCCACTCAGTTTGCCCACATTCCCTTATGGTCCCTTCCACTATTTCTTATATTTCACATATGAGTGAAACCATATGATAATTGTCTTTCTCCGATTGACTTATTTCACTCAGCATAACACCCTCCAATTCCATCCACATTGATGTAAATAGTAGGTGTTCTTTTCTGATGGCTAAGTAGTATTCCATTGTGTATATGTGTGCATGTTTTTGTATACACACACACACACACACACACACACGTCAAAGGACATCTCGGCCCCTTCCACAGTTTGGTTATTGTGGACTTTGCTATGATAGGTATCAGGGTGTAGATGCCCCTTCATTTCACTACATCTGTATCTTTGAGATAAATACCCAGTAGTGCAATTGCTGGGTTGTAGGGTAGCTCTATTTTAACTTCTTGGGGAACCCCCACGCTGTTTTCCAGAGTGGCTGCACCAGCTTGCATTCCCACCAACAGTATAAGAGGGTTCCCCTTTCTCCTCATTGTCATGACCATTTGCTGTTTCCTGTCTGGTTAATTTTAGCCATTCTCACCATTGTGAAGTGATATCTCATTTGGTTTTAATTTGTATTTCCCTGACGGCAAGTGATGTGGAGCATTTTTTCCTGTGCTTGTTGGCCATGTGTGGGTCTTCTTTGGAGAAATGTCTGCTCATGCCTTCTGCCCATTTCTTGCCTGGATTGTTTGATTTTGAGTGTTGAGTTTGATAAGTTTTTAATAGATCTTGGGTACAAGCTCTTTATCTGATATGTTATTTGAAAATATCTTCTCCCAATCTGTAGATTGTCTTTTAGTTTTGTTGACTCTTCCCTTTGCTGTGCAGAAGCTTTTTCTCTTGATTAAGTTGCAATACTTCCTTATTTTTTTTCCCCTTTACCTTTATAGACATGTCTTGCAAAAAGTTACTGTGGCCAAGATCAAAAAGGTTGTTGCCTGTGTTCTCTAGGATTTTGATGGATTCCTGTCTCACATTTAGATCTTTCATCCATTTTGAGAGTATCTTTGTGTATGGTATAAGAGAATGGTCCAGTTTCATTCTTCAGCATGTGTCTGTACAATTTTACCAACACCATTTGTTGAAGATACCGTCCTTTTTCCATTGGATATTCTTTCCTGCTTTGTCAAAGATTAGCTGACCGTAGAGTGGAGGGTCCAATTCTGGGTTCTCTATTCTGTTCCATTGATCTATGTGTCTGTTTTGTGCCAGTACCATGCTGTCTTGATGATCAGAGCTTTGTACTAGAGCTTGAAGTCAGGCATTGTAATATCACCAGCTTTGGTTTTCTTTTTCAACATTCCTCTGGCTATTCAGGGTCTTTTCAGCCAGTTTAGCTGCCCCAGATTCTACACAGTGAAGAGAACCAATAGGCCTATTGTCTTCCATGGCCACATATGAGAAAGTACTATGAAGTTACTTCTTTAGATGGATGTCTAGTGATATAGTGGACAATATAGACACCTATCATAAGATGACACTTGAGAGAGGAATTGGGTCAAGAAAGGAAAGCATGGCACACATATTCAAGAATAAGAAGCTAAAAGTAGAGCAGTGGAGACTGTAGGATGTTAAAAATTGAAACTGGACATGCTTTGTCAAAAATTTAGTTTCCAACTACAAAGTCCATTTCTTCCTCTTGCTATATTGCACACATTTCTAGTATATGCTATATCTGTTATCAGTTTGTTGTCTCAGAAATATGGTATCTATCTCTGGGTACTTAGTAAAAACATGTCAATTTGATTTTCCAGTAGGGAACATTAATATTGTCTCATTATCACTATAAACTTAGATAATCTAGGGTTTAAAATCTAATAATAAAAACCAAGTTTATCATAAAATATTGTCAAGGCCAATAAGGAAGTGAGGTAACATAAATTAAGAGGATTATTTTGCTTGGTAAAATTTTAAGCTTGTTCTTGAGCTTGGATTTCCCATCTCCAGCAAACATACCCATGGTTCCATGACCAAGTTCCCAAATGAACCTGACTCTCCAAGTGGTATTCTTACAGAGTCTGTAAGTTTAATAGCAAGTATCACTCTACAATCAGTTCTATCTCCTTGATCAATGTCTACCATAAACATTGGTAATATTGTGGAGTGGAGTGAATGAGGAATGGGGAGATTTCCTTCCTAGCTTATACAATTTCCACTTTTTCCTAACAGAACATCAATCCTTTCTTGTTTAGTTGAGATTTCTTGTTTGATGATCTTCATCATTTACACCTAAATATTGAAGACCATGGCCTTTAGTTGACATTTCGAGACTATAGGCTAAATCATGGTAATTATCAGTTTTTCAGATGTACAAGCTTCTTTACAAAGTTTTGTAATTGGGACAAGTTAATTGAAAGAAAGATAAACTGTTTAATAGATAAATTAGTTTTCAGACCTATTCTGTTTTGAGATTTGTTGGCAATGAGTTGTTGGAGGGTGCAAAGTCTGAACTTTTAGTGCTCTAAGATTCCATCTCTAACCTCTCTGTGACTACTAAAAAATGATGGCTCAACAAAGGCCAATTATGTAATTGAGGCAGTTACTAATAGATTGATCATTTAGCAGTCATTTTGCACATCTACTAAAGGTCTTTGACTGGGAGTAGAATGGAAGCCAACACAGTATATATCTTGACTTCCACATGCCTAAATCAAATAGGAGCAATAAGCCAAGCTAAACATAACTGAAATATATTAATCAGAATTTATCACATAATTCTAAACTTACTATTAGAATTGAATATGCCTGCTCTGCAAAAAGAAAGAGTTCTAGAGTATGATGACAAAATGTTCAAGGACCCAGAAAATAGGCCAATGAAAGAAGCTATTAGAAAACCACATCATTGGAGAAGGGATTTTTAAAAATCTAGGCAGAAATGATCTGCCTAAATCATTTTTTAAAGTAACTTGTCACCTGAGAAATATGGGGATGGGCTAACTAGTATCCTACTCTCTAGGCTTAAAGGCCAGAAGCAATCACTTACATAGTTAACTAACTAAAAATACTTAAATTGTGTACACCACGAGAAGAAGTATATGCATATAAAACAGAACATCTCTGCAGTACCAGGAGAGACAGAATATCTGGGGTCAACTGAGTCTAGTTATATTAAAGAAATATAGCTTTATATTATTTGTTTTAGCTTATATCAAAGAAAATTCAAATGTCTTACCCTGAGTATACCTTGATTTATAGTGCTCACCTTTAAGATTGAGTGTTTTAAATATTGATCTCCATAAGATATAATTCCAATGAAATATCAATATTTTTTTGCGGAATTAGATAACTTTTAAAAATTGAAGTTGGTACAGGTAAGAATATCTTGAAAAATACATTTGAATAAGAGATTAAAGTATGGGAAACTATACTTATTGCTTATTAAAGTATGCTTTAAAGATTTGGTAATCAAAAGAGTATGATCTTTTCTAAGAATTAAAATAAAAAAAAAAACCATAAATTCATCAGGGCCTAAGAATTTAAGGTAACATAAAATAGAAATTAAAATCATTCTGGGCACATGCATTATTTTATGAGGTGTGTTTAGGAAAAAAAGGGGGGAAATTATTTTAAACACATACAATAAGACCAATTCTTTTTAAAGATTTTATCTATTTATTCATGAGAGATACAGAGAGAGGCAGAGACAAAGGCAGAAGCCGAAGGCAGACGCTCAACCACTGAGCTGCCCAGGTGCCCCAAGATCAATTTTCTTAAAGCTAAAAGGTTTTATAATGAAAAATACTTCATAGAATAATAGACAAAGTATATAAGCAAGTAGTACATGGATTAAAAAGACAATATAATTAGCTATTAAGTGTGAAAAAATGATACACAACATGAAACGAAAATAAAAAAAAATTAAGATATCCATGACATTGGATGTTTTACTTGTCAGTTTGGGAAAGGTAAAAAATTATGACAATAATGTCTGGGAAGAGAATCCACTGTTTACTTGTCTAGATGGTTCCAAGATTTGCCATAATTATCTCTATCCATTATGTTTTTACTGTCTTTTCCTTTATTTCTTTTATTGTTTCATTCAGTAGTTTGTATTCCACCTTCTGCCTGGAGCGTGGGATATCAGAAATGGAGACATGTATTCAAGAGAGTAAAGCAACCAGTGCTGGCAATCATGACCTCGGGGGTGTACAAATAAAGGCAAATTGAGTGAAAGCAATTTATCATTGCAGGTTGCTCAAAGTTTTCTTTTTTTTTTTAAGGTTTTATTTATTTATTCATGAGAGACACACAGAGAGAAGCAGAGACACAGACAGAGGGAGAAGCAGGCTCCTTGCAGGGAGCCCCATGAGGGACTCAATCCCAGGACCCCAGGATCACTCCCTGAGCCAAAGGCAGGTGCCCAACCACTGAGCCACCCAGACATCCCTCTAAATTTTCTAAAGGGTTCAAGTGGCTTCACTCCATATTAGCCTTTATTATTTAAATTCTCACCATTGCTGTTACAGATAAGAACAGAAGAGAATCCAGGCTTTCTACATGTATATTTAGAAAGCCCATCTCAGGAAATGAGAGAATATGTAAACGTAAAATATGAATTAGTGCATTGGTAGTCGAGTTCCCTTGCCTAGAAAGTTAAGTGCTGTCTTCCTCAATTGCCATGCAGGTAAATAAATTTAGAATGAATTATTTTGATTTATTTCCTTAATTGCTCAAAGTGACTTATATCAGAGACATGGCTTATAAAGAAACATTTACTTGTTCCATGTCTCTGTTTTGGAAGGGCTACATAAATATTATTTTTGATCCTTTTTCCTTAATTATTACTTCAATCTAAGGTATGGGAAAAGGATTCTCGTGTTTCTTTACAACCAGAGGTACTGGCTGCTGTTGTTCCAGGTTATTTTTCCAAGGATGTCTGCAGAGTGAACAGTCTTAGAATAGAGGCACAGGAGCAAAGGGTGTGTTTATTAGGTCTCCAGTATGATAAGCATAAACATACTGTCCACCTCCAGGACAAGGGCCAGGAGGCCTCATCTCCACTATGAGAGACCTGGGTCCTTGCACTTGGCTTTCCTGTCCTATGTAATTAACTGCCTTACAGGCATTACCTGACCCACTGTATGTCATCCAGAGGGACTTGGGGATCAAGGAACCAAAGCAAATGCTGATATTCAACTATTACTATGTCTGTACTAATCTTTTGTCCTCTGATCCAGGAATTCTATGTCTTATGCCTCCATCCATATGATGAAGGCAAACTAGTTTGTTACCTTGCTAGAAAAGTAAAATATCAAACCCTTCACAGCTCTTGACTATTGAGGGGACGAGAATGGAGTGGTGTAACAGATGTGTCTTAATGGAGAGGTAGGATGAAAGCCTCATGGGTTGATTAAAAAGATTTGAGGGAAGTCCACGGAAACCAGTGATGAACATGGTCATCTAATTGTGTTATCATACAGGAATAAATCATTCTCTATTACCTATTCAAAGGGGGAAACTGGGGAGGTAAATAAACTCCTAGGGCTAGCAGCACCTGGGAGGCTACATTGTAGGTGTCATTCATCAATGTCCCTGACTCATCTATGTCCCACTTAAGGTCCCAACAATTGTAAACAGCACTCTTTCCAGAGGCACCATGCGTGCCCTTAAAATTATACTATTTGTTGAAACTGGGCATTAACTTGGCCCCTCACCACCCTCAAAAACAAACAAACAAACAAACAAACAAACACTAGCCAAAAACCTGACAAAATGCACTTTGAGGCTGGTCATAAGTAATCTTTAAATGTTAGGAAGACACCATCAACGGGCCATGTAGCCTTCACACAATTGCAGACATATCTCTAAAATGACACTGACTTGGTTATTTGGGGGATATTCCTCAGCCATTAGAAACAACAAATACCCACCATTTGCTTCAATGTAGTTAGAACTGGAGGGTATTATGCTGAGTGAAATAAGTCAATTAGAGAAAGACAAACATTATATGGTTTCATTCATTCGGGGAATATAGGAAATAGTGAAAGGCATTAGAGGGTAAAGGAGGAAAAAATGACTGGGAAATATCAGTGAGGGAGACAGCACATGAGAGACTCCTAACTCTGGGATAAGAACAAGGAATAGTGAAAGGGAGGTGGGTGGGGGACCGGGGTAAATGGGTGATGGTAAATAATAACTAGAAGATGATTCATTAGTTAAGTGCAGAGAGATAACTTCATTCATTATTTAGGCACACAATGTTGGCAGTTTCCTCCATGAAGGGAATCATCCAATTAGAAAAGATAGTACAAAAGTTTGTGTCTGACCCTACCTGAATTGATCAATGACACCACAGTAGCCCTGGAAGGCGTTCAGGTTTGCCTTAATATCCTGGTCAGGGTGGTTAGGATGACAGAACTGCTCTAAACTTCTTCCTGGCAGGTAAAGGTAGAGACTGGGCGATTGAGAGTACATCCTTCTCTACCTGGATTACTGCCTGGGGTCCAATAATGCTGCATCTAGGACTCTGGAAGTGTAGCTCAAGTCAATATTTTAAGTTGGACTCATCCTTCAGGAGTCCTATTGAAAGTAGACTTAATTAAATGATGTATGAGATACATTGAATGGATGTGGGACCAGCTTCTGCCAGTCAGATTAATTAGACTGGTCAAAGTAGTGGCGGACTAATGGGGAATTTTTCAGAAGCCAAAACAGTATAGGATACAAGAGGAATATATTACCGGGAGTAATTTTGCCATGGGTCTCTCATGTTGCTGCAAGTCCTGGGATCGTGACTGCTTTTTGTTTCAGAATATCTTTCCAAGAATGTTTGTACAGTGAGTGACCTTGAAGACAGTGTCTTCCCCACACCCTCTCATCTCCACACCCCAGAGTACAGAGTTGTTTTATTCATTGTCCAGTATGATAAGGAAAATGCCTTCACCTTAGGCAAAAGTCAGGTAGGTTGTGATGCTTAATTTTATGTGTCAATTTGGCAGGGCTAAGGGATGCAAATAGCTGATAGAACGTTATTTCTGGGTATATCTATGAAGGTGTTTCCTGAAAAGATAAGCATTTGAAACAGTAGACCAAGTAAAGGTTATCTTCCCTTACACTGTACCTCACCAATGTGGGCTGACCATACCCAATCCATTGTGGGCCCGGACAGAACAGATAGTTGGAGGAAGAGTGTGTTCTATCTCTCCTCTTGAGCTGGGACATTCATCTTCTTTTGTTCTCCTGGTTCACAGGCCCTCAGACTTGGACAGAATTATACCACTAACTTTCCTGCAACTCTAGCTTTCAAACAAGATGATGTGGGATATCTCAGCTTCCTTAATCATGTGAGCCAATTCCATAATAAGTCTTATATATTCATATGTAGCCTATTGGTTCTATTTGCCTGGAGAATCCTAACACATAGGCTTATCGCCCCTTATAGAAAATTTGGTTTCCCTGAGATAGGCTTTGTTTTCCTCTAACACAACTCACTACATGTGTGGGCATCACCTGACCGTCTTTGTATCAGCCTAAGTGATTTGGGGCACAAATACTGATTCTCTAGCTACTGCCATTTCTCTGAGCACTACACTATCCTTTGCTCTTGACTCAGAAGTCTTGTATCTTCTGCTTAGCATCCCTGGAGCTGTGGCAAGTTAAGCTTTCAATTTGGAATTAAATCTCAGAACTTTCACAATTTTTGTTAGAGGATATTGGCAATAAGTCATAAAAATGAACACTAAAATTTAACCAAATATATACTTGATATGTATTATCAAAGGAACAATCTTCAGCATGGAGAAATGGACTTTAATATTAGATAACACAAATGTAGCTTGGGTGATATTTATTGAAATCCGTGTGGTTAAAAAAAGACACACGGCCTGTTATGTCAGGCCTAACACAGAGTATGTAGGAGGGAATTAATTATAAAAAAATAAAAGGCCTTCTTCTACTTAAACTCCATTTTTTTTTCTTCCCTCCCCTCTCCAGGTGAAGCAAGAAGTTGAATCTATGACTGGACACAAAAAGAAAGTAAATTAACGGAAGTGGAAATAACCTGAGAGGAGCACAAATTAAAAAGCAGCTCATTGAAGGAACCTTGGAAAAGCTTAGTTTAAGAACAATGTAGAGGAAATATAGTCATCAAAATAGACTGAAAGTGAACATTTTGAGAAAAAGACTGAATTAGGAACATGTAGAATCAGGGAAGTCGAGAGAAAAGGGTATAAAATGAATGCGGTTTTTAACAGGGTCAAGTAACTACAGAAAGGACGATTAGCATAAGAACTCTAAGGAGGCCAATGGTTTTTGCAATTAGGAGGTCATTGATGACATTTAATCTTGCAAGTCACCACGTAAATCAGCTAATGAAGACAAAGCTGTCTGGTGCCCCCAGTGTATCATAATATCAGCCCTACGGTGAATGATATTATCCACAGGGTAACACTTAATGATGAATAGCATTGTGATTAAATTGCTATAGAATACCAATGGGAATGTTCACTGCAACCCTTTAAATACCAACAGCACGATTAATACTCCAGATCAGACACGTAAGAAATAGATAGTGGTTCACCACTTATATCACTGTCAAATTTTATGTCACCCTTGGGTGTTTATTGATGTGAAATGAAGTACATTTATTCAAATAGAGTTAGTTCTGCTTTATAAGGAAAAAGAAACTATTTAAGTGGGCTTAACATAAAATAAAAAGTTGAAGTATTTTTTAATATGCATATGTTGTTGCTCTTCTATAATTGCCACAGCTGCAGTTTCTATAATTTGAAGCATTCTTTTTTAAAGAACTATGATGACAATTGTCAGGTGACAAACATACCTTTAAGAAAGGTCATCTTTTTTGATCCCTGAAATAAGTATATCTTATAGGTATTTTCTGTATTAAGGAATTCAATTCTATGTAATTAAGTGTGTTGTTCTCCTGTGGTATTGTGAAATCATATTTTTTTTCTTTCAAAAATGAATATATTTCAGGATTTCCCAGATTACCTTACATTTATCATTACACTCTTAAATAATAACCTTTAAGTGCTAGACTGGCAGTATATAATAGTAGATTGTCACTACTTGATTTTGATGTTTAAAATCTGCTTTACATGTCAAAGAGAAGTGTGCATCTGTGTGTTTAGATAAGGGATTGATAAATATTGTATTTAAAGGGATAGATAGAAAAAAAATAAAGGGATAGATAGTAAATACTGTGGACTTTTGCAGCCATAAGATCTCTGTCACAATTATTCTTCTCTGATACTAGGGTGAGTGAACAGTCACAAACAATATGCAAACAAATGGGTGTAGCTGTATTCTAAAGATACTATTTACAAAAACAGGCAGAAAGGGGAGGATTTGGCATGAAAGGCTGTAGTTTGTCAAACTCTATTATAAATAAGTACATAGTGCTTCCTTCCTGATAATCATTATTTAGAGTAAGATTGAATCAAGTATGCATAAGGAACACCAACTTTATAGCAAACTGAGTAATCTTTATAGCATATTACAACAAAATGAATATGTAACACAGAAAGCATTCAAGCAGGTGATAGAAGTGAAACTGGTGTCTTCAGTTAGAAGAATAAATGTAAATGTGCACATTTTTCCTTAGAAAGAGAAAAACGCTGGTTAATTTTTCCTTTCAAATCAAAATTATTCTAAGAATATCATATATGGGAAATAGACGCATTTTAATTGTTAAAGTGTAAAGATACATCAATTAAATATAGCCAGATAAAAGATAAGGTGACAAGTAAAAATAATAATACTGGATGGCAGAGTAAAGAAATGATAGAACAAAAGAATAAATTTGTTACAGAGAAAAATACCAATGAATAATTTACCCAGATTCCCCATGTGCCAAGTGTTGCAAGAAATAATTATATTTTAAGTATAAAAAACAAAAGGAGAAATGTTTGGTACGAAATGGATACATAAAAGATAACTTAAAAAAATTAAAGAGAACTGATAATTTTTTATTGTATTTTATCTTTTGGAGAGTATTGTTAACAATTTATGTTGGATATTGGCAAGAATGCATTTTATACTGGACTTCTATGAAATTCCACAATATAAAATATTGTTTGCTTTTACTTTCTCCATATGAGTGGTGTGTCTGTTTCCTCATTTGGTTCTTCTTTCTGCTTGGAATTGAATCAAAAGACTGAAGGTGGAGGCCCCCTTGAAAGCATGTTGGAAGGAATAAAAGGAGGAACAGGGTAACAGAGACGTGGACCTTTAATGAAGCGGGTTCACTAGCCCTTCTCTGTTGATCTCAGTTTATAAGTTATGCAAAACAAACAAATAAAGAAGCAAACAATAACCTTGTTTTACTGACCTACATTAGTGTGATGTTCGTTACATGCTACAAATCACACTCAACTGAAATGATGTTGGAGATTTTTGCTTAAGTTCCGTTTTGCACCTGGAAATGGAATATTCTATTACGACCACACATTTATAATCTGACACTGAAAATAGATTCAGCACAGGAAAACAAAACAAAGAAACAAGCAAAAATCAAATCTGAGTCTTCCTGCCTCCGATTCTGCTCTTACACGTCTGTTTGAGTGGATTTGTGCTCCGTCCCAGAACAAAATCCACTAGGGCCTGGCACCAGTCTCCTCCTTTGTCCTGAGTGTTTGCTTTTTACCTTGGAGGCCTCCTAATAGGTGGATCATGAGAAATGTGGTAGAGAATCTAGATTTCCAACTACCTAAAAAAACATATACATGGGGGCCAAGGGTGACATTACTATTGCTTTGATTACAAATATGTGTTGCATTTTTAAATCAGGGAGCAAATAGTAGGGGAGTGTCTGAGAATTGCACTGCTTAACTTCAAACTATAAAATCTTTCTTTCTTTTTTTTTTTTTTTTCTGGATATTTGAGTCCTGAGCCAAAACCTACAGTATGGACTCTAGTTTTCTCTGATGAGTAGTTGGTGAAACGTTACCCAAAGCATGAGCACCAAGCTGATAAATTGTTTTTGAATTTTTGTATGATTCTTTGAATTCCCACCCAAACTTCAGAAGACATTAACAGAAATTGTCAATTTTACCTCATCACCATTTCTAAATTCCATTCTTAGATAGCTGCCCAGGAGTTTGCATATGCTTTGCAAACATTTGTTTCCAAATATTCATAGCAGCATTGTGTATAACAGCTGAGACATAGAAACAATCTATATGTTGATCAACTAACCAATTAATGGATAAACAGAATGAATACTATACCCATAAATGAAGTACTATTTTTAAAAGATATTGATTTATGCTATCGCATGGATAAATCTCAAAGTATTATTCTAAGTGAAAGGCAAAAAATACAGAAGGTCACATGTTACATGATTTCATTTAATACAAAATGCCCAGAAGGAAACAATATGGTTACAAAAAGTTGATCTGTGCCTGCTAGAGCTAGGAGTAACAAGAAGGAATCCCTGAAGATGGACACAAGCAATCTTTTAGAGTGACAGAAATCTAAATTTAAAACTGGATTGTGGGGATGCCTAGGTGGCTCAGCCGTTGAGCATCTGCCTTCAGCTCAGGGTGTGACCCCGGGTCCTGGGATCAAGTCCCACATCATGCTCCCTGCAGGGAGCCTGCTTCTCCCTCTGCCTGTGTCTCTGCCTCTCTCTCTCTGTGTCTCTCATGAATAAATGAATAAAATCTTTTAAAAAGTGTGAATTTTATACTTCATGAATTATATTTCAAATTTGTAATTTAATAAAACTTTAAAAAGATATTTTATGTAAAAATAAATAAAACTACTAAATCATTAGAAAGCTACCAAGAAAAAAAAAATAAACTACAAAAAGAATGTGGGGCACACAATACCAAGGATGCTTTGCATGCTGTTTTGTAGTAAGGTAAATACTTCCCTGTGAGTAAATCTTATCATTAAGTAGGATATGAGCTCTGATCACGATTCTGAGGCACATCTATTTCAGTGGAGATCTCAGACACGTATCAATGCCTTATTGTCCTGCTTCTCATGTGTTAATTTCTTACATACAATAGTTTCAGTACTGGCTTTTAGTATCGGTAAAGCCAAGAGATGAATGATGGCAGACTGATAACATTCTAGTGGAAACTCAGGAAATTAGGAAATAGGGCCACAAGGATAAAACCCAAATTGAAATTTAAGCCAAAATTGTAAGGATCAATAAAGACGTAACATCTGAATTTGGGGTAAATTGAAACATTAGTGATGCTAAAGGTACATTCATACTGTGGAAGCTTAGGTATCAAGCTGTAAACTAAACCCAAGCAGGGATGGGTGGCATTGAGAGGGAGAAGTGGGTAAGATTACAATACATTAGCAACAATGACCTTGCTTTTCAAGTTTCCATGACTACCCAAGCCTAAGGCAAAGAGTCATCAGGGGTTCTAGCTATCTAGTCCTGAGAATTCCATTAAGGGGCAGCCAGTGCTCAAGGACAAAAATTCTGATCCTTGAGACCAAACAATATGAATTTTGACATATGTATTGAAGAGTGAGTTATTTATCTTGAATCTTCCTTATGATGCAAAAAGTCCTCCTAAATCTCCAGTGGTTGACTGAAAAATACTAGCCCCCATCAAAAACCCAGATATTTCCCATCTTAATCTTTGGAGTCTGTTATTACCTCAAATGGCAAAGAAAAGGAGGGGTATTTGCAGATGTGATTAGTTCAGGGATTTTGACATGGAGATATTATCCTAGATTATCTGAGTGGGTCCTACATGCAAACGAAATATTCTAAGAAGAAGGCAAAGAGAGATTTCATACACAGGAACAGAGAAGTGGTATGAAAATGGGATGAGGAGAAATTTCAAGATACTAGCCTGAAGCTTGGAGTGATACAGTCAAATCCCGAGGGATGCTGCAGCCACCATCAGAAACTGGGAATCACAAGGCCCCAGAGAGAGTGACTCCCTGATGACACCTTCATTATAGCCCAGTGATAGAGATTTTGGAGTACTGGCCTCTAGGACTATGTGAAAAAAAGATTTATTTTATGCCACTAAGTTTATGGTAATTTGTTACAGTAGCCACAGGAAATATAGCTCACAAAATTGTTTTGGGACAAAATGTTATTACATTATTGAACCTAAAATGAAGACACTGAGCCCTCTCACACATCCCCAAATTCCTTTTTGGATAGATGACATATGGACATTGTATTCTTACAGGAAAAATATTTCAAAATATTATGGATCAATCAGGAGTCAATTTATCCCAGTGCCCCACCAGGTTGGCATAAGCAAAGCCTCAACCTCAGTCTTTGTACCCTGAGGTTAGTGTTGTGTGTGTGTGTGTGTGTGTGTGTGTGTGTGTGTGTGTGTGTTCTGCTTCTTCAGTTTACACTGCTGGGTCAACACAGAACTGTAGCACATGTCACAAATGTATGTGCAGTACAAAACTGCTCTTGCCAAAGAAGTCATTTCTGTGTACACATGCTCTATAATGAGCATTTCCTGTCATTTATTTGAGAAGAGTAATAGAGACATCCCTTTTACCCTGTGGGCACTTTTTTTTTTCAGTCAACTAAATCAAATCCTACTCGCATCTCCTAGTCTTTCAATTATTTTTATTATTTGCTTTACTTCCCTCTCCAATTTACTTTTGTCCATTTAAAACTGGGAAATTAACCATTGAATTAGTGTTTGCCGACACCATACAGATGAGACACATAGTCTGCCTGATATCACTGGGGAGTTCTTTATTCTACTTTGTTTGATCAGTTATAAGACTCAATTTTTAAATAAATATAGCACATACAAGACCAGATAAATGTTACCCTTTGACATAGTTACAGCAGGTAAAGCACTCTTTCTGATACTTGCACTTAACAATTCTACTACATTTTTTTATAGCAATTGCTTATAGTTGGTTTTCAGGTTAAACAATAAAAACGGGTATCCTATTATTTGAAGGTTGCAATTTGTTTCACTTTGGGCAAGAACAATATCTAAATTCATCAAGTATCAATTTTCATCCATTTATAACATGTTAATCTCTATTCTAAGGATTTTTGTTGACTGTATTTGAGAATATTTTAAATTAGAATTTAGTGTTCAAACAATCTAATCTTTCTTCTGGTAGTGGTTAATTTAATTAGAAACAGCTTTGTCCTGCAGTTGAGTCCCTAGACTCAGGCATGGAAGCCTGCATCTGGAATTCTGGGAACCCTGGGTTTTGGAGAGACCTTCTGGATTCCAAGTCCCCTTCAGGTGCTTGAAGCCTGTTGGCCTCCAGTGTGGCCTGGGCAGGGTACTCTGAGTAACTAAGGGAGCACATGGCTCTTATTTCTCCTCTTTGACTCTTCACCCTGCCTACTGCCCTTGCTCTTGGGGACATTCAGGTGCTCAAAAGATAGGGAGTTGGCATCTATGGTATGGCCTCCTACCAGAATGGTGTTGACACACTGGCTTGGGGTAAAACTCAGTTGCTTTGGATGCAAGCCCACAGGTTCATTCCTACCTTTTGTCTGCACTCTGGTGCAATGTAGAGGTTAGCCTCCCCCTCTGCAGTCTCAGCCGAGGAGCAGACCAACCTAGGGTCCTTTGCTCTGCAAAGTCCGTAGGCCTTTTGGATTCACAGCAGCGGTGGCATCGGCTCTCCCAGGGTGTTCCTAAACCACTCCTGACTGAAGGAAGGATTTGGGGCTGCTTGCTCTGTCCATGGTCCTGACCATTCTCACCACTCTAGAAGTGTAGGGGAGTCCTGCGTTCTCAAACATTGCAAGAGACCCTTTCTGTAGCTTAGAGTGTTCCAGAAAAGACATGGTTGAACCATGTGTTGTTTTTTTTTTTTAATTTACGCCATAAAATTTAATTAACATGACTAGGAAACAAATCATCATTCACATTTTTCCATGTATTTTGGACATCATTTGCATTTGGATTTGTCAATAATGAAGACAAGTGACAACTTTTGAGGAAGTCATTGTTGCACAATGGACAGACTAGATGAGGCATCATGAGTAATAATGTAACAGCCTTAAATAAACAATATTAAGGAAAGCAACAAAGGCAAGATGATCTATACTACTTGGGTGCAACAAACCCTGAGATGAGTAATAGCACTGCCACCTTTTCCTTCAGTGGAGTCAGGAAATTATGAAGAAATTGTGCATTTGAAAATAAAAAATAGAAACATGAAAATATGTTTCCTAGACTTAGAGGAAGAGGGTACTTGGACATTATGAAGACTTCATAATCCGTATTTGATTGGACAGGGAACAAATATGTAGGAAAGTTCCTTTTCTCTACACATCATCCTTCACTGATAATCACTATACTTTACTTTTCTTGAGCCCATGAACTTAAAAAATATTTTATTATTATTATTTTTTTTAGCAAAATTGTTTATTTAGGCAAGGGCCCTGCCCACAGAAAAATATTTAGTGAGATCCCTGTGCATAGTTTGGACAGCTTTGTACTCTAAATAAATAACTATACTGACTCCAGATTCATATGATAGTATGTATGATTTACACTACAATTCATTTATCTAATACATAATTACTGAGCTCTCACTAAGTGCTAGAAATTGTTTGTTGGGGACAAGAAGGAGGAATGTATTTTATAAGAACATCCTCTCTGAAGAAGTGACATTAAAATTGAAGCCTTGGTGAAGTAAAGAGTGAGTTATCCAAAGACCTGGGGAGAAATTATTTCAGGGAAAGTAAGAAGAAAGTGCAAAGCCTTCAAAGTCAGAGCAATACAGCTGGTGCAGCTTATTCAAATTATTTTTAATATCTGAGTATCAACACATATCATTGGGATGACATATCATAGTAAAGATTGTAATTTTATTTAGTAAGATGGGAAACCATTGGGATATTTTGAACAGTACTTTTTTATGATCTGATTTATATTTTCAAATAATAACTTTAGTTCTTACATAGACATATGTGTAGAGGGCAAAAGTGGAAACAAGAACTTTTGGGGATCTTCTGTTTGTTAAGATAAAATTTGTTGGTGACTTTATTTTTGTTTTCGTTTTTTTTAAGATTTTATTTATTATTTATTTATTTATTTATTTATTTATTTATTTATTTATTTATGAGAGACACAGAAAAAGAGAAAGAGAGAGAGGCACAGACACAGGCAGAGGGAGAAGCAGGCTTCATGCAAGAAGCCTGATGTGGGACTTGATCCTGGATCCTGGGATCATGCCCTAAGCCAAAAGCAGACTCTCAACTGCTGAATCATCCAGGTGTCCCTTGTTGGTGACTTTGAAGAGGGAAGTAAATCACTGAACATTGAATCATTGATCATTAAATCATTGAACAAAGGCAGTGGTGGAAAAGTCTTTTGTGAAGTTCGATGTTGAATATGAAAGTAAAAAAGAGAAAATAATGTTGTCTAGAATTTTCTTTGGAGCAATTAAATAAACCGAGTGCCATTTTCTGAGAAGTTAAAATGGGTAAGAGAGAAGCAGATTTTTTGTTTCTTTATTTGGAAAAAGCAGCATGGTCTTGGACATACCGAATTTGGCCAGCCTATTAAGCACTCAAATAGGAACCAAGATTAGCAGTTAAAGGTTCAAGTCTAGAACTCAGCTGAAAGATCAGTTCTGTGGGTGTTAGTTTGAGGATCATTAGCAGAGAGATGGGATTAAAAACCATAGGATGGTGTGAGATCTAGGGATTGACTATGAGTTAGAACAAAGAATGAGCTATAGACAATATTTAGGGGAAAAAGAAGAGGAGGAGGATTTAGCAAGGTAGAAAGAGAGAGATGAAATGGTCAGTTATGTAGAACGATGACAAGGAAGGGACTTGGGAGTCAAGCAAAGAAAGTATTTTAAGAAAAAGAGAACTGTCAACTGTCAAAAGTTATCAGAAGATCAAGTGAGAAAAGACCCCTGAGAATGGTCATTAAAAATGAAGACATTGAGGGAAGCCTTGGTGGCTCAGTGGTTGAGTGTCTGCTTTCAGCTCAGGTCATAATCCCAGGGTCTTGGGATCTAGTCAGCAAACAGACTTGGGGTCCTTGGGGTGGGGGCCTGCTTCTCCATCTGCCTGTGTCTTTGCCTCTGTCTGTGTATTTCATGAATAAATAAATAATTTTTAAAAAATTGGAAACAGGGCAGCCCGGGTGGCTCAGCGGTTTAGTGCCATCTTCAGCCCAGGGCCTGATCCTGGAGTCCTGGGATCAAGTCCCACATCCAACTCCCTGCATGGAGCCTGCTTCTCCCTCTGCCTGTGTCTCTTCCTCTCTTTCTCTCTGTGTCCCTCATGAATAAATTTTTTTTTTAATTGGAAACATTGGAATTGTTCATGTTCATGAAAAGAGTAATATTCACCTCAGTGGAAATGAAAGTTTAATTTAAATAGCTTTACACTGAAAGGTAGTTAAGGAAATGGTGAAAACATACAGACATATAGCATTACATTAGTTATAATGTGGCTTTTATACTAAAAATGAGACAAGAGAAGAAAATTAGTAAAATGAAAAGATCCTAGATTCTTTTTGTTGAACCTAACCTAGATTCCTAGTAAATATAACATGCATGTAATATAAATCTACACACACACACACCATACATAGCTAAAGTATGTCTTCAATACTTTGCAGAATAGATAATGAATATGATAGAAAAAAGTGATTATGAATGAATCTTTAGTGAAAAATATGTTTTGGAGGATGTCATGTATTATATGGAAAACACAAGAGCGCATCTTTATCTATACTTGGAGGTGAAAATATTTTACTGGATTCTAAAAACTCTCCCACTCCAATCTAAAATTTAAATGATAGTTATCACGCTTTTAAACTTCTGGATTACAGGTTAGAGAGAGATTGAAAATCCTTTGTACCACCAGTAAAATAATGAAAATGTTTATAATTGAAATATATTGTTGATATTTTCAATAGCAAATCTTCATTAATTAAAATGGGTTTAATAAAAGTGACAGTTCCTTCTCTTGCCTGGTAACCTTAATTACAAATAATTTGATCAAGAGGGACATCCTTTCTGAAGTGTTAACTGGTGCAGAATGGACCTAAGATGAGTAAGTTCCTGGTTCTCTCATGAGTCACTGAGGGTGTATGTGGTGAAAGACTAGTGAACTCTTAAGTGAACTCTAGCCCCAAGTTGAAAATCTAGCCACTGATGTTCAAAATCCTGGTTTTCCACATAATGCCTATAGTCCAGCTATTTCTCTCTAGAAAAACAGTCAAGCTATGGGGAATTAAGAATCATTGTTAGCACATCCCACCCTCTGCCATCTTCTTTATAAGAATCATGATTGCATGTGAAAAACATCATAGCTTTAGATCAATGGCTGAGGTGGGAACAGATGAGCATGCTGTTCTATCTTAGAGTAAATGTGTTTGTTCTAAGAACAGAGGTATTTTGTATCATTAATGTGGTTCAACCAAATGGACTAGCTAGAAGCACAGAAAACAGTAGTTTGTTGCTCTATCTTTTAGGTTATCCTAAATCAATTCAAGATGTGGTAAGAAATGAGGGACAGTTAGGCTAAGTGTTCATGCATTTGATGGAAAGTAAGCATACACCTTGGAATCATGTGATCCATGTGACATTTGATTTAGTATAGGATTTTTTCCATAGGGTGAGCCACCTAGTAAACTATGACATAGTAAACAATTTAATAAGTTTATCATATGATCCCTCTCTTGCAAATAATTTAATTGTATCTTGTTCTCTCTAAGCCAGCATCTAATCTTTATGTTTGTCAATATGGTACGTTTTAGAACGCAGTATCTCCAGTATGGAAATATACTGGAATTAATATTTGGGACTAGGGCAAATTATATGAATTATATGAAAACAAAATTCCCAGCATCCTTTCTAGGCCTTTGGTCTGGTCAAGCTAATTACCTGGAACCAGCGAATAATCTGAATATAGCTTTCTAGGGCTAAGGGTAGGTCTAGGATGGTGATAAATTAATGAATTGTTTGCATATAGATGCTATTTTAAAAGAGTTCTTACAATTAGAAAAGGAAGTGCCTACAAAAATAAATTAAAAATGAGAATCCAACTGATGAATTATTGAAAACTATATCTGAAACTAATGATGTACTATACATGTTGGCAAATTGAAGTTAAATATAAAAATTTAAAAATAAAGTTGTTTTCTACAGAAAAAAAAAAAGAGAGAGAGAATCCAGAGTGGGAAGGAAAGTATACTATCAAGAAACCCAAAATGAGAGTATACCAAGAATAAGTGTCCTCTATACTCCTAGGAGGACAAGAGAGATGAGAGTTCCTCTCTCTGACATAAAGAGAAATGGTATTTCTGTCAAGAGGCAGAAAGGAAGAGCTAGATCCTCTTTTCCAAATCAGAGGCTGGTATAGGTTCTCTCACACATACAAGATGAAGAAAAAGTTATAGATTTTATTCAGTTGCCCTCTAGGGAAGCAGAATGACACAGATAGTCTCTCATAAATAGAATATGAACCACTGGCTTGATATCAGATCTGTATTATCCACATGTAACCATTTAGCAAAAGTTCTAAGACACCTATGAAAATATTGGTTCCTAGGATTGTGTGAAAACACTTATAAAGCAATCAAAATAGAACGAAAAAACACAGAAAAGGAATTTGAAAGCTAGATGATAGAAGAACAAAAATTAAAGCAAGTAATAATGTTTAGTAAGTTGGATTTCCAAGCAAAACATTGAAAACATACAAAAAAAATATTAACACTAAAAAAGAAAGCCAACCATATCCACCATAATGATGTGAATTTATTGAGTCAAATGAAAAAAAAAAAAAAAGAAAGAAATAGCAGAAAAACTAACACAAGTTTAAATTAAGTATATTTAGGATCCTCAGAGAGATAAAGGAAGAAAGATTAGCCAAAAAATGAGAATATGAATTTACAAAATAAGCAGAACAAAAAGAGACGTATTTTAACATATTATTTAATCTTAGTAAATTATAGGAACCAAAATGTTTTAAAAAGTTGATCGTCATTAAGAAAAAGAAGAAAAGGGGGAAAAAAAGGTTGATTGTCTCAATGAACTGTATGCCAGACAGGAAACAGGCATGTTAATGAATTGCAAGATGATACAGAAGTAATCTAATTGGCATCATGAAACAGCAAGGGGACTTAGTTTTTAAGGAACTTAAAAGAAATGCTAGCAGCCTCTACTTAAGTGAGGAATAAAAGATTCCCAAGGACAAGGTCTAAAATATTAAAGATTAGTGCAAACAAATAGTAAATGCAACATATTTGCAAATTAATTTAACTATCAACTGTAAAACCTTAACTAGTGTTTGTGTTTACAAAGCAAAGCTATCTCTCTAGACAGCAATAACATAAAAAATGATTGTAGAGAAGGTATGTATAAGAAGTAAAATCTCAGTAAGAACCTTGTTTTATTCAGGAAGAGGGAAGTGCAACTGAATAATTTTAGACTTTGTTAGAAACTTTGAAAATTTAATTAAACATGTTAAAATTCTAAAGCTAACAGATACATAATTGAAATGTTCTCTATACCTTCCTTCTAAGTAAGAGAAAAAATAAAAAGAAAATATAAAAATTTGATCAATCCAACTTTAAGCAAGAGAAATTGAAAAGAAGCCCAGAAATATGAAGGCAAACAAAAAATATGAACTATTATGCAAAAAATGTTACAAATATATGGATAAATATAATTATGACAATCTCACCAATTAAGAGCCAGATTTCATTAAAACTTGTAGATATAGCTAAGCAGTGTTTAAAAGAGACAAAACTAATAAACAGCGTTGAACATTAACCAAATAAAGGTGGAAAAAGATGTATCAGATGGTTTATTTTATGTGTCAATTTGACTGGGTCACAGTATCCAGTTATTTGGTTAAACAGTTTTCTGGATGTTTCTGTGAAGGTGTTTTTTGTATTCTACTTACATTTAAATCTGTAGAATTTGAGTGAAGCGGCTTGACTTCCATAATGTGGGTGGATTGCATTCAATCAGTTGAAGGCCTTACTGCAACAAGACTGATCGTCTTTGAGTAAAAAGGAATTCTGCAGCAGATGACCTTCAGACTCAAACCACAGCTCTTGGGACACCTGGGCGCCTCAGTGGTTGAGCATCTGCCTGTAGCTCAGGTCGTGATCCTGGGATCCTGGGATTGAGTCTCTCCTTAGGCTCCCTGCATGGAGCCTGCTTCTCCCTCTGCCTGTGTCTCTGCCTCTCTCTCTCTCTGTGTCTCTCATGAATCAATAAATAGACTCTTAAGGGATCCCTGGGTGGCGCAGCGGTTTGGCGTCTGCCTTTGGCCCAGCGCCCGATCCTGGAGACCCGGGATCGAATCCCACATTGGGCTCCCGGTGCATGGAGCCCTCTTCTCCCTCTGCCTGTGTCTCTGCCTCTCTCTCTCTCTGTGACTATCATAAATAAATAAAAATTTAAAAAAATAAAAAAAAATAGACTCTTAAAACAAACAAATAAGCAAACAAACAAAAACTCACAACTCTTCCCTGAGTCTAGCCTGCCAACCTTCCCCTCCATATTTTGGACTTGAGTGTCTATAGCCATGCGGGCCAATTCTTTAAATTAAATCTTTCTCTCAATTTCTCTCTCTCTCTGTTTTTCTCTCTCTGCACAAACACACAAATCTGTTGATTCTGTTTTCTGGAGAAATACACTACAATAATACATATATTTCTATGTTAAATTATGAAAATTTATTTTTAAAACCAAAAGGCAGTCACTGAGGACTAGTTAACCATAACTAATTTAACAACTCCAAATTGTGTATCTTTCAGCGCTCAAACAGGGAAGCAGAATTACCACTATTATATATATATATGCATATATATATACACACATATATATATATATCAATTGGTTTATCAATATATATAGTGGTAATAAATATATATATATATTATAAAAGCATATAAGTATATATGCTCTCTGTACACTATACCTCAATAAAACTAAGAAACCTTTGTGATTGAAAGCTGAAAAGGCAGCCTTAAATAATGAGTTGGGTAAAAGGATGAAATTTTGAAATATTTATAATTGCACAGCAAGAAAATCCATTTCTAAACTTGTAGGATAGTACTAACGCATTAATTATAAATGTTTTTATCTCTTTACACTTAATTGCGAAGGAAATGTAGACATAAAATTAGAAGTCAGAAAGTTTGTTGGATATAAATTTGCTGAATTCAAGATGAATATACACTAGCAATAACTCATTTGAAAATATAATAGCAATATAATAAAGGGGAAAGAACAGCTAATATGAAAAAAAATAAATAAAATGGTGGGATCTGTATTCTTAGGTATCAAAAATTATTACAATTAAAACAATGTGCATTTAGGTGGCCTAAAAATCAGTGGATCCTACTGAAGAGTCCAGAGATAGTCTTATACCTAGAGGACACTTTTAGAGATAATATCAGTAAATATAATTACCTAAAAATATAAAGCATTTATAAAAAAAAAAAGACACAGAGATCCATTTTAAAACAAGGGCACAGCCTACAAGAAGATATAATTTATGTCATATACTTGTCAAAAAGTTAGATTGCAGAATATGTAAATCAATCCTATATTTAGACAAAGGCATGCAACTTAATAAGTGGCAAAGTAGGTGAAGAAGTAATTTACAGAAGAGGAAACCCAAATCTCCAGTATATGAAAACCTGTCAATCATAATGATAATCAAGTAAATGCAAATGCATTTCACACACATTGGGCTGGCAAACATTTTGAAAGACTGACCATAACATATGCTATTGGTCTGATGGAGGAAAGTGAATCCTCATGGTGTTGGGGCTAATGCAAATTGATAAAACCAATTTACAGGGCAATTTGACATCTACTCAAGTTGGGAATGAGCATATCCAATGAGCAAGTTACTCATATCCTGGGTATTTCCTGGAACCGATCACACATGTACTTGAAGAGACAGGAAGGCAGCTTTTCATCACAGTATGGTTTGAAATATGGAAGTAAGAAACAACTTTACTTTCCTTCTAAGGAAATGACCAAAACACGATAGTGTTTTTTTTTTTTTTTTTTTTTTATAAATTTATTTTTTTTAATTTAATTTTATTTATTTATGATAGGCACACAGTGAGAGAGAGAGAAAGGCAGAGACACAGGCAGAGGGAGAAGCAGGCTCCATGCACTGGGAGCCTGACGTGGGATTCGATCCCGAGTCTCCAGGATCGCGCCCTGGGCCAAAGGCAGGCGCCAAACCGCTGCGCCACCCAGGGATCCCTCACGATAGTGTTATTCAATGGGATAGTATACAGCATCTGAAATAAATTATATAATTCTATATGGAATGGTGTGGATAAATCTCAAAGGTTAAAAACTACATTTTGTAGCATAATGTTATATACTATGTATGGATCTAAACAAATGTGGTAAAAATATAAACATATAGGACTAGACTAAAATTTCAAAACAGAGGTTACCTTCAGAGAGGAATGAGAAAATAGTAAACTGGAGGGGGAACTCTGGCATTTCATGTGATGCATTTGTATTTCATTTCTAAAATTAGCAATCTGAACCAACTACTTACAAAATAACAATTATGAAATCTCACTGTAGGGCAATACACTGATTTGGAATTTTCTACATGAGTGAAACATTTCAAAATTCAAAATGAAGAAAACGTATAAGAACATGCAAACTGTTGCATAGAAAACATTTAAGGATTTAGTTGGGCGGAGACATATATTTTTATGGTGAAAGAGGTTTTGGAGTAAAGGACTGGCTTGTTATTTTTGTGTTTCCTTTGATTTAAAGATAAAGAATTATTGACCGTCTGTGGATTCTTAGGATAAACAAGCCAGCAGAGAAAGAAGTTGAAAGTATGTGGAAGGATGAAGCATCCCCTGGAGCAAGGCCCCAAGAAAGGACAGGTGGGTGGATGAGGTGAGTGACCTAGGTGATGGGGATTAAGGAGTCCACTTATCATGATGAGTATGGAGTAAGGTACAGAATTGCTGTATATCGTACACTTGAAACTCATGTAACACTGCATATTTACTACATGAATTAAATTTTAAAAATTGATTTAAAAATAAAAAACAGTAAAAAGAAAGAAAGAAAGAAAGAAAGAAAAGAAAAAAGAAAAGAAAAGAAAAGAAAGAAAAGAAAAGAAAGAAAAAAGAGGAAAAAGAAAAGAAAAAAGAAAAAAGAAAAGAAAAGAAAAAAGAAAAGAAAGAAAAGAAAGGGAGCGGGAAGGATGCCACAAATGGAAGCAGGGGTGTGTGACACTAGTGCTTGACAGAAAGAGGGTCATCTCTTCCACGATATCAAAATGCTCTCCAGATGGAGTGGAGAGTGGCCATATTAGTTCTACAGACAGAGTGGCCAGAAGATGAGGGAGATCCTAAAATATTTTCTGCTTTTCTATGAAATATAGACAAATTCTTTTCTGAAGAAAGGAGTGCAAGGCAGTTGTGTTAGATTATAAGTCATTTACCAGAAACATTTTGTAGGTTTGTCAGGCAACACTGAGTACATACCTGTGGTTATAATCATGAATTTATAGTATTATCATTATTGCATTATTCATCTTATTTTTCCTAACAGCAATAGACATACAGGCAAGAAGGAGACCAGGGAATCAAAATGCATATCAATTCTTAATAATATTTTTTATATTAAATAGTGAAGTATGTGTGTGTGAATTTGCTGTGAATGCTTTATATTTATTTTCTGTTTAAACTGGGCTCTTTATCTAAGGTAGTATATACATTTGTTTTGTAATTACATCTTAAATCCTGAATTTTTTAATTTTCTGAATATCCTCCCTTTCTCAAATTCATCGTTTATTCATGCACATGGCTTATTTAATACAATATGCTTATTTATCCTTTTGAAATTGTGTGTCTCTTAATCTTGTGGACTTAGATATTAGACTAATTGATTTGTTTTTGCATTGCTACTACTTTGCTGAATGATTATTCACAATCATAGTGGATTAAACAAGTGGAGATTGTCTAAGTAACATGCTTCCTTATGTTTCATGCTACATTTTGAGTGAAATGCAGATTTATCTCGTCTTGCAGAAAGAATATAGTCTCAGCAGGGCTTTGCAACAGCTAAACAAATAAAACTATTCCCATAAAAGAAAACAGTGACATCTACTAGTTCTTGATAATTATAAATGTACACATTAAAAGGTACAGGTAAAAATGCACTTTGTATAAGTGATGCTGGAGTCATTGCCCAGGATGAAAGTATTCTGATTTTGTAGCGTGGACAGGTCAGTTCTCTCTCCTACATCTTAATTTCTTCATCTGTAAAGTGATATAACTCATAACGAGACTGGAATTTGGCCACAGTTACCTAATATGTGAAGCAATATGCTGTCCCGTAACAGTGATAAAAGGTAAATCCTGTTGTAGAGTCCAAAGGAGTCTCTCTGTGTGTCATAAAATACACCGTCCCAGAAAAAGCATAAGAAGCAGAGCAAAATGTTAAAGATGGTGGAGTTATGATGAGTTTTGTTTTCATCATACTTTTTCCAAATTTTCCATAATTAGCATGTCATACATATTTTTATAGACAGAAAAGCAAATTTACAAAAATAAATTGATGGCAGGATTCGGGGGACTGAATTAGTTTTATTTTAAAGGAACTCATTAGATTGGATCATCACTGGAGGCATGATTTGAGATATATTTGCACAATTTAATTAATTTTAACATAAGATGTATGTGATCATTTTCTCAAAGCACAGTGCAAACAGTGCAAGAGTAAGGCTTACTCCCTGCCCTCCAGAAGCACACACTCTCAGTGCTCATTATGTTTTAAGTGTTTTCATTTACTTACTTACTTCATTTACTCCATCATATTCATGGTGAAAACAAATCATCAGGATCATAACAGTCACAAACTTGGCTGCAGTGTAACAGATGCTATCAGCATCTCCCATATGGAGCTTACAAATCAAGTGAATTTTTTTTTTCTTAATTTTAAAGTTAGGAACCCAAACTGATCAATAAAGACCTTTATTCCATTTTTAAAGAGAGTATATGAACCGTACAAGAAATAACAAAAGCTGAGATGATGGAAGTTTTAGCAACCCAGGAGACCACTCAGATATTTCCTGAAAATAACCCACAGTCACACACTGGGGGACACAAAACAAAAACAAAACCAACTTATCTTTGGTCACTAGAGAATTAGAGGTTTTTAGGGTTTTTTTTTTTTACTTTTATTTTGGAATAATTTTGGACATCAAAGACATGTTGCAGCATCATCTAATGTGATCGAGCTACATGATCATATAATGATAAGAGTGTGGAGATTAATATTTTTTTTTGAGATTAACATCTTAATGCCTTTTTTCCTCCTGTTGAATTAACGTTTATAAGGGGATTCCCCTTTCTTACATCCATAGGAGATTGTCTCTGGAGATCGACTGTTCACATAGAGAATGACTCAAAGAGAAAGGTGGCTAATGGATTTCTGATTAGATTCAAAGCCTGGAGCTTCCTTCACCGCACAGACAATGACCTTCATCTTGGTCAGACAACTAGTCCTGCCTTATCTATTGATCATTCAGACCTCCCCCACTTTTAATGTAATTCCATCCTCCTCAGTGAGAAATCTGGTTCTCTTTATTATTTTCAATCTCTTTATGCATTTGCTCAAGGGGACATACAGAGAAAACAGATTTGCAATTGATGATTCAAAACACTATATAAAGAAATCCTACCATCTAAAGTTCATTATTTTTATAGACCTATTTTTTAAATGTACTCGTAAGTTTGTTTAAAAAATTTCATGTATCCTAAATACACAATTTGATGAGTTTTGATACAATTTATAAACTTAACTGATACATGATCTTCTCAGCATATTTTCTTCAACCTAGGAATTTCTAATAAGGAATTTTGCAGTGAATCCTTCCACCCAACCAGGATCGGCCATTTCTCCAAAGAAATGGTATTAAAAACACCAGCTAAGATTGTGAGTTTCTGTATATCTTTCTTTAATTTTGTCAATTTTGCTGCATCCACTTTGAATCTCTGCTATTAGATGCATGCAAATTTAGGACTGTTCTAAATTATTTTGCTGATCAAAGACATTATGTCATTGCAAAATGGCTTTTTGCATTATACTCATTCATTTTGTCTTAAAAACTATTTTTTCTGATTTTAACATAGACATTCTAGGTTTCTTTTATGTTTACAATTGGCACATAGTGTATTTTCTATCTTTTCATTGTTAATCTGAATCTATATTTGAAGGATGCCTCTTGAAGACAGAACGTCTTAGATCTTACTTTATATCTAGTTTTACTTTTATTGGTTTGTTTTATTTATTAAGACCACTTGATATATAATCTAGCCCTCTTAACAGATAACTTAAGTGTCCAGTGGAGTATTGTTACCTATAGGCGCACTGTTTTATATCAAATGTCTAGAACTAATTTATTCTGCATAACTCAAATTTTATGCCTATTGATTAGAAACTCTTCATTCTTCTCCATACTAGCGCCTGGCAACCACCACTCTTATTTGCTTCTATGAGTATGATTATTGTAGATACAACAGACAAGTGTAATCATGCAATATTTGCCCTTCTGAGATTGGCTTAGTTCAGTTAACAAGAATATCATCCAGGCTTATCTATGTTGTTGTATATTGAAGGATTTCCTTCTTTTATAAGGCTGGATAATATTCCATTGTGTGTATATATATTTAAATAAGTGTGTATAATGACATATAAAAATGTGATATATACATATATTCATATGTACACATGCATTCACATGCCGATGTGTTCATCTGTTGATGGACATTTAACTTGTTTCCTTGTCTTGGTTATGTGAATAATGCATAACGAATAGGAGGGTGGCAACATCACTTTGAGATCCTGATTTCAATTATTTTGGATAAATATCCAGAAGTATAATTGCTGGATTATATAATAGTTCTATTTTTAATTTTTTGAGGAAACTTCATACATTTTTTAACAAAATGGCTATACCATCTTGCATTTCCACCAAAAGAGTACACAGCTTACAATTTCTCCAAATCCTTGCCAACACTTCTTGTCACTTTTGTCTGTTTTTTTTTTTTTTTTTTAATAATAGACATCCTACAGATGTGAGGTGATACTCATCATGGGTTTAATTTTAATTTCCCTGAAGATTAGTGATGTTGAGCATCTTTTCATATACCTATTGGCCTTCTGTATACCTTCTGTGGAGAAATGCCTCTTCATCACTTTAGCTCATTTTAAATAATTAGTTATTAGGATTTTCCCCCTTTTTAAAGTTATTTGAATTCTAGTAAGTTAGCATATAGTGAACATTAGTTTCAGGTGTACAACTTAGTATTTTAATATTTAACATACAATAGCTGGTTCTCATTAGACAGGTACACTCCTTAGTCCCCATCACTTGTTTTTATCCCCATTCCCTCCACCCCACTTCATCTCTGGTGACCATCAATGTGTTCTCTATAGTCTTGCTCTTTTTTTCTGTTGTGCATTTGTTTTGTTTCCAAAACATTATTCTAAAAATTAGTTTAATCCTATGGTATTTGTCTTTCTCTGACTGACTTATTTTGCTCAGCATGATACTCTCTAGCTCCATCCATATGGTTGCAAATCACAAGGTTTTATTCTTTTTTATGGCTGAGTAATATTCCATTATATATTATATATATAAATATATAATTCCATAATAATATAATAATATTATTCCATATGTGTATATATATATATATCAACTTCTTCTTTTTAAAAATATTTTATTTATTTATTCATGAAAGACGCATAGAGAGAGGCAAGACATAGGCAGAGGGAGAAGCAGGCTCCACACGGGGAGCCCGATGTGGGACTTGATCCCAGGACTCCATGATTATGATCTGAGCTGAAAGCAGACACTAAACCAGGCATCCCTATACCACAACTTCTTTATCCATTTATCAGTGGATGGACATTTGGGCTCTTTCCGTTATTTAACTATTAGAAATAACACTGCTACAGACATCAGGGTTAATGTACCACTTTGAATTAGTAATTTTGTTCTCTTTGGGTAAATACCTAGTAGTGTGATTGCTGCATTGAAAGGTATTTCTATTTTTAAATTTTGGAGGAACCTCCGTACTGTTTTCCGCAGTGGCTGCACCCACCAACAGTCTAAGAGGGTTCTCCTTTCTCCACATCCTGGCCAACACCTGTTGTTTCTTGTGTTGTTAATTTTAGTCATTCTGACTGGTGAAAGGTGATATCTCATTGCAGTTTTGATTTGTGTTTTCCTGACAAGGAGTAACATTGAGCATCTTTTCATGTGTTTGTTTGTTTGTTTGTTTGTTTGTTTGTTTGTTTCTTTCTTTCTTTCTTTCTTTCTTTCTTTCTTTCTTTCTCTTTCTTTCTTTCTTCTTTCTTTCTTTCTTCTTTCTTTCTTTCTTTCCTTCTTCTTTCTTTCTTTCTTTCTTTCTTTCTTTCTTTCTTTCTCTTTCTTTCTTCTTTCTTTCTTTCTTTCTTTCTTTCTTCTTTCTTTCTTTCTTTCTTTCTTTCTTTCTTTCTTTCTTTCTTTCTTTCTTTCCTTTCTTCCTTCTTTCTTCTTTTTCTTTTTCTTTCTTCTTTTTCATAATATTATTATTATTAGGTCATAGTAGTTCCTTATATATTCTGAAGAGTTAACTTCTGAAAAGTTAACTTCTTATTGGATATATGGTTTATAAATATTTTATACTTTTTTCCTATTCTGTACATTGCTTTTCCACTCTTTGCTGTGTAGAAGCTTTTAAGCTTAATATACTCCCATTTGTCTAATTCTGTTTTTGTTGCATGTGCTTTCTGTCATATCCTTGAAGTCCTTTTTAAAACCAAGGTCAAGGTTTCCTCCTATGTCTTCTTCTAGGACCTTTTCAGTTTTATGTGTCACATTTAATTGTTTAATGCATTTTAGATTTAATTTTTATATTTTTCCTATGAGTTAGGGGTCCAATTTCATTCTTTTGCCTGTGAATGTTTAGTTTTCTAACCAAAAAGAAAAATTAGAAAAGCAATTCAATGTATAGGAGTATCAAAAAATAAAATATTAGGAATAAACTTCACAAAAAGGTGAAAGGTTTGTATACTAAAAACATTGATGAAAGAAATCAAACAAGACACAAACAAATGAAAAGACATCTAGGATTCTGGATGGTAGGTCTCAATATTGTTAAAATGTCCATGCTACAAAAAGCAAGGTATGGAGTCAATGAAATCCCTATCATAACCCCCAATAACATTTCTTACAGAAATAGGACAAATTATTCTAAAATTATAAACTCACAACAAATCTTGAGTAGCCTAGCAATCTTAACAAGAATTAAGCTGGATATCTTACACTTCTACGCTACAAAATATATTACAAAGCTGGAAAAATCAAATCAGTATAGCACAGACATAAATACAGACACATTAGCCAATGGAGTACAATACAGAGCCAAGAAATATATCCACATGTAAGATCCTGATCTTCAACAACAATGCCTAAAATATACAATAGGGAAAAGATAGTCTTTCCACAAATGGTGCTGACAATCTCTAAAATTAATTAGTGTCTAATATGTTCATATTTAATTTATTGGTGTGTTTGGATTTATGATGATCATTTTTCTAATTGTTTCTATAAGTTCCATCTCCTTGATCATCTGCACCTATTTTTTTTTTTCTGACTTCTAGGTTAAACCCATAGTTTCCTATCATTTTAATTTTTAAATTTCTCCAGTTGTTTTTATGTTCAAAAGTTATTTTGCTTTTACATTTAGGTAAATTCACACTTTTTGTTGTATAAAATTTTGAAAATTGCAAAGCCAAAATACAGTTCCATCATTTCCCCCTGAATCCTTATTCTAATTCTTTGTAATCAACATCACTCCATTCTTAACCCATCACAACTTCTGATCTATTCTTTATCCCTACAGCATTGCCTTTTTTAGAATGTCATAAATATGGGATGGTAGAGTCTGAAGATTTTTGAGATTGGTTTCTTTTGTGAACAAAAAGTATAAAGCATTTTTGAGTTAAATGGGTTTTCATGTATCAATAGCTTATACCATTTAGTGGCTGAGTAGTATTTCATTGTATGTATCTATAACTGTTTATTGCTCAGCTAACAGGCTTTTAGGTTGTTTCCTGTGTTTGATAATTAAAAATGAATCTTCCAGTAAAAAATAATGAATATGTTTTGGGTGAATAGGTTTTCATTTTGCTTTTATAAGTTGCTTGGCATCAGATTGCTGGCTTGTAAGTATATAGTTAAATATATTGTAAAGATGATAAATACTTGTATTTTGGGGTGAATACCCAGTAGTATGATCACTGGATCATAGGATAATTCTATTTTAACTTTTTGAGGAAACTCCAGACTGTTTTAGTTTTGTTTTGTTTTGTTTTTTAGAGAGCGAGCATGAGCAGGAGGGAGGGGCAGAGTGGAAAGGAGAGAGAGAATCTTAAGCAGACTCCATGCTCAGTGTGGAGCTTGAGACAGGGCTTGATCTCACAACCCTGAGATCATGATGTGAGTCAAAATCGTCAGGCACTTAACTGACTGAACTACCCAGGTGCCCCCTGGGAACCTCTGTACTGTTTTCCATAGGGGCCACACCAATTTGCATTCCTGCCAACAGTGCATGAAGGTTCTGCTTTCTCCACATCCTCACAAATATTGTTTCATTGTTTCATTTGTTTTTTATTTTAGCCATTCTGAGAGGTATGTGGTGATATCTCATTGTAGTTTTGATTTTCACTTCCCTAATAATCAGCAATGTTGAGCATCTTTTCACTAATTCAAATGGATATATGTACCCCTAGGTTAATCGCAACATTATTTACTATAGCCAATTATGGAAGCACCTCAAGTGTTCATCAGTAAACAAATGGATAAAAAAGTGGTATACACACACACACACACACACACACACAATGGACACAAAACTCAGCCATAAAAAGGATGAAATCTTACTATTTTCAATAACATGGATGGAGGTAGAGGGTATGCTTAGTGAAATAAATCAGTACCATATGATTTCACTCATATGTGAACTTAGAAAACAAAACAAATGACCAGGGGGGGGGGAAAGATAGGAAAACCAAGAAAAAGACTCTTAATTATAGAGAACAGACTGACTGTTATCAGAAGAAAGGCGGTTGTTGGGGAGTTGGGGGAAATCGGTGATGAGGATTAAGGAGTATACTTGTGATGAGGACACTGGCTATTGTATTAAGTGTTTAATCTCTATATTGTACACCTGAAATTAATATTACACTGTGTGTTAACTACATAGAATTAAAATTTAAAGACAATATAAGAAAATAAAAATTAAAAATGACATTTTTTGAGTGACTATACCATTTCTTATTCCCACCACCAACGTATGACGTTTCCAGTTGATCCACATCTTTACTACACTTGTTCCTGCCTTCTTTATTATTCTCATCTTAGTGTGTTTAAAATAAAAAATTGCATTGTATTTATAATTTACATTCTCCTCATGAATAGTGACAGCGATATATTCTCATCTGCTTATTAACCATTTGTAAATTTTCTTTGATGAAATGTTTATTCAAATATTTTCCCCCCTTTAAAAACATTGGGTCATTTGTCTTATTGTTAAGTTAAATGGATTAAATATACGTTCTGGACACAGACTTTTATTAAATATATTATTTGCAAACATTCTGTCCCTGATTCTGGCTTGATTTTCATTTTCTTAATGATGTCTTTGAAAGTAGAAGTATTTCTTTTTTATTTTGTTGAAATTCAATTTACTCTTTTTTCTACTTTCATCCTTCTGCTTTTGATGATTTATTTGGAAATTACTAGAGGCGCCTGGCTGGCTCAGTCAGCGGAGTGTAATTCTTGATCTTGTGGTTGGGTATAGAGATTACTTAAAAGTAAAATCTTGAAAAAAAAGAAATAATTACCAATTCCCAGGCCATGAAAATTTACTCATATCTTTGAAGAGCCTAGTAATTTTATTTATTACATTTAGGTATCATATCCATTTTGTTAATTTTTGTGTATGTTTTGAGGTAAGGATTTAAATCAGGGGTTGACAAACTTCATCTGTAAAAGGCCAACAAATATGTATTTGAGTCTTTGTAGGTTGTGTCTTTCTTTACTATTCAACTGCACTGTTATAGTGTGGAACAGTCATGGACAATATGTACACAGATGGGCATGGCTGTGTTCCCACAAAACTTTATTTTCAAATAAAGGCAGCAAGCTGGACTTACTTTGTGGGGGTAGTTTGTTCATCCATGGTCTAAATATATCTTTCTGCATGTCCTAGCTCCATTTACTGAAAAACAAAACAAACTATCATTTTCCCTTTAAATTGCCTTGGTACTGTTGACAATCTACTGACCATAATGAAGCTTTATTTTTGGACAGTCAATTATGTTTCATTGATCTGCCTGTCTATCCTTATGCCAACATTACAGCTTTGTCTTAAGTTTTGATATCAGGAAGTGTATTTAGGCTATTCTGAATTGTTTGTATTTCCATACAGATTTTATGATCATTCTGTGAATTTCTGTAAACACCTCTGATGGGATTTTGACAGAGATTGTTGACTCTATAGAGAACTTAAGACAATGTCTATCTTAACAATGTGCATACTTCCAATTAATGAATGGATTGCGTCTCAATTTATTTCAATTTTATTTAATCAAATTCTCATAGCTTTTAGTCTTTCTACATGACTTTTTAATTAAATTTATTGCTAAGTATATTGCCCTTTTGATGTCACTTAAATGAATTATTAATTCAACTTGTGGGTTATAAATGACTAATAATACAAACTATTTTTTGTGTTGGTATTATATCCTGCTACCTTGTTAAACTAAAATTTTAGTTCTAGAAAGGTGTGTGTGTGTGTGTGAGAGAGAGAGAGAGAGAGAGAGAGAAAATATATTTGGATTTTCTACATGAAGGATTATATCATGAAGACAATTTAACTCATTTTCCAATTTGAATGGCTTATTTTATTATTTTATTTTATTTTTGCCTGATTGCACTAGCTAAAACCTCCAATTAAATGGAATTCAGTAGAATAAGTATTTTAATGTGGCAAAATGGTTTGGTCTTTTTCCATTAAGTATGATACAAGCTGTAGAATGTTTTTAAGAAGCCACTGATAAAGTTAATAAAAATTCTCTTCTATTCCAAGTTTGCTGACACATTTCATCATGAGTCAGTATTGGATTTTATCAAATGCTTTTTATTTTCCATTTATTGAGGTGATTCTGCATCTTTTGCTATTTGTTGTCTTAATAGAAAATGTCATATTCATTCACTTTTGATGTTCAACCAACCTTGCATTCCTGAGAAGAATCCAAATTTGTCATGATGCATAATTCTTTTCACATGTTGCTGTATGTCCTATACATAATCCTTTCGGGTGTTTTGCTGATATTTTTTGAATTTGTTGTTTTCATTCATGATAGATTTTCATTTGTATTTTTTCTCTGTGTGTGGAGTATTTGTCTGGCTTTGATGTCAGGATAATACTTTTTTTTCAGAGAATTAGTTGGAAAGCATTCTCTCATATATTCTGTGGAAAGTCTGTCAAGAATGATATTATATATATATATATATATATATATATATATATATATATATACACACACTTGGGCCTGTGGTTTTTCCTTGTTGGGAGAATTTTAAGTACTAATTAAAAAGGATTATAAAAGGATTATAAATATATTAATATATAATATTAAATTAAATTTAATATTATAATTATATATTATAATATATAGGATTATATAGGATTATAATATAGAGGATTATAAATATATTCAGATCTGTTTCTTATTGAGGCAGTTTAGACCATTGGTTTTTCTGGAAATCTGTCCATTTCATCTAAAGTAACTACTTTCTGTAATACAGTTACTAATATTGTGCTATAATTATTTTAATATGTAATGTCAATACTGATCACTCTTTCATTTCTGATTTTGATAATCTATGTATGTTCTCTTTTTTTTCCTGGTAAGTGAAGCTAAATTTTTACAAGCTTTGTTTATTTTTTCAAATAGTCAACTTTTGATTCCACTAACATTGCTTCTCATTTTCTATTTCAATTTCTGTGTGAACTACATTAATCTCCACTCTTATCTACATTATTTCCTTTCCTTTGCCTGCTTTCAGTTTAGTTTTTTTCTCTATTTTATAGTTTCTTAAGATGCCATTGAGGCTGATTTTTATTGTATTCCTGATGGAGGTATTTACTGCTGTCAATGTCCTACTAAGCAAGTCTTTAGCTAAATCTGATTAGATTTTTTTTAAATTTTTAATTTAGTTCCAGATTTATTCTAAATTCCTTTTTAATGCCTTCTTTGATCAATATGTTATTTAGAAATGTGTTAATTATTTACCAATTCTTGGAGATTTTCCAAAAATATTTCTGTTATTTATTACATTGTGGTCAGAAAACACCTTTTAAACTTGAGTAACTTTGAAATTATTGAGACTTGTTTTATGACCAGAGCATTGTCTATTTAGTACATGTATCATACACTCTTGAGAAGTTATTTCTTAGGTGAATTGTCTTATAACCCTCAGGGAAAGCTGGTAGTATTTTCCAGTTTACCATACTGTTGTTGATTTCTCTGTCTACTTTCTTTAATTAATTACTGAGAGAAGGCTTTTACAATATTCCACTATAATTATGGATTTCTTGATTTCTCTTTGGAGCATTATTAGTTTTTGCTTTGTGTGTTTTGAAGCCATATCATTAGGTATTTAGGTAGGATTGGTATATATTCTTGATTAATTTATCTTATCATTATAATATTATGTATTTAACTCTAGTAACATAATTTGCTCTGAAATTACTTTTCCTATATTTTATATGGTTATTCCACTTTCCTTTTCAGTAGTGGTAAGATGGTACACATTCCCAGCCCTTTAGATTTAACCTAGTTTTCTTTAAAAAAGAATGTTTTGGGGGCACCTGAGTGGCTCAGTCAGTTAAGTGTCTGACTTGATTTGGGCTCAGATCATGATCTCAGAGTCATGAGATCCAGCCCCTGCATTGGCTCTGCACTGAGTGTGGAATCTGCCTAAAGATACTCTCTCTCCCTCTCCCACTTCTCCTTCTCCCCTGCTCACATATTATCTCTCTCTCTCTCAAAAAACAGTCTTTTGTAGGTAATATATGGTTTTAAATTTTTATCTGATCTGACATCCTCAACCTTTTAGTCAGTCTTTATGCTATTTGTATTTCATGTGATTACTGATATAGTTAAAATGACTCTCATCTTACCATGGGTTTTATACTTCTCTCATCTGTTCTTTTTTCTTCTTTATCATCTTTTACTGACTTCTTTTAAATTAATTATTTTTAAAAATATTCCATGACCATTATTTTTTTTGTTTATTACCTGTTACTATTTTTTATTACCTTACCATTCAGTTTAGGGTTCATTACTTAAACTTATCACTGCCTAGTATCACTTGATTCTATATAACTTCAAATACAGTAAATGAACCTTACACAATTTATGCTATATTATTGTCAATCATTTTATTCTAATGTATGTTATAATCCTCAACATACATTATTATTATTCTATTTAAATAACCAATCCTCTTTTAAAGAGATTACTCAATTAAAGGTAGTTGGCTGAGTCCAGGGTGGGCTCAGTGGTTTGGCGCCTGCCTTTGGCCCAGGGCGCGATCCTGGAGACCGGGATTGAACCCCATGTCCGGTTCCCGGCATGGAGCTTGCTTCTCCCTATACTTCTCTCTCTGCTTCTCCTGCTTCTCCCTCTGCCTATGTCTCTGCCTCTCTCTCTCTCTGTGTCTATCATAAATAAATAAATAATCATAAATAAATAAATAAATAAATAAATAAATAAATAAATAAATGTAGTTGGCTGAATAATAGGTTCTCAAAGATTTCCACATCCTGATCTCCAAAACCTCTGAATATGTTACCTTACACGGTAAAACATAATTTACAGATGTGATCAAGTTAAATTGTAAATTTATCATTGACGTGGTAAATTGTCCCTAATTGTCTCAGTTGGTCTCACAGAACCAACTGTGTTCTACTTCTGTGTTCTACTAACACAGAAGAATCAAAGTTAGTATTAGGAGAAACAAGGACTAAAACAAAGGTTATAAAGGAGAGAAAATGCTATTTTGTTGAATGGATGTGGAGGGAGGGTTCATAGCCAAAAAGTGTTAAGTGGCTTTCAGACTCTATAAAGGGCACAGATTCTGCAATAGAACTTTGGGAAGAAACACAGTCTTGCAGAACCATTTTAGGCTTCTGATTTCAATGTAGTAAAGATAATAAATTTGTTGTTTTAAGCTGTTAATTTCATGGCAATTTGTTAGGGCAGCAATAAGAAACAAATACAAATAATAATAAAAAAATCTGATGTATCAGCTCATGTAGTTACCCTCTCCAGTGGTCTCTGTTCCTTTTTGGTGATCCAAATGTACATTTGGTATTATTTTCTTCCTTCTAAAGAATACTTACAAGATTTCTTGTATTTCAGGTTTGCTACTGATGAATTCTTTCATCCATTTTTAATATCTGAAAATGTCTTTATTTTACTTTCATTTTTAAAGATGTTTTGTTGGTTATGGAACTGAAGATTGATAGCTTTTTTTAATTGTCTTTTTTCTTTTTCTTTACATCTTATAGATGTATGTCACTTCACTGTCTTCTCATTATGTCCTATTTTTTTCTCTGTAGGTTGCTTGTCATTCTCAGTGGATGCTTTTTAAGTTTTCTCTTTATGACTATTTTTAATATGATATACATAGTGTACTTTTCTGCATGTTCCCTATGCTCTACATTGAGTAACTTGGATCTTCAGATTTATAGTTTTCATTAAGTTTGAAAAGTTTGGAGCCATTACTTCTTGAAATATGCTTTCTATCTCTCCTCTTCAGGGATTCCAACTACCTAAAATTAGACATATTAATTGTCCCATCACTCTTTGATGTGTGTCATTTTTTTTTCTTTCTGCATTTCATTCTGGGTAGTTTATATTTCTGTACTGTTGAGTTCACCAATCTTCTTTTTCCTTTCTAATCTGCCATTAATGTCATCCAGTGGATTTTTCATTCCAGATATTATAACTTTCATCTGTAGAAGTTCAACTTGTGTCTTTTTCAAAATATCTTCCATGTTTTTGCTTAACCTTTTGAACATAAAAAAAAATAATAATAGGATCTTCACTGTTATTTTTTTCTAATTCTATCTTCAACATCAGTTCTGGAGTAACTGTAATTGATTGATTATTCTCCTTATAATGGGCAGTATTTTTCTGTCTCCAGAAGCCTACTAATCATTCTCCATCAGTTGTGAATGTTATCAGTCTGCTGTATAGGACCAAGGAGTGTCATTAACACTATTAGTGCCACAGGTACTATTGCTATTCATGGTTTCTGATGATTCTTTCCTTGGCCCCAGAGAGTTTGCTCACACATATTTGCTTTGTTGTATCACTTGGAATATTTTTAGTGGTCACTCTACTAATTACAACAAGCCTTTGAACCTATCACAATCATCTTGGAGTTGACATTATGAAATTTTACTTAGAATGCAAAATTCTTAAAACTGTAGAGTTCTATTTATTCAACTCATCTTTTGAACCTGCTGACAGTTACTTTGCTTTTCCTTGCACTTCATACTTATCATTTTCTACTAGCCTCAAATTTTTTTTGATATGGTGTCAGCTATCATTTATTATTAATTCTTTGAATGTAATATGCCTTTAAATGATTTTTTCCCAAAATTTATTCTTTGCTCTTGTTTTTCAGCAATTTTACTGACATTTGTAGTTGTATTTTTCTTTTTATTTACCATTGAGGTTTGTTGAGATATTTACATTTGCAATTTTGAGGGTTTTTTTTTTTTCAACACGTTTTGGAATTTTTCTTTATTATTATTGCAATCATATTTCTTTCTAATATGCTCTCTTTTTTCCTACCAAGTCTTCAGTTACAATTTACACGTGTATTAGATCATTTACCACCTGATATTCTTGAATGGATTACTATCTATTCTCCTTATTGTTCTTTTCTGTTTTTCAAATTGGTTCATTGCTATAAATATTTCTTCAGCTTTATAAATTCTTTCCATCTGCAATATGATGTCTGATTAGTAAGTTTATCATTTCACAATCTTTATTTTTTTAATTTTTAAAAGATTTTATTTATTTGGAGAGGGGTGGAGAGAGAAAGAGAGAGAGAAAGAGACAGCAAATGAGAGAGGTAGGGGCAGACAGAGAACTAGGCTCCCTGATGCAGGCTCCATTCCAGCACCCTGGGATCATGACCTGAGCCTAAGGAGGAAGCTTAACTGACTGAGTCACCCAGGCACTCCTCCAATATTTTGCTTTTAAGTTCTAAAAGTTGTATATGTTATTTTTACAGTTTATATCTCTGCTGATTTTCCTGTGTGTTCATTCTCCATTGCCATACTTTTTTCTTTTAAAAATAATTAAAAATTTCAAGCATTTTTTTGATAGATTTTAAAACATTATTCTCTGATTTTTTCAACATCTGGATCTTTCAACATCTTATTTTGATTTACATTGGTTTATTTTTATTTTGATTATGTCACATTCTCTAGAGTCTTCATTTGGTTATTGATTTGTATTATATACTGCACGTTGTGGTTTATGTGTTGTAGAGACTATGGGTTCCACTGATTTTTTAAAAGATTTTATTTATTTATTGGGGTGGGGTGGACAGAAAGAGAGTGAGAGGTATGAGCAGACTCTTCACTGAGCAGAGAGCCCAACGTGGAGCTTGATCCTAGGACCACATGATCATGACCTGAGCCAAAGGCAGATGCTTAATCAACTGAGCCAGCCCTAGGTTCCACTGATTTCTATTAAAAAATGTGGGTGAAATTCTGCCTTTTTTGTGATGGGCAGCAACCAAATCATTTCATCCTTCCACTTGTGACTTTATATTCCTACATGTGTACTATTTAGAACTCAGCCAATTATTTTGGTGAGGATTATATGCAGATTTTTTGCTTTCCTTGTGACACCATCCTTTCTGGAATTTCTGTGATTATTTTCCTGTTATTCTGGCAGCAGCTTCAATCTTTGTTCTCTGACTCCTCACGCCAGAGAAACTGAGTTTTTTTTTTTTTTTTTCTTGTATAATTTCTTACTGATCCATTTGGGCTGTGTCAACTATACAAACACAATTCTCACTCAGAGTCATTCTCTAAGTTTCTTTTTCCAACACTATCAGGTAGTTATTTTTCAAGAATGTGCAACTGTTGTCGGTTAGAGGACAAATCCAACACAGCCTCTACTACCATCATCAAAAATGGAACTCCATCTGCCAAAACATAAAAATTCAGGTTCAATCTTCAACTAGTCTATTCTGTATTCTTTTCTACCACCCTTTCTTATAGGAGCTACCTCTATAGATTGTTAAATCCTACAGGCAGCTATGCACTTTTTCTATAGTCATATTTTGAAGCACCTCTCATATTTAAGAGTGTTTATTTATTGACCTTATGTTTTCCGGAGTTTATTTTTTTTTAAAGATTTTATTTATTTATTCATGACAGACACAGAGAGAAAGAGAGAGGCAGAGACACAGGCAGAGGGAGAAGCAGGCTTCATGCAGGGAGCCTGACATGGGACTCGATCCCCAGTCTCGAGGATTACACCCCGGGCTGAAGGCAGCACTAAACTGCTGGGCCACCAGGGCTGCCCGTTTTCCTGAGTTTAGATACACAACTGAACAACCGTTATTTTATTTTATTTTATTTTTTTGAACAACCGTTATGTTCTGGATAATTTCCAAGCCAGATTCACACATGGAATAACCACCCAGTACTTTAAGCAGTACACATAGGGATGACAATTCCTCTTTCATTCTACCTGAATTTATCCTCTCCTATACTCTACAAGCTGTTTTACATTTTGCAAAAGGTACTTCAACTGTGCACACCTTCCCATACTCACCCTTCCAATTAACAGTCTAAAAGATTAATAGATGAAGAAACAACCCCAAATAAAATAATCAACACATAAAAATGCTCTATCATTCACTTATTTTCAGATTATTACTCACATTCAGTAAATGATGTGCCTAAAAAACAATTTCAGACATATCCCATGAGACACAATTTACTAGAGGTAGAATGTGTATAAAGTAATCCATAGTTTTGGTCATAGTAACAAAATTCCAGCTTGCAATCTATTTTTTTATCTACTTTTATCATAGATAGAGCATATTGGTTTAGTTATAATCTCAACAGCCTAACAGAGCTATTGCTCCTGAAAATATGTAAAGTTGCAAGGAATGATGGTTTTGAAGTTAATTTGTAGTTCTGCAAATCTCCCTCAATCTCAAATGGATTTGAAATTCAATGCTGTAGCAAGAAGTGCTATACCAGTCACATTCCTTGGAGCTTATTGTATAATTTTAAAATTTCAGAAAAAGAGAATCCATTCTAACAGTCTGATAGCATCTGAAAAGTGTTTAACAACAGAGTTGTTTTCTGCTTTCTAAGGTAGAGTCAGCTGTTACTCAAACAAAGTTTCCAGATGCTTTACTTTTTCTATTTTGTGATATGAGGAACTAGTTTAATGTGGAAAAATATAAATAACTTCTTCAATAATGTACACAATATTCAGTTCCAGAGAGGATGTATGCCACTATTTCCTGAATACATAAGCCATCCTCCTAGCCACCGGAACTAGATTTTACTGTCTATAGTTAGTACAAAGTCTGAGCTTACAGTTTCTCTTTCATTTAGTAAAATTGGAGAGTAATCAGACTGTGAAAATTTGTAAACCAGCTGTTCATTTACGTT
The DNA here is from genome assembly GCF_048418805.1 of Vulpes vulpes. Lineage (NCBI taxonomy): Eukaryota > Metazoa > Chordata > Mammalia > Carnivora > Canidae > Vulpes > Vulpes vulpes. The sequence goes on from NC_132784.1 coordinate 135,761,533, forward strand.
TATGAATTTTATTTCAGCCTTTATGGGAATGGTTAATCTGTTCTTTTTATGAAATGAGGCTTAAAGCATTTGATCCACCCAAGTGCTGAAGCTGGACATCTACCCCCTCCTACTCACAGAAATATAAAGAAAGAGTTGGTTATCTCTAATGGCCTTATTTTCTCCAGTCTAGCATAACCAATAACCTTTGTGATTGTTTTTATTCTGGGAAAAATAGTTAATAGTACACAGACACAGTAGGGAACAAGAATTAGTCAGGCAAACCCATCTTCTCAGAGGCTCTTAAGGGAATGAGTTTTCAAGTATCTCTCTGGATATTCCAAAGGTCAAAGTTTTATGTGTGCTAGCTAATTCTGCTATATTTTTCCAGACTAAAATATTTTTGTTCAATTCTTTTCCAGTTTTGACCCTAGTAAAAATGATTATATGTTTTGGACATATGCTATTCAATATAAAGTCTTGAAATATAGGAAAAAATACTGTTATAATACTTAAATGTAGAAATAGTAAAAATATTATTGAGATTGTATGTGACAATGTAATTATTTCAAAAGATAATTCTAGGTGTTTGTCTATAATGTTCATTGTCATTAATGTTCTTTGGTCATTAATGACTTTGCAGCTTTAAACAAATAAACAAAACATTCCTTTCCATTCTGATTATTTTTTATTTTTTTAAATTTACATTTTTATGCACATGTACTGTGACACATCTCAACATCAGCTTTAATCTTCATCCCCAGTATGACATTTACTCATTCCTTGCCTTCTATATTTTTGCATATATCTAGTATACCTAATGGACAACATATCCTCTATTTTTTTCCTAGGATGGCCATATATTATTCTTTAACTTATCTGTTGAAGATGTTTTAAAATCAACCCCTTATGATTTCCTTTCTTCTTTCCACCCTTCCTTCTTTTCATGCCTCCTTTCTTCTCTCACTACTTTCTTTATGCTCTAGACTTTATTTCCTTTTAGGTGAGAGATAAATCTAAAAAAAGAGTAGAAATCACTGAAAAGACCAACACAAGTAATCAAATCCTGAAACTTGTAGGTATCCTCTTTTACAAATGTATAATGTTGCCTTTTATGTAATATAATTTTACATCATTTGTGTGTATAGACATATGTGTTTTTAAGCATGTTTGTGTAGACATGTATAATACTGTATTGTGTGTCTTGAAAAAATATGGCATGACACAATACATTCATTCATATGTATCTTGTAATTTGACAAAAACAAAACCATTTTGGGGGGGGATTTATCCATGATGAGTCTTGTAGCCTGGTTCTATTAAAGGGTATCAGATTTTCTTTAGCAGCTGTATTTAAACTGTAGCTCATAGGTATTATAGAAGAAATGTGTCTCTAGATCCTCAACATTATTATGTGTCTTTTCTAAAAGTAATCTTATTAGAAATAAAGTGTTTGGTTAAGGTCAAGATGTGCCTTGTCAATCAGCTTCCTTCTATTTCTCAAAATAATTAGAAAACGTCTTGTAGAAAAAATACTTTTTGAATATTAATTTCATAATTTGTTTTGCTTTTAACAACATTGAAGAAAGAATCAAGCTGTCATCTCCTCAATCACTAATATGACCCAGAAAGAATTCAAAGAATCAAATGACAAAACTTTTTACCTGCTTGTCTATTAATTCATGTGAACATAGATACAGTGCCTAGATCTAGAGAAATGATATTGAACTCTGACTCATTCAAGCAACAAGTAGTGAACACAATTTGAAATAAACCATGGTGCTGCTCATTTAGATATGCAGATAAAATTAAATGATATTTATATATTTATATTTAAGATTTACTAAAATTATAATGCCTTCCTATAATTTGATCAACTTTTCATGATAGTCATTGTAATAAATAAATCCAGATTGTAAACTTGGAAACATGGAATTATAGAGATTTTTTTTTTAAAAAATCAGTGTTTATAGATTTAACTTTATAATAGAGACATGATAAGAGCAATGAACAAAATTACTTCATTATAAAAGATATTATTATAAAGGTAAAATATTGTGAAATTTTGTGGGAAATTGAATGGAATCATATGAGAGGATAAAAGATGAAACAACACTTCTGACTTCTAAAGAAATGCTTGGACATTGTGAAGAGTAGCAAATCACCATAGTATTTGGATTCTTTTGGAGTGATTTCAAAGAGCAATTTAATGGTTTTATTTTTGAATATTTAGTCATGTTGAAAGTTTCACCCCATTTGACCCTTTAAGCTTTAAATTAAATTAAATGTTATTTCTCCACTGAAAAACATCCAAGGTAATATGTAGATTTCCAAAACTTTTAATTTAATTTAGATAGCAAAAATAAAACTCTGAAGAAAAATTTTTAAAATTTTTCTTTTTTTAAATTTTATCAGTCTTTATTGTATGATACTGGAGTTGCAAAATACACACGGGACCATTTTGTAACTAAGTGTTAATGGAACACAAGCATGTGCATCTGTTTACATATTGTCTATGGCTGGACTATAGTAATTGGAAAGGAAATCCCTTCAAATACTCCAAGCTTGAGAATTTTGAAGAGATGTGACAAGTAGAAGCAGGGTAGCAGGATCAATCCTGTATATCACAGCATTAAAGCAAAGTTTCCTGAATAATCCCTGTCCCCAATGCCTTTGATTTTTCTACATTTAGAAACATGCAAAGTTCTTGGCTCTCGCCACATCCATCTGACCAGAATATGGATGGCTGAGCAACTTGTCAATCTGCAAAGACACTAGCTGCTGCTTTGCTTTAGTTTACTGATGCCACGAGGTAGTGTGCCACCAGCTGAGCCTGATGATCTTGGCAGCCTTTCCTCACATTGAGGTATAGGAGAGGACCTCAGGAAGAAAGTGACCAAGAATCAATATAATTATATTCAAACTTAACTGCCAAACACAAAGATGAAACAAGATCTCTGAGGGAAAAATAACCACCAGACACATGATAAGCCTCTATACCCCAAGGGACAAATAATCATAATAATCATCTGAAATTAATGAGATAATACTGCCTAAAAAATAACAGGAAGTCAACTTTCATTATTTTCTTGAAAGAATAAAAACACATACTGGTTTATAGAAAATATAAAGAACATAAAGTCTTTATGACTTTATAATTTAATTCTTCTTTAAAGAATTTCTGAAAGTCATTGATACAAAGAAAACTCATAAAACACTCAAAGAAAAGGGCATCTGGGTTGGCTCAGTTGGTTAAGCCTCTGTCTTCAGCTTAGGTCATGATTTTAGGGTCCTGGGATTGTGTCCCGCCTTTGGCTCCTGCTCAGTGGGGAGTCTGCTTCTCCCACTGCCTCTCCTCCCTGCTTGTATTCTCTCTCTCAAATATATAAATAAATCTTAAAAAAAAAAGAAACTCCCAAAGAGAGAAAATAACATATTTAAGAAATGGAGAATCAGATTTACAATGTTTTCATAAAAAAAAAACAAAAAAAATAGTGTTATAATAAAATAGAGCAACATATATACAGATAGCAGAAATAGATGAAACACTGTGATTATAATTCCAAGATATTTTTATGCTTGAGAAATAAGGAAATATATTTTCAGGCATATTAAAAACCAAGAGTTATTATCACTGTTATAACACTCTAAATACATTAACAAAATAAAAGAATACTGTTTTTTTAAACAAAAAAAAATCCTTAAAAATCAAAGAGAAAATACTGAATTCCTTTGTTTTGAATTTGGAAAAAATCAAGGGTTGATAGCACCACTTCTATTCAGTATTATTTTAGAGGTTTGAGTAATAAAGTAAGGCAACAAAAAAAAAAAAAAAAAAAAAAGGAAGGTAGAGAAACACAAAAAAAGATGATGCAATTGTGTATCAAGATCACCCAAGGATTGAATTGTTAGAATATATGATTAGAATGAATGAAAAACTATCACAATTTATTAGGTGGAATGTCAGCAAGACATGAACTATAATTCTATAAACCAGTATTAAAGAATTAATAAATCATTTTAAAGCTACTATTTAAAATAGCAATAGATTACTTCAGAATAAATATAATAAAAGATATAAAATATATTTATGCAAGTATGCTACAATATAGTATTGACATACACTTAAAAAGGCACAAATAAGCTGAAATATATCATGTTTACATGGATTAGAAGACTCAATAAAGATGTTAATTCTCCCCACATTTGTTTCATATTAAATTAAATCAATTAAATTCTGAATAGAGATTTGTGAAAAGAATTGACTACCTAATTCTGAAGCTTGCATAGAAAAATGAAAAGGATGGGAATATACAAATCGTCTTGAAAAGAAGAAAAACATAGGGGCAGTACCTATATTATACTAAATTTATTTCAAAAGCTATATTTAGGACTTCTGCCAAAATGGTCCCATCCTTCCTCCATCCTCCTTCCTCTAATTAAAGGCCCTGGAGGTAACACGATTAACAAGGAGGGAAATCTCTGAAATGTGGGAAAAAGAGAAGGACTGCCCAGGGACTTTCAAATTTGAAGACTATCCCTGTTCTTATATATCCCATTCAGGGTGTTCCAGGGTGTTGGAACTTTCACCAAGAATAGACCAAAAGATCTTCTTTAAGCCCATCCTTGAACCAAAGGATGAAGAAAAGGATGGCTTGACAACAAAAATCTTTTTTTTGGCAATGCCAGCCCACCTTCAGCAAAACATCAATGAGAAAGCCTCATGAGAAAGCCCCTCCTGAAAGTTTCAGAGGAGGGCCCATAGGAAATTGATCTTGCACCTCACACCTCACTCTCTACCGTGTTCTTTTTCCAAGATTTTATTTATTTATTCATGAGAGACACAGAGAGAGAGGCAGAAACACAGGCAGAGGGAGAAGCAGGCTCCAGGCAGGGAACCTGACATGGAAGTCGATCCTGGGACTCCAGGATCATGCCCTGGGCTGACGGCAGACACTCAACAGCTGAGCCACCCAGGCGTCCCTCTACTGTGTTCTAAGGAGGCAGGCGGAAGTTCCCAGCAGGCTGAATAGAGAGAGAGCTGGTCTCCCAGCTCCTAAACGGTGGAAACAAGAAGTTCACCAACTTCCCTCCTGGCATAGTGCTTCCCTCTCTGCCCACTGCCATGTTATCCAACTCGTCTGGGTAACTGAGCCTTGGCATCCACCTGACATCAACAAGGCTGAACAAGGTGGTACAAGTCAGGGCTGGAAAGCACTCCTATCCCCCTCTGACCTCACCCCTGGTTTCAGTGAGATGCAGTGGAACCTGAACCTCCACATCCAGCTGACAGCAGCAAGACTGAAGAAAGCAGTACAAAACAATGGGAGCTACCACTCTAGCCTCTCCTCCAGCCCTTGATGTTAGTGGGTCTAAGGAGGAAGTTTAGCTCCCGCTCAAACCTAGCATCCTTCAGACAGGATGAGGTAGAAAAAGGTGGAGTACTCCACACGCAGTTCCCAGCCTTCCCTGGTGTATGCAGAGGCCAGGGGGGGAGCGGCATGCTCATCTCCCACATGCATCATGAGGCAAGGGGGTCGAGGGAGAATTTGGCACTCTGGAGCTCCCCACTTCTCTTTGGAAGTCGGTAGAGCCCAGCAGGTAGCTGTCAGCAAAGAGCTTCTGGTACTCATTACAATAATCAATCAGTGTGAGTAAGTTCTCTGTTCTCACCCTCCCTGGTGGCATTTAAACCCAGCAAAGCTGATCATACAAACTTGTAGGCAAACATATGGGAATAAGTCAATGACTCACATTTGAGGTGGTGGTGGTGGGACCCACATAGAAGCTCATAGATGCATACTCCTGTCCTTCATGCTCCACCTCAACAGAGGTTCCTGCTAAAACAATAATATTAAATAGGATCCAGACTCTCATAAAATAATATCCCAAATGTCCAATGTACAATTTAAAACACACTACTCATGTCAAGACTAGAAAATTACAAAGACAATGAGAAAAAGACAATTGATGGATGCCAACATCAAGATAAATTAAACGTTGGGATTATCTGAAATGAATTTTAAAGCAATCACCATAATAGTGTCTTTCTAAGTAATTATGAATTCTCCTGAAACAAATGATTAATCAGACAATATTAAGAAAATAATACAAGTTACTGCAAAAAAATGGTAATTTCAGAACTAAAATACTAAAAATACAATGAGTAGGGGCACCTGGGTGGTTCAGTACTTGAGCATCTGCCTTTGACTCAAGTTGTGATCCTGGGGTCCTGGGATCAAGTCCCACATCAGGTTTCTGGCAGGGAGAAGAAATGATCTTGAAAGCAGCCAAAAAGAAATGATGCGCCACTGACAGGTGAAAGGCAGTTTGAAAGATGCCAATCTCACCTGAAACAGTCAAGGCCAGAAGGACCTGGCACGGCATGCTCAGGTAAAGAAAAATGAGAACTGCAGCCGACAATTCTGTACCTGACCAAAGTGTCACTAAGAATGAGGGGAAATGAACATGACTCAGAAGAAGGTAAAGTTAGATTTGTTGCTAGTAAACCTACCTTTAAAGAATGACTGAAGAAACTTCTCCAAACAGAAAGGAAATAACAAGAAAGCATGGAACATCAGAAGGGGGGGAAAAGAGAATATTGGAACAAATAAAAGTAGGGATAATTTTGGGATGCCTGGGTGACTCAGCACTTGAGCGCCTGCCTTGTGACCCCGAGGTCCTGGGATGAAGTCCCACATTGGACTTCCTACATGGAACTTGCTTCTCTCTCTGCCTATGTCTCTGCCTCTCTCTCTCTGTGTCTCCCAAGAATAAATAAATAAAATCTTTTAAAAAATCAATGAAACAAAAATCTGGATCTTTGAATATTAAAAAATTAACTTTTGGCAAGACTAATAAAAATAAAAAGAAGAAAAAAGATCATAAAGATCTGGAATGAAACAAGAATCACTCACTATCTTGAAGCCAAAATAAAGTTGATATGTAAACAGGGCTACACTCATAAATTTGACATGCTAGGTACTATGTACGGATCAATTTCATGAAAAAAAGTACTGAAACACAATTAAAATGGACCAGACAACCTAAATAGTCCTGTACCTTCATAGAACTAAATTCACAAGTAAATACTTCCCCCTAAAAAATATCTAGTCCTAGATGACCTCACTTAGAATTTAGCTAAACACTTAAAGAAGTTTAATGCCAAAAAATAAATAAATAAAAGTTTAATGCCAATTTTACACATTTTTCCAGAAAGTAGAAAACATTACAAACTCATTTTATAAGGTTAATATTAAAAAAAGTACAAAAAAATACAAAAAAAAGAAACAATATCTCTATGAACTAAAACACAAAATTCCTTAAAATACAAGCAAATCAAATCCAGCAATAAGTGAAAATAATTATACATGATAACGGATGAGTTTTTGTCTAGGGATGCAAGGCGGGTTGACAATTTGAAAGTTAATCAATCTAATCCAATATGTCAACGAGCTTAACCAGATTCTACAAATTGACGCAAAAAAAGTTTTGACAAAATCCAAGATCTATATGATAGAAAAATGCTCAGTAACACAGGAAGAGATGGCATTTCAACAGTTTCATAAAGAATATTTACCAAAAAATCTAAACAAAAAATGAAAATCTCTAGCACTAATATCATAATTACCAGTAAGGGACAATGCTGACAACAAAAGACTTAGGAATAGATCTGTTTATTGTATTGTGAGGACAGTCTCAGTATTTGAGGGAAACGTTATATATTTTGAGAACAGCATACAGAAGTGTTAAGACAAATGACAAACTATATTTCAAACTCAGTCTTGATTTAAGGGAAAGGCTATAAATTATTGGCCGGAATCCATTCGGCATGAACTCAGATTCTGTAGAACATAAGGCATGAAAGGGTAGAAAAGACGCCTCAGTTCAACAAGCCCATGCTTAAAGCTGCAAGGACTTTCTGTTTGTACATTTATACTAGTTTTCTTCTGAGACAAGTTCAATTTACTCCAAGACTTAAAGCCTTTTTCTGTAAAGAAGAATGGCAGTGCTCACAATTATTGAAACTATGTAAAACCAGTGGGTTATTCCACCTGCCAGACCACCGTTCAATGACAGCACATCACCATGGAACCCAGGATGTACAAAACAGAGTCATGAAAACTTCACTCGCATAAGTACTGTAGGTGCTACCTCTACAAATAATCACTCGATTTGGAGCTTGGGCTTCAAAAATCTGTAGAGAACCCAATTCACTCACATATAGCCTCTTGGGAATCAACCTAGTTTTTTTTTTTTTTTTTGAATCAATCTAGTTTTAAGAAAATAGTCCAGAATGATAACCCCCCCCCAAAAAGTGGGACATTTTAAGGAAACATTTCTATTTCTATCCAGAGAATATTATATAAAATAATTTTATATGTGCATCTAGCGCATATATCACTAGTGTGACAGAGGATATTGCATAGAATAATAAGAAAAAAACCATATTTTTTTCTCCTTTTGTTCAGCTCAGGGATGATCTCAAAAGAAGCAGTTGTTATCTGACTCTGCACAACTTCTTATGTGTCCAGTCACAAGGGCCTCTAGTCCCTCAATGCTGACGTTGGCAAGTCTATCTTCTCTGAATATGGAAGAAGCCATGAAACCACAGTAAACAGAAAGTGTCTGGAATAAATTTTTGATAAACTCAGTACATTACTAGAGAAGGGTACATAAGCAAGACCAACCAGCATAAGTGAATTACCACTTAAAACAGTGCTTATGTGGTGATGGTTACAAAACTATGAAGATGTCAAAACGCTAGGACTATACGTGCAAAAAGTGTGAATTTTACTGTATGCATTTTATACCTCAGTAAACCTGACTGCAAAGAAATAACAATCCTACTTGCATATTTTTTTATTAGAGAGAGAGAGAGAGATGGGCAGAGGGCGAGGGGGAGAAGCAGGCTTAAGCAGGCTTCGCACCAAGCATGCAGCCTGATGTGGGGCTTGATCCCACGACCCTGAGATTATGACCTGAGTGTTAATCAGGAGTCCCATGCTCAACCTACTGAGCCACCCAGGGCCCCCCCAATTTGCATTTAAACATTCTCTGTAACTTACAGAGTTGTGGACCACCTCCCACACCATACTTTATGCTCCATGAGGAAAAAGACTATTTTCATTTTATTACTGTGTATCCCATTGCTCCAGAGTCGGGATGTATAATATTGTTGAGGGAGGTCATCAGGAGGACATGACTGTCTGTTGACCCATGAGCTGGACCTCAGCAATCAGAGGCTCCCCAGGCCTTGGAATGTGCATCCCACTTGCCTTCCCTGCTCCCGGAGTCTGTTCCAAAGACACAGCCTTTAGCTAGTGATGTGGTGTTGAAACCATCTGGTTGGTATAAATCACTGAACCCACTTAAGGCTATTATAGAAACTTTTAACTTTTGGGTGTGGGGACAGAGATCTCATCTTGCAGCACCCAAGAAAGCTTGCATGTAAGCTCCCTTACTCATTACACTGTCCACCTTCCATGTGGAGTGGCCAGCCTCTTTCTTTCATTTCACCGTGCCCTCTACACAGGGTGTTGGTTTCAGATCTTACCCAGGAAGCTCCTGAGGGGCCAAAACGATTGGTGAGCCAGACATGGGACCAAAGAAATTAGGTGTTCTGAAAGAGAGGCCATGTAAGGACAAGGATGTTCCCCAAATGCCAGCTGCCTTAATACACTTGCTTGAGGAACTACAAAATGCACTTTGAGAGAGAAGGGAAGCACATGGCCCAGAGGGCTGACTCATAATGTGAGCAGTTCAGGTGGCCACTGATGCCCGACTAGAGGCTAAAGCCCAAGATAGGAGTTGGAAGAATAGTTGAAGTCAGAAAAGGAGGCATGGGTGTCCACTACTCTGCTAGCTTTGGCAGAAAAGGTGGGGGAGCAGGAAAATCAGTTGGAGACCTTAGTGGGCCCTTCTGCCAAGCTGATAGAGCACAAAATGCTGTGGATTAAAATCTGAGTGCTTGTGACCAAGCCTGATCAGGATGCTAGGAAATGAAAGCCCTGGGAAAGCAAGGACACTAAAGAGGTTGTGGTGGCCATCAGTGAGGGGGAACAGAGTACTCTCAGCCACCTGAACCCTAAAAAAATGGAAAGCAAAAGCACAGCCACAGCAGCCCCAGCCAGCAAGGCAGCCCCAGTTCAGGAAGCACTCAAGATGAGCGAATGTTCTCCTGCTGACTTTACTGACACAGCTGCCAAATTCCAGCAAAAGGCCAGGGAGAGCATCCAGGCGTGGTTAGTGCTGCTGTGGGATTTGGGGGTGATGCCATTTCTCTGACTAGGCAGGAGGCAGAGAAAATGCAATGTCACCACCTGCCCTGCCCTTCAGCAGCACCTGCATTGCACTGGGAGAGGGTAATATTCAAGGTACTCACATCCTTAAATATTGGATTATTCTAGCCAGTAGGAAGACTTGGCTCAATGAGGAGGACCTCGCCGGGTGTGTGGAACCCTGGAAATCAATGAAAGGGGTTTAACAAATTCTTAAAAAGTTGGGAATAAGACAGGTTCTTTATCTTTGAAGACTCTGATGGGACCACATTCACTCCAGGGATGAAAACCAGATTCTCTAGTCTGCCCCAGCACCTGATATGGGACAGATAGCTATGCTGAGCCCAGGGGTGGCACAAGACGTTTACAATGTTGGGTGATCCATTGTTGATGGAGTGCAAACTGACAAATCCCAGAACAGGTACAGGCTGTGGGAAAGACTTGAAACATCAAGGAACTCAAAAAGCAAAACACACATCCTAATCAGCTGTAAATGGTCCTGTAAAAATAACCCAGGTATTTTGACCTCATTGCAGTGGGGTGCCACCTGAGAAGATAGAGTGACAACCATATGCTGTGTTGATTGGTCAATAAAAAGCCTAAAACCTGAACAACAGTTAAGACCTATCCCTTCTGCCCCTACCATTCCTGATGTCCATCAGCTCAAGCAGAGCCTTGAGGAATACAGAACATTAGGGATGGGTGCCTCCTATACCCTATGGGTAGGAGCCAGGCCACGACTGCCTCCAGGTGGGGGCCACTGGAGCTAATTGGAGGCCTCCTGTTGAGCTCACTATTCTCTGGTCCTCCAGAAATGAACAGAAGTTGGCAGCTCTGGTGGATTCTGGAGCTCAAGGTACTTCAGTATGTGGTACTTGGTACCCCCAGAAGTTTTCTGATCCCCTTGGCACTATTGACGATTATGGAGGCAAGCAGTTATGGCCAGGAAGGTCCTTTGACACTGCAAATTGGGTATTTTTCCCCTTGGGATTATAAAGTTTTCACCTCTGTAATACCAGGAACATATTTGGCGTGGATACCCTACAATGTCAAATCTTGTAAACCTCTATCAGTGAAGTCTGCCTCCAGGTTAGAGGAATCAAACCTCTATTTGATTGAGGGGGAAATGCCCGCTGAGAACAAGTAAGCCTGCCCTCCCCTACTGCCCATGGAGGGCATACAATATAAATTGCCTGGTTGGGGTGTGATGAGACAGAAGAAACCAAGAACTGCACTGAGTGGGCATTGTACACCTTACCCATCATGCATTCAACAGCCCACTATGGCCGTAAAACAAAAAATGGCTCATGGTAGATGACCACGAGCTACTGAGGTACCTCTATCCATATATCTATGCCCAACACGGCCACCATCTTAGGTAATTTGGCTATGGTCCTAAATGGGTATCATGCTGGGCTGGACTTAGCAAATACCCTTTCTGGTATATCCTTGGGGACTGAGTCACACCAAATTTGCATATTGAAATCTGCAAAGTGTATTTGTTGGATAAATAGATATATGAGTTAGAACTTACTATTTGGCAGTACATATATATAACTGTGGTAGATATTTTATAAAGAAAAACGATTCCTTACAGCCTCAGCTTATTTTTTTTTGCCTTTCTTTCTACTGTTTTTTCATACACAAACATAGCACAGAATCAGAGTATATCAACAATCCTGTACTTGAAGAGGCATATTCTGACCTACAATCAGAACCAACAGGAGAGGTCAGTGTCATTTGCCAATCCAGCCTCACAAACTATTTTGGAATAAGCTTTTAGCTGAGGGGGAGAAGATTGAAAATAAAAAATCAGAATTGACTATTCAATTGTCCACTGCACCAGGAGTGGCAGACTGGTATATTCCAGTAGGAAGAAGTAAGCAGATTTGTTCACTCTATGGGATCACTTATTTCAGCTCATTCAGAACGACGCTATTTTCCTCATGCTGAATAATAATAAAAGTACACTGGAGGAAATACAGGAAAGTCAGGAATCTATTGTACTACTCTTGATCAGATTTAAGCCATATCTCACCTCTCTGGAGTGAGGCATTTTACGTTGGTTAACTTTATTATGTGCTGTAAATAGTCATTAACATTAATTATATTTGTGTTAACCATCACCTGTACAGAGGGAGGAAAAAGTCAAAGAGATTATAATTCTTAAAATGAGAAACTCATGAATTTCTTGCCTTGGGGCTGAGAAAACAATCACTTGTATGGCATATTAGAAGCTCCTTCCCCTACTTAGAGAGACATTCAGGCAATGAGCAGTAAATGACATGTACTAAATCCAACAAATTGCATCAGAAATTTCAGATACAGATCACTTCACAGAAGATTAACATGCTGCATATAAAATATATCTAAAACATAACCAAAAAAAAAAAGTACAAGACTAAATGCTTTCCCTCTTAGATTGCAAACAAGGTAAGAATGTCCACCCTCAAAAACCCTCTTCAACATAAGGTCGGAGGTTTCAGCCACCTCAATAAGGCAGATAAAGAAATAGATGAAAGACAGAAATTAGAAAAGAAGATGTAAATATCATCTCTATTTTCTCTATTTGCAGATGACATAACTGTGTATGCAGAAAACTTCAGAGCATCTGAGTAAGTTTGCTAAGGCTACCATAACAAAATGTGGTAGACCAGATGGCTTGAACAACAGAAGTTTGTTGCTCCATGATTTGGGAAGCTGGAGGGCCGACATCCAGGTTTCAGTATAGTTAGTTTCTCCTGAGTCCTCTTTGTCCTGCAGATGCCTGTTTGCTTACTGTGTCTTCAAATAGTCTTACTCTTTGTGCGTTCTCATCTTTTCCTATGAGGACACCTGTCGTATTGGATTAGGACCCTTCCAAATGAGCTACTTTTACCTTAATAACCTTTAAAACCCCTATCTTCAAATGTAGTAGTATTCTGAGGCACTGGGGGTTAGGACTTCAACCTACAAGTTCTGGAGGGTGGGTCACTTTTAGCTCATAATAGCATCAAAAATAAAAACTCCTGTAATTAATAAGTGTGTGTAACTAGTTTACTTATATGTAAAAATAAAAAAAAGAAAATCAATACTTAACAATCAACCACATTTGTGTATACTAAGAGTGAACATACAGAAACAAAAATTAAAATCACAATATTTATTTTTCTTTTCTATACTTTATTTGGGTATAGTTGGCATACAAAGTAAGTGCCAACTTACTTTGGAGTGTGCAAGATAGTGATTCAACAAGTTTACATGCTATGTTACACTTACAACTGTGTAGCTACCATTTATCACCATACAATACTATTAAAATACCATAAAATCACAGTACAATTTAAATCATTGTAAAGAATACGAAATACTTAAATATATACTTTATATGTAAAGAATCTGAAAGTGAAAAGTAACAGAAAGTGGATGAAAGAAATGGAAGATCTTAATAAATGCAGAGGCATATTGTGGTCATGAATTCATAGAATCAACATAGGAAAGATGAAAATTCTCCTGAAATTGCTCTTTAAGATTAGAGCAACCTTCATTTAATTGTGTGTGTGTGTGTGTGTGTGTGTGTGTGTAGACAACAGATGATTATTTTAAGATTTATATAGAAATCAAAGTAGCTAGAATAGATAAAACAATTTTTGAAAAATATAAATAAAGTAGAAGAAATCTCTCTACCTAATTTTAATCATTATGATGGAGTACAGCATTTTGCATTTTGTATAACTGGGAAATGGAGAGATTCCTAGATCAATAGAATAGAATAAAGAACCCAGAAGACTCACATAAAATGCATAAACTATTTTGGTCAAAGGACAAAAGCAGTTCAATGTAGAAAAGACAGCATTTTAAACAAATGGTGCTTGACTAATTGGATGACATAGGAGGAAAAGATGCAAAAATTTTTGCATAAGGTATAAGTTACACTTTATGTAAAAATTAACTCAAAACGTGTCATGGACTGGATTGTGTTAACTTGACCGGGCCATGGTGCCCAAATAGTTGGTCAGCTATTTTTTTCTGGACATTAAGGAGTTTGAGGATGATTTTCATTTAAATTGGTGGACATTCAGAAAAGCAGATTGCTTTTCATAATGTGGGTGGCCCACAACCAATCAGTTGAAGGCCTTAATAGAACAAAAGACCGACCTCCTCAGAGCAAGAGGGAATTCTTTTTCAAATTAAATTTAAAATTTTAATTCCAGTAGAGTTAATAAACAGTTTTATATTAGTTTTAGGTGTACAATATTGTGATTCAGTATTTCTATACAGTACTTAGCATTTATCATGAGGAGTATACTCCTAATCCCCATCATCTATTTCACTCACCCACCTCCCCACTGGTAACCACTTGTTTGTTCTCTATAGTTAAGAGTCTGGTTTTCTGATTCTCTCTCTCTCTTTTTCCTTTGTTCATTTGTTTTGTTTCTTAAATTCCAAATATGATAAAATCATACGGTATTTGTCTTTTGGCTCCTGCACTTAGCAGGATATCTCTAGCTCCATCCACCTTCCTTACAAATGAAAGATTTCATTATTTCATTATATATTTTCATATATATATGCATATATATGCCATATCTTCTGTATCCATTCATCAACTGATGGACACGGGCTGTTTCTACAATGTTCTATAATTTGGGTATTGTAAACAATGCTGTAATAAGCATAAATATATATATTACCTATCATATGATATTTGTCTTTCTCTTACTGACTTGTTTTGTTAGCATAATATACTCTAGCTCCACATCATTGTGAAAGGCAAGATTAAATTCCATTAATATTAACATTCCATTAATATTCCATTTTATATACACCACCTTTTTATTCATTCTTTTACATGTGCTCTTTTCTATGGTTTTTATGGTTTCAGGTCTCCTGTTTAGCTCCTTAATTCACTTTTTTATTTTTGTGTGTGGTGTAAGAAAGTCATCCAAGCCACTCAGACTCCCCTAATTTTTGCATATCTATTATTTACCATTTTCAGTTACTATTCAGTTTTTATATGACATCTTGTGCATATAGTAGTCTAAATTAAGTTGATGTTTACTTAAGTTTGATGCCATTCTTCCTTCCTCTCTCCCTCTCCATTTTAGGTATATGGTGTCATCCTTCACATTCTTTTATTTTGTGAGACCCTTGACTAATTTTATAGACACACTTATTTATACTCCTTTTGTGCTTCCTAGTTTTCTTATTGTTGCTTATGGTCTTTCTACTCAGAGTCCTCTTTAATATTTCTTCTAGAGTTGTTCAATGGTCATGAATTCCTTTAGTTTCTGTTAGTGTGAGAAGCTATTTATCTTTCCCTCTATGCTGAATGACAGCCTTTGTGGGTAGAATATTCTTGGCTGAAGGTGTTTCCCTTTCAGCACTTCTAATATTTCATGCCACTGTCTTCTGGCTTGCAGACTTTCTGCTGAAAAATCTGGTAATAGCCATTTGGGGTTTCCCTTTATGTAACTGTTCTTTTCTCTTGGTGCTTTAAAAATTCTCTTTATGACTACTTTTTGTCGTAATCATTACTATGTATCTTGGTATGGACCTCCTTGAGTGGATTTTGTTGGGAGATCTCTGTACCTTCTGAATCCCAATTTCTGTTTACTTCCCCACGTTTAAGAATTTTTCAGATATTATTTCTTCAAATAAACCTTCTGGCCCCTTTTCTTTCTCTTCTCCTTCTGGGATCCCTATAAGGCAAATGTTATTATGCTTGGTGGAGCAAGTGAGTTGCCTAAGTCTAATCTCCTTTTGCCTATTTTTCCCCCTTCTTTGCTCAATTTGATTATTTTGTTACTTTGTCCTCCAGGTCATTGACTCAATCTTCTGATTCCTCTCATCTGCTATTTATTCCATTTAGTATATTTTTAATTTGATGTATTGTGTTCTTTATCTCGGATTGGTTCTTTTTTATCTTATTGATGAGGTCTCACTAATGTTTTTACTCTTTTCTCAAGTCCAATGAGTATCTTTATGGTCATTAATTCAAATTATCTATCAGGCATATTACTTATTTCAATTTCACTTAGGTCTCTTGCTGTGATTTTGTCTGATCTTTCATTTGGAATGTATTCCTTGTCTCCTCACTTTGTCTAACTCTCTGTCTATTTATGTATGTTAAGAAAGTCTGCTCTGTCTCTTTCTCCTGAAGGTAATGGCTTTATGAAGAAGTTTTAAAGTATCCTTAAGTGCAGTGTTCTCTGTTCATCAGAATCTAGCACTTCTGGGGAGTCTCTTATGTGTGATGCATGTACCCTGCTGTTACACCTGAGCCACTGTTTCCTTCAGTCCAGTCATCTGCAATGGATCTTTTTTCCTGTTGTGGGCAATGTTTAGTCCCTGTCATGTTAGTGGACCAGTCTAAGGTGCCTTGGGCTTGTGTTGTCAGATCAGGCATTTGCCAGAGATACACTAGCACCAAATTACAAAGCATTTTTCCTGTGTTGTCCTCTGAGAAACTTTATTGGTGGGCAGGGCCTGTGGTCTGACCAGTTGACAACATCCAGCCCACTACTGGTGCCTTTGTCTGATGGTTTGTGTGGTTATCTTTCCTTTTTTTCTGGGGAAGGATCCACGTTGGAACTGTGCTGGCCCCTGTTGGGGTTGTTTGCAGACTGCCCAGCCTGTGGAACCACCCTGGATAGGCTCTAGACAACAATGGCCCTACAACATGGGGACTAAAGCAGATCCATCCAGAGGGCAGTCTGGCAGTCAGTGGCAGTAGTAAGGTTTACATGTTACCAATCTGCATGAGGGGATTCATTTTTTTTAAGACTTATTTATTTATTTATTTATTTATTTATTTATTTATTCATGAGAGACACACAGAGAAAGGCAGAGACATAGGTAGAGGGAGAAGCAGGCTCCATGCAGGGACCCTGATGTGTGACGTGATCCCGGCATTCCAGGATCATGCCCTGAGCTGAAGGCAGATTCTCAACTGCTGAGCCACCCAGGCATCCCTGAACGAGGGAATTCTGAGCAAATGTCCTTCAGTCTAGAATTGTGATGTCAGCTTTTTTCTGAGTCTCCAGTTTGATGGCTTGCCATATAAATTTTGGGCTCTCCAGACTACAAAATCATGTGAAACAATTCTTTAAAATAAATCTTTCTTTACATGTACATATACCATTACCTATGTTTCCCCAGAGAACTCTGAGCAATAAGAGAACCTACATGTACAGCTTAACCAACAAACTCTCATGTCAAAGAAGTTAGAGTAAATCTTCAGGATCCAGGGCTACAAACAAACAAACAAACAAACAAGCAAACAACAGAGTTCACATAGCTGGCACTAAATATGATTCATAAGCAGGAAAAAAATTAAATCAGACCTCATTAAATTAAAATATCATTAAAAGAATGTAAAACAAGTTACTGACTGGGTGTAAATATTTTCAAGTCACCTAGCTGACAAAGGAATAGTATCTCGAATATATTAAAAACTCCTAAAACTCAACAGTAAAAAAAATATAATTGCTAAAATAAAATATATATATTAACACACCAAAGCTGGTGATGATATGAAGCTCTAGATCATTCATGCTTTGATGACAGAAGTGTAAAATTGTACACACACTCTGCAAAACAGCATGACAGTTTTTTAAATAAAACTAAAATGTAACTACCACACAGCCAAACAATTAACCCCTGAATTTATCTCAGAGAAGTGAAATTTTATGTTTACACGAAAGCTTTTAAGAGGAGGTTTATTATAGATTTTTTAAAAAATAGTATTTTAAAACTGGAAATAAACTAACAGTCTTTCAACAGGTGAATGGGTAAAGAAAGTGTTATATATTTTCACCTTGGAATACTACTTAAAAGTGAAAATAAATTCATTATTGACACATGTAAGAGCTTTTGTGAATCTCTAGAAAAATAGGCTGAATTAAAAAAGCCAATCCCAAAAGGTCATGTACTGAATTATTTTGTTGGTATAATGCTCTTGAAATGTCAAAACTACAGAAACAGAGAATATTAATGGTCACCAGGTGTCAGGGATGGAGTGGAGGAAGTGAGGTGTTTGCAACTGGAAATGGGCAACAGTGGTGATCCTTATGCAGATGGATATGTACTGTATCCTCATAGTATCAATATAAACGTCTTGGTTGTAATGTTGTAATATAGTATTTCAAGTTGTTACTTTTGAAGAAAATGGGTAAATGAACAGTAGCTCCTACATTCATTATTTTTTTGCATGTGGCTCCTTTATTATTTTTTACAACTCATGTTAATCTTCAACTGTATAAAAATTAAGCATTTAATTTAAAACTTATGTGAGTTAAGGCAATGTAATATTTGGCCAAGATTATATTCACCTCTATATTGAAACTTGTTTTATTTATTTATTATTTTTAAGACACTATTTATTTATTCATGAGAGACACAGAGAGAGAGGCAGAGACACAGGCAGAGAGAGAGGCAGGGAGAGATTGGCAGGCTCCATGCAGGGAGCCTGACGTGGGTCCTGATCCCGGGTCTCCAGGATCACACCCTGGGCAGAAGGCAGGGGCCACACCGCTGAGCCACCAGAGGTCCCTGAAACTTGTTTTATGATAAAGATACTATGGAGGAACATTAAAGGTAAGACAACCATTTAAATATTGGTGCTAGCCCAATTGCAAAAACATAGGGTGAAATTAAACTTGGACAGTTCTTTATGCCATAAGCACAACTGAATTTTAGATGAGTTACGAACCTATGTGTAAAATACCATGCTATGATGTTTTGGGAGATAATACACAATAATGTCTTCACAACCTTGAGAATGGAAAAAAATGTCTTTAACTAGATACAAAAGTTGTAAAGGAAAAGAATGATATGTTTAAATGCATTAAAATTGCCAACTTCCTTTTATTAACATAAATATTAAGACAATAAAAACAAGTGAAGAAAGGTAGTAAAAGTCTATATAATGTATATTTTGACAAGATCATGTCCTTAATCTATGAGGAACATCTACAAATCGATCAGTTTAAAAGATACATAGCCAAGGAGTAAAATGAGAGAGATTAGAACAGATATTTCACAAAAAGGATCTTCAAATAGCAAATAAAATTATAAAATAAATGCTAAGAATCAAAGGAAAGCAAACAAAAACTATTATGAATAGCTATCTATACAACAAACAATATTGACAGTTAAAGGTCGGAAGGTAAAACACTGACACCCCCATGGTGCCATGATGGATGCACCATTTTGGAAATCAACTTAACATCTACTAAACTGCAAGCCATACAGTTGACATGATTATTTCTATTTTCTTTGACATATATTCAAGAGAAATATGTAAATTTATGCATCAAAATATGTAGATAAAAATTTTACAGTAGCATTATTTTATAATTCAAAACCAGGAAATGACCAAAATTTCCATCAGCACATAATACATGGAAAATTATCTTTATACAACAGAACACTATAGTGCAATGGAAATGAATATTACTATCTGAAATTACATTGAAAGTTGAGATATCATGTGATTGAAAGAAGATGGATATACCAATGTCCTGAATATTCTTAGTGATATCATTTAAAAACAAACTTTAAAACAATGTATAAGTATGAACACAGAAGTGATAAGTTTTAAAGAAATAAATAAATATTTATTTTGGAATAAATATTTTCCAAAAATGTAAAAATAATTGTTGCCTTAATAGAATGAGACAATTATGATTACCAAAGTATATACATTGTGGTGTTGTGATATGCTGGTAAATTCTATTTCTTGACTTGGGGAGTGATTATATGGATCACTTAAAGTCATTCTTTAGGTTAGGTATTTTGTTTTATGCACTTTTCTTTGTGAGGGATATATTTAAAATCTACAAAGTTAAAAGGAATTGGTAAATAAAATTTGTAGTAAGCCAAGCAATATAATCAAAGAGACCAATATTGCTTCTAAATCAAAATAAGTATGGATAATGGAGTAGCAAAGCCCTTTGCAATTATTTTAAAAAGATCCCTAAAATCAAAAAATGTAAATATTAAAAAAAATAAATTCTGTAACAATTCTAAGGCATATGATACATTTCCATGAGATTTTAAAGCAATAATCATGTAACATAAACCATTTTTAAAACTTACACAAAAAGATTACTCCATTTTTTTTCAAATAGTTGTATAATGTTGCATTGTGTTCATGTATGTGTGCAAGTATACAAGTGTGTATGTAATTATTAGTCCACTATTGTGGGTTATTTTGGTGTTCTCTAATAATCTATAGTAGGTGATTTCAAATACATCTCTCTCTCTCTCTTTTTTAAATTTTTATTTATTTATGATAGTCACACACACACACAGAGAGAGAGGCAGTCTCTCTCTCTCTCTAATTAAGCTTTTCATATTTGCTAGGGTCGACTTTCCTAAGTCATAGAAAAAGAGAATGTTGCTGTGTAAACCTATGGAATATATAAGTCTTTAGGTTGTTAAGTCAAAAATTCAGATTGAGGTGAGGAAAAGAAAACGTTACAGAAGGAAAAAAAAAGTATCACAAAATGATTTATACATTAAATAACTGTCAATTATCAGAATATGTGAACTATCATTACTTCCTAAGGTGATCATGACTATAACTTTGTGAGGCATCTGGGTGGCTCAGTGGTTGAGCATCTGTCTGCCTTTGGCTCAGGTCATGATCCCGGGGTCCTGGAATCAAGTCCCCACATTGGGTTCCCCACAGAGAGTCTGCTTCTCCCTCTGCCTCTCTCTGTGTCTCTCATGAATAATAAAATTTAAAAAAATGATTATAACTTTGTGAAATTATTTAAAAAATGTTTAGCAAATCTAATATTTGCACGAAACTTCAAGAGCTTGCCTGATGAATTTAAAATTGTTTTAAAAGTAAGCAGCTATACCACTTTTTACTAATGTTATGAAACAAAAATGTGAAACATCATGATATAATAAACTCAAAATATGGTCTAAATTTTTTACTTCTGAATTTTTTTACACTTTTTCTTAGGTAAATTTTGGAATTATTTGGAGATTTTGAAATTTACATTGAGATTTTGATGGGACTTTCCCTTCATCGAGTGTTATTATTTGTTGGTTTACTACTAATATTTCTTTAACTCTATGTAGGGTTACAGTTGTTCTGCATCCAATCTTTCCATTATATTTGTCAAGGTTAAGACGAGTTTGTTGGAGACCTTTTCAGTGTCTTCATTTTGCCTTTCTCTTCACTCCAATTCAAATTTCCAAGATTTATGTTTTTCTGTCCCTTTTTCTCTGAGTGTGGCCAGGATGGATTACATTCTGTGAGCGCCTTTCACATTCTCTTTCTACATAAATCTTAAGCTGGCCAATACTGTTGACCTTTTCCTCAACTGCATCCCACCATACAAATATTCCTCAAATAATCTCATTTCTTTAGGGTAATAGGTCCTTTTGTCCCTAGCAGTATTGATGAAATCTGCTGTATGATTTTGTGTTTGTTTACTATTTTTATTTTGTGATCTTTGGGTAATTACTCTTGTCATCTTCATAAGAACATACAAATAGTGGGGGAGGAAACTCTGTTTTGGTTTTAAAGGTGTTTATTCCTCTAATATAAAAGATGCAAGGGTAGGAAGAATTGTAAGTGCCTGGCTTAATGTCCAGTGACTGACAACCATTATAAAATTTTGATGGGGCTGATGGGTGGAGGCATCACCACGTCCTACTTCAGCTGCCTAGACAATTTTGAAGCCATTCCCAGAAAGCTAACAGACCCACATACAAATTCTTCCCCCACCCCGCCCCAAGCTCTCTAAGTATTAGAAACCTATTTCTCATGCTCATTATTTTTGGAGGATTTTTACTTTTGCATGTGAGAGGAGCAAGAAAGCATTTTAAAGTGGGAAGATACTGAAAAACAGTATTCACCTAGTAGAGAGACGCAGATCTATTTTGTGGGGGTTTCTGGTTGGATCACGCTCCAGTTTTTGTACTTAGGGATAGAAAATGCTGGGTAATTGGAGAGAAACAACAGCAAACTAGAACAAAAGGATGTTTGTCATGTTCACTTCTGAGTGGTGAAGATATCTCAGCATCAGCTGTTGCCTGAGATTTTGAGTCAAACGTGTCATACAATTATGAGAAATTTGCTGTTTATCGATTGATTGTTATTTTGTTTTGTTGTTATGATTTTTTTATCCCTCCTTCCCCCTGAATTTTAGAGTGTTTTAGTAGGAAATAGGGAAAAAAATAAGCCAAGGACTTAGATACCATCTTAAATGGGTAACCCGTACTGATATTTTAGTGCAAAACAAGCAAACATCAACATAGAGAAGAGCCCTGTAAATTTCTAGATTATTTTAATAGTTTTAATACAATACAAACTTGAACATATTTTATATATTACCCTATTAATTTGAAAAGATACTACAAGCCTTTATAAAACCTCTAAAATAATTAACAGTCAGCCATTATTTTTACTTCCCCAATGATTATAACATCTTTATTTCTCTTTTGTGCAAACAATTCAAAGTTAATTACATGGTTGTCCATCCTTAAATGCTATCATTATTATTATCTTTTTATTAATGTATGGCAAACTGCTCAGCTTAGCTTGTAATAAGGAGTTGAATTATTATTGGAGCCATAGAGAATTGAACAGTTGGAAGTCATAAGCTAAATGACTATGGGGAAAAATAATGTCATGTTGCTTAACTAGCTCATGTCACAAAATAGTTTATTTAGCTCCATTCTATACAGAGATAAATATCACGCAAATTTGTTTAATTTTCTACAAGTCAGACTTCTAAATTAAAGTGTTTGAAAATTCCTTACCAGTGGCATAGCTGGTGAGGCACAACGCGGATTTCAGAAAACAAACGTATTGCATCAACTGGGAAATTTACCCACAGACCAGTGCTGACCAATAACAGTAAGACATTCATAGGATTCTGAAAGAAGTGTATGGAACTGTGAGAAAATAAAAAAAAAAAAAGGTTATAATGACATTTTTTAAAGTAAAAATTAGTTCATCAAAAAAGTATTTAGTAGAGTATATACAATTGTTTCAAACTTTTTATTTTGAGAAAATTCTAGATTCACATGTAGTTGTAAAAAAATAATACAGATACATCTTGCACTATTTACCCTGTTTCCTTCAAAGGTAACAACTTGTACAACTAAACTGTAATATTGCAACAGTGTATTGATATTGATACACAACATTTCTGTCACTACAAGGATCGCTCACGTTCCCCATTTAGTCATACCCACCTCACTGTGTCCATCCCATCTCTCACCCTTGGAAGTATCATCATTTTTTACGGTTTTGACATTTCAAGAATGTTATATGAATGGAATCATTCAGTGTGGGCCATTTTATAATTGACTTTTTTCACTCAGTGTAATTCTCTAGAGATTCATTGCGGTTGATGTGTATATCAGTAACTTATTATTTTGTATTACATTTCATTTCATTGTATGAAAATCGCTGTCTGTTTAGCTATTTGCCAATTAATGGACATTTGAATTGCTTCTAATTTTTTACTGTTAAGAGAAGTAACTGCTATGAAATCAGTGTACAGGTTTTTGTGGGAACATAACTTTTTGTTTCTCTAGGATAATTACTCAGGAGTACAATTGCTGGGGTATTCAGTTATTGCATGTTTAATTTTATGAGAAAATGCCAAAATGTTTTCCAGCGTTCCTGTGCCACTTTAAATTCTCTGTGAGAGATCCAGTTTTTCTACATCACCATCAGCATTTGATGTTGCCATTATTTTTTATTTCAGACATCCTGAGAAGTTTATAGTAATATCTCTTTGTGATTTTAATTTGTATTCCCTTAATGGTGAATTGTGCTGAACAACTTTTCATGTGCTTGTTATATGTATATCATCTTCAGTGAAATGTCTAATATGCCTTTGGCCCTTTTGATACATTTATTTAAGTATTATAATTTGTCACTCTTGAATTTTGAGAGTTCTTCATATATTCTAGGTCCTAGTAATTTGTCAATAGGTTATTTTCACATGTTTCCTAGTCTACAGCTTGCCTTTTCATCTTGTCAAAAATACATAGACAAAACAAATTAAGGAAGTCCAACTTATCAAATTTTTTGTGTTTATGGTTTTGGTGTCAGGTGTATGAACACTTTGCCTAGCTCTACATCCTAAATATTTCCTCCAAAGATTTTTATTGCAAACTAAGTTTTTCACTTACATACAGGATGCATTTTGAGTTAATGCTTATATAAGGTGTAGTTTAAGGTAAAGGTTTTTTGTTTGTTTTTGTTAGTTTGTTTTCTGTTGTTTTTTTTATCTTTTTTTTTTTTTTTTTTTTTTGCCTATGGACGCCTAATTGTTCTAGCACTGTTCTCGGAAGTCTATTTTTCTTCGATTGAATTTCTTTGTGTCTTAGTAAAGGATGGATTGAGCATATCTGTGTGTGTCAGTTTATGAGTTCTATAGTTTCTTCCACCAATTTAGTGTCTATATCTTTATCAATACCACAGATCCTGTTTTTAGAGTTATAGAGTCAGTTTCCAAATGTAGGTTTATTCTTTTCAATTTGCTCTTCTTTTTCAAAAATTTTTCTATCTATTGTTCCCTTATCTTATATAAAACATATATAGAAACATAAAAAAGCTTGTAGGAAATATAAGCTTTAGAAAAATATCTATATGTACAAACTTTTTTCTGGCATTTTCATAGGAATTTCTCTAAATCTATATATTAGTTTAGGGGAATTGACATCTTCAGTATGTTGCATTTCAATACATAAAATGGTACATCTTTTAATGTTTTTAGATCATCTGACTTATTTCATCATTTTTTATGGTTTCACTGTACAATTTATGTAGTTTTTTTAGATTTACACTGATATATTTTATTTATTAAGTGTTTTTAAATGGTATCACATTTTTAATTTCTCTGTCAATGTGCTTTTTGATATTGTATCAAATAGTGGTAGATGTTTGTATGCTCTAAACTTTTGAATACATTTATGAGTTTTAGGAGTTGAGTTTTTGTTTGTTTTGTATCTTCTTTAGGCTTTCTGTGTAGACAATCATGCCATCTGAAAATATGGACAATTTTATGTATTTATTTTTAATCATTGTGATTTTTATTTCCTTCTCTTTCTTTACTGCACTGACTAGAATGTTATCACTGCATTGAAAATGAGTGGCAGAGCAGATATTCTTGCTTCCTTTCTATTCTTAAGAAGAATGGATTCATTCTTTCACAATTACGTATAAAATTAGCTATAGGTTTTTGCAGACATTCTTATTTAATCCAGGAAGCTCCCTTTATCCATTTTTTTTCCCAAAGGATTTTGGTTTTGTTTTGTTGTTGTTGTTGTTTATAAAAGGAGATTGGATTTTGTAAAATGTAATTTTGTCTCAATTAATAGGATCTTTTAATTTTTCTCCTCTAGCCTTAATATGGCACCTTATTTTAATCTTCAAATGTGAACCAATTTTGTATCATATGTAAAGGTTTTTATATGTTGCTAAAAATATTTTCACTAATATTTTGTTGAGAATGTTTTCACTATATTTATGAATGATATTGATCTATGATATCTATCTATCATCTATCTATCATCTATCTATCATCATCTATCTATCTATGGGCCGCCTTTGCCTTATTTTGGTATCCAGCTAATGCTGTATCATAAAACTAATTTTCATCTGTTCCATCTTTTATTTTCTAGAAGACTTTGTATAGAATTAATGTTAATCTTTTAAGTGCCTAAGGAATACTCTAATTATTACTAACTAATCTTTGAGATTTCTTTTTTGTTTTAATTATAAATTCAAATTCCTTATTATTTTAAGTTAATCAATAACTTCTTTTCCATATTGGGTCAGTTGTAGTAGTTTGTACTTTTTGAAGAATTAATCAAAGTTATAAAAGTTATGTCTTTAAAGTTGCTTATGGTATTCCTTCATTATTGTTTTTGTAATTACATATAGCTCTATTTCATGGAATTTTCTCCATTTTTTTTCTGTATTCAAATGTATTGATTTCTCCTGTTACCTTTATTATTTCCATTATTTAGGTTTATTTTATATCTCTTTTTCTAGGGTTTTTAAGCACGATCAAAAACTACTAATTAGATATTTTTCCTCTGTTATAACACATACATTGAGCACTAAGAAATCTCCTCTCCAACTGCCTTAGTTGTGCCTTACAAATTTATATATGTTGTATGTTTATTTTCACCCAGTATAATATTTTTATATCCCTTGAGACTTTCTCTGTGACCTATGGAATATTTGGAAGTTTATTGTTTAGTTTCCAAATGTTTGAAGGTTTTCTTTTTTTCTATTACTAGTTTCTAAACCAAATTTACTGTGATTGGCATATGCTCTCCATTATTTCAGTTCTTTCAAATTTGTGAATGTTTAATGACCCAGGATATGGTCTCTTTGTAAATGTTCTAGGATTCCAATGACATGACTGATAGGTTGTTGTTGTTGTCGTTGTTGTTGTTGTTTTTAATAGCCACACAAATTTATTTCTTCTTTGTCACTGAAATTGATTAATTTAAATTGGTGTGTCACTGATTCTTTCTTCTATCCTCCCTGTTCTTGAGTCCACCCATTGAAATTTAATTTCAGATGTCTTTTCACTAATAATATTATTTTGTTCTTTATATATTTTATTTTTTGGTGAAACTTTCTATATATTTGATGAGTCTATTTTTGTTTTCATTTATTTAAAGTGTGCTCACAATTCTCATTGCAGATTTTATGATAGCTGCTTTCAATTTTTGAGATAATTCTAATATTTCTGAGATTTTTCTATTGATGTCTATTAAATGTTATTATTTTCATTCCATTTAAAGTCATCCTGTGCTTGGTTTAATGATTAATTTTATGTTGAGACCCACACATTTTAGTGTTGTGTTACAAAACTGTAGATCTTTTTGGCCTTTTGTTTCGCTGGCTTTCCCTGATATGATACAGCTCTAGCAGGTGAAGGGAAAATGGAGATACCAAAAAGTGGAGGTAGAAGTCTGGGTTTCCCAATCATTCTCCTTTGATATCTAATGGTGGGAGGCTGAGGCTTGTCAGTTACTTAGTGATGGGTGGGGTGTTTTCATCCTGCTTCCTACATGGTTTTTCTAGTACCACTGGAGAATGACATAGCCTCTTTGTTGTTAGGTGGTGGTGGAAGTTCTGAATTAGTCAGAAAAGGCCTCCCTCAGGCCTCTTCTGACAACACCCTGTCAGGAAAGGGGTGGGGGGCATCATCACTGCCCAGTGGGGATGTAACTCCTAGCTATTTGGTTTCTTGCTACAGTCTAATAAGTGTGGGATTCCAAATTCCCAACTTGGCTTTGTTGCCATGGAAGGATTTGACATTCCAGCTTTCTTGGGTTGTTGGGTTGGAGTAAAGGATTATTATCTAAATTTTCTGTCTTTGTTATAATACCCACTTCTTGGTGCTTTGGACAGAAAGCAAACCTTAGGATTGGGTCTATTTTTTTTTCTTTTTTTTGTCTGTTTCCACTTGTCTTTTTTAAGTTGCTGACTTTTTTCATTCCAAATCTTGGAATATGAGGCAAAAAACTAACAAACAAAAACCTAGGTGCTCACCATCACATTGTTCCTTGTGTCTTGAGGTCCTGAGCCAATCTCTTCTTCTGATCATCTTCCAGAGTCTTCTTAAATTCATTTAATATATAGTATTATAACTAGCAGGGGACTAGAAAAAGTATATTGACTTCATGTTCCCTGAAGGAGAGATCTGCAGTATGTATTACTTTTTAGTTCAATGATTTAAAAAAATGAATTTGAATGTTCTTATTGTGATAAAATGTACATAATACACAGTTTACCATTTTAACCATTCCAAGTGTAAATTCATTGGCAATAAGTATATTTATACCAGTATAATGACAATCTCTGTCTATTTCCAGAACATTTCATCATCCCAAATAAAAGCTCTGTACCCTTTGAATAATAATCCCCAGTTCTTGGCAACCTCTATTATAATTTCTGTCTCTATGAATTTGACTACCCTAGTTATCTCACATGAGTGAAATCTTACAATATTTGCGTTTTTGTGTCTTACTTATTTAACTTAGCATAATGTTTTCAGGGTTCAACAATGTTGTAACATATGTCAGTACTTCATTTGTTTTTATGACTTAAGTACATTCCATGTATGTGTATGCAATATTTTATGTATCCTTTCATCCACTCATGGACACTTTGGTTGTTTTCACCTTTTGAGTAATGTAATGATGCTATGAACATTGATGTGCAAGTAGCTGCTTGAGTCTGTTTCCAGTTCTTTGGGGTGAGTGAGTCAGACTGCTGGATCATATGATAATGCTATATTTAGGCTTTTGAGAAGCAGCTGGAATGTTTTCCACAGTAGCTGCACCATTTTATATTCCCATAGTGGTGCACAAGGGTTTCAATTTCTCCACATCATTGCCAGTACTTATTTCTGTGTTTTTAATTTTTATATAGTAATTATTCTAACTGATGTGAAAAGTGTCTCATTGTGGTTTTAGCTGGCATTGATTAGTAATGATTAGTGATGTTGAACATTTTATCATGTGTTTATCGATCAATTCTGTATTTTTTTTTTTTGGAGAAAATTTGCTTTGGGTTGAATTGTAACCTCCAAGAAAGAAACGTTGAACCCCTGACACCCAATACAGCAAAATATGATGTTATTTGGAAATTGGGTCTTTGCAGAAGTAATCAAATTAAAGTGAGGTCATCAGAGTAAACTCTAATGCAATATGACTTATATTTCTAATAGGAGGGGGAATGTAGACTCAGAAACAGACATACACAGAGAGATTATGTGAAGATGCAGAAGGAAAAAACAGCCATATGACTAAAATAATGTATCTACAAGCCAAGAAATGCTGAAGATTGCTGGCAACCAACAGAAACTAGAAGCGACGAGGAAAGATTTTCCCCTAGAGCCTTCAGAGTGAGTATAGCCCTGCTGATATGTTGATCTTGGACTTGTAAGGTCTAGACCTTCTAGTAAATTTCTGTTGTTTTAAGCCACTTAGTTATTTTGGTATGTGGCTATAGCAGCCCTAGAAAACTAATACAGATTTTGGTACAAAAAGTGATTCAGAGGAATAGAATTTTGAGGATGAGTGTTCTAAATTGATTCTGTGGTTTCTGGAGTTGATTCTCTGATTTGACTGATTGTGAAGACAGTGATAATTCTCTTGCCAGTAGTAAAGGTAACATGATGATGTGGCAGTAGAGGTATGCAAATTATCACCAATAAATACTCCTAATTACCTAATTGACAAGGTTCTGAATAATCATGTATTTGATGCTTTAGCCCACTGTTGTTAAGCTCTTGAGTATAATAATGAACAAAGGATGAGCTCACGGATAAAAATTCCTAGCTTAAATGCTATGTAAGTGACCTGAAAGCTTCTTTCTTGCCCTGAAAGAAATCTATATCTCCCGTAGCCATAGAGCTGAGGTTTTTTTAAAACCTCCAAGGCCTCATCTTGTAAGTGGCAGAACTAAAATGCAAACAGAATTCTCAAACTCTTAGGATGTTCACTGTGAAGTGAGGGCATTGATTGGGAAGGAATGGGATCCTCATAATTGGAATGTGCATATATGGGCAGATCCTATTGTAGCCTGGGACGTTGTTCCTCTAAATTCTGTTGTTTGCCTGTTAGTAGAAACAACCATTTCATTCCTAAGGAAGTTATCCCTTTTTTGCTTGGAGAGACAGGAATAACCTCCCCTGAGGTAGTTGTTCAAAACCCTGCTTATTCTCTTCTAGGTACACCCCCAAATCCTTCTTTGCTCCTAGAACTATAATGAGACTCAGATACCAGCAAGCTCCAAAAGATGAGTTATAGTATGACCCGTGGAAAGGTGCACTACACTCTAAAATTCCTCCATGTTTTTCTCAATTAATATAAACAGAAATCTAGGGAGTAGGTATGGGAGTGAAGGGTGTCAGAAAATGGCAGAAATAATATAAAGTTGAATGCAGCAAATTATTTTATATAAGCCCATGAAGCAGAGATTCTGGATTTAATGTTGTAGCTTGAAGGGTTAGGAAGGGCTCTCTATCTTTCTGCTTGGTTTATATAATGTATCAAATATATTTAAATATAATCAAAAGGTGGACAATACTAAATGACATTAAAATGATAGGAAAAAGAGATACAAAGGGATGGGGAGATTGTAATGTTAGGAAATATTTATTATATGGGACTGGTCATCTCCCTGAAAGGATCCAGATTCTGGACCACGACTTATCCAGACTATTTTCACTATGACCGTAAGAAATAAATTTGGAAAGGGAAATATAGTATCTTCGACTAGCACTGGGTTGTTCTTTGCTGTGGGTCAGAAATTACAGCAGAGCTGCTGCTGTCGAAGCAGAATATTTAAATACAATAGGGATAATTGGATGCAGAATTGGAAGGAGCCAAGAGGCAATACTTATCACCAAACACAAGGTGTGTGTGGTTACTGTAATGAGCGATAGAGTGAAAGTAGTAATCAGAAAACTATGATTTGCACAGACTTGTGGTGTTGGCTTGTTAGCCACAGTGTCCTTAGAAGTAAAATAAATGGACATTCTACTGAATTCTTACTTGACTTGCATGAGCTGAAGACTTTTGACTCAAGTGAACTAAAGTCTAACTTGATTTTCAAAGGAGAGAGATTAGTCTCTCAATAAATTTCCACACATGGGCCACTTTGTAGACCCAGCATCTCTTCAATGAAGGAAAGACTGGCTCCCTTTGATGAACTCCCCCACACTGCCAACATTTTATATTCTTAATCTTTCTCCCAAAGGGACCTATAGGTCCCTATGCATTAGGGACCAGAGAGGGAGACAAACCATATGATACTCTTAATCACAGGAAACAAACTGAGGGTTGTTGGAGGGGAGGGATGTGCAGAGATGGGGTAACTGGGTGATGGGCATTAAGGAGGGCACATGATGTCACAAACACTGGGTGTTCACTGATGAATCACTGATCTCTACCTCTGAAACCAATGATATACTACATGTTAATTAATTTAATTTAAATAAAATTTTAAAATTAATTAAAGAATTAAAAATAAAGAGGAAAAAAACTAGATCTTTTGCAGATTACTGGCACTGGCCCTGAACTGACTAATTCTGAGAGACCGAAAACATCACTGTGTCACAGTCAGAGCAGGGGTTTATTGAAGTCAGGTGATCAATGGAGCTTTAGCTCAAGTTTATCTCACAGCAGACCTAGTGGGTCCCCAAAGTCATCCCATGGATATTTCCTTTCTTCCAGATTGTGTAATAGGAACAGACATAGAAGCAACTGGCAAAATTTTTACATCGATTCACTGACTTGTAGAATTAGACTTGTTATGATAAGTAGGGCCAAGTGGAAGCCACTACAACAGTCTCTACCTAGGAAAAGAGTAAACCAAAAGCAGTATTGCATTCGTTGAGTACCTGTACTTTGGGTGTCATAACCCAGTAATCATTGCCAAATCTAATACCAAGAAGTATTTCTCCTGTTTTCTTCTATGAGTTTTATAGTTTTAGTGATTAAGTTTAGATCTTTGATATATGTTGAGTATGTGCTACCTTTGATTTCAATAGTATGCAAAATGAAATATAAAAATGAAAGAAGCCTGTAAAATTTTCTTTAGTTGATTATTTCAAATCTTGCTAAACATACGTTTATATTTTACAATGAATATGTCAAGAAGCATTAATAATTTAAATTCTAAAAAAAATAATAATAATTTAAATTCTAAAAGAATACTTATAAATTAGTTAAAAAATAGAAGTTGATTCACAAGGGGATAATATAAATGTTCAATAAATACAGGAGCTAATTGAATTAAATAGATACCATTTTCAATTGTCTTATTATTTAGAGAATAATTTTTGTCCTGTTTGTCCCCCTGAAAGAGACCTGTGTCTTTACATAAGACCAAGCTAGCTATCTGAGTGAATTTACATATTCATTAATTACCAATTCTTAAAAAGTATAATTAAGTCTACAAAGTAAAATTAAAAGTCCATAGTAAAAAAAAAAAAAAAATTCTTGGATGCCTCATGAGCCTTTAGCTTGGAAGCCCAGAGAAGTTTGTACGCAGAATAAATACTTAGTTTATGTTTAATGAATGACAAATCACTTTATAAGAGGGAATTCTGATTAAGATGTGTCCAGCTTCTAAGCTGAGGAAGTAAGAAAAATGGAGATAATTTTTTTTTTTTCTTACAGAAAAGTGTGCCAGCACCATTTGGTATACGCAGCAAAAGCAAAGTGGTCTTTCTCTTCCTCCTTTAATACCCCATGTCCCACAACAATATCAGGGAGACAGGGTGAAATTGGAAAAAAAAAAGTAATACCAATTTAGAAAATACTGAGAGCCAAACTTGTACAGTATCAGCCCGACTGATTGATGGTTGGGAATAAAACAGCAGAATGAGCATCTGAGCCAGGTAATGCTGCTAAGCAAGCCTATGGTGTCCCTTTGTCTGTGCACTTACAGAGTCTAAATAGAACTCTCCCTCCCATGGTGCAGAAGGAGTAGGAGTCGTGGGCAGCTCATTGTTCCTGGTGAGCACTTGGATCAGACAAAGGAATCAAACTGCAAGGCTATGAACGATCTCTGTTTAATGTGGAGTTATCAGTGTTGATAATTTTTGCAGAATTAAAGGAAGGAAATTAAAGATTCCTTAAAATGTAATTGATCAATTCTTAGTCTATAAATTGAAGTTTGACTGAGAACATAAGTAGAGTTTGAGAACAGGGCCCAGATATACTGTAATATTGTCCCAGCTTAGAATGGCATGAGGAAAAATAATATGATACAGAAAAATGCCAGATAATCATTGACATCTTGAAAACAATCAAGTTAAGGATTTCTTGATCATTAAGTGCTAGGTACGAATATCAACCACACAATGTATTAGACATAATTAACTACAGCAGACTGGATGTAATTCTTATATTAAGTGTATGTGTAGCCATTAAAATAACCGTTTTTGGTGACTTCATAATAACCGACATATAGGTATACAAGTCCCTTAGGTAATTCCAGAAACAACTGCATTTATTGCACTTCCCGTCCTAAACCTCTCTCCATCCCTGTCTTCCCTATTTCTCACCTAGGATTCCCCCAATTACCACATTTCCTAGAAAAAAAATACACCTTATGTTTCAAAACAAAATTTTTCATGATGGTGGAGTTCTTTAAATCTTTGAAGAATATAGTTGTAACACTCTAACCTCTGATTTCTTAGATGTCTGATTCAAATGACAAAAAAAAAAAAAAAAAAATCCATCTGCTGTACCATTACTCTTTGTGACCACAGCATAAAGCTTTTCCTCACAAGGAATTTCCTTAGCTCTGGAAACAAACTCTGAAATATCCAGCTCTTGCAGCATCATCACTCGTCTGGTCTCCTCTCTTACTCTTAAATCTTCCATTTTGCAAATACACCTCCTTTTGTTCACCAAGCACAATATCCCAATTGTGACTTTCTACTCTTTTTTTTTTCAAGATTTTATTTATTTATTCATAGAGTTGCAGGGAGAGAGAGAGAGGCAGAGACACAGGCAGAGGGAGAAGCAGGCTCCATGCAGAGAGCCTGACGTGGGACTTGATCCCAAGTCTCCAGGATCACGCCCTGGGCCAAAGGCAGGCGCTAAACTGCTGAGCCACTGGGGCTGCCCTGACTTTCTACTCTTATGAAGCTTTGATCCAATGTTCTGATGATCTATCTGCTTTCTTGCTAACATTCAAAATTTTCACAATCTCAAATTGGATCATGTGACCATCTACCTACCCTTTGTATTTATGCACCAGGGATTTTTGAGGGCTGAGAGAGAGAACTGCATGATTAAGAGAGAAGCACTTTCAGATTTGTAGCTTTTGGTCTTGTGTGGGGTCTTAATCCTGACCAGGAAGTTTGTGTATACATTTATCTAGACACTCCTTTAGTACCCTGTAGTAATTATTCTGTATCCTCTCCTCTTCAAATCCAACTCCATTCCCATACCTTTCCAGGTTTTGTTTTGAAAACAAAATAATAAAGTTCACACTACGTTCTGGCCAAATTAATAATAAAGCTACAGAATTAATTTGAGCACAGCAGTACGGGGATACACAGATTGAGTTTATAGAAAGTCTACAGTATAGAACCAAATATATACAAACTAAAGTACAGAATAGAGGTAATATTTCAAAGCAGTGGGGGAGGTAGATGTACCTTTCGGTGCATGCTGTGAGAACAACTGACCAGGCAAATGTTTTTGTGTTGAACTCAGATCTACACCCAAATAAACTCTTCTTATATCTAGATATTGGAAATATCAAACTATTTGTGGTTCTCAAGAAATTAATGCTCAGGTCATGTCTCCAGGTCACCGAATATTATAATTCCTCTGCCTCAAATGCCCCTCTATGATAATCTCTGTCTTATTCTTCACCTTTAAAGTTGTTTCTAGCTCTCCCAGATTGAATTTTTTTGTCCTCTTGGAGCTCTTTAACATCTGACAGCATATTTTTCTGTTATTTCATTTCTTATAAACCTGCTCTGCCCATATCAGAAATTCCCTTGATCACAAGGAATGTATTAAGTCATGTTTATCTCTAACATCTGCCTCAGTGGATGATAGGGGCTAAGCAATCTACTAATTTTGAATTGGGGATCTTTCATTCTACAAACATTTATTGAGCCACTACTATTAATGTAGAGGATGCCATGAGTTATGAGACACACAATGATGATAAATAAGACGAAGGACCTGCCCTGGAGTGGTTCCATAGCCCAGTGGCTGAGGCAATTTGGCCTACAGGGAAAAAAAAAAAAAAAAAAAAAAAATATATATATATATATATATATATATATATATATATATTATAAGAGAAAAAAAAAAAGATCTGGATGCACTTAGCCTGAAAAACAGCACCATTAGGAATGATTTAATAACAGAGTGTGATCATATTAAGGTTAGAAAAGGAGATGCATTAAACAGTTCTC
The DNA here is from genome assembly GCF_048418805.1 of Vulpes vulpes. Lineage (NCBI taxonomy): Eukaryota > Metazoa > Chordata > Mammalia > Carnivora > Canidae > Vulpes > Vulpes vulpes. The sequence continues at coordinate 135,796,736 of NC_132784.1, forward strand.
TATCTTTCTGAAGACCTAAAAAGACTATTAAGTACCATATGAAGAATGTGTTTCTATAAATGTTTCAAATAAAAAAAATAGGTTAACTTAGGGTTCACGATTTTTATTTCTAGTGCTATTTCAAAATAAGAATGAATTGACTTGTATATAATTTTTTTCCTGACCAGGGATTGTGTGGAAATACTCTCTCTTTGCACATTATTTTATGCATATTTTATAATTTTAATTTTAGTGATGCTTGACAATAAGTTAAAAAAATTTATTTGGCTTAATATTGATATTTAATGATATCAACTTGGAAGTGAATGATAATACAGATTGTAAGGCTCTCTTGTATGAAATATGTATGGAATTATAAAATAGATCTTATACATTTATGAGTATTCAAATGTTCCTGTTCAGTTATTATACTAAAGATAACTTGAGAATGTCATTTCTATTCCAGGGGATTATATGCGTACAATCTTCGATACAAAGTCACACTTCAACAAATTAGATGGATTCAGACCTTTAGAAGTTGTGACATTTGCATATAAATTTAAACTCTGCCCCTGAGCTATAAGAATAAATTAATAATCCAATTTAAATATTTGACAGATATGTCTCATAAGAAATATGGTATTGAAAGATATATTAGAGTATGAATGCAGTAGGAAAGCTATTCTTCCTAATAACATTTAATTTACTATCACAAAAATAGGTATATGGAGTCCATGCAATTTTTTTATTAGAGATCTAAAATACACATCTTTAATTAAAGAAACTGCCCTAAGGCAGAAGTAATACTCTCATTGACAATTAAGGTTAATTCATAATTTTTGGTGAAGAAAGAATGATTCTGTTTTAAAGAGAAAATTAGGAAAAAATTTAAATTAAAAAAGAACACTAGCAATAATTACTCTTTAAGTAAAACATTTTAAAAATATACACACCTTAGCATAATTTTAATTTGGTAGAGGCTTTTCTGGATCACTAAGTTAAAGCTATGTATTCATTGTTTACTTACCGTCTAGAATAGAGAGACACCAAACTTTCAAAGCTATCTGAAGTTCCTGAATTTAGGGTTTTCTGAAAATAATCTGGTTCCATATAAAAAATGTGTTGTTTTATTGGTTACATTAAAATGTATGTCAAGGAATATATTGACAAAGGATATATCACCAGAAGTACTTAACCCATGTATCAATATGATAGCATATCGATAAAACTGCTCATGGTAAAATTTAATTCACTCAGTTAATGAACCATTAGAACAACTTCGTGTGTATGATTCTTCTGAAATATAATTGGAATCATGTTAGTTTATTGAAGTTTGACTTCATTTAATTGACAAATTGTTGCTCAGCTTTGCACAGTTATATCTATAACAACTAACAGGAAGAAAGAGGAGAAAAGGAAGAATTTACATAAAGTAGTGAAATATTATTTAAAGTCACCAGGATATTTATATTTGTAATTCCTCGATATGCTTTCAACTGACTGGGATTATATATGTATAATATATACATATATATTATATAATAGTATTATATATATATGTATATATCTCCCTTTAACTTGACCTCTGTTTGTTTTTATACTCAGCTTCGTGAGCAAGGCTTTTCATATCTGTTATTTTGTGTTTGCTGAGAGGAAACTTGCCTATGTGATGATAGAGCTGATCATTTGTTTGTCAATGATGCTTGTCCCTTGTTTTCTCTGTATGTAGGCAAACTGGCTGTGAGATAATAAAATTAATTAAAGGATAGTTTATCGGCAGAGATTTATCCTAAGCAAAGGAAATCACTATTCAAATTATTTCCCAAATATCTGCTATTCAACATTTGGGTTAATAAATTCCTTTACAAATACAAAATGAAAAAAGAGGATTCATTTTCTTCTTTTTATGAGTATTTTATCAAAGAAATCACATGGATCAATCTCAGAGCATTTAGTGAATATACCAATGCATGGTGCAGGGTGTGATTAATTCTTTTAAAGATTTATTTATTTATTCATGAGAGACACACAGAGAAAGAGGCAGAGACACAGGCAGAGAGAGAAGCAGGCTCCCTACGGGGAACCTGATGTGGGACTGGATCCCAGGACCCCAGGATCACACCCTGAGCTAAAGGTAGATGCTCAACCACTGAGCCACCCAGGAGTCCCTAGGACATGATTAATTGAACTGGAATGTCAGGACAGGTATGGAAACAATGATGCGTTATGGATGATTAGGTCACATAAGCAACAGTTATTTTTTCAGGAAGATTATGATTTGGTTTTAAACTTGGCCATTATTAAAAATTAAAGAAGCATAATTAAATAAATCACATTTTAAAAAGTGAATATATATTCAAACTATTTTACTCCTAGTTATGTTATATTTTTATATTATCTGTGCCGTTGAGGTTATATATGTCTATTGACCCTGTGTGGTGGATATAATGTACCTCAGTGTGGTAGTGCAGATCGTGTTGATAGCTTGATTTTGGCCATGGTAGAAATAGTTGCACCATGGAAATCAGCGTTTTAACTATGGTTCTGTTGACTCTCTAATCTTAAAACAATGATGGAGAAATGTAATTATGTAGGTTAAGCTTATAAGTGTGATATGTCTTTAAAAAAGAAAGTGTGATAGATTTATAGTCCTTACATCATAAAAAGAGCATAAATATTGATGAAATCTTTTGTTTCAGTATTAAGAAACTAACATTTAGTTTGGTAAAGAAGTCACTCCTGTCAATGATGAATAAGTGAAGTCTCAACATAAGAATGTCTTAATTGTTTTAATGTCATCATTTCTCATTAGTGTAAAAAAAAGCATCAGCCAAAAATAGTCATGTCATAAGTATGCTCATGTGTCAATTTTAACCAAAATTTGGCTGCACATATGAAAGGTTGGCAAAAAAATCAATGAAAGCATTCTGTGAGAATGAAATGGATAAATGGAATTATAAAAAATATTATTACTTCTAAATTGTATGTTGTACCTTCTTCATATCAGTAAAATTTAAACAAACTTAAATACATATTTTCAGACTTTTTAAAATTTTTATATATTATTTGTTCAGACTTCTTTCTGACCAATCCAAGACCTCTCTCAAACACGGAATCAGAAAAATATTAATGTAGTAGTTTAAACCATAAACTCCAATAAAGTCATTATCTCAATGTATATGATGAGGCTTGCACACAAACTATATAGAAGATATCTGCAATGAAATCTTAGTTAATTATACGATACTCATTTTTTTCAATCTCCTCATTAAAATTAGCACCCCTCTAGCCAGAAAGAAAGAAAGAAAGAAAGAAAGAAAGAAAGAGAAAGAAAGAAAGAGAAAGAAAGAAAGAAAAAGAAAGAAAGAAAGAAAGAAAGAAAGAAAGAAGAAAGAAAGAAAGAAAGAAAGAAAGAAAGAAAGAAAGAAAGAAAGAAAGAAAGAAAAAGAGAAAGAAGAAAGAAAGAAAGAAAGAAAGAAAGAAAGAAAGAAGAAAGAAAGAAAGAAGAGAGAGCAAATGTTGAAATAGCATTGCCATATTCCAATGATGTAACATATTTCACAAAAAATTACCATTAATTATAGAAGAATGGGACATAGAGAATATTTGGTTTAAATTAACTTACTTCCAAAACTTTCCTATAAAGAAACTTTACCGAATAGGGAAATGGCATGTTCCTTCTACCCATGCCCATCTTCTAACCCAATATCAGGGAATTAGCCCTGGCAGTGAAGCAGAAAGCTCCATTTATCTCCCACAGAGTTTCTTTCAGAGAAAGTCTATCTCATTTTCTACATCCACTTAGGAGTCTGTAGCTTCAGGTAACACGAAAGTCTCAAGAAAAAAAGGGAGCAGAATGTACTATATTACATAATGGTGTGTAGGGTAAGATGAAAAACACAAAAAAGTACTGATCTTCAAGGCATAATTGTTGACAAAAACAGTAATTCAGTCTATTTAATACTATTACAACCAAACATAACTCTTGATATTCAATGCACAAATTAAAATGAAAGGTAAAAATGATATTCAGTCAAGGACATATAAAAGGAATACTTATACATTGACTTATTGACTTCCACAGTAAAAATTAAAGAAAATAAGTCAATTAAAGGTTTGAAAATCTATAATTAAATTTTAAAAAATGGGGAAAATAAAAGCAAAATTTTAAAATAGGAAATGAAAATCTGGTAGTAATTTATGTTCTTAAAATTGTTTAGTGTTTGGTTGTAAATAAGTAAAATGGGCAAAGTCAAAACATTGACATAGGGGAAATATATAAAATATGGAAATAATCCCAATTAGTTGGAGTTCATAAAACTTTTGTATGTCACTATGTTTTTAGATTTGGACTTTCTATAGTAGTTTCTGTAAAAGCTAATAATGCCTAAATTGATTGCAAGACTTTGGAAATATTGAACGGACAAGAATAAAATTGTAAGACTCTCTGAAAAGTACAGACCAGATGGTGACATGAGCTAGATTACATGAGTAATAAATTTTAGTTGATTTTTCTAGAGTCTTATAGACGCAGAAATTTTTTTCTCAATTTATTTTATAAGACTAGCACCGTCTTAATGGCCAATAGATTAAAACACACACACACCCCCACACACACACATACACACAATAACATGATGGTCCTCAATCATGATGTATACACACAGTAAGGGAGGATTCCCTACATAGAAATTAATATAAATTATGATAAAAGGTATTAAAATACTGCAAGAGTAACCATACAATGTTCATCTTTGAAACATTCAAAACAGGGAGATGATTTGGGAAACTTCTTTATTATGTTTAGAAAGTCATTGAAAATTCAACATCTTTAATTAAAAACATCAATATAAAAATAATATAACTTTACTTCTTTAGTATGGTATATTGTCAACAGCAAACATCATAAAAAATGCTGAAGCACTGCAGGCTTCACCATTAAACACTTTAAGAAGACCAGGTTATGCATTTTCATCACTAAAGAACATTTTTTTCTTGGATTTTAGCCATTGCAATAGAGTATGAAAAAAGTAATTAAATGTGCTCATCAAAACTGAGCAAGCACCATTATCATTATTTGCCAGAGAAAAGATTTTGTAACTGAAAATTCAAACAAATCTACTGAAAACATTGAAAGCACAAACAAACAAACAAACAAAAAAAAACCAATTTAGTTGGAAAAGGACAAAGGAAGAGTAAAAATTATGGTCTGCGGTATATGTGGAAATGCAGAATTAAGAATCTCATTATCATAGTATAAAAATATTTCAAAAATTAGGAGGAACTATTGACTATGCAAGACAAGGCTTATGTGAAAATATCATAAAATACCATTTGGAGACACAGATAAATATTGAATAGGAGAGACTGTTATTCTTGTACGGGAAGAATTAAGAATTAATATTGAGAACGGGTAAATTCTTCCCAAATTAATCTTTAAATAGAACACTTTTCAGTCAAAAGTCTACTGCTATTTCTAAGTGAGTTTAAGTAATTTAAAAATTCACCTTGCATCACAGACACTATACTAACATAACTATGAAAGAACAAAAGAAAGGTTCTTGTTCCAAGAAGTACTAAAATAGTGTCTAAGTTTGCTCTATTTGAGCGACACTGCCTGACTGCTGGATAAGCTAGCTCCTTTCCATGTGTCTTAAAAGATTTCCAGAGAACAATTATGTGTCTGTTTCGCCACGCTTGAGCCTCTGGTCCAGGCTATTGGTTTCACCAAGATTCTTTCAGATGACCATCGCTGACGCTTCAGCTGCTTTACTTTGTGCAGTTGAATCGTGAACACAGGGGTTGGGGCACTGATCCCAGTGAAATTCCACTTACAATTTTGACTCCCCAAAAACTTAACTACTGTAGCCTGCTGTTAACACAAACAGTCGATTAACACCTATTTTGTCTGTTATGTGTATTACATCCTGTATTCTCACGATAGAGTAAGCCAAGAATATGTTACTAAGAAAAATCATAAGAAAAAGAAAATACAGTGCTGCATTTATCAAAAAAAAAAAAAAAAAGCACGTATACACATATAAGTGGACCTAGCAGCTCAAACCCTTGTTGTTCAAGTGTCAACCATATATTCTTTTATTATGCAAGATAGAATGAATGAAAGGCTGGCATTAAGCTGATACTGTATAATAAACCTAACAGGAGAATTGAGGCTTCAAGGGATTAGCAGCATAAACAAGTAAACTTTAACTAGCACATTAGCCACCCCTGCCAGCAGCAGAATAACATCCATGTCCAGCCACTCTCTTCTTTTTAGAGTCAGCCTGCTCTGCTTGTTGTTGGGACCCATCTTTCACCCAGATTGAAGTCCTCTTATCAACTCCTCTCTTCCCATGTTTGGACATAAATCTCCGTGGACTGGCTCACTGCAAGTAACCTCATACTTCAAAAGAAGCTCTCTACGTCTTTCTACAGAATGACCACCCCTCTCCTTTTATTTAAAAGTAATCCCTTATATTGCTTACTTCTTCAACCTACCTCTCTAGCCTTGGTTCAAGCCTTTTCAGATTCAAAAGTTTAGAAAAAGCATTTTCCCAAATAAAAGTGCAGCATTTCCATAATCCCTAATACGATTATCATCCCTTAAAATGCACCAAATGCTACTACATGATGTATTTTCTTAAAGTGAAAGTGTTTTTAATATGAAAACTTAAATACAGATGGACATTTATATAATTTAACATGACTGAGAACTTCCTAAGCCTGACTCCAAGAATGAAATTTATTAAGTAAAATATTGATTTGACAATTTAAAATATTACAAAATGGAAAGAGGCCAAGAAAAGTGAAAAAAAAAAAAAAACAAAAGAGAGAAACGAAGGAAAGAGGGAGGAAGGCAGGTAGGAAGAAAGGAAAGAAGGAAAGAAGAAAGGAAGGGAAAAAGAAGGGAGAGAAGAATGGAAGAAATTTAAAGAAACATTCACAGGAAAAAAAAATAAGAACTATGAGCAAAAAAAAATTTCTAATGGGAACTCAGAAAAAATACTTGCAAAATGTATAAAACACTAAGGACAAATATTCCGAACCTACAATGTGTTTTTAGAATTTAATAGAAATTTCATAGTTCACAATGACATAAAAAAAAGGAATTCACAAAAGAAATATACATGGCTAATAAATATACAAATTATTATTTGAGAATGCTTAAATGCACTTTTATTCCTTTTATCAAACTAACAATGAAAAATGATAAATCCCAATATAGGTGTATATCTGGAAAAAAGGACATCAAATAACCTAGAAAAAAAGAAGTGTAAATGTAGTATTTTTCAAGTTTAGCAAAAGACTTAGAAATATGTCATACCTTGACACACAGAAATAATTTAAACTATTTCTCATTTTATCACAAAGTATTTTTCACAATTATTTAGAAGAGCCAAATATAGCATGACTTACAATAATAGATCAGTTACTAAATATCCAAGACAGTATTCTTCATTATGAATAATTAAAGTATTAGGTGATATGAATTTTTAATTGATTTTAGTTGAAAAGCAGATTATAAAAAAATATATTATCCTTTTTGTATATGTAGCCATTATTTTATTTTTAATCATATATGTTACCTAATGAAAATTGAAATAAATTTCATTTTTTAGGACCGGGGGGGTGAATGGGTGATGGGCACTGAAGGGGGCACTTGATGGGATGAGCACTGGGTGTTATTCTGTATGTTGGCAAATTGAACACCAATAAAAAATAAATTTATTATTAAAAAAATAAATAAAATTTCATTATTTTAGTTCAAGGGCTCTTTATACATATGTAAGTGTGCAGTATATATATATTCATCTCATTCTGGCTTGTAATTACCTCTTTGGTTTGAGGAAGGCCAGGCATTTTATATGAATGCTTATGGATGGATGGATTATTTAAGATAAGCTTTGGAATCAGGCAGCAATAGGTACAGACCAAGGATGGCGGTCATAGCTGATTACATATTCATATTTGTCTCAGGAATCCTTACTTCCCATAAGACGCCTCAAGTCCCTTTAGACAAGTCTAGAGGATCAATTATTGTGCTGTTAACAAGCATTGATGTGTTAGCTGTCATATTACTGATGATGCCCAGAGTATACTTAAATTTAGGACAGTGTAAATACCATAGTTTTCTATAAGCAGAATCTGAGACAAGGATCTAAGTGGCAGTAATTTGTTTGGGAGGTTAAGAAATTGGGAAGAAGGCCAGAGAACAGAAGGCAGATGACAAGGGTGTGTTAATGAGGCATTTGCGCTGGTGGCAATTGAAACTTAATTCCTCTCCATCAGGTCCAGGAGCCAATGTAGACATGTTCCTGAGAGTTATGCTGATTGAGTCAAAGGCACCAGGATATTTATTCAACAATGCTTCTGGACGCCTCTGCCTACCATGAACCAAGTGTCTTTCCAAGCACTTTGGGAAAAAACCTCAGGTAAATGCTAATATTGGCAGATAGATAGGGTATTAGCACATGCTGAGGCCTTAGGGACATCAACTGAGACAGCCTAATATTTATTTATCTAAAAGACAGCCATACGTAAGTATCATATGGTTTTTTAATCATCTCCAGTCCTAATCTCACCCTGTGATAGTTTTCACACAGCACAAGGATGGAACACTTTCTTTTTAGCCCAATCAAGTAAATGAGATGCCCCAGAAATTTAATTTCAGCCACTGAGTGCCACAAATATTTAAGGCCTCTAAAGTTGTTTTTTTTTTAAAGATTTTAACTATGTATGTATTTATTTTGGAGGGAGAGAGAGAGAGAAAGAGAATCTCAAGAAGATTCTGTGTGGAGCAAAGAACCTGTGGCGGGGCATGGAGGCAACGTGGGGCTCAATCTCATGATCTTGAGATCACAGCCTCAGACCAAATCAAGAGTTGGTCACTCAACCAGCTGAGCCACCCAGGTGACCCAAGATCTCTGTTTTATTTACTTTGTTTAATATTATCATATGTGGTTAGCATAACAACCAAACCATGTGGGTTTTTTATTTTCAATTAATTATTTTTAGGGGTATTTTAAGTGTTACACTAGATGATCATCAATTATTGTCACCTATACTACTAGGTTGCTAGAATGATAAAACAGATATGTGGGGAGGGAATAGAGAGGTAAGTGGATAGATATAGACATATATACGTAATAGATAGATGGACAACCTTGACTATTTTATTTATTTATTTATTTATTTATTTATTTTTTAACCTTGACTATTTTAGTTGTCTGTGACGCTCGTCATATTTCCACAAAAAAGAGACAATCCATACAATTAACATATCTTATAGAGATAATATAAATCATTGTAACTGAATAGCATTCATGCGTGATGCATATCTTTAAAGATATTTTGTTCAATATTATAAAATTAGTATTCAAAATTCCTCCTAACGCAGTCTATCTGCAGTGACAAGAATTCTTAATTTTGCTCCCGTCCTGAAAGCATTTGCATAAAAACTGCCAAGGAAACAACCAACATGCTTAGGATTGCTCCCCATGATGCATATCAAATCATCAAGAGGGAAAATCATGTACTTAGAGTATCTATCAACTCAATCAAGTTGCTAATGGAATTTTCTCAGTTTCCTAGAAGCCAAGCACAGTTATATTAATAAAAAGTAAAATAGATAAAAAGGATTAAAGATGTAAAGGTTTTTTTTTTCTTTTTAATAGCTATTTTGTGGCAGGGTTTGCACTGCTCCCAGTTTCCACTACTCTATCATCTTATGTAGGTGTGGTTCATCTGTTATGACTAATGAGCCAATATTGATGTGTCATTATCAACTGATGTCCAGAGTTTATTCACATAACCTTACTTTTAACTAGTTATCCTTTTAATATTCTAGGATCCTATCCAGAATGTCACTTTTAGGTGTCATATCTTTCTAGGTTTCTTTTGGCTGTGATAGATTCTCAGACTTCCCTTGTTGTTTTTTTTTATGGCCCTGACAGTTTCAGGGAGGATTGGTCTGGTATTTTGTGGGTTGTCCACCATTGGAATTTGTCTAACATTATTCTCGCAATGAGACTGGAGTTGTGGGTTGATGGGTGGAAGATTACAGAAGTGCCATTTTCATAGCATTGTTTCAAGAGCAGATATTATTCACATGATTTACAAATGTTGCTGGCTTTGATTGCCTGGCGGAGGTGGTGTGTGTCAGGTTCCTCTGGCTGGAACCTGATTTTCTCCTCCTTCCCTACTGGACACTTTGGAAGGAAGTCACTATGTACAGTCATGCACCCTTCCTGAGGGCAGAGTGCTGACATGTATTATTTGCAATTATTTTCCATGAGAGCATTGTCTTTCTTTCCCATGTACTGATTTACTCGATCACTTATTCAATAATTTATTATTTAAGCCCATATTTGTCTGCATGGGCTCATGAATATTTATTATAATTATAGGCCCTAGACTCATTTTGTATATTTATTGACCTCCTTCCTAAAGTCAGCCATTTCTCCAATGACCCGTGGTTCTTTATATTGGAGAAGAGTATTAGAAACTGAGATCTGGGGGTGAACCATACTCATTGCTTTTTGGGTGTCATTTATTTTAGGCTCTCTCAACTGATAGTGCATAAGATATGTGCACCTGCATATACTAACCCATGCATAAACACACATATAAAAGGCTTCTCGGGGGATCTGGAGGGCTCAGTCAGTTAAGTGTCTGCCTTCAGCTCAGGTCATGATCCAGGGATCCTGGGATGGAGCCCCACGTTGGGCTCCCTGCTCAGCGGGGAGTCTGCTTCTTCCTCTCCCTCTGCCCATCCCTCTGCTCATGCTCTCACTCTCTCTCAAGTAAATATGATCTTTGAAAATAAAATAAAATACTTCTCATGTAACCATTTGTATCTATTTTGACTTAAAGCTGGTGTCATTCTGATGACTCCAACTCCCTTTCACTACTTACTAGATCATTGTAGCTCTCTCCTCTTGCTATAAATCCCCCTCCAATGTTAAGAAACCAACCATTTACTTAATTGTTCCATTCTGGTACACATCCACGGCAGTATCAGAATTGCTAATGCATACGTCAGTGGGATTCCTCAATTTTTTAAATTTGCCTACATTGAAGTTAATAATTTGTGCTCTACTGTTCTATGGGCGTGAAAAATGGATAGCATCTTGTCCTCATTGGTATAGCACTGTATAGAATAATTACTGCCCTAAAAATCCTCTGGGCTTCAAGTATTCATCCCACCCCCACCAGACCCTAGTGATCACTAATCTTTTCATAGTCTGTATAGTTTTGTATTTACCACCTTGCCATACAACTGGAATCACACCACTACATCATATAACTGGAAACACACAAAAGCAGTTTTTTCTTTTTTTTTCACACTGGCTTCTTTCATTTAGCAATATGCATTTAAGTTTCCTTCATGTCGTCTCATGGCTGGATTGCTTAAACCTTTTCATCACTGAATAATAGGTGACAGCTTGAATTTACCATGTTTTGTTTATCCATTCACGTATTGAGGGAAAAATTCACATTAATCCAGGTTTAGACAATTATGAATAAAGCTAGATAAACATTTGTGTGGAGGCTGTTATGAGAACATAGGGTTTCAAAATTGAGCTCTTTTTCATCTTTTGCATTTTGATGTATTTTAGAATAAGTACCCCACCACACACACACACTTTCCACAATGCTACACACACCACACAAGCCTATACGTATTCCTACAGGGATTGATTGGGCTTACTTTGACACTAAGATCATTTGAGAACTGACATCTATGATACTGAGTCTTCGAAACAATGGTCATATAATATCCCTTTCAGAGTATCTGCAGTATATCTCAAAGAATTTCTAAAATTTATTTAGTCTATAATATTGAAATACAATCCATTCTTGTATATTGACATTGTATCCAGGTTTTCACTAACTTTACTAATCTTTTATAGAAGAGTTCTGAATTTCAACATATACATTTATATCACCGGAAAATAAGGAGACTTTTCATTTTTATATCCATATCATCATACTTTTAATTCTTTTTTCTTACATTATCATACTGAATAAGACCAACAGTAAAATTCGGTATAGATGTAGTGACAATATTCTCTGTGTCATTTCTAATATCTAATATTTCATCATTGATATTTTACCAAAATACATACCTTAATGTTTTAATGTACTTATTAGCAGTTTACATTTCTTTCAACTCCTATTTCACTAAGATTTTTAAATTATTATTGAGATATAATTAACATACAATGTCCATTTCACTAAGATTTTTAAATTATTATTGAGATATAATTAACATATAATGTCATATTAGTTTCAGGTGCATAACATATTGTTTTGACAAGTCTGTACATTACTCAATGCTCACCATAAACCTAGTCACCATACATACAATACATACATACAATATTTCTGACATGCTGCACTTTTTTATCTTCATGTTATTTTATAATTGGAAGTTTGGATCTCTTAATGCCCTTTAACTATTTCACTTATTCCCCCACCACTTTGACTCTGACAACCACCAGTTTGTTCTCTATATTTTTGAGTCTGTTTCTGTTTTTGCGTGTTTGTTCATATGCTTTGACTTTTAGATTCCACATATAAGTGAGACCATATGGTATTTGTCTTTCTGTCTAAATTATTTCACTTAGCATAATACTTCTAGGCCCATTTCTTTGTTGCAAATGACAAGGTATCATTCTTCTTTATGGCTGAGTTTTATATATATATATATATATATATATATATATATATATATATATGCCATGTCTTTGTTATCCATTCATCTATCAGTGGGCATTTGGGCTACTTCCATCTCTTGACTATTGTAAATAATTACACAATAAATAGGAGTGAGTATATCTTTTTGAATTAGGTTTTTATTTTCTTTGGGTAAATACCCACTAGTGGAATTACTGGATTATATGGCATTTCTAGTTTTAGTTTTTTTTTTTTTTAAGAGCCTCCATACTGTTTTCTACAGTAGTTGTACCAATTTACATTGCCATCAATGGTGTACAAGGATTCCTTGTTCTCCACATCCTCATCAATACTTGTAATTTCTTGTCTCTTTTATTGTAGAAATTCTGACAGGTGTAAAGTGATATCTCATTGTGGTTTTTATTTGCATTTCCCTGATGATTAGTGATGTTGTGCATCTTTGCCTGTATTTGTTGGCCATCTGGATATCTTCTTAGAAAAAGAAAGAAAGAGAAAGAAGAAAGAAAAAAGAAAAAAAGAAAGAAAGAAGAAAGAAAGAAAGAAAGAAAGAAAGAAAGAAAGAAGAAAGAAAGAAAGAAAGAAAGAAAGAAAGAAAGAAAGAAAGAAAGAAAGAGAAAGAAAGAAAGAAAGAAAGAAAGAAAAATAAAATATATTCAAGTCCTCTCTCCATTTTTTAATCAGATTGTTTGATTTTTGGGGTTGAGTTGTATAAGTTCTTATCTGATAAAGGGTTAACACTAAAAATATGTAAAGAACTTATATATAACAAGCTATGGCAAAAAATTAGATTTTGAAAAGAATAATGAATGTATATTATTCCATAAAGACTTTGTATTAATTTCCTTGACTTTTTTCCAAAATTTTTTCTAAAATCTTTTGCAGAAATGTTTTCTATAATTTTGGTGAGTTATATGAATTGATTTAGAATGTTAAAGTAACCTTAATTCAGAAAATAATCACTCATTTTTATCTCTTTTGTAGACAAATAGATTCAGTTTGCTAAATATGAAAAATATTTTGCCTGTGATATACTTTTTTAAAAAATATTCTTGTCAGGTTTTGGTATCAAAATTATTGTGATGATTTAGAAAATCTAATGTCTGTTTCTAGTCTTTGTAAGAGGTAGTGTAAACTTGAAAATATTTCCTCTGTGGATTATTGGAACAATTGACAAGTCAAATAACATAGGACTATAGTTCATTTGTATGAAGTCCTTTAATAGTGAAATTGATTTCTTTATATTTTTTAAATATATATATTTTTTTAATTTAGAGGAGAGAGCATAAGCAGGAGGAGGGGGAGATGGAGAGGGAGAGAAATCCTCAATCTGACTCCCCACTGAGCACAGAGCCCAAGGTGGGGCTCCATCCTAGGACCCTGAGATCATGACCTGAGCCAAAATCAAGAGTTATTTGCTTCACCCACTGAGCCACCCAAGGCACCTCAGAAATTGATTTCTTTAATTTAGATTGGATTATACAGGATTTTTAAAATTTTTAAAGATTTATTTATTTATTCATGAGAAACACACACAGAGAGAGGCAGAGACATAGGCAGAGGGAGATGCAGGCTCCCTGCAGGGAGCCCAATGTGGGACTCAATCCCAGGACCATGGGATCATGCCCTGAGCCAAAGAAAGACACTCAATTGCTGAGCCACCCAGGTGCCCCATGATTTTTTTATTTTTATTTTATGTTTAGTAGGTTGTGTTTGCTTTTGAAAACTGCACTTTGCCCTATTGATTGTTGTAAAGATGTTCATTATATGTTCTTATTGCTTTTTTAATGTGATGACATTCTTTTTATTCATAATATTTGTAATCACATATTTTTTATATTTTTTCTGGAGCAGTTTTGCTAGGAGTCTATCAATTTTATCAATTGTTTCAAACGCTCAATTTTTGACTTATTAATTTTTCTGTTAACATTCATTATTATGCAATTAATTTCTATTTTACATTTATTATTTCCTTATATCTACTTAATATTTTTGTTTAGGATTTTTTTAAGATTTTATTTATTTATTCATGAGAGACACACAGAGAGAGAGAGAGAGGCAGAGACACAGGCAGAGGGAGAAGCAGGTCTCATGCAGGGAGCCCGATGTGGGACTCCATCCTGAGTCTCCAGGATCATGCCTTGGGTTGAAGGCAGCACTAAACCGCTGCACCACCCAGGCTGCCCTAGTTTGGTTTTCTCCCAATTTCTTAAGCTAGAAATGAATATCATTGATTTATTTACTGTTGTAATGTCTTTTAAAATAATTGTTTTTTTTAAGTTTACCTTCTAATCATTTTTGTTGGTTTCCATATGTTTTGATATATTTGAATCTCATCATTCAATTAAAAATATATTTTATCACAATTTATTTGAATTGCAGTTTACTTAGTAGTCTTTTATTCTGTCTAGACACTGGCATTTTTCTTCTTATATTTCTTTTTGTTTTGTACAATTACAATATCATTAAGTTAATATCTAACTAATCTATGACATCTTTATGTACTCTCTAGTAGCCTACATTTTTATGTCCCAAGACAAGCCTTCATTTTCAGATCTGGTCATTGGTAAATGGTGATGGATATAGCTCCAGATTCTCAGCTCATTGCTAGGATTATTTCCTTCTATAGAATTTTATTTCCACTAGTCTTTGATCCTTCTGAGATTTTCTTATACTTTTAAACTTATGATTTTCATAATTTATCCAGCATTTCTTGCTTATCAGAGTGAGATCACTGACCTATGACAGTTTCATTCTGCTTATATTTGGCAATATAATAAATGTTTTTATGCTACTCATGCTAATTTGAAAATTATGTCTGTTTTCTAATTTTATAAAATATATTACCATAGTTTTATGTATCTTTTCATCTGATGCATTTCTTGAACTAATCTAACTATGTTTATCCCTTTCATGACCATAGGTTAAATTTATCAACTTATAAATAGCTTATGTTAAGGATATTACATGGATTTATAAAGTATATTTACTTTTTTTCCCTCTCCAGCAATCATTTTAAAGTGCCAAGTTCCTATCTCTAAAATAAATCAATTTGAAAGAGATGATCTTATTTCATTATACATATGAACCATTGATTGCATGTTTTATCTACATTTTTACTTGTACTTGGTGCTGATTAAGGACTTCTCATCACTGTTCTCACCACTTGACCTCAAATCAATTTGCATTGGTCAACAATAGCCTGTAATGGGGTCATCATAGAGGGCTATGATCTGTCTTTCAGTATATAGAGCTAAAAACTGTGTTGTACAGGCAGTTTAACAGTTGGCCCCACTGGAACCATGTAGCAAATCAACAAGCTATACCTCTAGAATTTTTCAAATGCTAACTTATTTTTACTTTAAAAACACATGTCCTTAAGTATTTATTTTGTCCTATTATATATATTTTTTCTGGTCATGCCATGTGCTCTTCAGAAATAGTTCTGAAAAAAATATATATCATATTTTTCTGATGAAAATAAATAGTTTTCATAGATGTAGAGATATGTCTGTCAATAATTGTGAAGGGTGTGAAAAAGTGAAATTTTACCCAACACATAAGCTAACAAACAAGCCTGCCACACATCTTATTTCATGAAGATACAAGATTCCTGAATCGGATACACTTTATTACTCAAGTTAGAAGAAGTGGCCGGAATGTCAACATGATGTTCATGTTGCTTCTTCTTTCCTCAACTGTAACACAAAGACCCGTCTTGGATCCTGCGCACACAGTTGGCAGTGTTTCTGGGTAGGAACCCTGAGCTGGGGAATTCACTACTTTCACTGTGAGTGAAAACAAGCCTGCTCTGTTGTTTATCCCTTAAATTGATCACTAGAAACCATGCTAGGAGTTGGTCCAGACCAAAAGTGATCAGATCCTGCTTTCTTGGAGTAGTAATAAGAAATGTGCAGAATGCTCAGGACTAACAGCAGATTGTGTCTCCCATGGGTTTCCTTCAATCTTATAGGTTGGAGAAAGGGAAATTAAATAGGGTGTCTCCCTCTGAGTTACAGTTTGTTTTTCTCCTAAATTCTGAAGATGAGCAGTTTGGGATGTTAAAGGAGATCCCCACAATATAAAGACTGAATAAGTAGTTTGCCTATGATAACAAAGCTAGTCAACTAAGAATAAATCCAGGCATTTTTAAATCTTTATCCTCCACTGTCCACAGAAAAACAAAGTGTCTGGATAAGGTACTAGAATAAATATAGAAATAATTTAGTTTAGGCTTGATTTTTATTCCCAGATCACTTCAATATCCTTGTCACTTCATGAAATGTTTAACCATGACTGATGGATCCCTCTCCCAACAGAGAATCTTGTTTGGTGGCCCTATGACATTTATTGCCACCATAAACTCATTCACAATCAATTCAGTAACTAACATTAACTACTGATGATCTGCTGTGAGGATCAGCTGTAGATTTGTTGGCAGCATGTCTATCATTATGCTTTCAGACATATCAGAGTGATCTTACCATAGACATGCCAAGGATACTTGTTTCATTTTGCGTAGCTCATAAACACCATAAAAATAATTCTATTCTAACAGTTTGCCGATCTTTAACCCCTAAAAGCAATGTTTCTTATATCTTCTAAAAGAAATCTTCAGTCAAGATGACAGTTACTCAATTCAATTATCATCAATGTCAGCACACACTCCTATAGCACATGCTGATTATTAAGTTTATTATATTCTTTAGAGTGATCAAGAAAGGGTGTAATAGACCTAGAGATGTTTTACCACTTAGAATTTAACATAATTCATGCTGACATACTTTTTGGTGAGAATTCAATAACAGTGATGAGGCTGTGAACAACTCTTTGGTATCTGATCATCAGCTCCATGTCTTATGGAAAGATTCATATTTCCCTTCACTTTGAAAATTACTTTTCTTGCAATTCCATCCTTATAGTTTTGATGTCAGCCAATGGTACCTTGAATTTTTGGTTCCTTCTTTTTAGTTTCCTGAAAATTATAATAATTCTTATAACTGCTACCTTTCTTCTGCTACCTTTATTCACGACCCAGTTTAAGCTTTGCTGCTCTTTCAGTTTCCTAAGCTCTATCAAAACTCCAGCTTTTCATTCAAATCTAGAATCACCTCCACTTCATGATTCTTATTCTTTCCATGGGAGAAAAGTAACCAGATGCTCCCCTACTTAGCTGGGAGAAAGGCAGCCACTGGAAATGCTGAGACTTGCTTGGGGGCCAACAGCCCTCCCTTGGAATCTGGGCCCACCCAACTGTGTGAGGGCCAGGCCTCACGTATAAGCAAATTCGAATAAGGAATCTGCCCTCATGGTTTGAAAAGAATATATAATACCATACTCACATATTTTAAAATATTAAAAAAATGTTTAACAAAAAAAATGGGCCAGTTATCTAGCCTATTCTATTTGGAAATTTTAGGTAGTTCAATATCTAACATTTGCAATTGAAAGTATTCCACATTATACAAAACATTGAACTGGGTGTGCAAGATTGTGAGGAAAGACTCTAAAGGGGACATCTGGGTGGCTCAGTGGTTGAGCTTCTGTCTTCCGCTCAGGGCATGACCCTGGAGTCCTGGGATCAAGTCTTTCTCATCGGGCTTTCCGCATGGAGCCTGCTTGTCCCTCTGCCTGTGTCTCTGCCTCTCTCTCTCTGTGTCTCTCATGAATAAATTAATAAAATCTTAAAAAAAAAAAAAAAAAAGACTCTAAACGTGGAACAAGCTGATTTGAGGTCTACCTGAAACATCTCCCTGAACACTGAACTGCAGGCCTTTCCACAAATCTGCAATACTATATCTCCTGTCTCAATTCCTTGATCAGATAAGATTTGGATCACCTCAATATTTAGAGCTCCTTGGAATAATAATGCCTTTATTCTTGACCCTGTCAAGAGAATCTTTAAGCCATATTGCTTATACTTCTATAAAATGAGAAAGAAATTCACTCCATGCCTGGATCCACTATGATTTGACACCTGGCTTCTTCCTCAGGACCAGGGAAAGATGGTTCTGGCCATGTTTCTCCTGATCATATACTTCTCACTGTTCTCAGTTTGACATTTCTTCTATCAGATCTCTTATAGTTATGTGTTAAAATTTTGTTTAGCATAGAAATACAAAGGTAAAATTCTGATCCAATTTTAAAAACCTGTTAAATATTTACTTTTCAGAAAACAAAAATTCTCCATATTTTTGGAGGAAAATGAATCCAATAAGTAAATTAAAATGAATCATTTAGTATAAGGAAATATATTTCACTTTTGTGAAAAAAAGACATTAAATAAATGGCAGTATAATAAAATTTTCTCCAATGAATCATTTTAATCAATTGAAAATCAATAACGTGATGAAGTTTAGAAAAATAGTTATGAGGTACACTCTAAAGAGATATTCAGCTCTTGGAAATTCTCTTCAATTATCCCCTTTTATAAACTAGAATTAGGTCAACCAGATGTCAATGGGAATCTGTGCTTCCACAGTAACTCTTATTGTAGCCACAAGGCAATTTTGTCCTGGAATCTATATTTATTAATGGCCTTAATAGGTAAGCCGAGAGACTCCTCCTGGGATTTGTTTTACTCAGGATTTTTTGAAGAAGTAAGGTGCTTTAAAATATTTAACTGAATATATTTCTGAATAGTTTTCCTATGGCCTACTTGACATGCTGCTGCTACCACAAGCATGGCACAATTGGGGCATTTTTAACCTGTCAGAAATCTGTGGACATGCCTTAGATCACAGAGTGATCTGCTGTTAAGGTAGAAAGCCCATCAATCCAAAAGTTTAAATAGTGCTAAGAACGCTTTCATGTCTTCCATTCCAAATTGACACAATAAAATAGTTTTTCCTACTTCCTTTAAATCTAACCCAAAATATCAAAAATAAAGTAAATAATTGACAAGTAAAATTAGGAAACAAAACCCTATATCAAAAACAGTGAAACAAACCCAATTCAATACTGATTAATATGAACCTGAATCCAGAGGAAACTTAAACTGATACATAGTATCTTGAATTACAGGAAATAGTATCTTGAATTACAGGAAAATTACCATTTTAAGATAAGTGTCATAGCTTTAAAAGATCAATCCAACAATTAGTTAATTAGTTAATCATTCTTTCAGAATGAGACTAATAAGTGGGCCTACCAAATGCAAAGCAGAGAATTTATTTGGAATTGAAAGAGAAATTAATTCAATATCTTTTTCTTATTATCACCACCAAGGGGCAGAGATAGGGTAGCATGTAGGAGGCATGCTACCCTATTACACCATGATATGGTGTAATAATCACCATATCTACACGTGCAAAGGAAATGACTTCATGGACCCTAATGAAGAAAAGGAATGTCAAAATCTTAAAAAGAAAGAAAGAAAGAAATGAATGAAATGAAAATGAATGAAATGACAGAGACAGAGAGAGCAAGAGAGAGGTAGAAAGAAAAACAAACAAACAAACAAACATAAATGTTACTAGAGAAGAAGACCCAGAAAATCTGTTGGAAGCTTAGCTAAATTCACAATACCCCTGGTCATAATCTATGCTGTCCACAGTATGCCTCAGTAACGGGTTCATTCTGCATAAAGGTTAATCACAATTTAAAAACAAAAAGTATGAAAGAAGGAATTGTCTATCATTTTTTTTCCCCAAAGGATGTTACTTGCTATTAGCTGGTGACAGCTGAGGGATTTTTCACTCTTCCATTTTCCAAATGAAGCTATTATACTGTTTATATTGTTTATTCTCAACCATTTTATATTGGATGTGTTTGGAGCAAATAAACTATAAATTCATTGGCTAATAATGAGTGAGGGTCAGCAACTGTACATAGTGAAGAGGTTTTTATATTACCCAGATATTCTGAACTATTTCTCAAAGAATAACTAGAAAGCAATAACTAGATAAGGCTTTAGGGGTCATCATCTTTAGAGATGGTGAAATTGCATTTTATATACATATATGAAAAAGCTGTGCATGAAAATTTGGAAACTTCATGAGGGGAACCAACAGAGTCTAATATTGACTTCCCAATACCTATTTTTCTCTTCTTACTAAATAATAGAACTGTTATCTTCTTGGGAGTGACATTGTTTTCACCTTTTCAAAAATTATATTTGCTTGACTCTTGAAGAGAAGAATATCCAATTATATAAAAGTCATAGTTTCTGATGAAATGTCCAGGAAAATTGTGTTGATATACTAGAAGTCACCATTTTGACCTTCCCATTTACTCTGTATTCTTGACTCTGAAGGAACTGTGAATATTGAAGTTCCAGGGGCGATCAAATGAACACTAGGTACTCTTGATAGTGGAAGTCTATGTTAAGGATGCTAAGGAGAGAGAGGGTTCAGGGGTAAACAAAATAATATGTACTGCCTACTTTCAAACTTCAAGATATGATAGAAAATCACCTTAGCATTTATGTACTTTCATTAAAATTTACATACAAAGAAATGCATTTGTTTTAAATACACAATTTGATGAGCTTTGATAAATATGTACACTCATGTACCCATTGTACAATAGTAAAAATATAGACTATTTCCACCATCAAGAACATTTGCTCATGTCCTTTTCCAGTGAATCTTCTTTGTCACTGTTTTGATTTCTAACACCATGGATTGATTTTTTTTTTTCACTTATTGAGCTTCATTTAACTGAAATCATAGAGTATACAATTTTTTCTGTCTAGCTTTTCCCAAATACCACAATGGTCTTTAAGATTAATCTATGTTAGCAGCATTATCTATAATAGCCAAACTATGGAAACAGCCCAAATATCCATCAGCTGATGAGTGGATAAAGAAGAGGTATGTTATACATATATACATGTATATATGTATAGATATATAAAGGAATGGAATATTACTCAAACATAAAAAGAATGAGTTCTTGCCATTTGCAATGACATGAGTGGAACTAGAGGAGTATTATGCTAAGTTAAACAAGTCAAAGAAAGAAAATTCCATACATTTTCACTCATATGTAGAATTTAGAAACAAAACAAACAAACATAGGGACAAAAAATGTAGAGAGGCAAACCAAAAGACAGACTCTTAACTACAGAGAACAAACTGATGGTTACCAGCAAGGAGGTGGGTGGGGTAATGGGTGAAATGGGTGATAAGAATTAAGGGGTGCACTTGTGATGAGCACCTCGTGCTTTACGGAAGTGTTGAATCACTAAATGTATACTTGAAACTAATGTTACACTGTACGTTAACTAATTGTAATTTAAATAAAAAATTTAAAAAACAGGATGCATGGGTGCTTGGTGATTGAGTGTCTGCCTTTGGCTCAGGTTGTGACCAAGGGGTCCTTGGGTTGAGTCCCGCATCGGGCTTCCCACAGAGAGCCTGCTTCTCCTTATTGTTAAACTATATTCCATTGTATGAACATACCACAATTTGTGTATCTATTTCTTCTCGATTAATATTTTGGGTGTTTGTAGTGTTCAGGTATTATCACCATTACAAATAAAACTTCTACAAACATCGGTTTACAAATCTTTGTATGGAGATATGATTTCATTTCTCTAAATATCCAGGTATACAGGAGGTAGAAAAAGAATTACTGAGCCATATGATTAACCCATACTTAACAATATGAGAAATTCAAACGTTTCTACAAATTGGTCATTTAATTTTATGGACCCACCAACAATGCATGAGAGTTTCAATTGGCTCCACATTCTCAACATTTGGAATTCTAGTAATTCATAGGATTATGGGAATGTGGTAGTATCTTAGTGGGACTGTGGTAGTATAACCTTCAGATATTAATTTCTGTTTTCTTATTGAGCCATGATGTTGAGGATCTTCTCATGTGTTTATTGATCATTCATATCTTTCTTTGTGACATGTGTGTTAAGTTACTTGCTTATTTTAAATAGATTCCTTGACTTATTATTGGGTTGTAAGAGTTTGTATTGTGTACAAAAGTTCTTTAATCAAATATATGTCTATGTAATTTAAATACCTCTCTCTGTGTGTGTAGGTGTGTGTGTGTGTGTTGTGTGTGTGTGTGTGTGTACTATACACTCTGAGTATGTAAGCTTGCATTTAATTTTTCAATGTCTTTTAATTAATTTTTTTTAATTTGATTAAATTTATCTTTTTTTTAGTACTTTTTGTCTTTAAGAAATTTTCTGATTTGTTAAAATGTGATGATCTCCTCCACATTATCTTATAGAAGCTTTATAGTTTTAACTTTTTGTGTTTAGTTAAATTTTGAGTGTGGCAGGAGAAAGTAGTCAATGTACACTTTTTAATAATCTGTACCTCACAGCTTCAGGATTATTTGTTAGAGTAAAAGTAAGTTTCATATAGACAAACTATAGTTCGTTAATTTTTTAAATTACTTTTACCATTTTTTGTCTTTATTTGGTGTGTTTAGATCTATATTAATGTAATTATTGATATAGATTAGATTTAATCCATTTTGTTATTTTTGTGTTTGTGCTTTTCTCTCTCTTTTGTAACATTTTATGTTTCCTCTTTTATTATATATGATTGGTAGTCACTGTTGAAGTTTATCAGACAAGTAGCAGGATTCTGTTTTCATTTTAGGAAAACATTCTTGATTCATACCAGGAGAAATTTCATGACTTGGGAAAGAGTGAAGTAATGAAGACCAATTAAGAAGTTATTGTACTACTTCAGTGAGAAAGGATGGTGCATTCCATATGTATGGTGACAATAAAGTTGGAAAAAATTTTATAAAATCAAGATATATTATTGATTGTAGAAAAGATTTCCTGATGCTTAACATAGAGAGAAAGGATGAAACAATGAGAAGTATAAATGATGCTTCCTAGGATCCTAATTGAACAACTGAGTAGATAAATTTGATATTTACTAAAATGAATAATGCAAAATAATAGTTTTAGGAAAGGTAAAGAAGTGTTCAGATTTGAGAATATTTGGCTCTTAATTCCTTAAGGCATTTAGTATAAATGTCATGTAGACATTCTTGCTAGTGAAATAAAAATATTCTGTGCATATATATGTTGATTGAAGCTATTGGAATACTTAAGAATATTTCAGAATATATTGCAGGGTGAGCAATAAAGAGAATTTAATAATAAGCTAAAACCAATTTTAATAACAAAGATTATTAAAGGTGAAGCTGAAGAAAGTAGAAGAAAAATAGGAGGTACAGGCACAGATGATATATACGAATATGTTCAAGAAGAAGAAAATGATTCATTGCACCAGCTACTGCCTAGTGATCAAGTGAAATGAAAGTATAAAAGATATTGAACTTGACAATTTGCAGGTCACAGATGACAGTGGCAGTTCCAGTGAAGTGATATGGATGGATGCAGATTAAAGTGAGTTGAAGAATCAATGAAGAAATTTTAAGTTCAGGCAAAGTGGGACAAGGTTATGTAGAACTGTTGCTGTACCAATCTTTGAAATGCTGTGCAACTCTAAGAAACTTAAAATGAACTTTGGAGCTTATAAAAAAGAACAGAACATTTCTAGTATCAGAAACAAAGAGATAATTTAGAGCTACAAAGGAAGGAGTGGACTATATCATACAGAGTAATGGCTTTAAATACCCATGAAAGAAAGTATGTGGCTTGAAGTTAGAACTGAGATGTCTGCATAAAAGATAGAACCATTAAAGGAATCTAGAAAAAGGTCTGCCTATAGATTCAAAAACACAGCAAAGAGTCTCGATACTCCCAAGTTAAAAAGCAATAAAGTTTTAAATGGAAAATCTAAACTCCAGTCTCATACATTAAATTGGTGTGAAATCTGAATTCATATTTCCTACCTGGAGAGAAAATTTAGAAGTTAGGCAATTTATATAAAACTTAGGACCTGGCAATGGTAAAGCTGGAGAGAATCCAAAGACCAGCTGTATAGGATCCCATAACTGTATATGTGAAAACATCTCACCGAATAATATCTCATAGTACATAACTACAAATAGCAAAAAAAAAAAAAAAAAAAAAAAAATCACCAGGGAACTGATTATTAGATAAAAGGGTGGTTGATTTTTGGCAAGAGAGTTTTCTGGCACATTTGTTCACCTGCCTACTGTGTCCTATTGCCCAGTTTAGTGGAAGCAACCATGGGGTGGTAGCTTGAGTTTTTGGAACAGATTGCTGGTGTTAGGCCACTCATATGGATGCTTTGACTGGCACAGAGTCTAAGTTTTGTTTTGCTGCCTCTCCCTCTCTACCTTGGCTAGAGCAGTTTTCTGAGCATTGGTGGTATCTGTCAGAAGAATTAAAGGGGTACACTTTCTGTTGCTATTTAAGCCAAGGTATGGCAGATGGAGCAAGTAGTATGCAGACCCAAGCCTGGGCAGATGAAAGCAGAAGAGGAAGTCTCTTATGAAATAAGAGCTCAGAAGAGAAAGTACACTTTATACACTGAGGATTAAGTACCTGTTTAAAAAATATCTAAAAAAACCCCACTAGACTGGCATCTCTGGTAGCTTTGTGGACTCTACAAATAGGAGGTGAAGGCAAAAGAAAAAAAAATTGGCAGCTTAATATTGAAGCAGTGTCCCAACTACAGTGCCAGAGCAAGCTGCAAAGCTCAGGGCAGTAATATTTTATTTTTCTTTTTCTACCTCTAGATAAGAAAATCTGTCTCAGGTCACTGGCTGACCACTGAGATGATGAAACATTGCAGGAACCACCTATGAAGGATATAGAGGGAATAAAGTTTTGAAGGAAAAAAAAAGAAGATTAAAAAAATTCTTAAATAGATAACTGCAGACTTCAAGATCACAATGGAAATCCTAGGAAATAGAGACTCTGATTTTCAGATTTATTACATTATAATATTCAAATACAACAACAAAAACAACAGAAATACAAGTCACACAAGAAATAGTAAAGTATGGCCAACTCAAGGTAAAACAAAATTGACAAACTTGTCCCTGCAGAGGACCAAATATTAGAATTATTAGGCAAAAGCTTTAAATCAGTTATCTTAATATATTCAGGGAATTAAGGAAACTAAGGGGAAAGAATGAAAATAAACCAGTAAAGTTATGTCTGAACACGATATCAATAAAGAGATAAGGGTGTGGCAAGACAGAAGAAAGATCAGTAAAATTGAAAACTGGACAATTGAGATTATTGCATCTGAGGAGCAGAGGAAAAAATAGACTTTACATATAGTATATGGAACATTCCACCCAACAGCAGCAGAATAAAGATACTTCTCAAGTGCACATGGAATGTTCTCCGGGAAAGACCACATATTAGGCCATAGAACAATATCAATGAATTTACAGAGACTTAAATTATATAAAGTAACTAATAAAGTTTTAATATAAAGAATATAAAAGGAACTTGTATAGCTGAACAACAAAAAGGCAAACAATTTAATTAAAAAAATAGGCAAACAACTTTAATAGACATTTCTCCAAAAAAGATACACAAATGATCAAGAAGCACTTTAAAAGGAGTTTGACATCATTAGCATTAGGGAAATGGATATCAAAACCAGAATGATGTTTCATTTCAAACCCATTAGGATGACTATATTTTTAAAAATGTAAAATCGTAAGTGGTGATAAAGATGTGAAGAATTTGGATCTTATGTACATTGCCATGAACATTGAATATAAAATGGCTCAGCTATGGTCAGAAACAATTTGACTACTTTTCAAAAAGTTAAACATAAAATTCCCGTATGACCCAGAAATTCTTCAGCCACATATATTCCCCGATTAATTGAAAACTGGTACTCAAAACAAAAAACGTGCACACATGTTCAAAACAGCACTATTTACAACAGCCAAAAGGTGAAAATAGACCAAATGTCCCTCAATAAGACTAGTGGATAAACTAACATATAATGGAATATTATTCAGCCATGAAAAGGAATGGAA
Organism: Vulpes vulpes; assembly: GCF_048418805.1. Classification (NCBI taxonomy): domain Eukaryota; kingdom Metazoa; phylum Chordata; class Mammalia; order Carnivora; family Canidae; genus Vulpes; species Vulpes vulpes. Next base: position 135,823,274 of record NC_132784.1, read on the forward strand.
TACATAATATATACTATAGCATAGATGAACCTTGAAAACTTTATGCTAAATGAAAGAATCCTGACTCAAAATATCACTTATTTTATGATTCCATCTATATGAAATAGTCATAATAGGTAAATCTATAGAGACAGAATACTTATTGGTGATTTCCCAGATTCAGAGGGTAGGGATAATAAGGAACATATAGGGCTTACTCTTGGAGTGGTGAAAATATTTTGGAGCTAGACAGAGGTGGTGGTTGCACAACACTGTGAATACAGTAAATGCCACATTAATGAGTGGTTCACTTTAAAATCTTTAATTTTATACCTTGTGAATTTCACTTTCAATAAAAATTTTAAAATGCTAAGATACAATTTAAAATTTAAAATAGTAATGCATAGAGGTGCCTGGGTGGCACAATCGGTTAAGCATCTGTCTTCCACTCAGGTAGTGATCTCAGAATCCTGGGATCAAGTTCCTCATTGTGATCCCCGCTCAGCGGTGAGTCTGCTTCTCTCTCTTCCTCTGCTCCTCCCCCTGCTTGTGCTCTCTCTCCCTCCCTCTCTCTCTCTTTCTCTCTTAAATAAATAAATAAAATCTTTAAAAAATAAAATAGTAATGTATATGTATAGATAAGTACACACATAATGCACACATATATACATGTATATAAACAAAGAACATTTTAAAAGTTTTGAAAAAGAGCCAATTAAGGAGACATTCCCTACTATATATTAACACATTTTAAAGCAATAATGCTTAAGACAATATAGTGTCTATGAAGAGCTGGAAAAATAGAGAAGCTGGATAGATCCCACAAAAAGGATTGTGAATATTCAGAACATGTATATATGAGATGAGGTGTTGTTAAAAGTCTACAGGGAAAACATGGTCTCTTCCATGAATAGAAGTTTATGAATAATGCAGAGGCAAATGGTTGTCAATATAAAACATTATATCAGGTATCTTCATCACATGACACTGAGTAGAATTTCCAGAGGGACTGAAGATGTAAATGTGAAAAGCATATTGAAATAGTTGTAAAATTGATACACACTTGGCTAGGGAATAACTTATAATAAACAACAAGCAATAACATGCAAAAATTTTTGAACATTATGCCTTAAAATTATAAATCAATACATTAATAAAAAAATGAACAAGAGATCAAGATGAAATTATTAAAAAAAATAGATTCAAATAACTTGTGTCTAAAAAAGAAATACCTATGATAACTACAGGGACATGCGTGAAAATGAAAGAATTTTTTAATTAAATTTATGCAGTGCAGCTAATGTAACTTAGAAGGTAATTTTTATGTTTAAACTCAGATATTAGAAATGAGCAAATACTAAAAGGACAGACATGGACAATAAAACATATGCAAAAAATGTAGAAGGATGGAAATATTAGATATGAGAATAGAAATTAATACAATAGAAAACAAAGAATAAAGAAGCTTAAAGAAACCAAAAATTTGTTCCTCAAAAATGTTACACTGAGAAGGGGCACATCAGCCAGACCAAATATTTAAGGTCTTCCACATGCAAACCTGAGTCTGGCATGAAAGGTCACCTCTGTATATGAATGGTTTTAATCAGGACAGTGATATGATCTCATTATAAGTCAGCACTCTGGTTGATGTTTGTAATCTAGGGTAATCTAGGGTGGAGATAAGAAGGCCCGTAAGGAGAAAAAGTGATGACAATAAATCAACAGGAATTGGTGATAGATTACATGTGGGCTTTGAATAAGGAGTAAGGAATATCTTCTAGGTTTTGTGAATGAACAATGGGTGCCATTTTCATAAATGGGGGAATGATGGTGGCAGAATGACAGAAAGTCTTTAATAAAAGTAACTGATGGACGTTTGAAGTTTGTGACATGAATGCTGGTGACTTAACCTTGCTGAAGGATCTTCTTCAATCAGTTCACCAATTCAAATGCTAATCTCTTCCAGAAGCATCCTCACAGGCACACCTAGGAATAAAGTTTAATTGACTATCCGGTCATCTTTTAGCCCAGTGTAGTTGACACACAAAACCATCACACCATCTGAAGGTTATTTGCTTGGAATGACAGAAAGATCCTTGTTGTGTTCTGGAAGACTGGTGGTAGATGCCTGCAAATTATACTGAGTGAAGATAGGTTAGCAGGAGAGAAAACAGGTTCATGCTCAGGTATATGGCAGCCCACAAAGAAGGAGCTAGCTCACGAAAGGGGAAAGTTTAAGGTTTCTGTACCTAAGATGGTACAGAAGAGGGGGGGGGGGCGGTCAGAACAGGCTTCTGTGCACGGAGCAAATAGATTTCTTGAGAAAAGACAAATGGATTTTTAAAAGAACAAACAGGAAATGACCAAGTTTGTGATAAAGTTTACTTAGGGAGGTGGAGTACTTTTTCCTTCTTCTTGACAATGAAGTTCCCCCAAAGAGGGGATTTATGTTTATTTTTTTTAAGATTCTATATGTTTATTCATGACACACAGAAAGACAGAGGCAGAGACATAGGAGAAGGAGAAGCAAGCTCTCTGTGGGGATCCCAGTGCAGGACTCCATCCCAGGACCCCCAGGATCACGACCTGAGCCAAAGGCAGACACTCAATCACTGAGCCAGCCAGGTGCCCTGGGATTTATGTTATTTTAAAAGATGCTTTAAACAAATTTCTGCAATGAAAAGCTACTGGTTGACCTCTAAAATTCCACCTCAGCTTCTCTGCCTTCTTGAAATTGCCATGTTTTTTTGAAAGAGATTAACAAGATTCTGGGAGCAGTCACTTGGCTGCTATCTTGTTTATGCAAATAAGGGAATTTACAATACCCTTATAGTCTTCAGTTTTTGAAATATTCCTTGGTTTGAAAGAGGAGTACTGTGACACAAATGGATCCATTTATATGACGTCCCCACCATGAATCCAACATTTCTTCCTGTGAATAAAAGTTTTGGAAGACTATTGGGGTGGCCTTGATCAAGATCTTCTAGGAGGAAAGGGTCCCAATGTTCACAAAAAAAATTAATATTTTATGTTATCATTTTCATAAAGTGAGCCTGTTTCTAGAGTAACCACTGTGTGATGTCATAGGTCTCTCATTTGAGACCTTTGTTTCAACTCTGTACGGCCAATTTTTCTGGGCTTTTCTTACACTGGGTCAGGAAAGCCTGCAGACAGTTGGGAGTTTTCATGTTTTGCCCTGTCACCTCATCTCATTGCTCATGGCCATTCATCTAAATCGACTGACTTAACATATTTCATTTCTACTAATTAACACCAACGTCTCCCCCTCCAACATAATACATTCTCCTTTTGATCAATGCTGCCAACTCAACAGTGACTTCATTTTCCTTGATGTGTTCCTCGAGGCAGATGGAAACAATATGCGTTCTTCTCAGCTAGTGAGGCCTGAGATTCAAGTGTAAGTCAGCTGGGAAGGGACAGAGTTCCCTTGATCTATGCAGACAATTACTAGACAAAACTGGAAAGACGCAACAAACTTTGCACCTACATTGGGATCTGATGAAAGCTATTACTAATCCATCCTACTTATTTTATTCTATTTGGTTTTTCTGAATATTTCTATATTAAACACACTTAGAAACCAATATTCTCAAATATATACTTATTCACAGAGAAAAGACTACACATCCACATACAAATATGGATTGTATTTATCTCTAAGGGGTGATTTTTTTAAGGGGTGATTTTTAATGAGTCTTTAACTGAATTGCCTCTTGGTTTCTCTCCTTTTAAAGTTTCTATAATAACATAACTGATAGAAAAAAAATCCATACAAAAGTCATCATTTTACAATTTTATTTGTATATTCCTCGGATGATACAGCATGAACAATTAGAATGAACACTTTTGGTAGATAGGATAAGAATTACTCTTCCCCACCCCTCCCTCAGTCACCATATTCTTTGTACATTCTAAAATTTCTATTCTACTTGATTTCTTTTACTGTGAAACTATAAAAATTATTATACAAAGAAACAGCATTAATGTTGCTGCACCTTTATTATCCAGGGTTCTCTGAGGTGCTGCCCTAGTAGATTGTGATATTGGGGTTCACGAATATACAAGGGTTGAGAGACAAGTGTATTTTTCCCCCCTCTCTCTTTATACTTCTGTCCTCTGGTATTTGTTGGTATGAAAAACATAACTTTATGTGGAAAAAGAGACACACATACTGAACTTGTAAACTCTAAGGTTCTAATGAACAATACCAGTCATAATTGTTATAATAACTGGAAGAAACAGTAGAGCCTGGAACCCCTGGGGTAAGTTTAATGACACAGGAAGACCAGCTAAGGGAGCTAGGTGGCAGGCAGGCAATTGTGTTTTAATATTTGATGATTCATGTTAGGCTTGCAAGGACCGCTGAAATTGTGAAATAAAAACTGTCTTTTTATATTTTATCATTAACATTATTTGTCCAAAGAAGAAAATATTTGAAAGGAACTATGTGAAAAGAGAGTATAAATTTATACCATCGCAACATGAAAACCTACAAGAATAAGATTTCACTAGAATCAGTTATTTAGGTGTAGTTCTCTGCAGAAGGTCAAAGGAAAGAGAGAGGGGAAAAAAAAAACAAAAAGAAAGAAAGAGACATAGAGAAGGAGAAAGAGAAGAAGAAAGAAGGGAGGGAGGGAAGGAGGAATGGAAGAAGGAAGAAAGGAAAGAAGGAAAGAAAATAGGAAGTTGTAAATCCTGTTTCCCTGAGGAGAGCACTTCCTCATACGCATGGATAACTGGCTAGCAATATGGATTCCATCCTTCAAAACTAGCAAAAGAAAGATCTGATAGGAAAAGTACAAACCAAAAAAGGTATTTTATGGCCAACCACTATAAGGCATATGAAAAACACTTGGAAAGGATTGCTCTGGGAAATGCTATTATATTTATAATTAGGAAAAAAAAAAAGGCTTCTCACTTCTCATGAAGCCAAACTGACACCTCTGGTGAGCAGTAAATTTATCATCATCCGAGCTCATGTAGGAAGAAGTGTCATGTATGCACGCTCCCGTATGCACGTATCTGAGGCAGTGAGTGGACGTCTTTATAAGCATCCATAGCATTTTATGATTCAAATCTTTGTTACAAAGGTTTAATGGGCTAAAAATTCCACCAAGAGACATCAATGCAAAAATATATCCGTTACTTAATTTGACGCATATGCAGACATTACTCAAGAGTTCCCTTCTCTTGCCTCTTAATAGGAAGGGTGGGGTGAACAATAACTTGGAGGTTCCTAGTAAGAGCTTTGGAGTCGGAATACCTTGGCTGGGTTTCTAGCAATACCAGTCCCAGGAATGATGTCATACAAGTTATTTAATATCTTAAAACTTGTTTCTTCATCTCTATAATGGGGATAATATTAGCTCTTTTATGTGACTGGCATGATAAATGACATAATGCATTTAAAACATCTAACACTGTAGCTAGCATTACAGTAAGTGCTTAACAAAATGTGGCTATTGATGTAACTTTAAACTGATTTTAGTTGAAATACCAATTGATTTGTCAAAATGCTTACTGTAACGACTCCCATTTTATCCTGTTTCATAAAATTCAATACTATTATGAAATAAGGAGATTTTATTTTAGGGACAGTGAGAATAATCTGTTTTTTCTCTGCAAAGTTCGTTGTATTTAAAACTTAAATGGCTCTTGAAAAAATATTTTCTTCCCCATTCCATGAACATAGATCTCAAAAATAAGTTTTACTCAGTTTAAAGCATAGCTTGTTACTATATCAACAAACAAAATGTGCAAATATAGGACTCAATAATGTTGTTCAATTTATATTACCTAATAATACATGTTAGAAACTCACAAATTCATCTTTATATCATCACTCATATTCATATAGATGGAGAGATATGTATCTATTTTGATTTTGAAATATTGCATTTTGTCAATTATAGGAAAAAAGTCAGCAAATCTAAAAGAATATGTTTTGTAGGATCAGTAGCATTATTTAAATAAGTAAATTCAATAAGTAAAAAATAGATTAAAATCTGTTCAATTATAGGCACTGACCATAATACAACAATAATTGCTCAAACTTTTCTGGAGATTGTGTGTGAGACTCTTCCCTCGGGCCTGAATTTTTCCTGGTTTCCATCTGGGCTTGTGTTCGGCCTCCCCCAACTCTATGCCTTTCTATCCAGCATGCTGAATTATATTTTTTTCCTCCTTTTTCTGAAATGATGCCCTTTTGTTAATAGTTAGCTAAGATGAATTGGAAAATATCAAGAATTCATCACAGTGGCTGGATTCATAAATGGAATCAAAGCTTCAGGTAGGGCAGGGGGCTCCCAGCTGCTCCAGGATGCCTTACTCGTTGGCACTTCAGCCCAAAGTCCTCTTAGCAGAACTGCACTGGCTTAATCTCTAATTTCTCACTATTCTCCTGGACATAGGTAGAATTTATATAATTGTACATATTTTCTAATAGACCATGTAAGATGTTGAGGGAGAGGTACGTGAAGAGGTACAGGCACCAAGATGCTTGTGTAAACTTCAGTTCTTCTCCAGATGGGCAGTTGGAGCAGGCCAGGTTTGGAGAGATGACGGGAAGAAGAGGCCAGATGGGATCCAAAGCAGCAGTGTTGTCTGGCCCCAGATTCCATTTGGCCAGGATGTGTGTGATTATAGCACACACTAGCACATTGCACAAAGCACATCACTCCTCCTCCCTGGGAGGACCACCAGGATACCACTGGAATTCTGGGACTTGTACAATTATTTGAAACACTTTATTCTACAAATTGGGTCTGGGCCTGGGTGTTGCTGTGCTTCTGGTTTGGAAGAAGTCATCCTCAGGGATTGGCTGCAGAAAACTCTAGGTCCTTCTCTCCAGGGGTTGGGAAAGAGGGACCACTGTGGTCCATTCCCCAACAACACAGATTCCCCTTGCATTTGCAGAAACACTTCTGTACTGACTTTATACCAATTTTTAAAAAGCAAGTAATTCACTTTTCCTTTTTTTTTTTAAAGATTCTATTAATTTACTCATGAGAGACACAAATTGAGAGAGGCAGAGACCAGGCAGAGGGAGAAGCAGGTATCCCTGTGGGGAGCCCGATGTGGGACCCAATCCCTGGACCAAGATCATGCCCTGGGCCAAAGGCAGATGCTCAACCACTGAGCTACCCAGGTAGCTTTCCTTTCCTTTTTTAAGGCTTAGATTACTTGATTACATGTGAACAGTTTGAGAAATAAAATCAAACAAACTGAAAATTTTAGGATATTTTCTTAGAATATATATATTAAGTTTGAATAGCATCTTTAAGAATATGTATGACCTTTGATATTTTATCCTCATCAACTAATAATATATTGTTATTTTATACTCTGTACAAATATATCACAAGGCTGGATCACTACTGATTGTATATTTATTTTTTTCCCCAGACAAACCACAGTAAAATATTACCAGTGTAAACTTTTGAATTTTAATTATTTTACTGCTTATGCAATGCCATTTTATGGATGCTTTGGAATAAAAATTAAAAGCCAATAAAGTCTTAATTTTAACAGTCAATTTTTAAACCCATCTACACACTCCTCCCTCCCCTAATTTATTAAATTCTGCTGTGCAGTTAGTACACACAGATTCTTGCACCCTTGACCACACCCATTATGTATTTCTTCAATTCATTCCAAGCTCTGCTCTTTTTCAAATTATAACCCCTTGGAATGTCAATATAATCATTTTTTGTTTGTTTGTTTTTGCTGAACAGAGTAACCCCCTGGCCTTTGGATCTTTATCTTGCTTTCATGGTATAAAATTACACTGCGGGGTTGATCATCCATCTGCTTTTTTTGCTGATATGATTTTGCTGCTTAGTGTGAACAAAGAGAAGCCCACAACCAAGATACCAGGATGATCAGAGAGCCTAAAATGCTCAGTAATTCACTCACCTGTGGTGTCATCATCCGCCCCCTCCTCAGTTAAGATTATACACATTCCACTCTCTCAATCCCTCCAAGGAGAAAATATATAGTCAAGACTTGAGGTTTCTGACACAATTTGCTGCTTCACATTTCCCTGTCTTGTTACAAGGACTAACTCTTCCTTCAAGAGCTAGGAAAATACTCTTGCAAGAAGCATTTTCTATCCTTCTCAAATAATGTTAATACTTTAAACTTTTTGCCACTTTTCAATTTGGTATATATCATATGATGTTGACTAAAATCCATCACAGTCATTTCTTGTAACTCTCTCTCTCTTTCACAACATATTCCTTGAGAGAACAAAACTATTTCTTAATCATCTTTGTTTCTTTACTACATAAACAGATCACTTAATGGTTGCTGAAGGACTGTAGCAATCATGATTCATGTATGATTATTCACACAGAATGATTATTTAAAACAAGCTAAGTATTAAGTCTCACATTGACTGATTCTGGCTGAACATTTAGTTTGATGGTATGTGTATAATGTTGTCCTCTAAGACCAGAGATTCTTCGTCCTCCCATTCAATAGCACATCCTAAACAAATTTAGTATCAGGAGGTTGTCTGAAATCCAAATAAAAGCTCATATGGAATTGGAGACCTATCAAGTCCTTTCATAATCCTTTTGAGAAGTCTCAGCTTATTCATTATTGAACTCAGTGAAGTGAGAACTTGCAGAGACTCACAGCCCAGAGATCAGCATAGAACTTTGTTTGAATTCCAGCACCAGTGCTTAATTGGGACTTTGAGCAAGGCAAGTTACTCAACTTCTGGTAGGATGAGTTTTGTCAGATGCAAAGTGAAAATAATAGTACCACACTCATAGCAGTGTTTTGAGTATTACAAAGTCTGAATGAGGACATTTGTTGTCTCAGAACATCCCAGAGTATAATAAGATCCCTAGAGCTGTTCTACACAACCAAAATATAATGCTAGCCACAGATATAATGTTATTTATTTTTTTAGTAGCACATTTAAGATGGTGAAGAGAAAGAGGTGGAATCAATTTTAATAGTACATGTATGAGTGACAGGCATTGGGGAGGACACATGATGTGATGAACACTAGGGGTTGCACTATATCTTGGAAAATTGAATTTAAATATAATAGTATATGTGTTATAGCACAAAATATCAAAAATATAGGCAGCCTGGGTGGCTTGGCAGTTTAGCCCAGGACGTGATCCTGTAGACCCAAGATCAAGTCCCACTCAGGTTCCCCGCATGGAGCCTGCTTCTCCCTCTGCCTGTGTCTCTGCCTCTCTCTCTCTCTCTCTCATGAATAAATAAATAAAATCTTTAAAAAATATATCTAAAATACTATCATGTCAACTTGTAAATAATTTTAAAAATTGTTTATGGGATGTTTTACATTCTTTTTGTGTGCCGAGTCTTCAAACTACTGTGTGTGTGTCCCATAATCACCACACATCCTTATTTGTACTTCTGGCATTTCAAATGTTCACGAGTCACATGTGACCAATGTCGGCTGATTTGCATAGTGCAGCTCTAGAGGATGAACCCAGGGAGTGGCTCACCTTGTCCCATCCAGGATAAAGGGCCTAAGAAAAACGGGGTGCTCTCTGATCCATGCCAAATATCATGCCTTAGTGTGCACATAATAGCAATTTCCAAGGAGCAAATGGGTCTCCTTTCTCATTACCTTCATTCCTTCGTTGCTGGCTTTCAGAAGCTCTTTCTCACATTATTCATGCTTTCTCTTCAATGACACTCGTGGACTCCTCTTTAAGTGCTGTTCATTTGTTTGTTCTCATGTATCTGATTTATCCCTTTATCAGCTTCATTATATGCCATTGAGACTCTATTTTAACAGTGAATTCCACCTTCTTTTCTTCAACAAATTGATCTAAAGCTGCTGACATACTGTGGTCTTGGCTCTGTATATTTGCCTGATTTTAGTCATCAACCACAGGAGATTCTGTATTGTAACACAGAATCCTAACAGCTGAGCTATTCCTTGTATGTTCACGCATCTTCTCTTCCACCCCACTGACCCGTGCCACCATGGGGTTGGGGCACATGGTTTCAGTAATCTCGGCTAATTTCCTGAAAAGAGGAGAAATAAGAGGCAGGTGAAAATAGAACAAGAATGGAAATAAAACTAAAGAAAAGGCTACTGAAGTTACAAATCTTGATGCATGTAGTCATGATACTCATAGTCATAAACATAATATTTATTAACCGTTGGATGCTTGCTATATAGCAGACACTTATTGCTAAACCCCTGCATCATCTTGCTTTATTTTTATCTCCATAGTAACCATTTGAAAGAATACTTGACTTTCTACTTCTCCCTGGGTCAGCCCTGTTTATTTTTCCTGAGAACAGACATACAATCTGATGGAGCCTATCCATTTTCCCTCCTTTTTTTTTCCTAGCATTGTTTTGAAAGCTCTTAGAATCAAAATTGTCTGTCCTCTGTGTTAAGTTTCTTCTAAATGACCATAAGGAGACCTATGGAGAGGCCAAATTTTTATTTCCAAATTACATTTACTCACATCCTTAAGACATCAGCCATATCTCCACAAACAGTACTGAAGTCCTCACTCTCTGACCAATTTTATTTTTATTTAAAAAAAAAGAAAGAACAAAAGGAGAAAGTGAAAAGAAAATGGCAAAGTATCTTAGAGTTGTGCCTAATGTTATAAAACAGAGCTAAACTGTGTCTTGATTGTAAAAGAGAAATCAATTTAGAAAGTATTGACTTGGAAGAACTTAATTGCTCATAAAATTAATTTATGGATGACTTTATTTGATGTTTGAAAACAGGAATACAAATGAACCAGCTTCAATGTGTATGAATTTCCATGGCTAGCCAAGAAAAGGTAACTGACAAGAATAGAAAATTGAACCAGATGAGACGGTAATGGTTGTTTACTCTCTCCTGGAAACAGCTCATATTAGGCGACAAGCAGTGGATAGTTATAAAATAGTTTAACAGTGGGAGTTGTAGACAAGTTTAAAATTAAAATGAAACTATTTAAATTGAATCAAAAACTTCTCAGTGACAGATACATCCTAAAATAGATATAGGTACATGTGAGTTTATAAACAAAATTAAAGGTAATAATATCTTCTGAAGAAGTTATAGGATAAATAATTTGAAATCTGTTAAGTCCCCAAGAGCCATCAAAACAGAATCTTCCTGCTGAGACAGCAGAATTTTTATTGTAAATTATCATGTAAGCAGAGAGGCAAAGCCATAGCAACTAAGAATGTGGAATATATATATTTATTTATATCCATCTTTAATAGAAGCAACAGAAGGATGCATGCAAGCATAATGACAAGTCCATAGAGCAAAAGGAAATAGAAGAAACTTGTATCATATATGTGATAATATATAATTCATGTTTTTATAATTTGCATAATAAAAGATAAATGAAACAATGATTTAAAATATCTCAAAGGCTCAAACATACATTTCTAATTTCTAACATACATTTCTAATAGTGAGGAAATAAGTATGATTGTGGTTACTTCTTGCAAGGTACAAGTGCCAATAACATGGTTGGTATTAATATTAACCTTATGTATGGCTCATATCTATTTGGCTGGTTAAATTCTACTGTCTTCTCTTCACTATCTTAGCTTAAGACATTTTTTTTCCATGTTTAATCAAACTCCACAGTATGATGGGTGCTCTCTCTTCATGACCCTCTGGACATGGAGGGCCCGTTTGGTGTAACATCCTGGGGATTTTTTGGAATGAACATTGAATGGCAGGTAAACATTTGTGCACAGGGCATTGTTCCTACTCAGAGTAATTAAAATGTAATCAGTAAGTATTTAGGTGCAAATGGTGTGAGGTTCAGAACCGTGTCATGATTGTCTGGTTGGCAGGCACATTGCTCCCATGAGGCTTCCAGGCCTTCCCACAGTGTCTTGGCCAGGTTGCTCTCCATAGAATGCCCAGGTGCCTCGTTTATAACAGAATTTCTCTCAGGACATATCTGGATGATGCCAGGCACGATCTTCTACTCCTTACCCCCTGTTGGCAAAATGTATGCACTCTTCTGTCTTGCCACAAGACGCCGTTTAGAAAGGCTCCTCCTCATTTGAGGTGGAAACTCAACCACTCACTTATATGTAACTTGTCTTTCCATTACTAAATCATAGAAAAAGTTTGATTTTCAAGGAAAAAAGGTCCATGTCATAATATGGTACAAACACACAATTAACAACACATGCGTACACCCGCACGAAACACACTAAAAAAAGGGCTAAAAAAAAATACAATAAAGAAATAACATTACTTCAGCTCCTGACATGTGGAAGGCCTCCTCTAGATATTCCTGAAAACATAGGCTGAAAAATCGAGTTGTCACAATGATCCTGTGTTCCAAGTATTACAAATGAGAAAAATAGGATTCTGGAAGTTAACTCACTTAAAGTGAACAGCACAGTCAGACTTTGAAGGTGTTGTGCCTGTCTGAACACAATATGGTACACATGCTTGTGTGTCTTTGTTTCTTATAGACCTGCTTCAAGGAACTGAACTTCAGAATGTAACAGGGACTTTTATATTTACATCTCTTATAATCTCCTTATCCTTTAAAGTACTCTGTTCAGGTTACAAGACTACTTTGAATAAGTGAGACACATCACTTTATACATGTAAATGAGTCAGTGTGTATTTATGTGTCTGTGTGTGGTGTGCACACATACATTTATACCCATCATAGATAAATCAGTGAAGGGAATCAGGGTAGAAGGAAAGTCAGGGTTTATATAAACGATTAGAAAAAAAAAAAAAGATGGTTGGCAATTCAAATTCTGCCTATCGTGCATATCCAGAACTCCAGATTTTTTTTATTGTTAAAGTTTTAATACTTATGCATTGTTTGAAATCTATATAATGTTTAAAGTGATATTCAGTCATAGGGCATATTCTAACTTCCCAAATAATAAAAAAGTACTTTTTAATGCTTAGTATATGTAATTTGCTATGTTAGTCATCTTAATACTGCTCAGAAAATAGAAAGATAAAATTTAAAAACCTATTATACAGATTTCCCAACTGAACCAAGATGATTTGAGATCTATAAACTATGTAATATAATTAAAAACAATAAACTCAGGAATAAAATGGCAAGAGTCAAGAAGCAAAGAGGAGATTGTGGGATAATTATATTTAACGCCAAGACTAAAGAAAGTTTCTGTAATTAAGTAGAATTATATTTCGACTCCTCAGTGAGTAAGGCAAAAAGAACCACATTCTATTTATACAGTTTTGAGAGATTAATTAAAGGCCAAATTTTCCTAAAGACACTTTACAAAACCAGTGAAGGAAAAATCATATGCCTATCTTGGTTGGGTATGTTGTAAGGTATAAATTATTATATTTCATGTGGAAATGTTGTTTTAACATCACAAGTTTCCAAATATGATTATTTATAATATCTGGAGAAATATTGTCACTACACCCTACCATCCATCCTGTAAAACTTCAGAAAAAAATGTTTAACATTAAGGACACATGGTCAAGTCCTTGAACAAAGTTTTCAGTGTCCTTTCCTGTCTATGCCAATGACATACTTATGGAAGCCTGTGCAGAGAGCATAGAATCAGGTGGATATTGTACATGGAGATGAATTGCCTTAAATGCCTTGGATTTGTTCTATGCTCCAAAGATTAATTTCAATGCAAATCAAAACCTCAATATCACCTCAGATCTAATAGGGTAGCTACTATCAAAAAATACGTAAATAAGAAATAACTGTTAGGGAGGATGAAGAGGAAAGCGGACCTTACACATTGTTGGTGGGCATGCTAACCAGTAAAACCTCTACAGAAAACATTACACAGGCTCCTCAAAAAATTAAAAATAACACTGCCATAAAATGCAGCAATCTCACTTTCGGGTACATTTCCAAAGGAAATGAAATCAGTACTCTTCAGAGATATCTGTGTTCCCCGGTTCATTGCAGCATTATTCATAATAACCAAGATATGGAGACAACCTAAATGTCCACTGATAGATTAAGGGAGAAAGGAATAGTGATGTACCATATATACATGAACATTATTCAGCTTTTATAAAGAAAGAGATCCTGACATTTACAACAACATGGGATTCTGGAGGACATTATGCTACATGAAATAAGCCAGACACAAAAAGAAAAATACTGCATATTCACATATATTTGGAATCTAAAAAAAAAAGTTGAATACAAAGAAGCAGAGATAGCATGGTGGCTACCAGGGGATTGGGGATTGGGGAAAATGGGGAGATGTTGGTCCCAAGGAAGAAAGTTGCAGTTACCTAGGATGAATAAGTCTAGAGAGCTAATGTACAGTAGGAGGACTATGGTCAATGATATTGTATTGAATACTAGTAATTTGCTAAGAAAGTAGATTCCAGGTGCTCTCAACATACACACATAAATGGTAACTATGTTAATTAGCCTGACTAGAGTAATCATTTATAGATATATGTAAATAGTGTATATGTATATATATATATAGTGTATATGTAATGTGTGTGTGTGTGTATATACATTAAAACATCAGGTCGTGTGCCTTAAATAGACTGTATACATTTTTTATTTAGTAAAAGAACAAAGATTAATTTCAAGATGGAGCATTTCATGGAATGAGCATGCTAGGAATAGAAAGACTCAAAGTTTTAACTTGTAATTATCTGAAAACTGTCATATCTTTTTATTATTTTTTTGGATACATAACACAAGTTTGGAACAATTTTAATTACATAAGTATTAAAACAGAAAGCACTGAAAGTGCAAAAATTAAATAGTTCTTCCAGTAAATAATTTTGTAAATTATTTTTCTAGCTTACTATAAAAATATTTTTTAAAATATCCTAGGGGTGCTTGTGTGGCTTATGTGTTTGAGAATCCAATTCTTGATTTCAGCTCTGGTCATGATTTCAGCATTGTGAGGTCAAGCTCTGTGTTGGGCTCTGTGCTGGGTGTGGAATCTGCTTAAGATTCTCTCTCTTTCCCTCTGTACCTCTCCACTCATTCTCTGTCTTAAATCAATCAATCAATCAATCAATCAATCAACCAATCAAGAATTCAGCAGATGGAGTTGAAAAACCAGCCTACTTCTGATCACCTCTGTGTCTTTGGACAGGTGAGTCAAGCTCCTTAAATCCCAGATAGCTGTTCTGTAAAATAGGGGGGAAAAACTCAAAACAGAAAACAGTAAACGGTCTTGAGAAATAAATGACACCAATAAGGGCTTGTTAAATGTCAGTTTTATTAGTGTGCATAAGCCATTGTTTTAATATGAAAAACTGTTCATCAGCTTTATAAAAATTTATGTAACTACTTCCTCACAAAGGATACATGATTTGTTTTTAACTTTATCAATTTTGTACTTATGTTTTACGATCAGCATAATTGTAAATATTGCTATTTTAATTTTCTCATTATTTTCTTGAGAAAATAAATTTACTTGGATAAATGCATTTAAAACATTTATCGGGAAATTACTATCTGTAAGAAAACACAGTTTTGGTTGAATATTTGATTATTCAAAAAAATGCATGGTAGTAATATGCATTTAATATTTTTTCTTAGCAATAGACATGAAACTGTTAATTTTTTATTTGAACTCACGTGTATTTTGAAATTACTGAAGTGGAATGATTTTAAGATCTTCCTTTCTATTTTATTTTTAAATATCACATTAACAATTCATCTTCAATTAAAATAATCAACAATGCATGTGTAGAGTAAAAATGATGAATATATCCTCACTTTACAAATCCATCTACCCAGAATTAATTTTTAATGACATTTTTATTTATTTCAAATATATATCATTTCATAAGATATGACATATCATGCTATAATAACCAAGTTTATAAAAACTAAATTTATGAAATTTGTGTTCTGTAACACTTTATCCAATAAATATATAACCAACTAGTTTCATATTTAAGCTAATTATTTTTAGTAGCTCTTTATATTTACAAAATATTATTGTCCTATAATTTTATTTTATTTTGCTTCCAGGAATTCAAATTGTACAGAAATTGATACAAATGCAAGTAACTGCAAGTAGCAAAATAATCTACTCGTGATGACTTAAGACAATCATATTACTTTTTGTAGGAAATCCAAAAGTGAAGCCTCCAAATTTTTCTATAGAGTCTCTTTTGAAGTCATGGATTCTGAAGCAGGTGCCTCCTAACAATTAGTACCAGGAAAAAATAAAATGCATCTGTAACGCTTACTGCATAGGGTGGGGGAGAAGATATGGGTTCTTCTACTTCATCTTTTGACAGAATTCAAACTGCTCTCTCCTGGCACCAATCTAAAAATGCTGACCTCATCACATACTGACACGTGCATTTTGCCAGCTGGCTATTTGCTCAGTGGGCAACATCAGAATGAAACCACTATGAATAGTGGAGTAAATGTTTTCTCTTGTAAGGTCTGGTTTGGAGAGGGGGTTGATCGGGGTGGGTAGGTCTAATGCTGTACCTCCAGTATGTAAAACTACTTCTTGGTCTTATAGAACTTTATTACCTTGGAAAAATCATTGTGAAGTTTCTGCCCTTTAAGTGTATTTGTTGTTGCTGTAATTGATGGTGGTAGTTTGTTTCTTGTTTTGTTTTGTTTGTTTGTTTGTTTTTACAAATAAACCTTATCCCTAATTTATTTCATATGAATTGCTGGACAAAAAAAAGGTAATGAATTTTCTCATAATTGATTAGCTGAGAATCTGTCAATTATGTTCCAGGGGGGAAGACA
Source organism: Vulpes vulpes (assembly GCF_048418805.1). NCBI lineage: Eukaryota > Metazoa > Chordata > Mammalia > Carnivora > Canidae > Vulpes > Vulpes vulpes. The sequence goes on from NC_132784.1 coordinate 135,839,968, forward strand.
GGAATCAAATGCAACTCCAATGGATGTGGAATCCAAATATTAGAGTTGGCCATTTATTGCTTTTTTTAATCGATGAAAAGAAGGGGAAGAATTGAAAATGAACTTAACTGGACTCTTGAGGCATCAAAACCCCCTACATTTACATGTAAGTTCTTATTGCTGAAGGAAGGATTCCAGGTGGTTTTGTGGATATATCAGGAACAAGAAATACTAGTAACTGATGCCTAATTAATTTACCAGAGTATTGTTATTTTTCCTGGAAATTATCCTGACTACTGTCCAGCAAGTAATGACCTGCAAGACAGTTTGTAAATTTACCACATACTTTTTTAGTAAATGATCTGTTTGCTTCCTGAAAATCATCTGTATTTATTCCCAAAACTATTGTGCCATTTGTACTTTTTATGATATAATTTAATTAAGTTGTTAAATGATAGTGGAAAAATAAGAGTTATGCTTTTTTGGAGATTAATGTGAATAATTTGAAAATACTTGAAAAATATGATTCACCAAAAATATTGTCTAATTGTGAACTGTTGAAGTACAACAACTCAGTTAAATAATGTAAAACTATAGTCAGATTCTTCACTCAAGTTATTTCAAAAGTCTCATTAGATTCTAGGTAGATTTTCTAAAACTTATTTTTTTAAGAACAGTATCAAACGCTTATAGAAGTATACATATAATAAGCTACGGTTTACCCAGCTCATAATTATTATCAAAGCTTATACAGTCTCCTTTCAATTGTGTCCCTACAAACTTTTCCACTTCCATTGGATTATTTCTAAGAAAATATCATATTTTTATCAGTAAATATTTCAAAATACATATCAAAATATGACAATTTTTAATTCTAACTAAAATATCTGCATCCCATTTAAAAAATTAACAAATGCTTAGTATCATTACATTGTGATCAAGTTTCTGTCTCCTATTTGTTTTTACAACTTCTTTGAATCAAGAACCTATCAAAATAAGGCTTATATACTGAAATGGTTGATATACTTTTCATCTTTTCATTTATGTGTTAATCTCCTTTTCCTTTTCAAATTTTTTATTAAAGAACCTGATGATTTTGGTCCTGTAGTTTTTTCTCAGTCTGAATTTTATTGACTATCTCACTGTAGTGTCATTTCATGTGTTCCTCTGTCCCCTATAATTGTTATAAATTCATGATTAAATTTGGCAGGCTAATCAGATTGAGTATTTTCACAAAAATATTTCATACTTGGTATTATCTACCTCTGTAAAGTTGACAATAGTCAGGGACTGATTGTTTCTCTTTATTTTTAAATTGTATTTTAGAGAAGGAGGGGTGGTGGGACACACAGAGAGAGAATCTTAAGCAGGCTCCATACTCAGCACCAAGTCCAACATGGGGCTCAGTCTCACAACCCTGTGATCATAAAATGAGGAGAAATCAAGCATGGGACACTTAAGCAACTGAGCCATTTAGGTGCCCCTGATTGTTTCTCTTTAATGTGTATAATCAGCTAACAACTGACTATCAGTTTCATGGAAGTTGCAAATGGATATACTTTATTAGTATTTCTTTTAAGAACCTGGGGATTATCCAATCTGGGATTAAACTCATCATCCTGAGATCAAACGTTGCATGCTCTACCAACTGAGCCAGCCAAGTATCTTGTAAATGGGAATATTCTAATTCTTTCATTTATTCTTCATTTATAAACTGGAATACTCCAAAGAGGACACATTTCTTCATCAATTCTTGGTTACCCACATCTCCTCATCAAGTATTTTGGTTAGTCTAATATAAAATTTGAAAAGGAAAATCAAGATAAATGATAAATATTTGTTTTTCTTTATTCACATAAACAATGAGGTGGTTAGCAAATAACCTCCAAATGGGGAAAAAAATAAGGATGTGAATGTTTATGAAGTGTGTGGATATGTGCACATCCACACATTTTAGATCATTATAAATTAATTATTTTAACAAATATAATAAGTATCATAGTTTTCATTTGTTTGTTTTTAATTGGATTCACATTATTCCAGAGTTGGTCAATGGAAGCCTGCTTCCTTAGACCATCTAAGCTTATTGTTCATATTTTCTGCACCAGATATGGACTTAGACATTTCCCCAACAAGTCCTAGTGACTTTTAGTGAGAAACAGCAGTTAGTGGCTTTCACCTAGATATTGTGGGAGCTCCTTGCTCCCACAATAGAGGTCAGGACTATTGCGTTAGTCCTGACCTCTGAGATTGGGGTAGAAAGAACTCTACCTTAGAGTTTTTATACTACTATATTTTGAGTTAAACAGACATAGCATCTGTCTCAAGAAGCTTACCAAAATATAAAACTAGAAGTAATATAAATTTATATCTGTGATAAGTTCTATAAGAAAAGTAGGCAAGATATAAAACTTGGCATTAACATATATGCTTATTTTTTCCAAAATTTTAAATATACTTTATTTGTAGCCAACTCAACATATTTTCCTAAACTAGAACTTCCAGTGGTTTCTGGCTCACATAAAAACTTGCAAATTTTATGCTTATAAATATATACATATGTATGTTTATATATACAATAAATATGTATTTCTATATGTAAATGTCTGTAAAAAGATATCTTTTTGATTGTATATGATGAGATATATATTCATATTTTTGATTGTACTATAAATAAATATAACAATTGTCCATTTAACATTGAATTCTGTGTTTTTCCAAAACAAATATCTGTGCATTTTAAAACATTTATACTGACCTTATATTATTTATCTAATACATTATAACATTTCAATTTTGTTTGTTAAGACATATTTCTTAGAAACAATGTATAGCTGGATTTGGTTCTATTTTAATACAGTATAAAATATTTTTATAACAAATAACAAAGAACATAGACACTAGATCTAGTACTGTACTAGATCATAAAAACTTGGGTTGAAATGTGCATTCTATTGCATAGCAGTTGTTTTATGGGAATTTTTTTTTAAAGCCACCTTGGAAACTATTTACACTTAGGTAAGGCTGGAAATAGAATATCTATAGACAGCTTCACAGATAGGTCTAAGAAAGCTCAGTGGGAAACAGAATCTGCCTCCCAGTCCAAGAGGCTGATGTGGAGCCTACCCCCTCAGATAACAGGGGCAATCATGATTCGCTTTCGTGTTCACCTCTTGGTCCTTGTTTAAATTAGGAATAATGTTTTAATCACAGCTAGAAAGAAAGAAAGAAAGAAAGAAAGAAAGAAAGAAAGAAAGAAAGAAAGAAAGAAAAGAAACCAAGGAAAAAGAGGAAATAAGAGCTCCAAACATGAGTTAAACTGTAACTATAATTTCAAGTACTTGAACAATTTCTTTATCTGGGAAAGTTCCAGGTCAAATTTCCCATTAACTAGGTCATTTGACTCAATTAAAATGACTTAATCGCATTTCAGTTTGCATCCTGACTGTCCTTTCTTATAACATTAAATATCTGACTTTAAAACAAAAGGATTCTAATGTAGTTAATAATTACATGAGTGTGGAAGAGGTTGGAAGAGGAACTTCTAAGAGCTGTGGTCTTCTTAGATCTAAATTTTTATTAGGAGGAAAATGATGTGGAAAAAGATTAATATATCCTATAGGCTTTCATAAACAATTTATGTTTATATGTCATCATGTGGTATCAAATAGGTTATTAAGTGTGTTCACAGCATTAAGATTATCTTAATAAGTTTTCTTTTTAAAAAGAATAGGAAAGCTTTCAGGATGGAGAAGTGAAGTGTGGAATGTATAACTTAGTTTAATTTTGAATTTAGAATGATGTTGCTATAGGTTATCTGGGAGAGCCCTAAATCCATGGCAAGTACCACCACAAGAGACATGTGGTAGGCTCACAGGGAAAAGAAGCAACATGAAGGTGAAGGCAGGGACTTCAGTGTATAAACATAAGCCAAAAGAGGCCAGAAGTTTCTGGGCATCTCACAAGCTAGAAGAGGCAAGGAACTTTCTCCCTTGGCTTCCAGGGGATTATGGCCTGTTGACCCTCTGACTTCAGATTCTAGTCCCCAAGGCTCTTCATAAATTGAATACAAGAGAGTGAGAGCAGAGGGCACGCAGAAGCTTCTATCTGGCCATGCCTATGGCTGAACAGATGATACCTGGACAGGCAAAGAACAATTACTGCCGAGGACCCCAACAAAGAGTTCATCCAAGTATGAAATTCTGAGATCACAGGGACAGAAGTCTCCTACTAATCAACTCCAAAACAGTTAAAAAAAAATCAGGAAGCTAACTTGGTATAAGGCAGCATCATGTTCCAAATACAGAAATGTTTTTGGAAAATTTCAATCACAATAACCTTCAAAAATGGCCTATGTGATTCAGTTCTGTGTTTATGGTATGCTCTCCACAAAATGCAAAACTAAAAAAAAAACTTTGAATATGTCTAATAAAACATTCCAAGTAATTACTTACTGTTACATTTTTAAATTTATCAAACATTTTAATATTGGGTGGGTGGTCCAATTTATTGTCAAGATAATACTTATATTAGGGGTTATCTTAAAACAACGTAAATATCAATATGCAACTGAAATATCATTTTTCTCTGGGTGTACACATACTTTGGAAAAAATGTATTCTCTGTATGTACATGTACTCTGTGTGTACAGCATGTTCCATTTTTTTTGCTGTTGGAAGGTCTTGCCTTGATGTTGATGGCTGCTGACCGATCAGAGGATTGGTTGCAGACTGAAGAATAGGTGGCCATGACAAATCTTAAAATAAGATGACAATGAAGTTAGCTGTATTTATTGACTCTTCCTGTCTTGATTTATTTCTAGTGTGTGATGATTTTTAATAACATTGTACCCACAATAGAACTACTTTCAAAATTGGGGCCAATCCTCTCAAATCCTGCAGTTGGTTTATCAAGAAAGTTGAGGTAATGTTCTAAGCCTTTTGTTGTCATTTTGACAATCTTTGCAGCATCTTCACTGGGAGTGGATTCCATCTCAAGAAATACTTTCTTTGCTCATCCATAAAAATCAACTCCTCATCTGTTCAAGTTGTATCATGAGATTGTAGCCCATCAGTCCCATATTCAGGCTTCACTTCTAATTCTAGTTGTCTTGCTATTTCCACCATAGTTATATCCTCCACTGAAGTATTGAACCCCTCAAAGTCATCCATGATGGTGGGAATCACCTTTCTCCAAATTCTTGCACAGGTTGATGTTTTGACCCTCTTCCCATGAATCACAAATATTCTCATGGCATCCAGAATGGTGAATCCTTTCCAGAAGGTTTTCAGTTGGCTTTGCCTAGAGGCATAGAGCAATCACTAAGCCTTATGAAATGTACTTCTTAAATAAGAAGACTTGGAAATCAAACTTACTCCTTAATCCGTGAAATGCAGAATGGTTTTTGTGTTAATAGGCATAAAAACATTACTGTTGTGTATCTTCATCAGAGCTCTGGGTGACCAGGTGCACTGTCCATGAGCAGGAATATTTTGAAAGGAATAAAGATTCCCCTAAGGAGTAAGTCTCAACAGTGGACTTAAAGTAGTCAGTAAAACCATGTTGTAAATGGGTGTGTTGTCATTCAGACTTTATTGTTTCAATTATAGAACACAGAGTAGATTTAGCACAAACATTAAGGGCCCTAGGACTTTCAGAATGGTAAATGATCATTGGCTTCAGCTGCAAGTCACCAGCTGCATTAGCCCGTAATGGGAGAATCAGCCTGTCCTCTGAACTTTTGAAGGTCAGTATTGACTTCTTCTCTCTAGCTATGAAAGTCCTGGCCAGTGTGTTATTTCCATAGAAGGGCATTTCATCTGCATTAAAGATCTGACATTCAGTTCAGTGACTTTTGTTAATTATTTAGCTAGATCTTCAGGATGACTTGCTGCAGCTTCTTCACCCAGCACTTCTATGTTATGGACTCAGCTTATTTCCTTAAACCTCATGACTTGACCTCTGTGAGATTCAGACTTCTTCTGCAGCTTTCCCACTTCTCCTCTATAGAATTGAAGAGAGTTAGGGCCTTGCTCTGGATTAGGTTTAGGCTTAAGGGAGTGTGTGGCTGGTTTAGTCTTCAAAGCAGACCACTAAGACTTCCACTGTATCTGCAATAAGGCTGTTTTGCTTTCTTATCATTCATGTGTTCACTGGAATAGCGCTTACAATTTCCTTCAAGGATTGTTCCTTTCCATTCATGATGTGGCTTAGTGTTTCAGGCAAGAAGGTTAGCTTTCAGCTTGTCTTGGCTTTGGCATGCCTTCGTCAGGCTAGTTATTTCTAGCTTTTGATTAAAAGTGAGAGACCTGTGCCTCTTCTTTCACTTGAACATATAAAAGGCCACTGTAGGGTTGCTAATTGGTCAAATTTCAATGTTTTTGTGTCTCAGGAGATAGGGACAGCCAAGGGGAGGGAGAAACACAGGGAATGATCAGTCACTGAAGCAGTCAGAACACACACGACATTGATCAATTAGGTTTTCCATCTTTTGTTTTTCGTGTGTTTTTATTGTAGTTCGACTTGCCAACATATTGTGTAGAATGATGAAAATTAACAAGACAGGTTTTCCATCTTTTATAAGCATGGTCTGTGGTGCCCCCAAACAGTTACCATAGTAACATCAAACATCACTGATTGCAGATCACCATAACAATTACAATAATAATGAAAAAGTTTGAAATATTGTGAGAATTACCAAAATGTGACACAGAGACACACATTGAGCAAAAGCTGTTGGAAGAATTGTGCCAGCAGATTTTCTTGATGCAAACTTGCCACAAAACTTCAATTTGTAAAAAAAATACAGTGTCTGTGAAGTGGAGAAAAATGAAGTGCAATAAAATGAGATATACCTGTATATATACTTGAAGGCCTTTTATGTTTTGAAAATTGTTTTCCCTAATATGAGAGATATTTTACATATGTAAATGTGCCCTCAGTCCATACACACTATGGAGGATAATTATATTAGCAGCATCATTATAACCATCATTTAAGGAAAACACTCTTAATGTGATACTGTAAGTGAGTGAAAGTGGTTTACAGTGGTTTGTGCTTAACTTACATAATATTTAGAATCTTATGTTATCATTTTTAACTTAAGAGAAATGTAGTATTTTAAATGGCTCTTTCTGGAAGCTAAATTAATTCATTTATCTCCATAAGCCTCAAAAGACATATTTCATTTTGACAATGGGTATTTATTAATTAAAAAAACATTTATGTGAACTTTTTCCTATATTATCATAATAGAAATGGAGAGTTTGTTCCAAATACATTTAAGAAAGTAATCTGAGTTTTACTGCAGAAAACAATCTATATAGGGAAATTATTTAATTCAATTTTGCAACTGCAAAATAGATTAGACAAGACAATGATTAATCTAAATATAAGGCATTACAAATATTTTTTTTCTGAGTACCTAGTAAGAACAATCTATAAATAATATGAGTAACACAAATAGGCATTTTAAATGATGAATAGGTTATTTCACTATGTAACACATAAATGCATTCATAAAATGTTGACATTTGCAAATGAGGAATGTTAAGAAATACTATTTCATTTGTATTTTAATAATCTAGAAAATACAAGCACATTTCTGCTTTCTCATCAAACTGTAAGGTATTTAATATTATATATCAATTTATACCATTCTTACTGGTTAAGGAACATGTAAAATAAATTACCCAATATTTAATTCCACATATGCGACTTAAATATGATCCTTTTTCAGCACATTCTGCTGTTTTTTGTGAGTGTGGGGAGGGGTTTCCATTTGTAAATGTAGACTGTGAGAGGAAGAAAACTTAATCAGAATCTCCAGTTACAATTCCTTCACATGATGGCTCCTGAAACTATTATATGCTTATTTATGACATTCCCTTCAATGTGTTTTATTTATTTTTCTTTTGAACTTTAAACTTTGAAGTAATCTTATGAGGGAAGATGTGCAAATATAGTACAGAGGGTTCTTATATACTCTTGACCCACTTTCCCCTAATATTCACATATTAAATAACTGTGTGGTATTTATCAAACATACACAGTTTGCTCTGTTACAATACCTTTGACAAAACTATTCACAGCACTTGGATTTCACAAGCTTTTTCACTGAGGTCTTACATTTCCTGGGGTCCTCAGATGGAACCCTGCATCATGCGTGCTCAGTGGGAAGCCTGCTTCTCCCTCTGCTCCTCCCCCCAGCTTGTGCATTCTCTCTCTCGCTCTCTCTGAAATTAATAAGTAAAATCTTTTTAAAAATTATTTTTTTGTAGAAATAATACACAGATGAAGTAACATACCTCGTGCCCGGTAATGAGAACCTTGACCACGTGGTTAACGTGGTGTTTCCAGGTTTTCACTGTAAAGTTAGCATTTTGCACTTTCTCTACTCTGTTGTCCAGCTCTTTCTTGAGAGGAGGGATATCACAGAATATGTGGACACATGCTAGAATCTTCACAGTACATTTTTTTAAATTGCTGTGAAGTAATTCAGAAGATAATTTGGATTTATTATTATCTTGCATTTTTTTCTGTCCTTCATTAGAATCAGTTATTTCTCCAAGAAACTGACAAATTTGACTATGTAAGAATTGCAATAGAAGCTGCTGTATAGCTCTGTTAAGGTGTGTCAAAATGAAAAAAAAAATAGCCATAGGTTCATGGAAAAATAAAAATAAAAAACAAAATCACAAAAAACAGTTGGCTTCTGGAGCATAAGGTGGAAAAGAAGCCAGTGAAGAAAAGGAAATACTTTATTTTTTCCTTTCTCCTTCTCTTCATCTTTCTTAATAATTTTCTATTTGAACCTCACTATGGCCTAAAGTCAAACTCTGTGATATTTTAATCTTTGTACATTTGTTGAGATTTACTTTATTTTCTTGTCTCTATATTAGAGGCAGAGCACAGTGTTCCTTAATATCAAATAGTCTGGTATTTAAGTCAAGTTATATAAAGTCTTCAGTAATTTTGAAATTGGTATTGGATTGAACTACTTGGGATTGAAAGAGATGTAAAAATCCCCTAATTTGATTAGACACTTCTTAGACAATCTTTCTAATTTTGTATGTTATTTTTTTATATCGTGAAATTTTATTATCAGATGCACATAGAATTTAAAATTGTTGCATCTTCCTAGTCATCTGAACCTTTATTATCATGATAATTTTCATTTCTATATATAATATATAATTCTTAAAATTTAGCATCTTCTTATTTGATATTACTTATTATTATTTGATATTTGATTTGAATATCTATTTGATATTACTTATTACTTATTTGATATTACTGTAGCACATTCATATGGTGCTTCCAGCATTTTTGAGGGGAAACGTGGTTTGTATTTTTTGGACATAGGTATTTCCATTCTTTCACCCTATCATCCTTATATCTTTAAATTTTAACATTTTTTAAAGAAGTTTATATATATATATATTTAATCCATTATGACAACCTGTTTTATAGTACATTTATAACTTAAAAATTTAAACATTTAGTTTAAAAATTGATATCTTGACTTTATTTTTTAATTTTTTTTTTTTTTTTTTGAAAATGAGAGGAAGCATACGCATGTATGTGAGTGGGGAAGGTATAGAGGTAGAGACAGGGTGAAACTCTGCAAGCAGATGCCCGGTTGAACACAGACCTGACTGGGAGCTCAATCCCCACCACCTTTTCCTATAAGATAAGGACCTGAGTTGAAATCAACAGTTGGATCAACTGAGTCACACAGGAGCCCCTTGTCCACAGAGTTCTTAATTCATTTATTCTACATCACGGTTTTTCAATTTTCATTAAGTTGTTCCTTATATTTCTGTCTAAATTCTCAATTGTATCTTCGGTTTCCTCAACATAGTATAACGTTATTCAAAGGCTATGCTTGACAATGCTTTTCTCTGGATTCCCTATAAATTTGTTCCTATTTTCTATTATTCTTATTTGCATATTATATTATCTGGTCTATGTCAATTTCTGGTTACATATAATTTTTGCTGCAGGATGACTGTGAAAATATTAGATACAATTTGCTTCATAAGGTGTTTTACCTCTGAAAGAGTTTACCTTTCCTTCTGATGGGTGATCGGGAACTCTGGCAAACACAGGTCATGTTAATATAGTTAAGAATTTAAAAAATAAAAAATAAAAGAAAAAGAATTGACAAAAAAAATTGAGGTATTCTTACTCTTTCCCTATACATGGCATCTGGTCCATTTGTGGCCTAACTGTGAGCCCCAGGTGTGGGGCAGACTCGCAGATCTCTCTGGAGCAAACCCTGAACTCCAGTGTGGTTCCTACTTCCATGAATTTGTCCAGTGTCGATACACTTCTCAGCAACTGCACCTGAAATTGGAATTTCATGGAGGCAGAGTTGCCTAAATAACAGCCCTGTCTATTGTCCAATAGACTATCTTCTGTGACACTTTGCACAGTCTTTCTAAACTCATTTGAAATCCCATTTGAAAGACTGGATCACTTAGTTTACTGTTTTTGGAAGTAAACTAACCAACCAAGCTACATTGGTTTCCATTATGAGGTAAAGCAACTTGCTTTACCTTTTTCTCTAAGCGGAAATCTTAAAGCCATCGTATCAATTGTTCCTAAATAGTGAGGTAAAAAAATATAATATATTCATTATTGAATGTAATGGATTGATTTGAGTCAGCTGTCTCTCTCTACCTCAGCACTCAACAGTGAAGTATGGTTAACGTCCTGTGGAATGACAGATTCTTCAGATAAACTAATACGCTAGGTCTTAAAAGGACTATTACTGATTGCTATGTCCTTTCATCTCTGTTTATTTTCTAGAACTCAGATGTGGTACAAACTCAGATGTGCACCTCCCGTCTTTGTTTACAAAAATGTCAGAATAGATCCCACTGACCTTCAGTCTTTTTCAAACGAGCTAAACTTTCTTCTCTGCTGGTTAGAAGCTGTAGCAACAGTGCGGCCAGATAGTAGCCAGAGGCCATCTAGCACACCATTTTTCTAATTTATAGACTGATTATAAAATGACCAAGAATTAGATTTCCAGCTACCTTGGCACACTTCTGTTTTGCTTCTAACACACAGAAGTTAAAATCAGTTCTTTATTATCCAAGTAGGATCTGCACAGTGTCTTCCAATGTTAGTCTTTAAATATTTCTGTTGCTCACCTTGCTTGTGGATGTTACATTTCAAGGAATTCCAGGCCTCTATAGTATTATGTGCTACCCTGAAACAAACATTTCTTCTCAATGTATTTCAAGGTCTAAGTATCTTAGTTATTAACTGTCTCTAAGATATGTTTTTCCTCTTAAATTTATCAAAATGGAAATGCACTGAAATGAGTTTAAATTGGTGATTTTATATCTAAACTATATGCTGCAGTGTGATCTAAATGAAAGATTCAGAATTCATCTCTAATTCACGCTAGTCTTCCAGAACACTTAAAAATAAATTGGTACCACATCCTTATACTTCTTTCATTTCAATCAAAGTCCTAACCAACCAAGCTGCAAGATTTTCTGATGAATGTTATCTAAACTATATGTAGCTAAACTATTAATAGCACAGTAGCACAGTTTGTAAATACTTGATAATATGTAAAAATAAGAAGTAACGTATATTGTGTGGCATTATTTCTAAAATCAAATTATTTTTTTTTGTTTCTAGTTTGGTAGAGTGGTAAATAAAACTAGGATCTCTATGCAGAAAATGGGACTTTTAGTATAAATAAGAAAGCAAACTATGTAAGTTTGAGGTACAAACGAGGTAATTTTCTTTCTTTTTGGAAGCAATTATTACTTATTATGTGTCATTTCTTTCTCAAAGATATACCTCGAATCTTGCTCTTCCGTCAAGCTGCGCCTACATCACCTTAGTCTGGGCCACAGCCATTTCTCACCTAGATTACTTCAATAGCCTCCTAAATCTTCACCCTGATTCTTCTCTTGGCTTCCTCATCCAATCAGTCTGGAAACAGATGTCCAAGGGATTTTTATAAAAATAAATCAAATTAAGCCATTATCTGATTAGAACTCGGCAATATATAAGAGACTTGTGCTGCTTTGGTCTGTACAACATCCCTTTCCAGCCCTCATATCTGCCTCTAGCATCAGGATTTTGTACTCACTTCCAGACTTTTTTCTACACAGTTAATACTTTACAGCAAATATAAATAATGGTCATGTCTATTGTCTTTAAAATACTATTCCAGAGTCATAAGCACACTTGTAGAAAGAAAGCAGAGAGTGTGAGAAAAGCCTATTTAAAAAAAAAAATGAAGAAAGAAAAAAAATTAAAAAATAAAAAAAAAGATGGCTTTGTCAAAACAAGACAAAAGAAACAAACAAAAAACCTTTAAATGAAAGCATATTCTTACAGGAGAAAAGGTAATCAAAATGAAACTCAGAAGACTGCCTGAGCTCCTGCACCATGTTGTCTAGGCTGTTAGAGTGTAATTCTTCTTTGGTTAATTTAAATTAATTAGGTAATAATAAAAGGAGTCAGTACTTACTGAGTTTTCAGTCCCTGCCGGGCTTGACTACAAAGCTGTGTGTATATTAGCGCATTTTATTCTCTCACCAACCCTAGGAGGAGGAGTTGTGCTTCTGATTTATCTAGAGTCTCTCAATTTTGAGGCCATCTTTTGTATTCTGTGCTTTGGATCCTGGTGCTGGTATGTTGAAAACTCCATTACCCACAGTCCTGTACCTGTTCACTTTTTGTTGCACTCTGTCAATGTGAGTCCTGGAGGCATAGACGGTTCTTGAGGTTATGAATCTCCACGTTACTATAACGTTGACTTATTGATTTTTTTTCAGTTTTCCAATAATCATGTAAGAAATTTTTAATGTTAGGGTCCAGTCCTTGAGATACTTTAGGTAGTTTCTGTTAACCATAACCTGACTGCTGTGGTATTAGCCTCATTTCCATTTTACTAATGAGAAAACTCTAGCACAAGAAGGATAAATGGTTTGCCAGGGGTCATATAATTGGTACTTGAGGTGCTAGGACTAAGACCCAGGGAGTGTGGCTGAAGAGTTAGTTTTCCTAACTCCAAAGTATGCTGCAATTTTATATCACATTTATAACCACACTATAGAGCCCTTTAATACACAGATAATGTAAGAAACAGTATGAATAGGATACATAAAATTGGACATATGCATATAAATTTCTTCTCATCTGCATCATTAAAAATGAAGTTTCTAAAGACTAGAAAAATCAGGAAATAATTATGACATATTTTAGGCAAAAGATTCAGATTACAAAATAGTATTTATGAGATCGTAATATTGTTAAGAGAAAAATATAATTTGCTCATACATAAAAGGGGATTGTGGTGGGTGGTGGGTGGGTGGTAAAAATGGGCAGTAATTATAATTTCACAATATGAGTTTCCTTGAATTATGAGGTAAAGAAAGGTTTTGTGGTTTGGACAAGCTGATAACTCAGGTTGACATGATTTCAATTTTTTTCTTTTGTTTTTAATCTAGTGTTTGTTTTTTTCTGTTCAATGTAGTAAATGTCTAGCAAAGGACAATAATGCTTAAAATGATTTCATAATTTTATGACAGAAATCCTGATTTTTATAATTGCTGAGAAAGGAGTACCTAAAATTATATACAAGGTTCTCAACTGGGTAAAATGCAGAGAACATTTAAAAATATATAAAAATATTAATAATGGGAATGTCATTGGAGAAACAATAATAAGCTTTTTTAATATCTTTATATTTGCCTGTATTGTGCATTATTCTGGTGAACAATGAAAATTTCTTTGATTTAACGTTTTTATAGTAATTTTCTAATTGTTTTCATAATTTCAATTCTTTTAAAGCAATTCTTATTTTATTTAATGGTTACTCTTTTAAGAAAAAAGTCTAACTCAGTTTTAAATGTTTTCCTCCAAACATATTTTAGTGCAGGACAGAAATCATATTTTGGTTGTATTGTTTACCCATGTAAACTAGGCTTTCTTATTTATTTTTTTTTAGATTTATTTATTTATTTATTTATTTGGGAGAGATAAAGCAAGAGAGATGGTGCACATGAGTGCAGGTGTGAGTTTGGGTGAAGGGCAGAGGGAGAGCATCATTAAGCAGATTCCTGGGAAGCACAGAGGTAGGGCTGGACCCTGAAGATCATGACCTGAGCAGAAACCAAGAGTGGGATGCTTAATCAACTGAAACACCCAGGCACCCTCATAGTAGGTTGCAAATTGTGTCACTGCGCCCAATTTCAGAAGAACCACGTGTAGGGCTACCAGACTTCTAACAGAATCATCAGAGCAAGAAAACACATCATATTGCCATCCAAATCCCACTGTGCTGAAAGCAAAATCTGCCAGAAGGGTGAGGTGATCTCCTGTCTTGTTTCCTCTCTGCATCATGAGCTCACGCAGAAATAAAATGGGATCTTCATCAACTCAGCTGGGGCTTAGGACCTAAGTGAGAATGTATTCATGCATGAATGGATGATAAATCAACAGAAGGACTTTAGGGTAAAGGGTATAAGGCACCTAGGTGAATAAATACATGAAAAGACATTCTAGAAAAGATGAATTAATGAATGCTTTGCAGTCATTGTGATTTCTATGATTACATATTTCCTTGTAAAGACAGCATTTGCCTTCCATACAGGACCTTGACTATAAGGGTTACTCAGCCCCCCAGAGGTCCCATAGCCTCAGACAACACTTTTCTCTGAATTGTGTATTTCCTTTGGGTTTTCCAGATTACTCCAAATAAGACAACAAATTCAGAAGCCTTTAGAAGAAACTATATAAAACATAGGTAATGAGGAGATTTATCTACATGTTAAAGCATTTATTTTTAATACAAGTAAGAGAACCTACAAGAGACCAATCATTCAGAGATCACAATTTCTAAAATAACAGGCTATGCATTCCGAGCCTAATGTGCTACCTATCATTTTAATTATAAATTCTGTCAAATAATTTAGGACTGTGTCCCATAACTACAGCATATTTCTGGAAAGAAATGACTTCATAGAACATGCTGTCATGTTGTATGTCCTTTGCAGAAGTGAAAATAAAAAGATAGATGCACATATGGGAATTGTCTCAGTATAAACTAAGCAGCAGAGAATAAGATCGAAGCAGAATTGAAAACAGCAGGGTAGAATGGTATATTCTAGAGAAACTCTATGCACATGAAGTGTAATAATGTTTCTCTCAATTAATTACAACTTAAAAATTGAAACATGCTTCATTACGTTAATGGCAAAATTAAAAAAAAATTCCTACATTGACAAAATTAAACTAAAGTGTCTTAAAAAAGAGGATGGATTTAGGCAATTCATGAAAGTAATATTAAGCATGCCTGAGTAAGTGCCACCTCAAAAAAACAGTAAATCATCAAAATGTTAGCAAATCAGTTAAATTTTTTATATAATGATCTAGTTAATTCAAGTTTTGGTACTAAATACCATTATAACTATTGTCTCTAGAAAGTTTCTTAATAATTGTAAATAAGCTTCCACTTGCTATTAACTAGAAAAAGAAAGTTTATAGAATCAGAGAATTTGTAAGTAATATATTCATATGACTGAAGTTTATTTACCCAGTGAAAGCGTATGCTGTCCTGACAAATTTTAAGTGTGAAGCCACCTTAGAAATGAATCTTTCTGTTCTGTTAATTTTAAGAAAAAATGGGAGAAGTGGGACATTCATACTCAAGGTCACACAGCCAGAATGTGGCAAAACTGGAACAAAATCACGGGTCTCTTTACCATTCATTAGAAAACAAATTTGCTAAAAACAAATTGTATGCTTTGTTGTATGCTTTGCTGTGTATTCCTGTGTGTATGTGTGTGTTCCTCTACTACCAGGTATATTTGGAAGATGGCTCTTACATTTGGCTAGAGTCATATGGGTATGAGTCAAAGCAGAGAAAAATGTAAGAGTAAGTCATTTTTTCAGTAATAATAAAAGTGAATTTTGGTTGATCCCTCAGACTCTGGGACCAAACAATCCTCGCTCTTCCTTTTTAATGTCTAACATACCCATCAGGAAAAGCACCTGTGCAATAGAGCTCCATCGGTCACCTCCTTCACTTAAAAAGCATGATGGAGATCTCGTCCAAGATGGTGGATGAGTAGAAGGACGAATTCTTCTAGTCCCAGGAATTTGGGTAGATAGCTCTCTAATCATTCTGAACACTTGTGAGCTCAAGGGGAGCTCTAAGAAAAGAATTGCTGCAACTCTACAAATAGAAAAGTGACTGCTTTTTGCAATGTACAGATAAGTGAATCTCATTTTTTGATCATTTAATTTTCATTTTTACAGTTACATTCTATCCTATCATTGTATTTAATTTAATTGTGTACAAATATAAATTTTTCCCTTTTTTTTACATTTTGGAATCTAGTTTTCTAAAAAAGAACAAAATATAACAGGATCCAATGTATTGCTCTGTTCTGATTATTTTCTCTTTTAAAATATATTTTTCAATGTTTTTGGTTTCCTATCTCTTCTCATTCATTTACTGTATATTTCTCTGTTGTCATTGTTGCCATTTTAGTATTTTATTCTCTTATTAATTTATTCTTCTCTGGACAAAATGACAAGACAGAAAAATCATCTCAAAAAAAGATAACGGCAGATAGTTGACTGCCAGGGACTAATCAGTAGGAAAACAAGATGTCAGAGCTAGAGTTCAGAATAACAATTCTAAAGATATTAACTGGGCATGAAAATAGCATAGACGCAACAAGAGAATCTCTTTCTGGAGAAATAAAAGAACTAAATTCTAATCAAGATGAAATAAAAAAGGCTATTGATCAGATACAATAAAAAATGGGAGCTCTAACTGCTAGAATAAATGATGTAGAAGAGAGAATCTGTGCTACAAAAGACAAAATGATGGAAAATAAAGAAGTTGAGGAAAAAGAGTGATAAACAACTACCAGATCACAAGAGGAGAACTTGAGAGATAATTGCTACCATAAAGCAAAACAATAGTACAATAATTGGGATCACAGAAGAAGAGGAGGGTGGGGGGCAGAGAGTATATTGGAGCAAATGATAGCAAATAACTTCTCTAATTTGGAAAAGGAAACAGCCATTCAATTCCAAGAGGCACAGAGAATCCCCCTCACAGCCAATAAAAATGGGTCAACATCTAAATATAATAGTGAATATTGCAAATCTCAGAGACAAAAAGAACATCCTGAAAGCAGCTTGAGACAACAGGTCCATAACCTACAAGAGTAGAACATTATACTGGCAGCAGCCCTGTCCACAGAGACCTGGCAGGCCAGAAAGGGCTGGCATGATGTATTCAGGGTGCAAAATGAGAAAAATATGCAGCCAAGAATCCTTTATTCAGGAAAGGTGTCATTCAAAATATAAAGAGAGATAAAAAGGTTTCCAGGGCAACCAGAAATAAACAAACAAAAAAAATTGTGATCACTAAACCAGCCCTGCAAGAAATATTAAAATGGAACCTTTAAGTGAAGACAGAGCCCAAAAGTAACATAAACGGGAAATGAACAGACAATATACAGAAGCAGTGACTTTGCAGGTAATACAATGGCACTAAATTCAAATCTTTTAGTAGTTATTCTGAATAATATCAGCTAAATGCCCCAATCGAGAGAGAGAGAGTATCAGATTGGATAAAAAAGCAAGACTCATTGATATGCTGCTTGCAAGAGACTTATTTTAGAACCAAGTCACCTCCAGATTGAAAGTGAGGGGTCAGAAAACCATTTATCATGCTAATGGACATCAAAAGAAATCTGGGGTGACAATCCTTATATCAGACAAATTCTATTTTAAACTAAAGACTGTAATAAGAGATGAAGAAGGACGTTATATCATAAATAAAGGATCTTCAACAAGATCTAACAATTGTAAATATTTATGTCCTTAACACAGGAACAACAATTATATTAGCCAATTAATGACAAAATTAAAGAAACAGATTGATAATAATACAATAATAGTAGAGGACTTTACCCTGCCCCCCACTCACAGCGATGGACATCATTTAAGGAAACAAGAGCTTTGAATGACAACCTAGACCAGGTGGACTTCACAGATATATTCAGAGCATTTCATCCTAAAGCAACAGACCATACATTCTTCTTGAATGCAGATAGAATATTCTCCAGAATAGTTCACATACTTGGTCACAAATCAGGTCTCACTCAGTACCAAAAGGTTGGGATCATTCTCTGCATATTTTCAGACCACAGTGCTTTGAAACTTGCACTCAATCATAAGAGGAAGAGTTTGGAAGGAACACAAATACATGGAGGTTAGAGAGCATCCTACAATGAATGAATGAGTCAACCAGGAAATTAAAGAAGAACTTTAAAAAAAATTCAAGTAAACAAATGAAAATAAAAACACACTGTTTAAGACCTTTGGAATGCAGCAAAAGAGGTCCAAAGAGGAAAGTATATAGCAATACAACCTTCCTCGAGAAACAAGAAAGGTCTTAAATACACAAGTTAACCTTTCACCTAGAGGAGCTGGAGAATGAACAGCAAATAAAGCCTAAACCCTGCCGGAGAAGAGAATTAATAAAGATTGCAGAAGAACCCAATAAAATAGAAACCAAAAGAAGAGTAGAACGGATCAGCAAAACTAGGAACTGGTTCTTTGAAAGAATTAATAAGATTGATAATCTTCTGGCCAGACCTATCAAAAAGGAAAGAGAAAAGACCCAAATAAATAAAATCATGAATGAAAAAGGAGAGATTAGATCCAACACTAAATAAACACAATGATAAAAATGTTATGAGCAACTATATGCCAACAATTTATGCAATCTGGAAGAAATGGAAATGCAATCTAGAAGCATTCCTAGAGACATATAAACTACCAAAACTGAAATAAGAAGAAATAGAAACTCTGAACAGACCCATCATCAGCAAAGAAATTGAAGCAGTAATCAAAAATCTTAACAAATAAGAGTACAGGCCCAGATGGATTTCCAGGGGGAATTCAACCAAAAATTTATAGAAGAATTAATACCTATTCTTCTGAAGCTATTTAAAAAATAGAAATGGAGGGAAAACTTCCAAAATCATTCTATGAGGCCAGCACTGCCTTGATCCCAAAACCAGACAAAGACTCCATCACAAAGGAGAATCACAGACCAATATCCCTGATGGACATGGATTTCTCACCAAGATACTAGCCAATAGGATCCATCAAAATATTAAAAATATTATTCACTACAACCAAGTAGGATTTATTCCTGAGCTGAAAGGTTGGCTCAACATCCATAAATCAATCAATGTGATACACCACAAGAACCATATGATTCTCTCAGTAGATGCAGGAAGAGCATTTGACAAAGTATGGCATCCTTTCTTGATTAAAACTCTTCACAGTACAGGGATAGAAGGAATATAACTCAATATCATAAAAGCCATATATGAAAAGCCCACAGCAAATATCATTCTCTTAGAGATTTCCCGCTAAGGTCAGGAGCACTACAGGGATGTCCAGTCTCACCACTGTTGTTCAACATAGTATTAGAAGTCCTAGCCTCAGCAATCAGACAATAAAAAGAAGTAAAATACATCTGAACTGGCAAAGAAATTAAATTCTCACACTTCACAGATGACATGATACCTTATGTGTGAAACCCCAAGGAGTCCACCCCCAAATTGCTAGAACTCACACAGGAATTCAGCAAGGTGACAGGATATACAATCAATGCACAGAAATCAGGTGCATTTCTTTACACTAACAATGAGACAGAAGAAAGAGAAATTAGGGAGTTGTTTCCATTTATAATTGGATCAAAAAACATAAGATACCTAGGAAACCAAAGTGGCAAAGAATCTGTACTCAGAAAACTACAGAACACTCATGAAAGAAATTGAGGAAGACACAAAGAAATAGAAATATGTTCCATGCTCATGGATTGGAAGAACATATGTTGCTAAAATGTCTATGCTACCTAGAGTAATCTATGCATTCAATGCAATCTATATCAAAATTCCATCAACTTTTTTTTTTCATAGAGCTGGAATAAATATCCTAAAATTTTCATGAAACCAGAAAGAACACCAAATAGTCAAAAGAATGCTAGAAAAGAAAACCAAAGCTGGTGACATGACGATGCCTGACTTCAAGCTCTATTATAAAGTTGTAATCATCCAGACAATATGGTACTGGCACAAAAACAGACACATAGATCAATGGAACAGAAGAGAGAACCCAGAAATAAAACCTCAACTCTATGCTCAACTAATCTTCAACAAAGCAGGAAAGAATATCCAATGGAAAAAAGACAATCTCTTCAATAAATGGTGGTGGGAAAATTGGACCATATCCTTACGCCATACCAAAAATAGACTGAAAATGGATGAAAGACTTAAATATTAAACAGGATTCCATTAAAATCCTAGAAGAGATCACAGTAAGTGACCTCTGTGACCTTGTGCAGAAACTTCTTGCTAGACACATCTCCAAAGGCAAGGGAAACAAAGGCAAAAATGAGCTATTAGGACTCCTTCAAAATAAAAAAGCTTCTGCACAGCAAAAGAAATAGTTGACAAAACTAAAAGACAACCAACAGAATGGGAGAAGATACCGCAAATGTCTTATCAGATAAAGGGCTAGTATACAAAGTCTATAAAAAGCTTATCAAACTTAACACACAAAAACAAAGTCAAGAAATGGGCAGAAGACAATGAAGCATCATTTCTCCAAAGAGGCATACACATGGCCAAGAGACACATGAGAAAGTGCTTGACATCAGTTGTCAATTCGCATCGGGGAAATACAAATCAAAATCACAATGAAATATCACCTCACGCCAGTCAGAATGGCTAAAACTAAGAAGTCAGGAAACAATAGATGTTGGCAAGAATGTGGAAATAGGGAAACCTGCTTACACTATTGATGGGAATGTAAGCTGGTGCAGCCACTCTGGAAAACAGTATGGAGTTTCCTCAAAAGTTGAAAATAGAGATGCCCTATGACCCAGCAATTGCACTACTAGGTATTTACCCCAAAGATACAACTACAGTGATCATAAGGGGAATCTGCACCCCAATTTTATGGGAGCAACGTCCACCGTAGCCAAACTATGGAAAGAGCCCAGGTGTCCATTGATAGATGAATGGATAAAGATGTTGTGCACATATGTATACAGTGGAATACTACTTTGATGTCAAAAACCAAAATTTTGCCATTTGCAACAGTGTGGATGGAACTACAGGGTATTATGCTAAATGAAATAGGTCAATCAGAGAAAGTCTATCATCATATGATCTCACTCATATGTGGAATTTAATAAATAAAACAGGATTGGAGGGGAAGAGAGGAAAAAATAAAACAAGATGAAATTGGAGAAGAGGACAGACAATAAGAGACTCTCAATCATAAAAAACAAACTGAGGGTCACTGGAGGGGAGGGAATGGGGGAATGGGATAACTGGGTGATGGAATAATGAGAATCAGGAATTATATAAGAATGATGCATCAGTAACCTCTATATCTGAAACTGGTAATACATTATATGCTAATTAATTGAATCTAAATTTTAAAACATTCAAAAAAAGAAAAAAAATTATATAATAGTTGCTAGTGAGAAAAACTAAAAAGCATGGTGAATATTTACATGTGAATTGTAAATGCAATATCTAAAATCTTAATTTGGAAATTTCAGAAAGAAAGAAAAGAAATACACCACAATAACATATTCATTCATCTTTTTCAACCTCACTTTTCTTTTTGTTCTGTTAACAACTCTCCCTTTCATAGTTTACTAAATTCAATAGTTCTGTACATTTAGATTTGGACTCATTCATTTTGCTTGTTATCTTCCACACTTTCATTAATCTTCTATTACCACCTTAATTTTTGAAAATAAATAATTTAATAACCTAATGCTTTGTTAAAGTTGGGTTGTTTCCAAATGACCTTTGCTGTTAATTTATTTATATATTTTCTCAGGACAAATTTTTCAAAGTTGCATTTGTGTGAAGGGAAATGAATTTTATTTACAGGAGTGAAACTGTATTTCATTTCTTCCCACAAAGAGCTCTGCCAATTTTTATTGCCACAAGTAATTTATAAACATAATATGTAGCTCATGGTTTTTATTTACTGTATCTTATAGAGTTAGGTATTTTATGCTTATAACAACCTTTACCAATATATAGAAATAGTGGCATCTTATTTTTATTCATTTCATTATTCAACAGTAATTTCCAATAACCTTAAACTAGAAGAGATATTAGGAAGTATATAATAAAATATTTCCCTAACTAGTTAGAGATATCTGATAAGATTCTCCGAAATTCCTACTAACATATCTATGGTCGCAGAAGAAAATAGGAAAATTGACAACAGTGAAGCAAAGGCCTGCAGTCAAGCTATTGTCAAAATCAGGGAGGAATATCCTCTTACAAAGGCTGATGTCATTCCCATTAGAAATATACTTTGTAGTGAAACAAGTTTCTCTCTTTGAAATGGAAAGGTATGAGAAAAAAATACATCTTTTAAAGTATTATTTATTATGTATTTATTGGAAGGATGCATGTGTTCCAATATATGTGCATTATTGTACACATTAATGAGCTGATAGGAAGTGGGCACTGTGTAACCCCCACAGATATTGGGAAATCCTTACTTCAAGGACCTCGAAAGACCCTTATACATCTGATACTCATTAACTGTCTCAGCTTGAAAGGAATCCAGCTGGATTGGATTTTTTTTTTTTTTTTGGATTTAAAAAAATATATAGTTTAAATAGGCCTGCTTTTGAAACTTAATCTTATCAAACAGCTTTGGCATCCATTGTTTCTTTTGCCTGTGAATTATTTCTACCAGTTTAATAATCTATGCCCTTGCATATAACTGTATATTTTATGTTTTTAATTTTTTTTAAGATTTTATTTATTTATTCATGAGAGAGAGAGAGAGAGAGAGAGAGAGGTAGAGGGAGAAGCAGGCTTCATGCAGGGAGCCTGATGTGGGGCTCGATCTGGGGACTCCAGGATCATGCCCTGGGCTGAAGGCAGCGCTAAACTGCTGAGCCACTGGGGCTGCCCATATATTTTATGTTTTATTGGTGGTTTATTTTATTTTATTGTGCTTATATAAATATAATATATTTTTCCTTTGAAACTTGATCTATATTTAGTGTATCTGAATTTTTGATAGTAGGAATAAAGTCAACACAGACATAAGCAATGATGTCTGTCTCTTTCTACACATGCCCTTTTCTTTTTTATGGTACGTAACATATATCCATCTATCTATTTGTACTGCCATCAGTAGACAATGAGAGAAGTCATTTGTTTTCTACCAATTTTGTTCAGAAATGATACCATCAAATATGTTAATTTTGGTGATGTGGTATGTATCTGAATTTACTCTTATAAATCAGAAAGTACTTAAACCTATAAAAGTTTATTTCTTGTATGTGGAGTCATTGTGAGTTTTGAGTGATATGCAGAACACCTATTCTCGGTATGATGGTACAATTTTTTCCTTTATATCTGAGGTGCTGCCACGTTGGCTACAACATGAGGAAAGTATTGGAGAATAACACACTGGAAATTAAATATTTCTCCCGAAGATGACATTCATTTTCCAGTGGCCAATGTAAATAAAATGCTCATAACTAAATTCAAGAAGACTCGGGAATAGAAGATGTGTATGTACCTGGCAGAAAAGAAAATTAAGGAATGTGAATCCAGTAATAAGAAATAAATCAAGATGGATATGTGGTGTTCAGAAATAAGAAATGTAAAAAGTGCATTAACACCAGAGTTGAAATAGCATAAAAGGAATGCATTGCCTGCAATATTTGGTCTAAAGACAAACAAGAAATTTTAATGTGGGAAAACATACATAACATGAAATTTGCCTTTTTTATCTATTATTAGGTGTGCAGTTCATTGGTGCACATTCACAATGTGGTGCAACTATTAACCCCCACCCATTTCCAGAACTTTTTCATCTTCCAAAACTCAAGTTCTGTACACATTAAACAATGACTCCCCATTAAAATTACCCAGATCCTATAACTATATTATACTTTCTATATCTATGAATCTGTAGTATCTGTGTGAGGTAGCTCACATAGTTGGAGTTAAATATTTGCTGCCTCATGTCTGGCTTATTTCACTTAGTCTCAATAATGTATGTGCATTTACGTATGTGTATATGTATCTACGCTTGTGTGTATGTCTGTATGTATGTGTGTATACACACACCATATATTTTTCATCCATTGATCTATTGTTGGTTATTTGTATTGCTTCCAACTTTTGGCTGTTTTAAATAATGAAGCTATGAACCTTGGTAAACAAACACTTGTCCAAATCCCTGCTTTCAATTTCTTTGGGTATGAACCCAATTTCTTTGGGTATGAACCCAGGAATGTAAGTATTAGATCATATGGCAGTCCTGTTTAATTTTTGAGGAAACATTACACTGTTTTCCAAAAAGGCTGTACCAGTTTTGCATCCCGACCAGCAATGGGCAGTGTTTTCAATTTTTCTTTTTTTTTTTTTTCTTTTTTTTTTTAATTAATTTTTATTGGTGTTCAATTTACCAACATACAGAAAAACACCCAGTGCTCATCCCGTCAAGTGTCCACCTCAGTGCCCGTCACCCATTCCCCTCCAACACCCGCCCTCCTCCCCCCTTCCACCACCCCTAGTTCGTTTCCCCGAGTTAGGAGTCTCAATTTTTCCATAGCTTTGCTATCACCTGATACTTTCTGTGTGTTTGTTTGTTGTTGTTGTTGTTGTTATTTTTTATCATATTCACCTTAATGAATGTGAAGTGGTATTACGTTGCGGGTTTGATTTACGTTTCCCTAATGATTGGTAATGTTGAGCATCTTTTCATACGCTTGTTGTCCATTTGCATATCTTCTTTGGAGAAACATCTATTTGATTCTCTTACCAATTTTTATACTGGGTTGTTTGGATGTCGTTGCGTTGTTATGAGAAATATTTAACTGTATCTCAAAGTCATCCATTTTAATTGATTGCCGAATACTTAAATATGATTAAATTGATAGGAAAATTTTAGGATGCTTTTCCTAGCATAACATTTCTCCATATCATTTTCTTTTTATTGGTGATATTGTCATCTCTCATGGTTTTTGAGGACATTTGAGAAAACTTCTATTTATTTTTATTCTAACATCCATGAGTATTTTATTCTAACATCCATGAGTTTTTGAGATTCAAAAGTATTTGAGGGTCAAAATAGTTAATTACTCTGCTGCTATACAACTTATGATTTCTAGCTCAGTTTATATTATCACCTAGGAAATGTAGATATGGAGGTGATAAAATGTGCCTCCCTCTTTTCCTTTGCATGTGTTCCATCTTCAAAAAAAAAAATAGGATTTTATGTGGACCAATAAAACATAGCTAACTGGTTGCAGTACTGAGATGTGAGCTGTTAAAAATGGCTGAATGAATTTCCATCTGCTTGCAATCACATCTACTACACACCATTGGTTTAGCAACTTTCCTATTAAAGGTCATACTTGACACGAACCAAGAGAAAAATGTTTTGTAAGATTCTCGAGCAACATCACACCGTTGGAGGGTAGTTCTTTGTTTTCAATGTCAATGCCAAGTAACATACTTCCAGTGATTATCTATTTTACTGTGACTGTTTTTATCCAGGCATGGCTGGAGAAAGGTTGCTAAGATTAAATCACTAATTCAGGCACTACAGAGCACTGTCACTGGCCCTGGTGCAGAGGTGACCTATGCACAAATAGTCTTTATTGGAACTTACCGTTTTGCGGAGAAGAGAGTCATAAAATAAATGCAAATATGCATGAATAACTCCAAATATTGGTGTATTTTGTGAAGGACATGAACAGGGTTCTGTTAGAGTAGTCAGGTGTATTTCATATTTAGTGGGGATACTAGCCCAGTCCAGAGATGGAGAAAGATTTGGGGACAAAATCACATTAGTAAACCTGTAAGATGCAAGGCTGCTTCCTAACGTAGAATAAAATAATAAGATAAATTCCAACTTATTAGGCTCCTTAGTAGATATTGATTGGTAATATCATGACATAAATTACTTAAACCATAATAAATATGAGCAATAGTGTCCTTTTGTCTTCCCATATAAATTCCCCCTCCCTCCACCAATAGGAATGCCACAGCATATAAAAGATTTAAAGCATAAATTAATGCATTGTAGAGATGATTGCCCAAGCGGATTTGTTGTTCTTTTTCAAAACCCATTTTTTTCCAAAAGAATGTTGCAACCCAGGACAATTTTGAGAAATGGATTAATAAGTTATGAATGTGATGGGAATCACAATTTTCTAGAAAGTGTTCAGGAAGGGTGCATGGTTGCCCAATGGTTGATTGTCTGCCTTTGGCTCAGGGCGTGATCCCATAATCCCGGGATGGAGTCCCACATCAGGCTTCCTGCATGGAGCCTGCTTCTCCCTCTGCCTGTGTCTCCACCTCTCTCTGTGTGTCTCTCATGAATAAATAAACAAAATCTTAAAAAAAAAAAGTGCTCAGGAGCCAGTCTGGCCACAGATAATTATAGCCTTTTTAAATATTATTTATGGGGCACCTGGGTGGCTCAGTGGTTGAGGATCTGCCTTTGGTTCAGTTTGTGACCCCAGGGCCCTGGGATCGAGTCCCGCATCAGGGTCCCCACAAGGACCCTGCTCCTCCCTCTGCCTGTGTCTTTGCCTCCTTCTCTGTCTCTCATGAATAAATAGATAAAATATTTTAAAAAATAATAAATTATATTTTTGCAAAAGAGATCTACTTCAACGTATTACATTATCCCAAAATATTGTTTTATTCTTTATTTTTTTACATTTTGAAATCCCATATATAAAGACAAAGGGTGCAAAAAAATCAATGTATAGCTTAATGATTTCACACAAAGCTAACACCAACATAACCACCCTTTGCAAGATTAAAACACTGTCACCTGTCTGAAGCCCCGTCATACTTTGACAATCCATGCCCTTGCTACCCTGCAAATGTTTTGAGTTTTATTAATCACTCACTGGTATGTCTTTATAATTTTAGACCATTAACAGGTAATCCTGATCCCTAAAGTGTACTTTTCTAAATAAACTTTCAATATAGAATCATACAATATGTATTTTATACACTTTTTTTGTTTTAAACTTAAATATAAAGTTTATATTGCTCAAGATTGTTTTGATAATTTGATTTCATTGTTGTGTATGCTTGTGAATTATTTGTGTTTATTCCTGGAAATAAGTTGTGTATATATATATATATATATATATATATATATATATACACACACACACACACACACACAGACACACACACACACAATGACTTATTTATCCATTATAATGTTGATGCAAATCTGATTTGTATATAATTTTTGACTGCTGCTGCTGCTCTGCTAATCCTTGTGCATATCTCTTGGCACACATCTCTCATGCATGAACCACGTTTTGGAGGAATGTCAAACTATCTGCAAAGTGCATATACCAATTCACACCCCCACCATGCAAGTGCATGAAAGTTCTAAAGGCTCAATACCATCAAAAGCAGCAATGTTTGTTTAGACTTCAAAAATTTAGCCATTCTGATATAAATGTAATGGTATTAATGTGGTTTTTAATTCTCATTTCTCTGATGAGTAATGTTTATTTAGCTATTGAAAATTAGATGTCATCTTTTTGGTAAAGTGTTTAAGTCTCTTGTACACTTTCATATCCTATTTTCTTCATATGGATTTTCCTCCTCTTTGTATATAGAATAAAATATATCGAGTATATGTGGCAATTTTTTCTTTCCTAGTCTGTATATTCCCTTGACATTTCAAAATTGTCCTTTTTTTTACATTTTTAAAAACAGCTTTATTGATATATAAATCATATACCATAAAATCCACCCATTATAAATGTAGCATTCAATGACATTTTAGTGAATTTATAGAGTTGTGTAACTATCACTAAATCCATGTTTGGAACATTTCCATCACCCACAATGTTTCTTGTGCTCATTTTGTTAATCTCCACACCCACTCAAGCCATAGGCTTACTATTCATTCTAGTCTATAAATTAATCCTTTTTCCCCCATATTTTATATAAATGGCATAATAATCTCAATATATAGTCTCTGGAATCTGATTTCTTTCACTTCCCATAATGCTTCTGAGATTAATCCATTTTGTTCTGTGTATCAGTACTTCCTTCCTTTTTACTGATGAAGAATATTCCATTTTATAAATAGACCAGTTTTGCTTACCAGTTCATCACTTGATGGACATTTTAATTACTTCCAGTTGGGTGATATTTTGAATAATGCTGCTATAAACATTTGATTCATGTACAAGTTTTTTGTAGATATAGGTTGTTATTTCCCTTTGAAAGATTCCTAGACTAGGATGGATAAATAATATGGTAAGTTTATATTTAAGTTTAAAAGAAACTGCTAAACTGTTTGCTGAAGTGTCTATATCATTTTACATTTGTACCAGCAATCTATAAGGTTTCCATTCTTTCTACATCCTCACCAATACTCGTTATTGTCTATATTTTAAAATTTATCCAGTTTAGTGTGTTTGTGTATGTGTGTGTGTGTGTATGCATGTGCACAATGGGATCTTATCGTGGTTTTAAGTTGCATTTTTCTAATAACAAATGATGTTGAGTATATTTTTTATGTTCGCTAGTCATTAATATATCTATTCAAATATTTAACCATAATAAATTCACATGTCTTGTAATTGAGTTGTAAGAGTTTCTTATGTGTTCATGATCTTTTAGGTAATACCATATATAATATGCAAATATTTTCTTACAATTTCTTCTTTTAATTAATCCTACAAATGTTATGTTTGGAGCATAGAAGTTTCTTTTAATGAAGTCAAAGTTATCAATTTGTTATTTTACTGGCTGTACCTTTGTCATTATATTGAAGAAATCTTTGTGTCTCAAGATCAGCAAGATTTTCTGTGTTTTTTTCTCAGGTTTTCAAGTTTTAGTTTTTACATTTAGATCTGTTCCATTTGAGTTGATCTTTGTGCATGGTAAGAGGTGAGGTCAATTTCTTTCTTTCGTTCTTTCTTTCTTTCTTTCTTTCTTCTTCTTTTTCTTTCTTTCTTATGTAAATTTTCAATCATCTCAATACCATTTGTGCAAATGCTATCCCTTCCCCACTGGATTTTCTTCATACATTTGTTAAATTTCATTTTACCACAGGCAGATTTGTTTCTGGACTTCATTGTATCTCACTGATCTCTATGACTATCCTTGCATCAGTACCACACTGATTGAATTAGATTGTCTTTAGAGTCAATTTTGAATTGGATCATTTAAGGTTTCAACTTATTCTTTGTTTTCAAAAATTTTGGCTATTCTGGGACATTTTCAAATACATTTTAGGATGTTCGTTGATTTCTACCAAAAAAAGCCTGTTGGGATTTGTGTGTGTGTGTGTGTGTGTGTGTGTGTGTGATTACATTCATCTATTGTTAATTTTAGAGAACAAATATTGAGTAATCCAATAATACACATGTAATATCTCTCCATTTTTTTAGATCTTTAATTCCTCTGTGTGTCTTCTTCACAGTACAAGTCCTGTATTTATTTTTACAACTGTATTCCTACATTTTCTGTACTTTTGTTGTTATTTTAATGGATTTTTCTTAATATTGTTTTGTTTATTGCTAGTATATAGAGTACAACTGATATTTCTATGGTATTATTGTTTCTGAGACTTTGCTAAACTCATTTATGAGCTCTAACAGTTGTGCATGCGTGAGTGTTGTGAGTTCCCAATGTTTTCATACATTTAGGATTCAGAATTATGTCATTTGCGAATAAATCAATTTTACTACTTCCTGTCCCATCTAGATACCTTTTATGTTTGTTTTGTTTTATTTTGTTTTAGATTTTGATGAAAATGGACACATTTGACATGTTCCTTAACTTAGAGAGAGGTCGTTGAAAGCATTTCAACATTTCAATGTATATTCTGGTATTTGTAGGTGCTTTTAAGGAGGTTGAGAATTTCCATCCCATTGCTAGTTTGCTCAGAGTTCCAGCCCCTCTTTTTTTAATGAATGGGTACTTCATTTAGTCAATGCTCCTACTATATCTATCAAGATGATCAAGTATTTGTCCTTCATTTATTACTATTGTGTTTTTCATTAAGTGATTTTTAAGGTTTGAAATCAATCCTGCATTCCTGAGATAGATCACTTTTATTAATGACTTATAGTACCTTTATAAAAGAGGTTGGAATTTATTTCCTAACATTTTGTTGAGGATTTTGTATAGATTTTCATTAGGATTAATGGTCTGTAGTTTTATTTTTTTAAGGCTTCTTTAGAATTTTTATTTAAATTCAATTAATTGACATATAACATATTACTGGTTTCAAGAGGTCGAGGTCAGTGATTCATCAAACATATATGAACACCCAGGGCTCATTACATCACACGCCTTTCTTAATGTCCATCACTCAGTAACCCTGTTCCCTCACAACCCTCCTCTCCAGCAACCCTCAGTTTGTTTCCTATGATTAAGAATCTTTTATGGTTTATCTCCCTCTCTGATTTAATCTTGTTTTATTTTTTCCTCTCTTCCCCTATGATCCTCTGTTTTGTTTCTTGCGTTCCACATATGAGTGAGATCATATGATAATTGTCTTCCTCTGATTGATTTTACTTAGCATAATATCCTCTAATTCCATCCATGTCATTGCAAATGAAAAGATGTCTTTTTGATGGCTGAGTAATATTCCATTGTATATTTATACCACATCTTCTTTGTCCATTCATCTGTCAATGGACATCTGGGCTCTTTCCATAGTTTGGCTTTTGTGGACATTGCTGCTATGAACTTTGGGATTCAGGTGCCCCTTTGGATCACTACATTTGTATCTTTGGGGTAAATACACAGTAGTACAATTGCTGGATCATAGGGTAGCTCTATATTCAACTTTTTGAGGAACCTCCATATGGTTTTCCAGAATGGCTGCACCAGCTTTAATATCCTTTATTTGTTTGTGAATCAATTAATTAATTTGTGTTTTCATTGTAATTTATCCATTTTATCTAAGTGTTAGTTGGCATGAGATTATTCAAGATGTTAATTTATAATTCTTTTAGTTTTTGTAGTGTCAATAGTAATATTCTGTTTTTAATTCCAGATTTTTTGAAATTTGTGCCGTCTCTCTTTCTCTTGGTCAGCGTAGCCAAAGATTTGCCAATTATGTTTATGTTTTTAACAACTGATATTTGGTTATATTGATTTTTTTCATTTTTATATTTTCTATTTCTCTGATTTCTTCCCTAATTTTTATTTCCTTTCCACTACTTAATTTAAGTTTAATAGCTCTTCTTTTTCTAGTTTCTTGAAATGGAAAGATAGGATATTTATTTTTGACCTTATTTACTTACTGATATTGGTTTTTAAAGCTGCAGATTTCTCTTCTAAGGACTGTTTTAGCTGCACATCATATTTGCAAATCTATTTTTATTTATTCCAAATATTTAATTTCTTTTTTGATCCTTTTACTCATTTTTCATTTAAAATGTGCTGTTTTCCCAATATTAGTGAATAGACATATTTCTTTTGGTGATTTATATTTCAATTTGATTATGATGGAGAAATATCTTTCATATGCTTCATTGTTTTAAACTATTAGAACTTACTTAAAGACTATCATTATCTATTCTGGATATCCTCTCAGATGCTCTTTAAAGAATACTCATTCTCTAACTATTAGGTAGATTGTTCTATATGTGACAATTAAAGCTGATTAGTAACTTGTTCAAGTCCTGTATATCTGTATTCACTTTCGTCTAGTTGTTCCATTCATTTTTGAAAATTTTATATTAAAATTTTCAACAGATTGTAAATCTGGTGTGCATGCAGAGGCATGCACAAGATATTGAAGAATGCTTCCAGACCACCATAATATTGGAAATATAATAAAGTGAGTTAAATGAACTTTTTTGGTTGTCCAATGCATATAAAAGTTACATTTATACTATACTTGTAGTGTATTGTGTCTAAAAACTGTGCTTACCTTAATTAAAAATTATTTTATTGCTAAGAATTGCTATCTATCATCTGAGATTTCAGCAAATTGTAATCTTTGCTGGTGGAAATTCTTGCCTAAATGTTGATGCCTGCTGACTTATTAGGGTGCTGGTTGCTGAAGGTTGGGGTGGTGCTGGCAAGATCTTTAAATAAGACAATAATAGAGTTTACCACACTATTTTACTCTGTAGCATGTGATATTGTTTCAAAACATTTGACCCACAATAGAACTACTTTGGAAATTGGAGTCAATCCTCTCAAACCCTGCAGTTGCTTCATTAACTCAGTTTATGCCTTATTCAAATCCTTTGGTGTCATTTTGACAATCTTCACAGCATCTTGACCAGGAGTAGATTCCATTCGAAGAGACCACTTTCTTTGCTCATCCATAAGAAGAAACTTCTTATTTGTTAAGGTTTTATATGGGATTACAGCAATTTGTCATATCCTCAGGCTTATTTCTATTTCAACCTCTCTGACTGTTTCCACCACACCTGCAGTTACTCATGAAACCATCATAAAAATCAAGATAATGAAGATATCCATTATTCCAAGAGTTTCTATGTGTAGAGATTCATTAACATCTAAGATTTAGTGTATGGAATCATAACGCATGTATTAATTTTATGGCTTATTTTGCATAGCATAATTATTTTAAAATTGATCAATGTTGTTATGTGTATTAATAATTCAATACTTTTTACTACTAAGTAAAAACTACCTGTTTGTTTTTCAAGGTTTTAGCTGTTACACAAGCATAGCAGTTATGGTCATTTGTGCATGGGTCCTCGTGTGAACATAGTTTTCATATCTTTGTCATACTTGGTAGGATTTGTTTTTTTAATATTGACTTTTCCAGTGGATATATAATTCTTATAATTTTTAATTTGTTTTTCTTAATGACATGATTTTGAGTGTATTCTCATGTGTATATTAGTCATTTTTGTGTCTTTGGTGCATGTCTCTTTGACTCTTTTACCCACTCTTTCATTATATTATTTATCTTCTTATTAAGCATAAAAGCTCTTTATATATTTTATAAACACGTCCTTTGTAAATAGATCTTTCTAATCTGTAATGGGGCAGGCAAAGAGTAAGAAAGAGAGCTCTCTCATCATATATGCCCCACTAGAAATTCATTTTCTTTTGTCCAATTTTCATGTACACTGATCTACATATTAAATCTTGTAATTTTCAAAAATGTTATTCTTTACCAAAACTCTGGACTTCTCTCCTTGATCATTTTACTTTATTCTGAAAAAAAATTCTGAAAAAAAAATGTAGTTCTTTTACTATGGTTCAGGTATTGCTGAATTCTCTGTTTTTGTTAGTCTGAAATGCCAGTATTTCAGTTTATTCTCAAAGGATCTCTTCACTTGGAATGAAATGCTAGATAGGCAATTTCCCAGGTATTATAGATATTGCTCATTTTCCTTCAATTTCTGTCTGTGGAAAGTCATCTATTAGTTTATCTTATGTTGGGAGGTAATCTTTTTCTTCCTCTCACTCTCTTTCTGGATGCTTATGTTGATTTATTCCTCCACTGTATTTTTCCACAGTTAATGTAGTATTATCTAAGGATGTATTTATATTTTCTATTTATATGTTCATACGGTTTCTTAAATATCTGACTTTATATTATTCTTTAATTGAAAGTTATCAGCTCTTATATTCTTAAAGTTTTCTTCTTTCTTTTAGTCTCTCACCTTTTGTTAAGGATTACAGTGAAATACACATAAAATTGTTGCAGTATTTGTGATGTTTGTTACTCTTTCATTTCACTTTGTCTATCACTAAGCTATATTATGGACAATTTTTTCTGACAATTTCCAATTTACCAATTATTTTTTGGCTGTATATATGTTGCTGTGAAATATGTTCATTATTTCTTAATTTTAGTTATTTTATTTTTAGTTCTATTATTTTTATATAGTTTTGTAGATCTTTACCTTCTGCAAAAATCCTCAAGCTTGTGATTAGTTCTTTGAGCAAACATATTTTAAAGTCTTTATCTAATAATTTCCTAAATCCGCTGGGGGCATGATCTTTGTTACATTTTATTTGCCTTCTAGTTTCTGTTTTGTTTTATTGTTGTTGTCATGTCTCCTCATCTACTTTAGATATGCCCCATTGTTAAATAGACATCGCATTTCTAAAACTATTTGTAAAAATAATTTGAAATCTAGAATAATTTTTAGGCCCTCTAAATACTATTTTTCCCCTCCCATCAGTCAGACTCTCAACTAGCCAATCATCCAGACTTACCTCAGTTCAATTTTAGAAAATGAGATTACTTAAACTGAGATACAATCTCTGGGGCCTGCCTCCCCCAGGTGTAGACACTGAGTCAGAAGTTTTTCACTTCATCCAAAGTGAGGTGTTTTAAAATGCTTTGTGGTTCTCACACTTGGGTAGGTTCTAGATTCCAGTATCTTTTTTTTCCTTTTCTTTTCTTTTCCATTTCTTTTCTTTCTTTTCTTTTCAGGATTTTATTTATTTATTCATGAGAGACACAGAGAGAGAGAGGCAGAGACACAGGTAGAGGGAGAAGCAGGCTCCATGCAGGGAGCCCGATGTGGGACTTGATCCCAGGACCCCGGGATCATGCCCTGACCTGAAGGGAGATGGTAAACCACTGAGCCACCCAGGTGCTCTCCAGTCTTTTTCTCCTAGGCCTTCAGAAGTTGTCAAAAGTTTTATTCAACCACTTATCTATGCAGACATTTACTCTGGAATAAGTAAAATCCCAAAGCCAAAAAAAAAAAAAAAAAAAAAAAAAAAGCACCATTGAAAGCTGGGTTCTTAATTCTCCCCCAGTTAGGTCTCAATAATTTGTTAGCTCTCCAATACAATATCACATATTATTTTGAATTTCTTTTCAAGATTTTAAGTTATTTGATTGGGATAATTTGTTTGCTAGGTATCCACTTATGAGGACCAAAAGTTAAAAAATGCTTAGAAGATACTCCTACTCAATAAATGCTTCTGGAATGGAAGAATAGAATAATTCTGGTGAATTCTGAAAAAAACGAAGCATGCAGCATACTGACAATTATAACAATTACAAAGAGTTATGAAATGGGGTGTCCGGGTGGCCCAGTCAGTTAAGTGACTGATTCTTGATTTCAGCTCAGGTCATGATCTCAGGGTCAGGGTCATGAGATAGCATCACGACTCTGCTCTCAGTATGGAAGTCTGCTTAAGACTCTCTCTCTTTATTCCTTTGCCTCTACCTCCACTCTCTGTAATAAATAAATAAGTAAATATAAATAAATAAATAAATAAATAAATAAATAAATAAATAAATAAATAAAATATTTAGAAAGAATTATGTGTCTACAAGACCTGGACTGGCTACAGTGTTTGCAGTTATTGCTACATTTGTCAATTATTCCCAATCCTTGATGATCCTAACACTTAAAAAAAATTTTTTTTTGACTGTTCACCACTCTAGGTTTTCTTTTATGCTCAATGCAATATGAAAACACTCAACATTCAATGAGTTTATCATTGAAATGGGAAGGTTGTATAAAAATAAATTCTAAAAATTCAGGGAAATATATAAATGATAAATGTGGACTCTTTGTTTCTTATTAAAATTCACATTACAACCTCTCATGATTCTTTTCCTCCTCAAGTGTTTAAGTACTTATGACCTCTGCCACCATTTCTTACCCATCTATAACACCTTATAGTCTTAATTCCACCAAATCCTCTACTGAAAATATTTTTAAAGTTTCATCTGTAACTCCCAAAAAGCGTAATACAGAAGAGAGTTTTCAGTTTCTTTGAAAAGGAGACATTTTCCAGGTGTTACTCTTACCGATGTCATACTCCCTTAAATGATGTTTTACTACCCTTTCTCTCTTTACCTTTTAGACCAATTTAATCCTACTATTTTTGCTTTGGTGCTTCTTCATATTCTGTGTCTCTTTTGTTGTGATTTTCTTTATTTACACAAATTAAAATATTACTCCAATAATGATGCTTTGATACAAAGCTGTCTAATCTTCATTTCTTGCCTGAACAATAGATACAAATTCCAAATTATGGAATTTATATGAATTGCAAATGCCATGCAGATTTCCAACGAGCTTCTCAGCTGCAACATGCTCAAAATGGAACTCTATCAACTGTCACTGTCTACTTCCACACATATTTTCTTTCTGCACTACCTGATTTATCAATGTCACCAAATACTCTATTATAAATGGTCCTGGGAAATCACAGACATTATTAATGTGAATGAAGGGAAGAGATGAGAATTCAAATTAGGGAAGATTGCTAAAATGATAGAATGTACGTGGAATAAAATAGTCTAGAACACCTCAAACGTGGGCTTCCAGTTCCACATGTAAGAAGCTTTGGAGGTACCACTATGCCCTAAATACAAGTGAAAAACTTGAAAAGACTGAAAAATCAATGACTTTTCTTGAATCCATAAGAGAGGTGAGGACAGAAGGTAAAATACTGGCCCCAAGGTTGGAGAGACAGACAGGAATTATTTGTTTCTTACTATTGATATATTACTATTACTATTACATATACTATTACATATATATATATTACTATTGTTATATGATATATGTGTGTGTATTTGTATGTGTATATAATAGATAATACCCCTTATATGATATATGTTTTGCGAATATTTTCTCCAGTTCTATAGGCTGCCTTTTCATTTTTTCCTTTCCAAACTAAGCTGTCAGGAAATGCTTAGTTTGGTGGAGTCCCACTTCTTTAATTTGGTTTTCTTACCTTTTCTCTTTATGTCAAATCCAAAAACAAAATGAAACAAAACATTGCCAAGACCAATGTCAAAGAGCAAAAAGCTTAAGCCCTATATTTTCTTCTAGGAGTTTCATGGTTTTAGATCTTACATTTAATTTCTTAATCCATTTTGAGTTGATTTTCACCTATAGTGTCAGATAAAAGCCCACTTTCATTCTTTTGCATGTGGATATCTACTTTTACCAATACCATTTATTGAAAATATTTTTTTCATTAGTATAATTTTGGCACCTTGTTAAAAATTAATTGACATTTATACATAGGTCTATTTTGGGGAACTGTATTCTACTCCATTGATACATGTGTCTATTTTGCCAAGACTGTACTCTTCCTTTCTCCCTTTTTTTTTAAAGATTTTATTTATTTATTTGAGAGAGAGAGAGAGGGAGAGGAGAGAGAGAGAGAGAGAGAGAGAGAGAGAGAGAGAGAGAGAGAGAGAACCAGCAGCACAAGGAGAGATAGTGAGAAGCAGACTCCCCCCAAGCATGGAGCCCGACACAGTACTCAGTCTGAGGACCCTGAAATCATGACCTGACCCAGAGTCAGATACTAAACTGAGCCCCCCAGGTGCCCTGAGACTGTGCTATTTTAATTACTATAGCTTTGTAACATAGTTCAAAAGAGCACATGTGATGAGGCCTCTAGCTTTGTTCTTTCTCAACTTTGATTTAGCTATTCCGGACCTTTTGTGTTTCCACAAATATTTTAGTTTTTTGTTTTGTTTTGTTTCGTTTTGCTTTTCTGTTTTTGTCTTTTTGTGAAATGTGACATTGAAATTTTGATGAGGGGCATCTATAGATGACATCTATAGATGACATCTATAGATTGCTTTGGAGAGTATGGTCCCTGTGGCAATGTTAATTCTTTGGTCCATGAACACTGAATATCTTTCCATTTATTGTGCCATTTTCAATTTCCTTCATTGATATTTTACAATGGTTTGTGTGTGTGTATGAGTACAAATAATTCATCTACTTGACTAAACACATTCATAAGTATTTTATTATTTTTGATGCTATTTGAAAAGGGATTGTAAGAAACACACATAGATTAAATGGATGAAGAAAATATACCATACTAATGCTGATTAAAAGAAAGGGGTTGTAACTATACTAATGTCAGAGACAGCAGAGCAAAGCAAGGGAAGTTATTAGGTATAATGAAGTGCATTATGTAATGTTACAGGGGTCAATTCTCCACTAAGACAAAACAATTCTTAATATGTGTGAGCCTAGCAATAGAGCATTAAACCACATGAAGCATAGCTGACAGCATTGAAGAATAAACAGATGAACCCACTACCAGATAGAGATGTCAAAACCCTTATCAGAAATGGAGAGACCTGAAAGGGAGAAAATCAGTGAGGACATAGTCAAAACATCACTATCCAAAATGAGTCAGTTTAAAATACTTCTTCTCTGAGCAACTTCTTGTTTTCTTGAGAATCTTATGCTACTATGCTCCTAACTCTACTACTACTGCCAACGCTAAGGATTACGAGATGCTGTTGGTGGAAACATTGTGCCACATTGTGGGTCAGGCACTGGCCTGAGGGCTTCACATGCATTCATTCAATTAATTCTTACATGAGGAAACTGAGAATCAAATAGAATATGCAATTTGCTAAGATTATACTGCTTATTACGATGGATTCTGGATTCAAATTGTAGTAGTCTGTTTCCAGAGTCCAATCTTACAATTTAATAACTTAATGTGGGAAGTAGGTTTAAGAAATGGAAGAAGCAGGTGATAATGCTATAGGCATGTTTTTATCTCATGAAGAAAAGATTGCTGGAAATGGCCTTAAATTCCAATAAATCGTTTCCTTCTCACCATGTCTCACCGTCTTCTGAGAACTGGTGTTGGGAATCTTACCCTAAGGTTCTAAGGTCAGCCTGCCATTGCCTGCTGAGAACAGAACCACTTCTCAGAAACTACCTGTCACCAGCTATCAGATGCCCCCTGTTAACCTCCTTGTTGAAAAAACAAAACAAAACAAAACACCCAATAGAATAAAATCGAAGCAGTCTACTGTTTAACACTTTTGCAGAAAACTCTTATGGCTCGAGCATCCATACCAATGTATAAATCAATTTCTTTTACATTCATATTTCTAAAAGCAAAAGAAGTATATTTTACTATTAAATGACAAGTTTGAAAATATCTCCAAGCTCCTCTAGCGATGATGTTTTACTTTTACACATCCCCTGAATGGTCTACTTTATGGATTATAAGCTGTTTTTGCATACATTCTCTCTGTGGTAAAATTAATGCTAGTTCAAATATACAGATTTATCACATTTGTGGAAAGTGGTAATTAATAGTTCTATAACCTTGGGCAAGTAATATAATTTCTCTGGGCTCTCATTTCCTCATCTTTGAAATAAAGGTGTTAGAACAGATTATCTTAAATGTCCCTCCAGTTCTACCATTCTGTGATATGCTATAAAATAAACTCACTGTCCACTTAGAGATGCCTCCAATAACATGATATATGCGGCTCCCATTTATATGGGAGTGACTATGGGTGACTATGCCCTTTAATGACCTTGAGATAGCTTTTCTAGATTCATGCATCGCGGCTAATAGAAGCATGTGCACTTAGCTACATCTGACACGATGGCCTTGGGGGAAAGGAAATTTGGAACTGGGATCCAGTTCTTGATATTTTGTCATCTCTGCCTCTAAAAATCTATACCTAACATTAAAAAGGTAATGGAGACTTTTTTTTAATGCCTCTCACAGTTAAAAATTAGTTCTAAGGATACTGCATTGATGCTGTCTGTAAATCTAAAAATTAAAAAGATCATAAAGAAAATGTCCGTTTGCTTTTCCTAGGGGTTGAATCTGCCTGGAAGCTGTTCTTTCTCTCTCAAATCTGAAAAGGCAGATAAACCACTCCTGCGTCATGCTGAGAAGAGAAAGCTTGGGGATCCTTCCGATGTGCCAGACGGAGCATCACTTAGATCACAGGTTTTCATTCAGGTTGTCAGAACTCAGCTATGCACACGCATCAGCTGAGAGAAGGGAATTGGGTACTGTATGTAACAAAAGGCTATTTTTTTCTCCCCCTGTGATCTAGCCTGACAGGAAAAAAAAAAAAAAAAAAAAAAAAAAGAATACCTGAATTTTACCCCAGGTAAGTAAACCTGGGTGTCTCGTTAGACCAAAAAAAAAGAAAAAGAAAGTGAACCCATTTCTATGAGGGCCATAATTAAGGCAAAGGAGAGTGATTACAGACCCACAGACAAGGCGTAGAGTTGTCAGGGTGACCATGAGAAAAGCAGTACCAGCAAGTACCTGACCATGTGACCACCTGACTGAGGCAAGGGTCCCATCTGGGACTGGGGCCCATGGGAACCAGCCTTTGTGCCTACATGGTTAAAAAAAAAAAAAAAAGAAAGAAAGAAATGTGTCCTTCCTTAGAATGTATTACACGATGCAGGATGGTGGTGTGTACAGGGGCATGGAGGTCCTTATGAGAACCTGCAATTAAAAAGTCTATCAAGGTCAACAGAGAATGTTACTCAGTGGTGGGAGCATATCAGCAATAATAAGAGCTTTCTTTAGTGTTGAGTAGTAAATCTTTGCAACGTGATCGCTGCGTGCAGAATGAATCTGAGAACTGCTGTGAACTGTCAGAAGAGATTGAATTGGAGCCACAGAATGTGACATTTTAAAGAACAGAAAATGACACAAAACTACCATTTTTAGAATCCGTATTTAAAAAATAATATAAAGCAAGCAAGACGGTGCCTGCATAAGACAGTGGTTCATAAATTTTGGTGAGCACAAGCATCACCTGAGAAACTGTTAAATATGGTATTGCTTGAAGCCTCCCCACGAGAGATTATGACCCTGCAGACAGAGGGGTGTAGGGTCTGGAACTTGGGGAGCTCTCCAGGTGGTTTACCTGTATTCCAGAGTCAGGACTCTGTGGCCTGTGTGCATTTTGACTCCAATTCACATATTGTTTATATATGTGGGGATTTATGCTCAGAGAGGCTCCTTTCCTTTGAGGATAAAAGGCATAAACATATGCAAAGTGATTAAAACAGTGGTGGACACATTGTAATTACAAGTACTAGCTGTATATGTTCAGAGACATTCGTTCAAAAGCAAATATGTATTATGTATGTCTATATGTATGAAGATACTTGTTTTTTTTTAAGATTTTAGTTATTTAAAAAAAAAGATTTTAGTTATTTATTCATGAGAGAGACACAGAGAGAGAGAGGGAGAGACACAGGTAGAGAGAGAAGCAGGCTCCCTGCAGGGAGCAAGACTCGATCCCGGGACCCCAGGATCACGCCGGGGACCCCAGGATCACACCCTGAGCCGAAGGCAGATGCTCAACCACTGAGCCCCCCAGGTGTCCCTATGAAGATATTTGTTTAAGCAAATTAGGTACACATACATAAAGTCAAGCAGAACTTCCTGGATGTCTCACAAGCCATATCACTGAATCTGAATTCTTAATATCTCATTCTGAGGCCAGGTGAAGAATATAGATTGTAACTCGGGAAGCAACCCCAACAAAATGTATCTATAGCAGTTACACAAAGTACATTTTTCCTGTTGTCTCAATTTGCACAAGAATACTGAAATATGAGTGAAGACAAGATCAATTTTCAGTAGGAAAAATCGCTTAGCTTTGGGATCTTTGGGAAATTACCTAACTACTATTAGCATATTACATCTGTACTTTTAAATTTTTTCATCAATTCCAACTACTGCAATAAAATTCTCATGTGCGATTTAACGGCAGCATTAATGAAGTTGATTGGTCTATAACATGCAGGGTCAGTTTTATCACCCTTTAAAATACCTGAATTAAGATATTTTTATCCTATCCACTAAATGAAAGAACTACTTTACTGGATGTTCCCTAAGAAAAGAAAAGAAAAAAAAAAAGATGGAGAAAGTTAGCCTAATTTAATTCTTGATAAGATCTTTAAAGCTTGAATGTCAGAAAATGTAATAGAAAACCTACTTTTTAATTTAATTTCGCCAAAGTAACTGCAAAACCTCTGCAAATTATATCCACTATGAGTGTGATTTGTCTAATGCGGCAGCTTACACCAGGGGAATGACAGCCTTTGAAGCTACATTAACTTAGGGTGCACAGGTATTAGAGAGTGTAGCCTTGTGCATTTTCCCATGACCAGTGGTGTAGAGGCTGCTTGCTGGGCTGAAGGAAGCTAAGAGTTTAGTTGGAAACTGAAATATAATGTATTAAGTAACTATCCATTTAGTTACAGGTAAGGAAACTGAGGACACAAAATCATTCATAACTCAAAGAAAATCTACACCCAAAGGATACCAAGAGCTCTGAGAATAGAAGGGCTTTTAGTCGCCCTTCCCTTTATGAGACTGGAGAAGTGAATACAGACACCATGAGACTCACCGAACCTGTGGCCTGTGCCAAACTCTCAAAATGAAGAGGAAAAAAAAAAGCATGGACAAGTAATAGTATCGTTAGAGTAATAATATCTTCACAAACTCTATTTCCGATCAACTATATATGTTAAATTATTTTTCATAATCTAACATTCCTAATAATCTCTGGTTTAGGCACATAAAACAATTTATGTTCACCAAACACTTGTGTCTTTCTCCATTTTTCTGCCTTCTGTGATTCCATTATTCTTCTTAAGTGTCTTCCCCCAGCTTTTCTTTCTGACAAATTCTCCTTTACACAGAGGTTCTTCTGTAGGAGGAACTACCTTTTCTTGTGTATATCAACAGTAATTTGCGTGGCCTATATTTTAAATTTTTATGTAAAATTATCATTTTCATGGTTTTCTTTTCTACTACCTGTGATTTCTAGAGTTCAAGAATCCTACCTTAAATATGCTCATAGCTATTCTTTCTAAAATATGTTAGGTAGGTGCTCAAAGGTTAAATAAAACTTTATCTATCTTGAGTAAAAGATACACATTAAATATAATACAGAAGAATTATTAAATTTGAAAAAAATATATAATCAACTGACAAATGAATTTAACTGGTACATTTTGAAGATGGCATCTTTTGAAATTAAAGAAAAAAAGAAGAAGAAAAAGATGGAGGATATTTACTACCAATCAGAAATGTAACTCAACAGAAAGCTGAGTCACAGTATGTTATAATGCTGGCACCTTAAGCAGCAGAACCATTTGACAGGAGATTTGAAGCCAGCAGAACTGTTGGAACATTCCTGTGCTAGCTGGTTACTATGGAAATAAAAGCAAAAGTGAAACGAAGTGTTAAGAATTCGGGAGGCGGGGGGTTGGGGGTGGGTTGTGAAACCAGCAGGAATTGCTTATTGCTTAAGTTTTGGGCAAAGACATTAGCTAAAAATCACCATAAGAAATCAATCTGTCTTACAGTGATGTTGTTGACAACAAATCCTTATAAGGGTCCCTATTCAGCAGCTTGACGCTCTTTAAATATGCATCTCTATGTAACTGTCTAACCAGTCAGAACTTATATTAAGCATTAATGTCTTTATAATTTAAAAAAAAATCAGGGCTGATTACCAACCTAAGAGTTATCTTTATTGAAAATGTGTATGTATGCATATATATATAATATTCTGTATGTACGTAATATTCATATATACACACACAGTGTACATTGTAAAGCAATTACTTAAAATATAGTCATTAAATTCATCCCAGATTATTTTCACTCATTTGTTTTACTTGCATAAGAAGCATTTGTATTATGCTTAACTTAGGCAAATTAAAGCTCAAGGAAAGCTTTTAGAAACCTCTGCCGCAAAATACGTTATGCATCTTGAAAGCATTTTATGTCTATCAGGTAATTAGATGTCAGCATAGAATGTAACACTGTAATATTCGAAAAAGAAGGTCTATAGAGACAGTCTTAGATAGAACGTGAATGACAAAGACTGAATAACTACTTTACCAGCTGTATCAGATGATACGAAACATACGTATGCTGGTTATTCTGGAAGGTTATTACTTTGTTGGAATGTTTTACCTATTTCACTAATTTCTTATTTCAGTTTGGGTGAGAAGATACCATTCAAGTATTCTGCTATTATAATTCATTAAAAGGTATTTTATTTAAGTTTTAATTTGTTATGGAATAATATTGTAATGCAATAAAAATTGTTCTTTTATACCCAGTTTCCTTGATTCTATTACGGTTAAACTTAAACTATACATATAGCTGAGTATGAATTATTGTGCAGCACAGCTTCAACATTTCTTTGTATTCATATTGGGTGATGTTGGCTTTGGATCTGAAACGGTATAAAACTGACATTCCCAACCAATCCTCATTCTCCTTTAAAATTAATCCCTACCTTTTGCCAAAAAAAGTAAAAGGCAACTTGAAA
Organism: Vulpes vulpes; assembly: GCF_048418805.1. NCBI lineage: Eukaryota > Metazoa > Chordata > Mammalia > Carnivora > Canidae > Vulpes > Vulpes vulpes. The sequence goes on from NC_132784.1 coordinate 135,884,122, forward strand.
ATGTTCAAGAAAATAACAACATGGAGCACCTGGGTGGTTCAGTTGCTTAACTGTCTGACTCTTGGTTTTGTTTTGTTTTTTTCTTTTTTTTAAAGAAAGATTTTATTTATTTATTCATGAGAGACACAGAGATAGAGGCAGAGACACAGGCAGAGGGAGAAGCAGGCTCCCTGCAGGCAGCCCGATGTGGGACTCGATCCCAGGACCCTGAGATCCCACCCTGAGCTGAAGGCAGGCGCTCAACCATTGAGTCACCCAGGCATCCCTTGACGCCACACAAAAGGAAGTACGGTATTCCCAAGCATGAAACTCTCATTTTAAAATAACTGTACTCTTAGAAGGCATATGAGAAGATGAGAGAACATCCCATTGCAGGACACATGTTTTAAATAAGATGTTTTTTTTTTTTTCTTTGACTCTGGAATCAAATTTGCAACTCAGTGCAACTGAAAAATATTGTTTATGGTGATGGCGGTTCATGAGCACCAGGAGTAAATAAATAAAAATATAGTGGGTCAAATTAAAAAAATAACTTTTGGTTTTGGCTCAGGTCATGATCTCATGGGTTGTGGGATCCAGCCCCACATAGGGCTCTGGACTCAGGGAGGAGTCTGCTTAAAGAATCTCTCCCTCTGCCCCTCTCTACTCTCTCTCTAAGATAAATAAATCTTTTTAAAAAGAGTGTAACAACAACAGAAACCAACATAACGCTAGAAATTAAAACTATAACTTACCCTACCCTAAGAATCTGAAAGGAATCTAGCCTGCTAACACCATGCCATAAGAGTAAAGATAAGAATTATAATGAAGGGATGATGTAAGTAGTTACCATCTGAGTCTTCCTCGCCTGAAAGAAGATAGTCATTTGTTTCTCACGGTGTCCTTGGATTCTGGTGCTCATGGTCTCTGCCAGCCAAACTGAAAGCAATTATCTGTCTGCAGCATAAATGCAGGATTTTGCACCTAGTGGATGGCCTCACTTAGAAACCAAAAGTCAGAAAGGTGACAGCTGAGTATCAGTGAAGACTGGATCTTGATAAATATCTATGAAGGAGACTGGAGAAAGCAAGCTGGTAACTGAAGTGCATTTCCATATCTCCTACACATGTGTCAATGTTTGAGCATGTCACACAACCAAGTATAACTCACATTTTGCCGTGTGGGAGTATGTCACAAGTGAGATTGAAGTGTATGTTTAAACACAAGCATTTCCAGGCTTTGGATTTAAGAAGAGGGTTCTAATAGCAACCGGCAAGCCAAGGGCAGGGCTCTACACAAAGCAATGGTTGTTGATGATGATAAGCACCCAGAATAGAGGCACGTTTGTTATGGGCTAAATAAAGGAGAAATAAAATAATAAATATTAAAAAATAAATAAACAAGAGGGTTTCTAAAACACAGGAGAAATCCGCATTGCATCCTGAAGTTAGTTCTGAGTGTTTCATAGAGAAATGAGAATAAAATGTACAAAGTGTGCAAGTATATGCAGCAGGAAAGAAGGCGAGTCTTCTATAGAAGCAGAACTAAGAGGCTAGAGAAGGGTGAGACAAAGCCCTGATTACACAGGTACATGCCCTTTACTGTGCTTCACATTCTTGCATTCTACAGATAATGCATTTTTACAAATTGAAGGCTGTGGCAACCCTGTGTGGAGCAAGTCTTTGGGTGCCATTTTTTGTTTTTCTTTTCTTTTCTTTTCTTTTTTTTTTTTTTTGGTGCCATTTTTTCAACAGCCTGTGCTCACTTCGTACCTGTATGTCACGTTTTGGTGATTCTCACAATGAACCGGGAACCAAAGGCAGAAGGAGCTGTTGATAAAATTAAATGTCCTTATAACCTGCAGCCCAATGACAAATATTTGAGATAGGCAGAGTATAACATTCCTCCAGGAAACTCCCAACTGTCTTAAAGTTGGTACTTTGCTAACGGGAAAAACAACCTCAGTTTGACAATAGCGAGGCCTCCAGTACCCTGAGAGTCTTCTTTAGTGTAGGAAAGTCCTTTTGGAAACCTCCCTTTTTACTTACCTCCCCTAACTCCTGAGTATTTGATCAGCCATTCCGCACGACCCTAGTGCAGCAGCTCTTTCCACCCATGGGTCCCTGCGCTTTAATAAAACCACCATTTTGCACCAAGATGTCTAATGAGTTCTTTCTTGGCCATCGGCTCCAGACCTCACCAATGTTACTCAAAAACCACATCAACAGTACTTCAAACTTTTCCATTACTATTAATATTTATTATGATCATCTGTAATCAGTGATTATAACTTGCTGAAAGCCCAGATGATGGTTAGAATTTTTTAGCAATGTTTTTAATTAAGATATGTACATTTTTTAAGACATGATGTTATTGCATACTTAATAGACTACAGTACAGTGTAAACATAACATTCATAGGTGCTTGGAAACCAAAAAAGTTAATTTGACTCATTTTATTGCAATATTCGCATTGTTACAGTGGTCTGGAACCAAACTTCTAGCCCCAGAACTCTTCAATGACTCTGAGGTCAGAGCCTGTGTAACGTACAACAACTTGGAGGAAATAGAAAATTCAGAAATAAATCTAAAATTTTTATTCAAAACTGAATAAAAATTCAGGTAGGACACGATGGAGAACAACACAGTCAAAAAATTTCTACCAGAATTTTCCACCGGAAGGAGGATGGAAAAAAAGAAAAGAAAAAAAAAAAAAGTATTGCAGTTGACAATATTGAATTTCACCTAAGCCAAGTTAAGAAATCCTCTAACTTCTTGTATTCTAGGGAAAGGCTCACTGCAAATGATGTAGAAAAAGATGTTAGGGATCGAAGCCAATGGCCAAGAAAGGATTCTTGAGACATCTTTGGTGCAAAGAGGTGGTTTTATTAAAGCATGGGACAGGACTCATGGGCAGAAAGAGCTGCACTGAGGTCACAAGGAGTGGACCATTATATACTTTCAACTTGGGAGGAGGTTAGGGAGAGCGTAAGTCTCTGAGGAATTTTTTTGTTTTTGTTTTTGTTTTTTGTTTTTTTTAATCTGAGGAATTTTGGAAGCAAGGTTTCCAGGACCTTGAGGGGGCTAGCTATTCTTGGGAGAAGCTCATTTATTGCCTTCTAATAAAACCTGAGTCATGAGACCCTTCAGATGTTTATTGGTGGACCATATGCTTAGGGGATGATTGCTAACAAGTATCTTGGTGGGGGGTGGCTTAGAGATAAAGGAAGTTTCTAAAGGAATTTTTATATGTTTAAGTAGATGTACAGGATCCTGAGGGTCTGGCTAAGATTGCCTTTGCCCTTAGAAAGTATTAACATCGAGGCAGCTGAGTCCCTAAGGGAAGGTCACTCTGCTGTTTCAAGGACTTGTCAATGCGCTGTAGGTAGTAAAGAAATTTAACAATTTCTCTTATGCCTCTGTTTCCCACATCGCAAAGAACCACCCTTCTTTTTATGACTTAGCTGAGACCCCTTTGTCTATCTAGTATGAAGTCAGCAGAGATTCCCCAAATCCCCTTTCTTTAGATCATAGGTAATTATCTGAATAGTTTGTCTCTACCAATTGGGCCAAAATGCCTGCTGATTTTGATGTAATTTTTTGGAATATTGGTAGGTTTGTTGGAATCCAGCGCCAATGGCCAAGAAGGAATTCTTGAGACATCTTTGGTCCAAAATGGTGTTTTTTTAAAAGGATGGAGCAAGGCCTCTGGGCAAAATGACCTGCAGCCCTAGAAATTGTGAGCTAGCAAGGCATTAACATTAAGGTAGTTGGGAGCTTCCTGGAGGAATGTCACCCATATCCCATGTAGGACTGGGTGGAGGGGGGACGACGGTTGGAGGTTGTCTGCTTGTGCTTTGTCTTCAGCTAGCCTTCCTCCTCATGACAGAGGTTTTGTATTTTTCATGGTCAATGATAAAATTGAAAGCTACATAAATAAGTGGAATGCTCTCACTTTTAATAATTTTAATGCATTAGTAACTTAATAGAATATTAGGGATTTTTTTCTCCACAAAAGTATACTATATTGAAAAAGTACTGCATTCTTTTTTTTTTAAAGTATTGAGCTTTTTAAGAGATTTGCAAATTATCTATAAAGTAACAAAGTAAACACAACAAACAAAAGAACAGCAAAGAACAAGCAAATTGGATTCTTCTTCTAAATGTAATCAATCAAATTATTTTTAGTGTCTTTAAAACAACAAATGCAAATATATATTTGGGAAAAACCACGGATTTGTCTTCTAGTACCAGATAACATTGTCATGGAAGAGATCAAATCACACAATGACAGACAGTAGAAGTAGGAATTACTGAAAAGTAAAAAATAACTCCCTTTCATGAGCCACCGAGTTGATTTGGTTTTGGAATGTTGGAGAGGTTGGGAGCCAATGGCCCTAGAAAGAATTCTTGAGACTTCTTTGGTGCAAAACGGCGGTTTTATTAAAACCCTGGGACAGGACCCAGCAGAAAGACCTGCTGCCCCCAAGGTTGTGAGGAATGGCTGATTATATACCTAGGAGTTGGAGGAGGTAAGGAAACAGGAAGGTTTCCAAAAGGAGTTTCATAAACTAAAGAAAACCATCAGGATACTGGAGGCCTTGCTATTATCTAGCTAAGACTGTTTTCCCCTCTATTAAGCATTAACATCAAGATAGTTATAAGTTTCCTGGAAGAATGTCACAGGTATCCCACCTTGGAGTGGGAAGGGGGGAAATTTGCAGGGTGTCAACTTGTGGTTTGTCCTCAGCTTGCCTTCTGCTTTCTCATCTCAGTGAAGTTGAAAACCACACTGTTGAGGTGCCTCAGTGGCTCAGTGGTTGAGCATCTGTCTTTGGCTCAGGGTATGATCCTGGAGTCCTGGGATTGAGACCCATATCAGACTCCCCAGGAGAGCCTATGTCTGCCTCTCTCTGTGTCTCTTATAAATAAATTTCTAAAGAATCTTTAAGAAGAAAAGAAAGAAGAAAAGAAAAGGAAGAAAAGAAAAGAGAAAAGAAAAGAAAGAAAAGAAAAGAAAAGAAAAAAGAAAAGAAACAAAGAAAAGAAAAGAAAAGAAAAGAAAAGAAAAGAAAAGAAAAGAAAAGAAAAGAAAACCACACTCTTGGGGAGTGTCCAGAATCTGTGAGTGGACAACATCTAAACCGGGACAGATGCCTGGGTAATACGTGAAGAGCATCAGCTGCTGGAAGTGACAGTCATAAAATCTCTGAAGATAAAAGACTACAAAATGGATAAATCTCTAAGTTGCAAACTTATACTGAGGTCTACTGAAATGTCTTTTACATATAATTAAATTGTAACCTTAAAACTAACTTTTAAGATAAAAAATAAGGAGCTTCCAGTACTTAATTATACCCTATGTTTAATTTAAGCAATGATGGAGGTACATTAAGTCTCAGACACAATAATGTCACTGCATTTAATACAATATCAGGTGCCTGAGATCATTATTTCTCACATTAAAAAGAAGTTTTATAGGTCTTAAACACTTTTAAGTTCGCCCAAAGAATGTTTGAGAAACTAGTATCAATAGCTTGTCTTGGAAAAAAAGAGGCATTTTCTTCCCCTAAGTCACTTGTTGGCACAGATTCAATTTACAACAAAAAAATTAGAAAACAGGATTTTTACATATTTCTTGACTCTCTTTCTATAAATATGGATGGAATCCTCTACTGTGCATAAAGCAACAATTTACTTGTGTGTTCAAAAATATTCTCCCTAAACATGCTATGAAAATGTATTTTGTATTACAGCAGCAAATTATACAAAGGTGAATGTTGAACAGAAATTACTACCATAATTTCAACCATGTTAGACAACTTTGGAGGCTATAATTGTAGACTAAATTGTCTTCTTCAAAGCAGGCTGGTTGGGAATGAGAGAAAAAGTAAAAAATAAATAAATAAATAAATAAAGATAAATAGCACCAGGCTCAAAGGAGCTGGACCTTCAAAAGCCACAAATACCAACTGATGGGGCTAACGCACTCCCAGGTCTTGCAGCAAATCTGCCCACAGGCCCCTGTGATCCAGCCATAGGGAAGAGGTTCCTCATTATCCATCTGATTCATGGAAACGCTGTAACTATCTTATATAAAGTACGTGTGCAGAATAACATCTGTAGTAGCTTGAATAATTCCCAGCATATTTTTAATTCCTTTGAATTCTTCCCACCAACAAATCTTTGGACCAAACCGAATACTTTCTATATCGCGATCTATAAGCAAAGTGAACACTAATTTAATTGACTACCATAAACCAGGCTGATTTGATCCCACCATCTGTCACTCACTATCATTTTACCTGGGCAGTTTCCCTTGTCATGAACATGACTGATGATGTGTGAGGATGTGATGATTCTTTATGGGCTTTGGGTCAATGCTGAAGGGCTCTTCTTTCTTCTCTCAGGAAAACAACCACAACAAAATAGGATCAGATCTCATGACACTGTAAAACCAGGGCAAATATAGTATCATGTATGATTGGTTCTAACCAACGATCCTGGCCAGGTGCGATCCTCTATTACTTGTCTCAGCGTACACCAGTTTTGCTGCTTTGTCAGATCTGTCCTTGCTTGAAACATTGCCTCCAAAGCAGTAAGTCACCTCTTACTGGTTTCCTTTCTCCTAAGATCCAGTCAGAAGCAACAGAGAAAGGACAGACACTCATTATTGCATCCCCAGATCATCTGACTTGGGAAGATAGATTGTTTATGCTAATATGAAAAATCAAGCCTCTCCTCTGGGTTGATTTGGTGATTCAAAAATAATCAATATCTAATCTAAACCTGTTATGACATTTGTGTTTCTTCTTCCAAGAGGGAGAAAATCATAACAATATTATACAGGGAAATTGTGACACTTCAGCTGACAACTATTTTATCTTTATCATCCTCAGCCTGATTTTTTTTTTCTGATCCTCTTAGAGAAAAAATTAAAAATACTTATAAAGTAGCTTTCTAGAGATACCTTCTATATAAAAAATTTAAAACCTTTTTCTTTCTTTTTTAAGGATTTTATTTATTTATTCATGAGAGACACACAGAGAAAGAGAGAGACAGGCAGAGACACAGGCAGAGGGAGAAGCAGGCTCCCTGCGGGGAGCCCGATGTGAGACTTGATCCCAGGACCCTGGAACCACACCCTGAGCTGAAGGCAGATGCTCAACCACAGAGCCACTCAGGCGTCCCTTAAAACAATTTTCTTAGGAAAGTAATGTATATTCAGTATAGAAAAATGGAAGTAAGAAGAATGCAAGTGGAAATAATCCAGTTAGCTGGAGATGATGCCTATAATGCTTCAACATCCCAGATTGTCCTAAGATCCCCAGAGCTGCCCCACATATAGAACACCAACCTATTCCCCCAGCACCTTAATAATTTATTTACTGTTTTAAAAACACAAACAGATGGTCACCAGAGGGGTGTGTGTGGATGAGGGGATGGGTCAAATAGGTGATGGGGATAAAGGAGTGCACCTGTTGTGATGAGCACCAGGTAATGTATGGAAGTGTTGAATCACCATATTGTGCACCTGAAACTAATATAACACTGTCTGTTAACTAACTGGAATTTACAAAAATAATACTAAATAAAATTAAGTAAGGGCACCCTTTTTTTGAAGATTATCTGAAATAAAGATGTTTCAACCACTTTATCCACCAAAAAATGCATAAAATAAGGATATTTGCAACTTTGTTTCCATCACACCTTTTCAAATTACTTCAAGGTTGACATCTAAAGAATTTTAATGTAAAATAAAGCAATCAGTTTATCCTTGGATATGTCCCATCTTCTCCAAACACATAACATTGACAGATTAAACATAAAGAGAAAACAAAAATGCATAGCTGGGCTCACATGTAAGAAAATGCTCCAATGTACCCTGGGCAGAGGGGACATGCAAGCAGTAAAAGACAGAGGGGACCTGAGAGTTCAGATCTACAGTAGGGCACTAACAGTGGCTCACACACCGTGGGAAACCTGAGCAGATCTCTTGAGATAGAGATTCCTCATAAAAGAGGCAAAACTGGGGAGAAGGTGAAAGAAACTACTACTTATTCCTAACTATTTCTACAGAAATTTTGGGCTTGAAGAAGCAGGATTAAGACTTTCTATTAAATGCACCTGCCTAAAAATAACACTGTGTTATCACAGTAGATGTCAAGTGGGTATAAAAGAGACCACTGAGTAAAGTGGCTTATAGAAGTCAGAAATCTGCGTCTGATTTGTCTGTCTTGAGTATGAAGTTTTACTGCCTGACTCACTCAGGGTCCCAAATGGCAGGTGTGCTTGGCCATCCCTACTCTATGGCTTCTAGCTCTGGGTGCAGGGAGGTTAATAACAGGTGCATTCATTCATCTCCAAGCAAGTGAGATAAATGTCGAAGCAAAACAAAACAAAACTTTAGAGTAAGATTCTATTTAAGGTGTCAGGGGAGGAGATTTTTCCTTTACATTCTTATGCTCTACAAATTGGGCTGTGTGAATTAAGTTTACCAAAAAAACCTCTCCCCCCCAAAAAAAAAACCCCACAAAAAACAAAAATAAAAATATAGAGTAAAGGATATGGATTTATTTGTATTTTATATGTCCAGGAATTCACAGTAAAGGAGTGGAATTCAAAGTTTTTAGATGTGAGAGCATCTATCCTCTTTGAACAAAGGAAAGAGGGCTTGGGCTTTAAAGAACAATAAATTGTGAGGAAGTGCCTAGAAAATGTATATGGAAACTAATAGAAGTTTTGAGTTGTTTTAGTAAAGTTTGTTTATACAGACTCCTCGTCTTCAGTGGTAAGGACTGCTGTTCTCATCCTGATATAAGAGATTGGGGAAATGCATGCTACCTTCACAAAGGGAAATTTATGCCTTACTTCTAGGCAGATAAGGGGAGGGGGGGAGGGAACTCATCCTGTATCTTTTGATTCTTAACTGCCTCCAGCTCAAAATAATATTCAGCATATTTTAGGGTAGATAGGATCTACTTCAAAGAAAGGGCCCAGAATGTTTCAATTCACATTCCATTTTCCCTACTTTATTTACATGCTTACCAGTGGCTAATATGAATGTCATAAAATTTAGTATCCCGCTGGGCTGTCATGGATCCAGCTAGAGTGGTAGGGTGAACATACAGGGAGTGTCCTATTTCAAAAGGAAGAGTGAGAGCATGGGCAGTGGGAGACAGATGGCTGCCTCCACCACAGTCTGTTATTCCAGCCATCCAAAGTCTCATACCCTCACACATTCACCCTTACCAAGGACCTGGACATTCGTGCTGTAGAGAAAAGGGTATCAATGGAACCATAATCTACTTTTTAAGGGAGTAGGGAGTGGGTGGCGAGGAAATGGATACTTCAGCCTGAGAAAGTGCTGTCCTTTGTCCTGTTGGAGCAAATCTTTACTAAAATAATCACTTGGAAAAAAAAAATAAAACAATCACTTGAACAATTTGGAAGACAGATCAAGCTCCCAAGAGCCTCAAGCACTAGAGAAATGGACATAGAAAAGCAGAATGTTTGCAGATGTTGGGTGCTCCTTTGCTGCTTTGGGCAACATACAAGGGAGATCTATGGGCCTGCTGAGAAGGGCAACTCACTTATGGTGGCCCCAAAACCTAAATCATATGAGAGTCCACTGAGAGGAGGCCTCACACAATTAGAAGAGTCAGCAATCCAGACAGCAGAAAACAGGACCAACCTGGAGGCTTCCCCAAAGCTGTCCCACCTATAAGACAAGGAGAACCAGTCCAGATGCAAGGATTATCCCTTCCCTCCCAACCTGTCCTCTGTCCTCTCACGGGGATCCCAGCCTTAGCCATTACAAATCAGGGGAAGGAAAGGTGGGCCATTCACAGAGACCAGCGAGAGAAAAAAAAGAAAAAAAATTTTGGTAGGTTTAGAGTCAAAATAGAGAGTGAAAGTTGAGTGTTATTTTGGTTATAATCAAATGACTCAAAAATAGAATCTCAGTAATATTTTGAAAGAATTGGCACATGAAAGAAAGCTTGGCCTAAATAAGCAATCCACAGGATCCCAAACTGGATGAGCAAAAAGGGGGCATCTCCCGAAATGTGCTCTGTAGACAGAGGGCTCGGAAGGGAGTTGGGTAATGGGGACCCTTGGAGGCTGACCCTCTCAGGTCTCCCTCAAACCACAGGTCTTCAAAAAGCTTCTGGTATTGCTTCCTCTCTCTTCGCCATGTGATTCTCAGCTAAAACCTTGGTGATTAGATTGGACCCTGAACCCTTGAGGACCACCACAGAGCCATAGATACTCATCCTCCTACAATCTTCGTCTTCAGCAGCGGCAGGGGGAGACGATAGCTGCTACTTCAGTTTTGTATCCTACTCTCACAGGCATTCACCTGACTGATGGGACCTAATGTAGATCGAAAAGGCTATGCTAGATGAGACTTTAAAGTGATATATACAAAGTGGGGAACAGAAAATCGTTTTAAAATTTTGGAAGATATAAGAGAATATTTTATGAGTGCAGGTTACAGAATAACTTCTCAAACATGACGCAAAAAGTAAATGAAATAAAATGAAAATCTGAAATGCTTGACTACATTAATAATTAATGCCACACTACATTAAGAGCCCGTGAACAGATAAAAGTTAAGCATTCCACAGACAGCCAGAATGTGTGCATAAAAAATCAAGACAGTGGACTTGTATTCAGAAGATTGAATAAATATGTATCATTATAAATAGAGTCAACTAGAAAGAAAATGACCACAGATCAATAGTCCAATCAAGGAAGTGGAAACCCAAGGGCTACTGAATAGCTGAAAAGTTTGTCAGTCTTAACAGCAAGCATTAAAAAAAAAAAAAAAAAAAAGGAATGTAATTGGCAATATTTTAGAAGTTAGACTAATACTAAAATAGGGAGAATGGAGGAAATATAGTGTAGATCACATTTCTGATAGGCATAACCGACACTTCCGCTTCTAGTTCATGTACCGTAGGAAACCATGGCTGTGAGTATAAAGGGGCATGTAGAAGTCTATTCAGGCAAACATTATTTGTACAAAAGAAAAATGAGATAAAATTACCACCCATTCATGAGTGAAGGGGTAAATAATTTGAGCCATACTCCTAAAATGGAATTGTATGTAGCAGTTCAAACAAACCAAACGACTTATACCAACGTGTGTCAATCTTAAAAAGATAATTATCAGTTAATAATATGAACTGCATAATACATCTTTATAAAATGATAAAAGAATAGGACATAGACCCATGGAGTAATATTGTGAGGATATGAAAAATCAAAAATACTTTTTTTTTTCTCTGTGGGGAAGGAGTGGCATACACTCTTCTCTGGATTTATTAAAAATTTTTTTTTCAAAAACTAAATAAGGCAAATCTAGATATTAATAAACCAGGTGATAGAAGTAGAAAGATTTACCAATCTTCACAAGAAATAAATCCTGCCTAATGAAAACAGTAATAATAATAACACAATACTAGTTATAATTATTCAAGGAAGTCAGAATCTGGAGCCTCCTCCCCAATCCATAAAACACTGAATGCCTCTTTGACTTCTGTGTTTTGGGATCTTCACAGAAGCCTCAGCCACACTGAGATGTTTCGCCTCTCCTTTGGTTTGACTCTACTAAAGAAAATCTAAATATAATAATTCATATGGATAAAATACCACATATGTTCAGTTGCTACACGTTTTTGAAGTGGAGTGTTTTCTAGATATATTTTTTTCTTTTTCATAAATTTATAACTAAAACTCATTCTTGCATATCCAAATTGCATTACATTTTAACTGTGAAGTATAATCATCAATTACCAAATTTAAAATATGAATTTTGGGATGCCTGGGTGGCTCAGGGGTTGAGCGTCTGCCTTTGGCTCAGGGCATGATCCTGGGGTCCCCAGATTCAAGTCCCACATCGGGATCCCTGCATGGAGCCTGCTTCTCCCTCTGCCTATGTCTCTCTCTCTGTCATGAATAAATAAATAAAATCTTTAAAAATATGAAGTTTTATGAAGACATTAATTGTGGATTATGGGAATTCTGTTCTGAAGTTCAGCCTCCTTGGTGCCAGAGAATAGTCAAACATAGGTCGTAAAACTGATAGAGCAGAAGGAAGCGAAGCAAATCTGGGTGTGACCTCTGGCCCTTCCCCTTATACCAGTGGATTCTCCTGGTGTGGTCACCTGTGTGGACACCTGCCCATCATTCTCACAGTCCCTGGGCCATCCTTCTTGTCTTACAGGTGCAGAGAGAAGATGCACTTTATTCAAGGGGCTATCTTCACACAATGTCCTTCCTCATGTGTGAAACATCTTTTGAAAACACTGAGTTACCCAGTGAGAAGCTATTTTGAAAAAAAAAAAAAATCCTATTCAGAAAATCGAAACCATTGAGCATCATAGCATGGAGTATGTACCTGAACAGTATTAGGTGTCTGATTAGGGAATCATGCACAGAAGGCTAATGAATCCATCTAAATCAGTAGATCTTTATAAATATCTTGCTGTCTTAATGTAAAATAATTTATAGATCTAACTGTTCAGTTTGAATGAAATGATCATGTTTTCCTCTAGAGTTATAGTGGGGACGGCAGTGGTACTCTCCGCAGTGGTCATCACTGCTGAACAATTAACCTTGACTTTCATTAAGGCCTCTGCTCTGCTGGCAATATTTACAACTATTGGAGTGAGTCCTTTTCTTGCTGATATAACAATTTCTTGGGGAGTAGCACTACCCCAAATGGGAGGACATTAAGACTAACTTCCGGAGGCTTTATTTTTCTTCAAGTGAATCTATTAGGGAGAGAATTTAATCCCTTACTGACTCTAGAATTACAAAGCACAGTACTTATGTAATGGAATTATGCTAAACTACTAATTATCTGTTGTACATTTGAAACTTAAACAATTTCATTTTCCATAATCACTTTTTTTTTCTCATTTCAGTTTCAATAACTAAATGCACTTGCTAAAATGACATTATGAAGACATCTTTGGAGAAAAAAAAGTAAATTCCAAAGATTTAGAGTTTGATTCCTATAAAGATAATTATTATAATTTAATATTAATACTGTCTGATATGTTGTGATTATTACCAATAGAAAATTTCCTGTTTATATTATATAAAGGAATACATTAATCTTCAAAGCGGATATGGAGTTACTGAATTGACAATAGTCATATTTTTACAGGGTTGTAATTTACCAGTGTCAAGTTCAAAATCTATTTTAGAAACGTATGCTAAAGTGTTTTTTGTCATCATTTGTCTATTACTGCACATACGTGATTTTAATTTACTTAAAATGAAGAGAGAATTGCGGCTTTAACATTTTTTTATGGATTGTAGTGTTCAGGTTTTAGATAAAAAATTGTTTCTAATCTTGCCTTATGCGTATACATCCAATCGTTCCTACTATGTGAAATTGATGTCCGGAATCCAGAGTTCTGAGGACGAAGTCCATATTATGCAGCTGAGAAGAGAGATTTAAAACTATCACAATACATTTGGAGTGATCACTTACAATTCTAAGACTTCATTTATCAATCAGTGAGATCCAAGAAACTTTTTGTGACATAGTCACAAAAACCGGAGAAAACATATTTTAATTTTGTATTAATAGAATTGTTTTCTTTTCATTAAACAATTAAGATAAAAAATCCTATCATTTGATAATAGCAAATAAAGTATTTACTGTCTCAAAGCCTTTGTATATATGTATATGTATATACTGTCTCTATTATTTAAACTCACAAGGTAAGTATTAATAGGTGCATTTTATAAAGGAAGGAAGGCTTGAACATGAATAAAACCAAATGGCTGCAGGCCACAGGTGGCGCACGGCTCAAGCTGTGAGCATCACCCCTGTTTATCCGGCTGCTGTGTCTGTGCTCTTTCCTCTCCATCACACCGAGCATAGGACGCAAGGTCAGCCCTAACCAGGGCAGCCACAGATCTTGCACGTGTCCTCTCCTCCCCAGCATAGTCACACAGATAGAGTATGGCTCTCATGGGGACCTCAGAGGCAATTTAGGATCTGAGAGAAATCGTGCACGTGTGCCGGAACAGTCATTAAAATAGAAGAAATACATGCCTATGATACTTTATCGAAAACATCTGGGACCAGGTGTATTTAAAAAATCATAATGTTTCAATTATTAGAGACATAATAAACATTTCTTGAGGGGATTAGTGGAAGGAGGCTCTAATCAGGCATCAATATTTCTGCAGCGAGGTGCATGAATCTTCATGCTAAGTAAGATAAATCTTATAGATAGCTTTGGTTCATTTTAAATAAGGTTTATCCACCAAATAACTATTTACAAACCTTCACATTGTCTCTCTCTCTTTTTTTTTTTAATCATAACTCGGCTCCATGCCCACCATGGGGCTTGAACTCATGACCTTGAGCTTTAGAGTGGCAAGTTCTCCCAACTGAGCCAGACATGAACCTATATTGTCTTTTCTTTTTTTTAATTTCAGAATTTTGGGTAAGAGAGACAGTTGCTGCTAAACGTCAGGATTGAGTGGCAGCACAAACATTGACTGACTCACTTTGTCCATACATGTGTGTTACTCTCAGGATTTGGGCGCAGTTTGTCCGATTTTAACCAGATCTAAAATTTCTTTGCCTGCACAGTTATAGGTAAACAAAGCAAAGCAACAACTACTATTTCTTGAATCCTCAACTGGTATTTAATAAATGAACACTTCTTCAGAATGCTTTACAATTATAGTTTTGATATACATGAATATTTTATAATAAATATTTTGATGATAATATGCTATTGAAACTGAATATAATGAGAAAAACTATTTGATGACAGGTTCTCTTTTTTTTTGACAGGTTCTCTTTAACTATCATCTACGTAGACCTACATTGAGATTATTTGCAGATATTCAATGTTGGTCTTAAAATTTATAGGAATTAATCAGATCACTGTGGTAGAAATTGAATTTTCTGCAGCTAGAATGCACATTTTCTTTTAGCCTTGTTGCATGTTGGCTCATGCTTTGAAAGAGTCCTTTCTCCAACTTGAATTATGTCCTCATCAGATTTTTCTATGTTGTTTAAAATCACTGGTACATAAGGCAATAGGAAAATTTGGTAAAAACATATATATACTCTATGTGTACTCTAGTCACATATATGAACATTGCAATAACAATGTCTGTGGTACCACAGAACAAGATTCGGAATTTTTGACACTGAATCATATTGAAAGCTTTTAAACAGCCTATATTATTTCAATACCACGAGGATGTGTCATAATGTAATTACCCCAGGGTAAAATAAAATGGAACAAGCCTCCAGACTGAGGGTTCAAGTTGGTCTTTGTGGGCTTTTTGGTTAACTCATTCTCATTTTAATCAACCAGGCGGACTTATGTTCTCCTTATAATGACATTACAAAATATGAATTTGCTCTTTGCTCAATTCTGTATATTTCCAAAATATTTTACACATGTACATGCACAAAGTACAAGATGATTTAATTTTATTCTTTCCTAGAAATTTTATTTTTTTAATTTTTTTTAAAGATTTTATTTTATTTGAGAGAGAGCAACAGTGAGTGAGCACAAGCAGAGGGAGCTGCAGAGGGAGAGGGAGAAGCAGACTCCGCACTGAGCAGGAAGCCTGATGAGGGACTTGATTTCAAGACCCTCAGGTCATGAGGCAAAGGCAGATGCTGAACGGACTGAGCCACCCAGGTGCCCCTCTCCTAGAACTTTTAAACAATGCTATACTAATCTTCACATAGAGATAATTAGCATTAATATTTTAATATTTTAATCATGATAATTGATAATATTGAATACTGCCATATATTTTTTAAAATTTTATGAAACAGCAACAAAAAAACACATCAGAGGAAGCAATAGATGGGGACACATACACACAGATAGAAATGCAGATATGAACCCATAAACCAAATATTTGTTAACTGTGCTAAATTCACCTAATTTAGTAATTGTCAGTTTCTAAAACCTAAAGTCATGAGGTCCCTTCATTTCACCTTTACTCTGACCTAAGACATCTCTATAATTTACTGAATTATTAAAAAAAAAAAGGAAGATGTTCCGTGGGGGTAAAAAAGAGTCAAGTTGATGTTTTCCCATATCTAGGGGCACCTTGGTGGCTCAGGGGTTGAGCATCTGCCTTCAGCTCACGTCATGATCTCAGGGTCCCGGGATCAAGTCCCACTTCGGGCTCCCTGCATGGAGCCTACTTCTCCCTCTGCCTGTGTCTCTGCCTCTCTCTCTGTGTCTCTCATGAATAAATAAAAAAAAATCTTAAAAAAAATAAATTCCCATAGCTTCTTCTTTTGGGTTTTTTACTGAGTCTGAAAGTGAATTTCTGACATCAGATACATCCATTTTCCACATCAATATATTCCAAAAGCAGTAGACTCATTCTCTCCTATACTGAGGCTGAAATTGCAACGCTCTTTCCCTACAAAGTCAGCTCTGCTGATACCTAGTCACACACTTCAAAATGCATTGTTTTGATGGGACAAGAATGAACATATTGGGCTCTCAGTGTTTTCCAAAACACGATAAATTTAACAAATTTAACAATTTAACTTACAAGCAACTTTAACAAACAAATGTAATGAACAACAAACTTAACAAATTTAACCATCCAAACCTTCTGGTTCACATAATAGGTGCCTGCCCTCATTTGCAGCGAAGTCCAACACATTTAACTAACCCCCACCCCAGTGAGTGATGAAGACGGAGTCCTCGTTAATCCAGCGTGCTTATTGCTTAGTCTACAACTCTGTACCATTTCAACACCAGACTTCATATACACACAATACATTGAACCTCATCCTCCCTGACTTTTCAGTGTGAGAGGCCGATTTCCTTTCATATCTTTCCTTCATGATCATTTACTAACAAACATACCCACGGCTTGGTATCTTAACAGAAGAGATGACTAATGAAATCTAAATAGTCATAAAAGGAAAATTCTCATGAACTAGATAAACACAAGAATTACAAATGTGATGAATAGGAATAAGATGCTACAGAAATTGATATTGCCAAGCGTATCATTTCAGCCACATTTCAATACTCATAACAATTACTTAGAATCAGCAACAACGCGCAGCTAATCAACTGCATCTGTTCATCTTCACAGCTGTTATCCCGGAAAAAACGCCACTGTCCTCCCCACTCGGCTCCAAACACGCTGTGATTGTAATGAACACCTATCCTGATGAGGAATACAGCCTAACATCTTGGAGAAAATTCAAACAGAGGTCCATTTGAAAGTCAGAGATATGTAGTTACCAAGGAAACTAGCTTGTAAGGTAATAAAATGGTTTAACTTCGAGCTATATAAGTTTATTTTTTTTATCAGAATCAACTTCCTATTCATTTTACTCCTATTAAATGGTTAGAAGACAAAATAAAATCACTAGTAATATAAGCCAACATGTGCTTAAAATACTGAATCATTTATTTATCCATTCATTCACATTGAAGAAAATGTTTTTTCCAGCCTTTATTAATACTTTCAGCCATATATGCATACATATATAGTTACTAAGTGGAAACACAAAAAAATGGCAGGAAAATGCAAAGTAGTAGTTAACCAGTTAAAACTCCTTAAGGTGTTGAGAGAACATTTAACTGGGCGAACTCACCTAATCAGGATGTACAAAGGTTGATTGCTTTCTTTGAAAACATATCATCTAAGCAAAATCTAACTGGAAATCTTCTTAAGAGAAGGGGGTGGGAATAACATGAGAAAAGTTCTGGATGGAGAGGAGCATAGGATTGCCATTTTTTTTAAGCAGAATGGCTTATGACCTGCATATGAATGGTCAAAATGACAGTGGAAAGAGGCCAGGTGAGGATACAGAGCACGCCTCACCTGTTGATGCTCCCGCAGGGTTTGGGGCTCCATCCTGAGAACACTCAGAAGCCCACAAGGGTTTCTAAGCAGGGGGATAGCCATTATTTCAGGAAAACTCTATTTCAAAGAATATACGACTTCTCCGAGACTACGTTTGTCCTCTGAATATCTCCACATAGTCTATCAAAATTCCTCCAATGCCCATTCTCTATTCCATCTTGTCCGCCACGTGATCTCCCGTGTTGTCTTCTTAAGAGCTTCGTGGAAATGGACCTTTCACTCTTCCCAGGGCAGCTGGTCTGGGGTAATAATCTAGCTCTCTTCCTCGTTCTCATCTGCTTCCTGGGCATCCTGTCCAACAGACTCTGCATCTCACCCTTCTTGGAAATATGATTCCTCCGAAGCCTCTTCCTTCAGCTCTATCTCAGGTCTCATAACTCACGTCCAGTGTGCAGCCACAGCTGGCTGCTCCAGAACTGGCTTTTACTTGCTGTGGGACTAGGCCAATATTCAACTGAAAATTCAGATTTGATGTAACTCAGTTTTATTTCCTAAACTTAAAAAAATACCCCCCCCCCAAAAAAAGAAATCTCCAAATAACTCTCAAAGTATGTGTCTCCAAGTTCTTTGACCTTAATGGGTTTCTCTACTCTTATTTCCACAAAACCCCACTTCCCTATGATTTTGTTGCATTCCTTTAACTTACTCATCTTTTTTCTCCAGTCTTTGCTAATGCCTCAGCCTGTGGAGATCCTAATTATGCAACATGCGTTTTTAATTAAGCCTCTGGTTTCACATGGAATAAGAAAAGCTACCATTTAATCGTGTGTGGACTCTGTGCCAGGCACTGCTCTAAGCAGGTTCCCGCACAAGTGTGGTGCGTGGCCGCGATTATTAATCTTATTTTACAAATAAGGAAATTGAGGCTCAGAGCATCATACACCTGGTAGGTGTCAGAACAGAGTCCAGCACCTAAGCATCCTGCCTCCAGATCCCTCAGGCTAAACGACGATGCCATTTGTTCTCACATATCTCACTGTGGGCACATATCACATTTCCGATATGGTTTATACAATTTTCTCTCCCACTAAATTATGGTCTCTTGTTGTCAAGGTCCATGTTTTATTTTGATCTTTGTATTTTACCTTTTTGGCTTCTGTGCAAGAATACAATAGGTTATTAATGGAAACGTGTTGATTTATATGCATTAGTATCGAGCACATTAGAAGCTTGTGGGTCAAATCCTAGCTGCAGTGAGACTTTGGGAAACATAAGGTCTCACATTCCTGGTTCCCCCATTTGCAATATAGGGATTTTATTGGGTAGTTCAATGTCTCCATATTTTTTTATAAAAATAAAATGGATCAACAAAGTTATCACGTTATTCTGCATGCTAACAGGATTTCCCAAACCCATGAGAGATACCATTTCTTGACCAATAAAATAATGACTTTCTCAACAATGTAAAGATAGGAAACCTTTCAATCCAAATTCAAGGTCTTTATCACTAATTCCATCTCACAAGCTAGTGGGATAGGTCTGTGCCACAAGCTCCTTAGGTAAAGAAAGCTTGAGGAGACACTAAACAAGGATGTCACTAAAAGATGATGATTTGTTAAAATTATAAAGCAACCATTTTTTTTTTTTTTGGCCTGCAAATATTCAGTCAGGAGGACTGAATAGTGTGTGTGTGTGTGTGTGTGTGTGTGCATATTTGAGTGCATGTACATCCTAGGAAGGTCTCTGGGCTGGCTCAAATTAAATGTTTTTTTTTTTTTTTTTTTTTTAATTTAGATATTGCCAGTACTATTTGTCATTGTTTCTACTTTCCATCCTTGCTTCTATTTGGGTGTCCTCCCAATACATAAACTCTTATTTCTCTATTTGCTTTCAATAATGAACAAAACATTACATAAGGGGGAAATGAGAAATTGTAGATGACAGGTGCCTCATCTGCAAATTTGCAGAACCAGAGCCTTTTGGTCCTGTGGCTTTCCAGCGGTCCTCTGGGTTGGCTTGTGAACCCCTGGGGCAGTTGCGTCAGGAAGTGCTGAGCCTGGAAATACTAAACAGAGAGAAGGTTTCTCACATTCTGCTCCTCCTTCTTGTCATCCTTGCCCTGGCAAATCCATCCACCTATATCCAGGCCAGAGGAGCATGCACAGACGACGTGGCTTCTGCACACCTTTGAGGACTTTGCCTTTCTCTTGCATTTAATTCCCTTTTCCCCTTCATCTGGGTCCCAAATACTGCAAAAAATATATATGCCTGAAGCTTCCTTCTCAGGACAATACTGTCTTTTTCTAAGGGCAAAAATGAATACCACTTGTTCTTAGAAATATAATCCTCACCCTTTTCTTTTTCCAAAGACAGTAGGTGAATTTTTCTAGCAACTAAATCCTCTCTTGTTATCTTCTTTTATTCCTACTTGGCCAGGAGGACTGAAAACGACGGCAGGGAGGCAGTGAAAATACAAAACCGGAATATTTGAATAAAAACTTATATAAAGAACGCTTCTCATTCCCAGTCGATGAACCGAATGGAATAACTTTATAAAATACCTAAAAACCACAATTTCCCCCAGCATCTTCTTTTCTTTTTTTTATTTCAGTATTATTTTATATGATGGTCTCTTTGCACCAAAGACCAATTTTCCCATTTATTTCTGAGTATTCATTCTCCCTGAACTATTGACTTTGACCCTTCCCTAATTAAAACAAATGCTTGTTTTTTTGGTAGAAGTCCATCTTTACATTTTTTCTCATTAGTGGCCTCGAATAGCTGGTATAGGGATAACTTCTCACATCTCTGCCATCACTCACTGACTGTATCAAAAACCCTTCTAAGGTGCTTAAGACAGTATCTCAAACTAGGCTAGCCAGAAACATGTAGGATTTTTTAAATATAAAATACCATTTATTGCTTCATAATTTAAAATAACAACACACTGGATGGAAAAATACCATGTCATTAGATGACTTTTTCAATGACGGACGTTTTTAATGATCAGTAACGGATGCTACCTTGAGAAGAGGAGGCGCAACAGCAGTTAGGTCTCCTTGTCTCTCCACGGATATTCCCTCCATAGCAGCCCAGAAGAAGGAAATGAGGGGCAGGCTGCTTAGGTGAGCTTTGCCCTCTCTTTCACATCCTGACACGCACAGTTCCCAAAACCTACTGCTGCATTATTACCGATTGAATATGGAGTATGTGTACTGACAATTATCCATCCTACTTTAAGAGGTGGAGAACCCTTTCTAAATAAGTCTGAGTTCATCGCTTCATACCTTGACATAGATGGACATTGTCTAAGCAAAATTCCCTACAGAATGTAAAATGCAGCCACTACTTCGTACTGTTTTCCTTCCTTTGGTCACCAAACTACTTCAATACTGTGCTCAACTATAAACACCCATCTGACTTTGCCAGGACAGCTCCCCCTCCTTTCCCTTGGCTGAAATCTTGCAGTAGTACTGATGGTCAATCTTCAGAAGGCCCTCAGGTAGGATCGGCTTAGTTCTTCACCGCTCGTCGCAGACCACACTTTTCTCACACTTCAGACCAACCAGTCATGCTACCTCTTCTTCCCTCTTCATTCTCATTTTTTTTTCTAATAAAGTAGGCATTTCTGAATTTCTCATGCTCACTTCATCTAGATCAATAGTGCAATATATGCAGGCATCTGCAGTCATATTCATACTCTATTATACAACATTTGTGTAATTACAGAACGATCTAATAGGAGGTGCTGTCCTCTCCTGTATCCATAGCCAAATGTAGTTGGACCACCCTGGACTCCTAACCTGGCAGAGTGATTGGATCATTAGAGGAACATGTGTTTGCTTTTCTGAAAATTTGAATTAAGGATCACACAGGCTTGAAGAGTGATAAAACAGTAGATTGCAAGAGTAATGGCCTGTTATTACCTATGCTGAGCTCCTAAGATCCATCCTGGTACCCCACTCCCTAAAAGCCTAGTTTTAACTTTCCCCTGTATTCAGTGCCTTACCTTTCTATCTTTCGAGCAACATTGGTGCATCTTCACTAAATTTATCAACTCTATTTTTACCTCACTTCCAAAAAATGATTTCCTTGATGAGTCCTCCAAGGACTCTGTATCAGTTGCTACTGCTGCGTAACAAAGTAATCAAACCTTTATGTTGTTGAAACTATAACTGTTTACTTATTCACAATTACTCAAGTTAGGAGCTTGGTCTGGTCTCAGATGGGGCCTATCATTCATTTGCACTCAGTCCCAAGTTGTATAGGTAGCTTTCCCGACCTTGGCGGTTCTCTTTACACATTGCTGGGGGCTTCGGCTAAAACAGATCATCTGATTTGGGGCCGGTTTCCAAAGTTTCTCATCTTCCATAAGGGTAGCCTGTGGCTGCTGTCATGGTATAAGCAGGTTCCCAAGAAAGAAAGAAGGAAAGCAGGCCAGTCTCCTTCAAGCCTGCACATCAACACTCCTGCTACATCTCTTGAGCAGAGTAAGTTACAAGGATGGCCTAGAATCAAAGGGAAAAGAATAGACGTCATCGCTTAAAGAGAGAGGCTGAGAAGTAACATTGCTTAAGGGAGTTGGGGAGGGGGGCATGATTATAGTCAGTTTCACAGTTTTCCACAAACTCACCCTTATGAAATCTCAGTTCCTTGGCTTTCTTGCCAGGAAGCCAACTTTCCCAGCTTTCTTAGGCCGTGCACTGCCAGGCAAAAATCCTATCACCGTGGAGACTAATCACATGACCAAATCATTTTTGCCAGTTTGAGGTATGTTTTTAATATTCCTCAGAAAGTCTTTCAGGACATTCTCCCAAACCTGTCATTGTCTATTTTAAACTCTCTCCATTCTCCTTGAACCACAGATACACCTACCCCAAAACTATGAGAAAATGAGATCAACTCTGTGTGATGTTTCATTGTATGAGTGCAGGTGTCATCAGTCTGCGAAGGCATAGTTATGCTGAAAGACCTGTAAGGAGAAAGATATGGCAAATGTTATAAAGAATGGAGTGAAAATGGCATTACTTGTAGTGCCAATCACCTGTAACTCATAAAATTAATGCATATTTTAAATAAAGAGTAGAGTCAACCTATCTAATGTAGAAAAATGGGGAAAAAGCCAAAATGTGTCAGCTTCATACTAACCACTTGTGATTATTAGTCGTGAACTGTGGGCAATGCATTATCTTCTCTTGGCCTCTGTTTATTAATCTGTAGAATAAACAGATTGAATAATGATCAGTAAGGTAACTTATAGCAAAAAAATGTATTCAACTAGAGAATTTGATCTGGTGATATGAAAAAGCCCATGAATTTAATGTTTTGCAGAAATAAACCAAAACAGGCCATTTGATGTTTAATGGATAAATATTTAAACACACTCTTCTTAGGGATCTTTTACTCATGTATTTTTAAAACTTCATTTCTTTCTTTTACTATAAGCACATATAAAGAAAGCGCGAAATTATTCCATAACAGATATCCGTCTGTTACTTCTTTCATACTTTGTTAAAGTAACATATTTTCATAGCTATAGTATAATCACTTCCCTGTAAACAATGATAAAAACACCATTTAGGATTGCAGTAATTTGAAGAAATGAAGAATATACAGATACAGTAATGTTTCCAAATATGTAAAAGATAATGATTCAGCTGTCACTACTATTTAGCTTTCAGGACAGCCAGTAAAGTTTATTTTCAAATTTTCTTTATAATAAATTACTCAGATATGAATGGGGAATTGAGGGCTTGTCCAAAGCCAAGTGCTAAAGTCTAAGTCAGAGTTCCCTCATGAGAGATGCTGTGCAGCACTCGCTGGTGTCTGCAAAGTGAAATTTCAGCTCCATGACCCTTCCTCAGAGATCATCTGCAACCTGGGCCAAGTCTGCAGCCCTCTTTGAGGCATATCCTGATAAGGCTGCTGCAGGGGTGGGGTGTGTACGTATCTTGCAGATAGTCTATTCCATCCATCCTGTTGACTGAAGTTACCCACAGATGAGATTTTTTCAGAAATTATTCAGGGCTTTTACCTTTATTGCTAGAATAAAGACTGCATGTTAGGCCTTTCTATTTAGGAAGTCAATTCTTGAAAATAAATGAGAGTTAGATATTTAAAACAATTAAATTAAGTCAGAATTAATTCCAACCTCTCTTTATATATTCACATTAATTTTCTACAAAAAGTAATTTTTAACAATGCTGAAGGCATGCTACTCACTTTGGGACAGGTGGCCTGCCCTTAGCTATGTCTCCTCCCTGGCTCTCTCTGGGATAGAAGGCTCTTCCAACAATTCCTATGGGCTAGATGCAACTATTTTTCTCTCAAAACAAACAACAAACAAACACCAAACCACAGACAACAACAACAACAACAAAACAATACCATTCTGGTTATCAATAAACACCTAATTGGTTTAAAAATTTTGCAGATAAATAGCATGGAAGCTGTAATTTTCATTAACAATTTATTGAAGATATAGGTTCCCACTCAAAGCACATGCTTTCATCATCACAACCAAAACACAACTCTGTGACATAGATATCACTTCCTCATTTATAATAAGAAAATGTAGGTTTTGCTCTATCAGGTAACTTTCCTTGAGTAGTACAGATAGTAAATGGTGGAGGTAAGAGAAAATCTACATCTATTAAGCCATCTTTAATGTACTTGGTAGTTGAGAATGTGTGACTCGGCATGCCAGTTTATCACTGAGTTGACCTCGATGTGAAATCAAAGATTTTAGACTGAGTGGCACTTCTTATCCCTTCCAATACTGGCCCATCTATTCCCAGATGTCAGAGATATTTAGGTGGGAAGACAACGTGAAACTATCTCTACTGAGCATCAGATGAAATATGGCCAGCTTCCATCATCTATTTCTCTACCCGGGATCATTGGCTCAAACAAATGACAGCTTAGTTATGGACAATCCTCAGAAATGCGTCTCATAGTTTAAGTAAACCAGAATGGCTTCTAATTTAAGATACCAGTGGAGCACTTGAATTTACCCATTTTTAACTTTCTGTTAAATGTACTGTCAAAGACAGTCGCACCTGGGTGGCTCAGTGGTTGAGCGTCTGCCTTTGGCTCAGATCATGGTCCCAGGGTCCTGGGATCTAGTCCCTCATCTGGCTCCTTGCTTTTCCCTCTGCCTATACTCTTTCTAATAGAAACATGATGGGCTTTGTGGTCAATATGCTACTATTCCTAAACACTCTTCTACTCCAAATGCAGAGCTATCATAGAAAATGCATAAACAAACAAAAAAAAAGAAAATACATAAACGGCACCTTTTATTGAAGAGACTGTCCTTTTTCCAGTGGATAATCTTTCCTGCTTTGTCGAATATTAGTTGACCATAGAGTTCAGGGCCCATTTCTGGGTTTTCTATTCTGTTCCGTTGATCTATGTGTCTGTTTTTGTGCCGGTACCACACTGTCTTGATGATCACAGCTTTGTAGTACAACCTGAAATCTGGCATTGTGATGCCTCCAGCTCTGGTTTTCTTTTTTAATATTCCCCTGGCTATTCGGGGTCTTTTCTGATTCCACACAAATCTTAAGATGATTTGTTCCAACTCTCTGAAGAAAGTCCATGGTATGTTGATAGGGATTGCATTAAATGTGTAAATTGCCCTGGGTAACATTGACATTTTCACAATATTAATTTTTCCAATCCATGAGCAAAGGACAGTCTCTTCAATAAATGGTGCTGGGAAAATTGGACATCCACATGCAGAAGAATGAAACTAGACCATTCTCTTATACCAGATGCAAAGATAAACTCAAAATGGATGAAAGATCTAAATGTGAGACAAGAATACCTCAAAATCCTAGAGGAGAACACAGGCAACACCCTTTTTGAACTTGGCCACAGCAACGTCTTGCAAGATACATCCATGAAAGCAAGGAAAACCAAAGCAAAAATGAACTATTGGGATTTCATCAAGATAAAAAGCTTCTGCTCAGCAAAAGAAACAGTCAATAAAATAAAAGACAACCTACAGAATGGGAGAAGAGATTTGCAAATGACCTATCAGAAAAAGGGCTAGTATCCAAGATCTATAAAGAACTTCTTAAACTCAACAACAAAGAAACAAACAATCTAATCATGAAATGGGCAGAAGACGTGAACAGAAATTTCAGATAGGAAGTCATAGACATGGCCAGCAAGCACATGAGAAAATGTTCCACACCACTGGCCTTCAGGGAAATACAAATCAAAACCACAGTGAGATCCAACCTCACACCAGTGAGAATGGGGAAAATTAACAAAACAGGAAACAACAAATGTTGGAGAGGATGTGGAGAAAGGGGAGCCCTCTGCACTGTTGGTGGGAATGTGAACTGGTGCAGCCACTCTGGAAAACTGTGTGAAACTGTGTGGAGGTTCCTCAAAGAGTTAAAAATAGACCTGCCCTACGACCCGGCAATTGCACTGTTGGGGATTTACTCCAAAGATACAGATAGAGTGAAACGCCGGGACACCTGCACCCCAATGTTTCTAGCAGCAATGTCCACAATAGCCAAACTGTGGAAGGAGCCTCGGTGTCCATTGAAAGATGAATGGATAAAGAAATGTGGTCTATAAACATCAGGGTGCAGGTGTCCCAGCATTTCACTGTATCAGTATCTTTGGGAATTGGAGGGTATTATGCTGAGTGAAATAAGTCAATCGGAGAAGGACAAACATTATATGGTCTCATTCATTTGGGGAATATAAAAATAGTGAAAGGGAATAAAGGGGAAAGGAGAGAAAATGAGTGGGAATATCAGTGAGGGAACCAGAACATGAGAGACCCCTAACTGTGGGAAACGAACAAGGGGTAGTGGAAGGGAGGTGGGTGGGGGATGGGGGTGACTGGGTGACAGGCACTGAGGGGGGCACTTGGTGGGATGAGCACTGGGTGATATGCTATGTGTTGGCAAATTGAATTCCAATAAAAAAATAATTAAAACAAAAATATAAAATAAATAAAACTTAAAAATTAAAAAAAAGAAAATACATAAACAAAAAAAAAAAGAGAGAAACACTCACAAGGTCAACTTCACACTAACTGTTCCATTAAATAATTACAACCCCTCAACTGATTCCAGAAAGCAATTCAATAACCCCCCTCTCTATTCTCCTCCTGCTTTTGTACAAAACCACTTCTCAGGGCTATTTCTTTTCACCTCTCTGAACTGGATTTGGGAACTAGACGTTCCTCTGATTACATTCATAATAAAAAATCTTCTGATGTCATCTACTCACAACACAATCTTAGTTCAGTAATTAGTGTGTCCAGTCCTAGGTCATAACTGAAACCTTAGCTCCAATGAAGTTTGTCTCCGTCCCCACTGCAGACCATCACTGAAGGAAGACAGGGAGTGGTGGGCTTCTCCTCTTCCCCACAGACCACTTCTCTGCTTCTCGCCTCTTTCCAACCAGTGCGGCTTCAGACCTCTGCAGAGTAGGATGGGGAGGAGGATGGGTGGGAAGCGGAACAGGCAAATCATTTTTTGACTAATATGCCCTGGATTCTAGGGCTCATTGTGCCTGGCTGGTATGAATGCTGTGATTTTGCTATGGTGTGAGTGCAAGGGCTCTCTAGAGAATCTCCCATTCCCCACAGGACATTTGAACCCAACAAAGGTGACCTTCCTTAGCTACCAGGCCTGTTGTGATGAGGCGCTGACACTGACTACTGAGGTTCCTGTGCACTATCCCGGGCCTCTAGAACAGAATCTGAGGAAAAACCCTTGTCAGCTCTCCCACATGTATGGCCCATTTGGGGACCATGGAAGACACTGATATATAACAAATCCTGGCAGCAGAATCCCATTTCTAATCGGTGACATCTGCTTTGCTCCATCAGTAGGGCCACAAGCCAGCCATAACCTCATACCTTCCTTTTGCTCAGGGATTTGTTAGAGTGCAGGCTTCTAGAAGTGCCAGGCTCCGGGGCTGCATCTGCATTCTCTGGGTGGTTCATAAGATAACAGTGAAATACTCACCCCCCACTCACACACTCACAAACTCATCCCAACGTGAGGGAAGGGCCATGCTTGCCGCATGCTATAGCTCACCCCTAATACCTGTTCTTGACCCCACTTATTCGCTCAGACTCTCCAGACTATTTTATAAGTCGGAGATCAGTTGGAAGTTAAAGCACCAGTTGTCAGGCACTTTATTTTCCTGAAAGGAAGATGACTGTCTGACACCTCACTTTGGAATATGTCAGCAAAAACTCAGGTAAAATTGAAGCTGGAATAGTTATGATTCTATTTTAAACACACTGTTATAGACGTTCTAGATGCAAAACAAGGAGTAGGGATTGCAGTGGCAGGCTCGGTGAATCTCAGGGGAGTTTCAGGTCCAGAAGCAGGGAGGAGACTCTAGATCCCAAAATGAGCAAATGTCTAGGGTGGTCTACACAGGGTGGGGATTAGAACTATGCCCACTGGGAAGGCACAGATGGTGATAGGAACCCTCTTATTCATGGGCTCTTGAGCCTAAGGAGTTGGACAGCACAGCTTCATCCTCACTGCCAGCTGGGAAATAAAAGGGTAGACGTTGAGCTGTGCTGGATCCTGGTGCTTGTCTCTGGGCAAACATTCACACCGTGGAAATTGGCAATAGTTTCAAAGAGCCATGTTTGACCCTGGCACCTGATAAACATTTACCAGTCCACTAATGGATACACATTTATACGCAGTTTGGTACAATGAACACGAAACCTGGAGGTAGTGTTTCATATCAGACAAAACAGATTGGGTGCCAAAATCTTAATAGAGAAATATGGATAACGTATAATGATTCACAGAACAACAAAAGAGGTGATAAAAGTCATAAATACATTAACATGAAATATATAGAGGAAAAATCTATAGAAATACAAGGAAATACTAATGATTCCAAAATGAAAAGAGGAAGTTTTAGCATATTTCTCTTAGAAATTAATCAAGGAGACAAAATATTAGTAAGAAGGTAGACACTTTGATCAAGAGAAATAAAGGGTTACATTTAATTTAATGGGAATTATATTCATTCATACAGAATTTAAACAATAGGACATTTTAATCCCCAATTTTGAAGATTATGATAAAAAATGTATATGTTAATATCAAATATGAGTACGTTTTTTTAAATATATCTTCATACATTTTCAGCTATAAGAACTTTTTTAATGTGATGATTATTTTTAATTTGTATATCCATTTTCTAAGGCTGTAATCAAACTATTCCATTGTCTGTCTTATGTTTGTAGACAGACTTTAAATTTCATTTTAAAACACAATAAAAGATCTCATGCAATACTGATTAAGAACTTATAAAACACCTGGAACCACAATAACAACAACAGACTTTTAAAGCAAAGTAGCCTCAGAAGTCCTAGAAACTAATGCTGAGTATGACAGAAAATGAAATGAAAATTCTTGAAACTTCATTTGAATAGTCACATCTCATTTTGATGGCCAGAGATCCTAAGATAGCTGGAAAGATAGGTTGCAGAAATTTGGTCCAAGAAATAGTAAAACTGGTAATCATGGACAAAAATTGATACCTTAGCCAACACACACACACACACACACACACACACACACACACACACACGCACACTGTGGACAATAGAATTAGAGACAGACAAAAATTTAAATTCAGAATTTCAATTGTAAGTATTTTTTTAGGAAACTCAGTTTTACCCATTTATGCATTGATGAAGTCACTGCCTTGAACCCAGAAAATCTTTTGGCATTTACCAGCTCAAAGGTGCAAAAGAAGCCCTGACCTCATAGAATTCTGCAAGTATTTGCCCATGTAGAGAAGTGAACATGGAATTTTTAAAGAATAACACGCTGGAAGTAGTTCACTTGCATAAGCAAAGATAAGGCAAATGCAAAGATTTGTCCAACTAGAGATTTTCATCCACATTTGACAGTGTGAAATAAAGAGAGGTGTTCTGGTCGATGTATGGACATTTGGGGATATATTTGTTAAGGCCAGTTATTTGCCAACCATATTAACAGCAAATTATTGACTATGCTTCCTTTTTCTCAGCATTATGGATATGTGAGTGGAGGTTAAGTTATTGTTTTATTTTGAACTTTGTTGATTTTCACTAAAGGAAAGATTATTTTACTGATATGAGAACTTTCAAAACGTTTTTTTTTTCAAGACATTTTTTAAAAAATATTTTATTTATTTATTTGAGAGAGAGAGAGAAAGAGGGAGAGAACATGAACAGGGAGAGGAGCAGAGGATGAGGAACATGGAGAGAATCTCCAGCAGACTCTGTACTGAGCACAGAGGCCCACATAGGGCTCAGTCCCAGGACTCTGAGATTATGACCTGAGCCGAAACCAAGAGTTAGACACTTAACTGGAGGAACCACCCAGGTGCCCTGAATTTCAAAAGCTTTTTAACTAAACTTTTCTTTTTCTTTTCTTTTCTGTTTTTTTTTTAAGATAGATTTATTTATTTATTTATTTATTTATTTATTTATTTATTTATTTATTTATTTTTGAGAAAGAGTAGAGGAGTGGCAGAGGAAGAGGGAGAGAGAGAATTCTCAAGCAGACTTGTGCTGAGCACAGAGCCTGAAGCAGGGCTCCGTCCTGGGACCCTGAGATCATGACCTGTACTGAAAGCAAGAGTCAGATGTTTAACTGAGTTAGCTACCCACGAACCCCTAACTAAACTTCCATATGAAATATTTATTCCAGGCAAAATATAAAAGATTATTTTAAGAAAACAACATCTTAAAATGAAAATATGTGTATCAGTGGTCATTTCCATTTTGTGTGTGTGTTTCTGTAAAACTATTTTGTCTGATTGTTCAGATCTCTCACAGAACTCATTAAATCTTGTTGTCCATTTTACAAATCTGCACATTTGAGTTTGGATTCTCCCAGTGTCATAAAACATCAAAATATCTTTAAGAAATTTACTTTTAGACATAGAGTTATGTCTAGCCAAGTAATATTGAGCCAAATGTCCTTTCATTACTAATTATAAATACATCAAGATTTCTCATTAAATAATATTTTTGCAATGTTTGAATGTGCTTTTACAATCTATTGCTTATCTTTATTTCACAAGTTAATTTTTAATAATAATGTTGTTGTGTTACCTTTTACATATGCCAAAAGCACTGGTTTTGTATTAATGATGATAATATATGAATTTCATTTTAAGTATATTTTGTCATTCAAAATTGAATCTATATAAAGTAAAAATAATATTAAATAGATTATATGTTGTCAACAGTTATCACAAGATCGTGCAATTAATAAACAAATGCATGAAGCTGGGAAAATATTTTACCACATAACAATGACTCAAATATTCTAGTGCCCCTGTTGCATAAGAAACCATGTAAGAAAGAGGAGAATGGATAACCTTTTTTTAAGAGAAAAAATATTGCTTTTCTAATCAAGGTTAGGTGCTCTAGTTGGCATCTGCATATGCTATTTAATTTAGTTCTTGTGAAAAGCTGAGATTTACTTTTGTACCTCTCAGTTTTAAGGTGAGAAAATAAAATCTGAAGTGGCTAATAACTTAAAGTTACATTAATGGTAAGTCATGTCTTAATACCAGGCCTCTTGGCTGTACCATACACTGCTCAGGTGCATGCATCGATAGGAGAGTAGACATGACTATTGCTCACAACTTGAGGAAGGATGGAGCCTCAGACAGAAGAGAATGAGAAGGTAAGCCCAAGCAGCGATTCACAGATTGGTAGAAAGAAAGGGCATAAGGGCATAAAGGCATAAGGACCTAACAAGCAACTCCAAACATAAATTTGGATGTTTATACACAAGGTCATGCCATTTCTCTGTGGCAGATACTGTGATACATGTTTGTGGCCACGTGCTTTCTACCTCCCTCTTGTTTATAGGAGTCCTGTGATGGGTTCTACCCAATAGACTGAGAGAAGAACAGAATGTGTGGCTTCCGGACTAGAGCATTTACAAAGATGCACTATGCTGTTGTTGTCTGCCCTATGGTAGCAACATATATGATCCCTGTTGCAGTGGCCATGTTAACCATCAAAGCTCCCTGTATTGCTGTTCTCCTTTTTGATCATATTCATCATGGTGGATTACATCACTTGCATTAGGGACTGTATTTTTGGATAAATAAACCTTTAGTATATAAGGTCCCTGAGATTTAGGGGTTAACTTGTTACTATAACAAAACCTGGGTATTCTAATTCAAGTACAACAAAACTATGATTAAAATGACAAACTGGAAAAATCATTGCAAAAAAGGATGGAAAGAGGGCAGCCCGGGTGTCTCAGTGGTTTAGCGCTGCCTTCAGCCCAGGTTGTGATCTTGGAGACTCGGGATTGAGTCCCACGTCGGGCTCCTTGCATGGAGCCTGCTTCTCCCTCTGCCTGTGTCTCTGCCTCTCTCTCTCTGTGTCTGTCTCTCATGAATAAATAAACAAAATCTTAAAAAAAAAAAAAAACTGGCCCAGTTGGTAGGGTACATGACTCTTGATCTCAAGGTTGTAAGTTCAAGCCCCTGTTGCATGTAGAGTTTACTTAAAAAATTTAAAGTTAAAAATTAAAAATTTAAAGTTAAAAAATTAAAATTTAAAGTTAAAAAAACCCAGAAATCATAAAAAAGTAGAAATATTTAGTATTAGTATTTGATTAGTATCTATAGTGAAAGCTTTTGTAGGTATGGAGACATTTCAAGAATTCCAAAGAATATATCTACCAATTTAAGTATAATTTAATAGTTTTTGACTCTTTAAAGCATAATTAATAAATTGAAAAGTACACAATGTTTTGTGTGAAATTGAAAGAGGATTCAAAATTTGAGGAGGATTCAAAAGAGTGGGATAAGATTATGTTAATAATCTATAAATATCTACATGTGTAGAAAAGTGAAAGAAGGGCATGAGGGACCTCACTGAAGTAAAGAAACCATCCAGTCTTGGTCCAGATGTGGAGACCCTGCCAGGTTTTGGGGCAGGGTTGGTGGGATCCCCGCGTCGGCCCAGCTCTGGCTCCCCTTTGCCTAAGAAGCTCTGCTGCGGTTCTACCTGTGACAGTAACTATTCCTACTGTGCCCTCACGTGTTGGAAGTGCTCGGTGGAGAGTGACCTGGCAGCCCTACTTTTGTAACAAAAATGTGTCCTACTGAGATGAGAGAGAGTGTAATAAATTGTCATTTCTGCCATAAAAATATGACCAGAAGAGAGAAGTCATGTCTTGAGTGAACTTCACACATTGAAAATGTCACAAGGGAGTTTTCTACTAGCTGTGGAAGCTGTAAAAACAGATTAAATTCTAGCGCCAGAGATATCATTACAAATCTTATAAAAAAGATCAAGATGGATACAGCGCTGCCTCTATAATTCGAACGTCTCAGATCTCTCAAGGTTCAGCAGGGAACATTAAATAAGACTGAAGCATCTACAACTGACAGCATGGAAAACTCTCAAGGGAATACTCTATCTTCTGGCTAACACATTTAAAAGTCTCTTCCATCGAAAGGAAACTTTCTCAAGGCAACCTGTACCTGGACACTCCATCCCGTCAACTGTGTTGGAGAGTCCATGCTGTGTGCATGTCTCATCCATGCAAATTCTGAGCAAAACGCTGAATATCTGTATTTATTTAAATCGTCAGTTATTATTGGTTATTAAAAATGTGTGAATCTTCAGTTTGATGAAGAGATACAACATCTCTTGAAGAACCGTATCAACTAAACTTCCAAACTGTAGTCACTGACAACAGGGTTGGGTGAAGGGGAGCCCTAGGGGCAAATCGAACTCCCCACCTGTTTTTGTAATCATTGCTTTCTAAGTGGTTGGAAACAGAACAAAACAAAACAAGGAATAATCATATTTTGAGACATGTGAAACTTATACAGAATTCAAATTTCAGTGTTTGTAAACCAAATATTGATAGAATAGTCATGCTCATCCATTTATAAATTGTCTATGGCTACTTTCACCTTGCAATGGCAAAGTTGAGTAGATGTGAACCCACATGGCTGTAAGCTGAAATTATTTGCTATCTGGCCCTTAATAACAGAAGTTTGTTGAACTGTAATGTGTATCATTTTACCTTCAAATATTTTAATCTCATAGTTCTTCCACTTTTTTACAAAATATTTTAAATTTCAGAAACGCCTGGATGGCTCAGCGGTTGAGCATCTGTCTTTGGCCCAGGGCATGATCCTGGGATCTTGGGATCAAGTCCTGTATCGGGCTTCTTGAAGGGAGCCTACTTCTTCCTCTGCCTATGTCTCTGTCTCTCACTGTGTCTCTCATGGATAAATAAATAAAATATTAAAAAAATATTTTAAACTTCATAGATTTGAACCCCACGCTTAATTTAAAAACCTAAATAATAAGATATTGGGAGAAAAAATCAAATTAGTATCTACTGTCTGAAAACAATGAGAGAAAAATAAAAAGTGATAAAAATTCAAGGCATGAAATTTATTTATTTTTATTTAAATTTTTTTTTTCAAGCCATGAAGTTTAGGATGTTGCAGACAAGGCAAGCTCTGGAATATTCAAAGGCATAGGACCTGGCTTACATTCTAGATGTAATATTGAGAAAAGAAAATGAGCCCAAAATTTAAGACTTCTCATTATCATCAACAAAATTATGGGGAAAAAATAGACTGAGGGCTGATTCAGCAGGTTGGAGAAAATAAT
Organism: Vulpes vulpes; assembly: GCF_048418805.1. Taxonomy (NCBI): domain Eukaryota; kingdom Metazoa; phylum Chordata; class Mammalia; order Carnivora; family Canidae; genus Vulpes; species Vulpes vulpes. Next base: position 135,918,616 of record NC_132784.1, read on the forward strand.
GAAGCCAACACAATGGATGGAGCACCGTCAGAGATCTATCTTTGCCAAGTGCACGCTATGTGGGAGGATAAATCTCACAGGGGCTAGAATATGCCTCTTCCTGGATGAGGAGGACACGAATGACAGTTTCATGGAAGATAGAAGCAAGTCACGGATGGGTAGAGGTTTCAGAGAGGAACCATTCTTTTCTCAGAATTACTCACAGCAACAAATAATTCCAGAAAAGCAGAGAATTCCATTGATCAGGATACAAAGTATAATGTAATAACTTACCCTGTGAGATTGCTATATACACGTAAACTCAACAGTCAGAGATCCTCAAAGGGGGGACAAAAACAAACGAGCAATAGTAACCAAATAAATCTGGGGAAAGGATGCCCAGTTCCAATTCAAAACAAAACAAACAAAACAAAATGACTAAATGAAAAAAAAAAAAAAAGAAAAAACTAGATAAATCATAAGTAAAATTTTGGGAATGGAAAAGCTGTTGCAGGAAGATGAAGATAAGTACTGAGTCCACTTAGATGTAGAATCAAGTCTGCATACCTGGAAGGATGCGATTTCCAAGTAGAGAGTAAATATTATAAATCTTCCCAATGTAAAATAGTAAATACTAAACACAGTTGGGATGTGCCGAAGAAACAGTGCGGGCAATTTAAACCCTAATTATATAATTTTAATAGCAGATACCAATCAATAACACTATAAGACATTTGAAATATTATATAAAACATTTTTAACAAAACCTTTGGATGTACACCTCAAACTAATGTAACGTTGTGTGCCTTGTGTCAGTCATACTCAAAAACAAACAAATAAGCGAACAAAACCCAGCTTTGCCTGCATGTGTGCTTGTCTTTGCCTATAGAATGCTTGTGTGGATCATGGAAGTAGGCGTGTTTTAAAAATTCCTAACAATTTTCTATGTTAAATTTCTCCTTAATGCGCACATAGAATAATTATAATCATGGAAGCCTAATTTAAAAATGGAGGTAATGCTGTTGAGAAGCACAGACAAAAGAGTGCAAAAAAAGCAGGCTAAAATAAAGTTTAAAAATAATTAGTGAAAAGATATGCAGAAGGTAAAATTCTCTAAAAATTTGTGTTATCCCAATATTTACAAAGGTTGTGGTATATAGATCATGTTTGCTTTTTTTAAAAAATAAATTTTTATTTATTCTGATCATCTTTGCTTTTATCATTATATTTTAAAGAATTGAGATATACTTGCACTATGATTTTCAGTTCACAATTTCTATTTAATAATTGTTGAAAACTTAGAAAATAGAACTAAATAGAAAAAGAAAAACAATTGTGCACAGCAACACAAATTTTCACCATAGTGAAAATAATGAGGCCTAGGTTTACAACTTCATCATATATAGTTTTTTTTTTAAGTTTTCTTTTTTTTTTTAAGTTTTCTTTTCAATAATATGACATAGCTCTGCATGAATCAACTTTCTGGCCAATTATTTTTAATATATTTCTGAATCTATAAATACTTTAAAATTTTTTAAGTAGGCTCCTCACCCAGCATGGAGCCCAATGTGAGGCCTGACTCATGACCTGGAGATCAACACCTGAGCTGAGATCAAGACTTAGATGCTTAACCAAGTCACCCAGATGCCCCTATACATACTTTTTTGTAACAGTCCTCCTAATATTTGAATATACCTCCATTGTTTGAATATTCCCTTGCTTCTACATCATGAACAATAAAATTTGTTGTTACTTTTCTCCTACCTTCATAATATCAATTTATTAACCCAGAAAATATTTACTGATTGTCCAAACTGCTACAGCTCCTCTCTGGACACTGGAGCTACCATGGTAGAGAAGATACACCCATTTCCTAAAGGATCTTACATCACAGTAGTTAATCAAACACAAGTAACGTGTTCCTTGTCTTCCATATTGTTACCAACACTTATTATTTCTTTTCGATTTTAGCCATTTTGACAGGTGTGAGGTGATATCTCATTGTCGTGTAGACTTGCATTCCCTGATGATGGGTGATATTGAGCATGTTTTCATGTATCTCTTGGCTATTTGTTTGCCTTCTATGGAAAAAAAAATATATGTCTCTTCAGACTCTCTGGTCATTTTTTAACTGGATTGTTTTGTTGTTATTTGTTTTGTTTTTGGTATTGTATTATAGAATTTATTTATATATTTAAAATATTGACCCTTTATCAGATATATCTTTTGTAAATATCTTTTCCCACTCAATAATTTTTTTTAAATTTTATTGATGGTTTCCTTCACTGTGCAAAAGTGGTTTTTTTCTTTTATTTTGCTATAGTCCCAATAGTATATTTTTGCTTTTATATTCTTGCCTCAGGAAACATATCTAGAAAGATATAGCTATGGCCAATGAGAGGGAAATTGCTGCCTGTGTTCATGGATACACAGGATATGTGTATCCTTCTAGGATATTCATGGTTTCAGGTCTCAGATTTAGGACTTCAATCCATTTGGAGATTATTTTTGTGTGCATCACTAGAAAGTGGTCCAGGTTCATTCTTTTGCATGTAGTTCTTCTGGTTTCCTGACACCATTTATTGAAAAAATTATTTTCCACATTGCATATCTTTGCTTCCATTGTCATGCTAATTAATTGATTGCATTAATTAATATAGTTCAAGCATGTTGTTTGAGTATTATCTAACTTGAAAATGTTTTAAAAAAATAAACAAGGGAAGGGGGGGCTAAGCCTTCAAATATTCAATTAACTTTATTATTTGTCTTAGTTTAAGAATCTCAGGACACCTGGGTGGCTCAGCGTTTGAGCATCTGCCTTTGGCTCAGGTCATGATCCCAGGGTCCTGGGATCGAGTCCCACATCAGGGTCCTTGTAAGGAGCTTGCTTCTTCCTTTGCCTGTGTCTCTGTCTCTGTCTCATTAATAAATAAGGTCTTAAAAAAATCTCTGAATCAAGAATGTTTGCAACATTAAGCAAAGTATTTCTAAAAGAAAGAATAGAGAGAGAGAATACAATAATAATAAACAGGTAACAGAATAGTGTGATAAGAGCCACCAAAATTTTTTAAACCAGAAAACCAGGACATTTTTTTGGTTTTGGTTTTGTTTTGTTTTTAACTTTCAGAATCTGGAAGCTAGACCAGTACCCTCCTAGGAGCTCAAAAATATTCCTGAATTCATTGTTGAGAAGATGCATGGATAAACCTGTAAATAAATCAGGGGAGGTAATAGAAATTGCTAGAGAGTATTACTTTGCTTGTTTTTATTTAGAGACCTATGTTTGCTACTTTTATTTAAATCTTTCTCTTGCATTTCTCTTCCTTCCTTTTCCTCTCCTCTTCTATTTCTTCTTTCTGATGATTGATTTTATGAGACTCTATTCAGCCAATTTCCAAAAGTGTCAAAGACTCAAAAAGCCTATCCAATTTTTTCCATATGAATTTTGTCATGGTGTCAAGAAAAAACCTTGCTTTATTAATGTACATCAATTCCTTTCATGGTTTTATTATTTTTATATTAAATTTTAGATTTATTTTAAATTAACTTGGAAAATACTGAAAATCTAAATTAATTTATTTCCAAAATGTTAACCACTTAGCTGAGTGCCATTCATTAATGAAGCCATCCAGTTCTGTGCTATGGGATGCTACTGGTCTCTCTATCCGTCCTTCTACCATTTATCTCTGTCTGTCTCGTTCTACTGAAAAGTACATGACTATAGGAAAGCTATTACATTTTAAAAATGTATTATATTTATTTATTCATGAGACACAGAGAGAGAGAGAGAGAGAGAGAGAGGCAGAGAAATAGGCAGAGGGAGAAGCAGGCTCCCTGTGGGGAATCTGATGTGGGACTCAATCTCAGGACCCGGGATCATGATCTGAGCCAAAGGCAGATGCTCAACTACTGAGCCACCCAGCCACCCTGGAAGCTATTATATTTTAAAACATTAATTTATTTTCACAATTTGTCAATGTCCCGTGTCTATTAGTTTTTCTAGATTTTCAGGTGTCTTTCATTAAGTAAAAAGAAAAATCATATACAAATACTATTTAGCTTTTCTGTTCTGATAATTGTATCTTTAATTTTCCCATTGACTTTGATAATTTTAGTAATTATTAGAAGTTCTTCAACTACAAGTATTGACGGAAATTCCATTTTTAATTTCTTATTTTAACAATTATGGTTCTATTTTTCTTATTAAATAAGATACCATATTTGACTTAAATATATTTTATCATCTTAAGGAGTTATTCCATTCAGTTTTTTAAAGCTTAATATATTGTGATTCAAGATTGCATTTAAAATCAAGATTGGATGTTGAAATCCAATGTTTCTTTTTTTTCATATTCTGTACATTTGGTTTAAAAATATTTAGTGCTTATTGTGTTGCAATCTTTTTTGATAGTAAAAATGCTTCATATCTTCAATTTTTATAACCAATGTAAACTAACAATAATATTAATAATAATTTCACTATGTTAACTGTATACCAGGCTCCTTTACATAATTAATATAGATGATCCTCCCCAGATCCTATGAGATGGACATATTTTTATCCCCTTTTTTAACTGAGAGTACTGAGGAAAGAGAGATTAAATAACTTAGCAAAATTATACAGCTAAAGGGATGCAACTAGTAGCTAGAAATGCAACTTATGAGAATGAAGCAAATGATGTTTATAATGTCCCCATCCTGAAACATAATAAACAATCAAAATGGTAGATTATTTTGTCTGACAGGTGATCTATAATGGTCTTGCATTCCAAATAATTTCTTGCAGTTTTGTGTCAGCCTGGAGCTAATGTTGTTCTATCTTTGAATTTATCTACAAATAACCTTGTTTGCTTCAGTAACTGTTAGAGTCATTATTATATTTAACTCTACTGCCTTATACTAAGCAAATTATAAATGAAGGCCCATCATAGTGAAGGAAGTGATTTGGTTTTAAAACTTAAAGGATAAATGGTATTATATTTTTAAGCCTCTATTAGGAATGTTATCTCCATTACTTTCAGGAAGACATTTGGATAAATGTATGTAAAACTCTTAGGGGATAAATAATTTAGAAATTGGAAACCATTTATTTTCTATTCATGAGAAAATGTATAGAAGTTGAGCATTAAGAAAATATTGTAATGACACAAAATATATTCATCAACCATATTAATTTTGTTTTAAATTCCCATTTTTGAGTAAATAAATTTTGTTTAAAGATTTTATTTATTTATTCATAAGATACACAGAGAGAGAGGCAGAGACATAGGCAGAGGGAGAAGCAGGCTCCATGATGGGAGCCTGATGTTGGACTTGATCCTGGACTCCAGGATCACATCCTGAGCCAAAGGCAGACACTCAACTACTGGGCCACCCAGGCATCCCTAAACTAATACTTTTAAACATATACTTATTTGTAGGCAAAATCTTGGCTGCTATGGAATTTATAATCTAATGGAGTCTGATAGATAATAAGTATATATTTAAATCACATAATATATTGGATGAGCTCTGTGAAGAAAAATAAAACTGGAAAGGAATGTGGGTAACACAAAAGGACTGTGATAGAGACACTAAATATATAGGTTACTAAGTTATATATAATGCTTATATATAAAGTGATATATATATACTTATACATGTGTTATATGTATAAATAATACTATATTTATACATAATTCAATTTATAGGGGCATTTATCAAAAAAGGTTATTTTTCTAAAGTGAGTTTTTCAGAAGCTGTATATACAGATTTTTCCATTTTGGTAAGAACATTTAACATGAGATTTGTCCTCTTAAATCTTTAACTTATAAAGTATTTTAACTATAAGGACTATATTGTACAGTAGACGTTGAGAATCCATTCTACCCTCTGCTTCTATAAGTTTAACTATTGTAGATTCTTCATATCAATGGAATTAGGCACTATTTGTCCTTCTGTGACAGGTTTATCTGGCTTACCAGACTGTCCTCCAGGTTAATGCATATAGTCACATAAGGCAGAATATTGTTCTTTTCTTTTTTTAAAACTTTGTTTGTGTATTTATGTAGTACGTATTTTGGAAGAGTTTTAAGTTCATCATAAAATTGAGAGGAAAGTACAAAGATTTCCCATACACCCACCCCCAACGTGTGCATGGTCTCCTATTACCAATATTTCCCACGAGGGTGGTTTATTTGGCAAAATTGATGAAGCTATATTGTCAAATCATAATCACTGCAAATTCATAATTTACATTAGGGTTTACTCTTGGTGTTGTCCATTCCATGAGTTTGGGCAAATGTTTAATGACATGTATTCTTTTTTAGTACAGAGTATTTGCACTGTTCTAAAAATCCTCTGTGATCTGCCTTTTCAGTCCCACTCCACAATCCCATAGAAACATTTGATAATTTATTTATTTTTTTTTAAATTTTTTTTTAAAGATTTTATTTATTTATTCATGATAGTCACAGAGAGAGAGAGAGAGAGAGAGAGAGAGAGAGAGAGAGAGGCAGCGACACAGGCAGAGGGAGAAGCAGGCTCCATGCACCGAGAGCCCGACGTGGGATTCGATCCCGGGTCTCCAGGATTGCGCCCTGGGCCAAAGGCAGGCGCCAAACCGCTGCGCCACCCAGGGATCCCCACATTTGATAATTTATAGGTCTCCATAGTTCTACCTTTTCCAGATGTTATATAATTGGAATCACACAGTACATAGCCTTTTCAAATTGTTCTTTTACACTTAATAATAATATGTATTTAAGTTTCTTCCATATTTTTTGTATGTGAGACTATGATTAGCTTTGTAAGAAATAGGCAAACCATCTTCTAAACTATCTTCTGTATTATTTTTTCATTCCTACTAGCAAAGAATAAGAGTTCCTACTGTTCTATGTCTTTGTCAAGCATTTGGTGTGGTAGGTGCTCCAGATTTTAGCCATTGGAATAGGTGTGTTGTGGTATCTCATTGTTGTTTTATTTTTCATTTCCCTGATGATATATTCTGTGGAATGCCTTTTCACAGGCTTATTTACCATCTATGTCTCCTTTGATAGATGTTTCTTAAAGTTTTTGGCCATTTTAAAATTTAAATTGATTGTTTTCTTATCTTTGAGTCTTAAGAGTTTTGTATATTTTGGATAACAGTTATCAGATGTGTCTTTTATAAATATTTTCTTCCAGCTTGCCTTCTCATTATTTCTTTTTTTTTTTTCAAGATTTTATTTATTTATTTGAGAAAGAGAAAGCATGAGCAGGGTTGGGGAGGGGCAGAGGGAGAAGCAGACTCCTCAATGAGCAGAGATCCCAGATGCTGGGCTCAATCTCATGACCCTGATATGACCTGAGCCAAAGACAGATGCTTAACAGATTGAGCCATCCAAGTCCCCCTTGTCTTCTCATTATTTTGTTAAGATTTTATTTATTTATTCATGAAAGACACAGAGAGGCAGAGACACAGGCAGAGGGAGAAGCAGGCTCCACACAGGGAGACCCATATGGGACTCACCTGAGCCAAAGGAAGACACTCAGCCACTGAGGCACCCAAGTGCTCTTGTCTTCTCATTCTTGACATTTAGTTCATTTTTGTAAAGGCTAGATAATATTTCATTGTTTTAATATACTACATTTTATTTATTAATTTGTTATTGGATGGGCATTTAGATTGTTTCCACATCTTGACTATTAGGAATAATGGTGCAGTAAACACAGGAATGTAGACTTCACTATCCTGATTTCAATTATTTTGGAAACTCAGAGATGGTATATTTGGATCCTATAGTAGTATTTTTTTTGAGGAACCTCCATACTGTCTTTCATAATAGCTGTAAAAATTTATATTCCCACCAATAATGTATAAGGGTTTCCTTTTCTCCACATCTTCACCAATGCTTGTCTTCCTTCCTTCCTTCCTTCCTTCCTTCCTTCCTTCCTTCCTTCCTTCCTTCCTTCCTTCTCTCTTCCTTTCTTTCTCCCTCTTTTTCTTTACAATAGCTGTTTTAACAGGCATAATGTGATGTCTCCTATAGTTTTTATTTTAATTTTTCTGACTATTGATAATCTTGAGGACCTTTCCATATATCTGCCACCCGTCTGTAGTTCTTTTTGAATAAATTTTTATCAACTTTTCTTTTGGTTTTTTTGGTCCAATTTTTAATTGGGTTACTTGTATGTTTTTGCTATTGAGTAATAGAAGTTCTTTATATCTTTTAGAAATTAACTGTTTATATAAAGTTCGCAAATATTTTCTTCTATTCTGTAGGCTGTTTCTTCCCTTGATAATTGTTTCTAGTTTTATGAAGATTTCTAGTTTGATATAGTGCCATTTGCCCATTTTTGTTTTTGATGCCTGTGCTTTTGGTGCTATATCTAAGAAATCATTAGTAAGACCAACACTGTGAAGCTGTTCCCATGTTTTGTTCTAGAAATTTTATAGTTTCAACTCTTGCATGACATTTAAACCTTACCTTTAAGTATTTAATGAATTTTGAGTTGTGTTTTTGTTTGTTTTATATGGTGTAAGATTTCAATCAAATTTTAAAAAGTTTAAGAAAATATCCATATTGCCTTCTTGTATTCTTTCCTACTTGCACACATCCAACGTATTGACTGGGAAAGAACCAGATTCCCTGTTTAATTAGAAAGATTTTAAATGAGCAAATTTTTTAGTTTTCTCTAAAACTAAGTTGAAATAGTGATCTTTGCACAAAGGTCTAAAATTTTCAAATATGTAAAAGTACCCATACCATCCAAACCAAATGGCATTCTTTTCTCCAGACTGAAAACTAACTGACTAATGTGTGACTTTTGTGAGTGCTATCTTATTCCACAATATAATCCTGTTGAAAAAGTTCTTACCTATATTGTAATTTTTAGAGAACAGTTGTTAAAAAATCTAAAGTATATTTGAATTATATAAGAAAGACTTCATTGATTACTAGCCACCAAATTATGATTAAAGTTCTAAGTTATTAAAGTGAATTATTAAAAATGAAAATATATAATGGAAGATAATTTTAAGAATTGTTTTATTTCCTAGCAAAGGTAAATTCTTATTTTAATATTGAATAATAAATTGTGAGGTATTTCTCCTACATGTTCATTTATTTTATAACATTCTTCAGATATAAAACAAAGAAATTTAAAAAACATCACTTAGTTGTTATCACAAAGCATACTCAGAATACATTGAGCTTTTAATCCTTGCTTAGAATTCTACAGTATGGATATATTTCCAATTATCATCCTACAAGCTGTTGAGAAGCTTTCAGTTTTTACCAGTATTTTTTAATCATAAAGATGTTTTATGTGTACTTCTTGTACAGACAGTCTCTGATTTATAATGATTCTACATATAATTTTTTTGGATCTTACAATAGTGGAAAACCAATACTCATTCAGTAGGAACTGTGCTTGGAATTTGGAATTTGGATCTTTTCCCAGGCTAGTGATTTGCAGGATGACAGTCTCTCGTGATGCTGGGCAATGGGAACAGTTCCAAGCCAGCCACAAGATCTTAAGGGTAAACAACCAATACACTTAAAATCATTTCGTACTCATACAACCATTGTTTCTCACTTTCAGTATGTTATGCAATAAATTACATGAAATTTTCAGCACTATTATAAAATAGTCTCTGTGTTAGAGATTTTGCCCAACTGTAGGCCTTTGTAAGTGCTCTGAGCACATTTAAGGTAGACTAGGCTAAACTGTGATGTTTGATAGATTAGGTGACTTAAATGCATTTTGACTTAGGATATTTTTTAATTCATGTTGGATTTATCAAGACATAACTCCGTAGTTGAGGAAGAGCTGTATAAGCAACAACACACATACCTTTCTTATCTCAATGAAAGGAAAATAGCTATTCAAAATTTTGTTTATATATGAGGCTAAAAGTCTTTCTATTTATTAGAAATGTATAAAAGCTTTTAAGAGCTTCTTATACTATCAAAAATACTGCTTTTTAAAAAAGCCTTCTAAATTTTACGTGATTACTTAAAAGCTCCATTTTATTATATTTAAGTTATTGGACTTCCTGGGATGTCCTTTGTGATATAGATTATTTCCAAATTAGTAGTCAGTATTTCGCCAGAATTTATCAAGAAAACAAATAAATGGATTTTTTTTTCTCTGATGATAAATGACGCATTGTATTATGTCCTCTTATAATTTGGTGCTGTCTTTAACTTTCTTGTCTTTACTTCTGTACCACAAATTGTCATTATCATTTCATAACTCATTTAAGTATTTGATAGGGCTAATTTTTCATCATTATCTCTTGATTTTAGTATTTTCTTGCTTATTTAAATTCATTTTTCACTTAAAAAATCTTTCAATTTTATAGCATATATTGAGACATTCTTATGGAAAGGCACTTGGACTATTGAGTCTGACTTCAAAAGAAATTGTATATGTTCTTTCTTTTCTTTTTTTTTTTTAAGGTTTTTTATTTATTTTTTCATGGGAGACACACAAAGAGGCAGAGACACAGAGGAAGAAGCAGACTCCTCTCAGGGAGTCCAGTGTAGGACTTGACCCCAGACCAGGATCATACCCTAAGCTGAAGGCAGATGCTCAACTGCTGAGCCACCCAGGTGTCCCAGAAATTGTATATGTTATGATTAATTTGACTATTTTTTTATGATTCTTTATAAGTATTTACAGTTTTATTTTAAAAGATCTGCACATTTTTGTTCTTTATATTTACATATTTTTAACAGAAGCAATTTGAAGATGCAAATTATATGTAATCTTCATAACATATATAAATGTTCTTTCATAAAGGAAATGTTTTATTAAACAGAAGACAGAAGTGTTGTAATTTTGTTAAGCCAAAAATTGATTTTTGAGTTTACACTTTATGTCAGGAAAGGTCATAGCCAATGAGGATACAGTGGGTAACTAAAATACACCTGTGTCCTCAGTGAGCTTACATCTTAAAAGGTGAAATAGATTAGGAAATACTAAGCAATGAAAAATAAACAAAAACCCTCAGCAACAGAATTAGATCTTTTGTTGCCAACTTCAGAACATTTCCAAATATCTACACGTCACTCTATTTTACAGTCTAAACTATGGGTCTTTGAGTGCTCCAATTCGTCTGTTAGAGTAGCCAAAATAGCTGGCTTGGTCATGCTGCGCTCAGTTAATTGAACTTGGAGAATGTCTCAAGGTTGAATGTACAGTATAGAATAGAAAAGTGCACATTTACTCAGATAAGTCTTGGCAATGATAAAGTTATAATTTAAAATGTCTGTGTAAGCTGATCAAAATTTTCAGTAGCACTGCATTACTGTGTGTGTGTCTACAGATAAAGAGCCCATGAAGACTGCCATGTTGATGCAATTGACTGGATCATGAAAACAGTAATCAAACATGTTGATTTTATTCAAAGTAATTCATGATTAGTTTTTTAAAAAATAAGAGAGAAGCAATTCTATAACTAAAATTTTATTTTTACCTATAGTATTGAATTGATGTTTGTTAAATATTTTCTCACATGTTGTTTTAATTGGTCCTCAACACAAATTGAGTTGTTAAAATCAGTAGGCTCTATTGTATTTATATATTTTGAGATTAAAAAAAAACACAATGTTCTGAGTAAGTTCCATCGGTGTTAAGAATTTGAGAGTAGGGTTTTAATATAACAGAAGTAGTAATACAGAATTATAGTGTGTCACAAAGCATATTCCATTTTAAGGATTAAACGTCTATCTTTGCTCTTTCTACTAAGCTACGTGGATAGTTCTTAACATGTTCTTCCACCATTGGTCTATTTATTCAATTGATAATGGTGCTAAATACAGTTTCTTAGCATTTCCAGATCAATAAAAAACTAACTTATAAAACTTTTATGTTTGTTAAATGTGTAATCTTTTCTATACATAAAACTTTTCATTTGGAACAAGGCATTAGTTGCATTTGAGAACTAACAACAAAGAAAATCCATACTCATATAAATTTTTATATGCAGTAAATCATATATTTCTATCTAAAAAATCTATGAGTTTAAGAAGACAGTTTTCCAGAACAGTAATAACCAAAATAAAACAATTTGCTTAATGTTTTGTTTTTATTGACTTTCATTTCCATGGAATTTATAGAGCTCTTTGAATACAATCAATTATGGAAATAAATATGAGACCAGTCTAATAATACCTCCAATACATAGAAATTACAAATAATTATACTGTGTTCCAAATAAAAATTCAATATTCTTTTTTTTTTACTGTTTGCACATAACTATGCAATGTAGGAAAATAACCTAAAATAATACATTGATATCATATCTATTTTCTATATCCCTTGGATATCGGTAGTGTTGTCTCATCTATGGTAGAAAGTGAAATTCCCAATTATCATTTCCAAGGTCCTTCATGTTTAGATATGCTCTTCCCTTTGAAATAATTTTCACATCACAGTACAGACCAAGACAAGCTTTCTAATTTTCAGGGGTGAAACACCTTGCTTCTCAACTTAGTCAAAACTTTCATTTAACTGAAACCATTATTAGTGAAATCATGGCTCAGGAAATGAAACCAAATGGCCTTTTCCTGTAAGTAACACCATAGACTTTTGCTAAAAATGATAAATTCAATCTATAGTTTGAGGCAGATAAATTTTGCAGCATTCATGGTATATATTTCGAAGTCTATTTTCTTCTGAATTTTATTAAATGGAACACTGTCTAAATCAATTATTATTTTGCTTTTAATTATGTCATCCAAGTTGTGCTATTATTTATATCTTCATGTGCACTCAAATGCTGACTTTCACACTTTTTAATTTGTTGTGGAATATTTATAATTAAATACTAAAAAATATTTAAATACAGGTCTAAGTGCAAAATTAATTTAATCTCTTTTGACCTGAGTCATTAATTAGTAGTAATTCTTATACTGAATTCTATAATTCCTAGATTTTACCTGGATAAAATATATATGTTTACATGGAAGAGATTTACTAGCCAGATATATTTGCATGTATGTGATGTGTTTGAGGGATTTTGCAAATATAATTTTTCTTTAATCCATCTAACCACCCTATGAAATAAATATTATCTATTCTATTTATTGGTTTAGAAACAAATAAAGCTTATCTAAATAAAATAACTTGACCAAATTCATACAATTTCCTAGAGTTGAAACAATTACTCTCACGAGGTCTGCCTAACTCCTGAGCCACCATCTGCTTAACGGTCAACTTTGAGATGTCAACATCTCCCTTCTAAGAAGATTTGGTATTGTAGTCACCTGTTCTGGCCATAAAAACTTCAGCCTCTGGTGCCTTTCCAACTTGTCATATTTTAAGATCCCTTTTGCTCTGGTTTGTCATCTCTTTGGTTTTGTAATATCTATCAATATCATATCAAAAAAAATGTAAGTCCAATACAGTTATATTTGACTTTTTTATTCTTTATTTTAATTTGGACTTAATTAATGTATACAGTTCAATTGTGGTAGAAAAAAAAATTGTAGTAGAAGCCTGGAAATGAGTGTCCCTGTTCTACCACTAATCAGGTGATACCATGGCTGTTGTAAAGCTATCACCAATGGTCACATCACTGGGTTCAGAACAAATTGTGCAATGACATGGGGGTTGTTTTTTTTTTTTTTAATGAAAGAATAAATGAATGAAAGCAAGCTGTTTTGAAGGAAGAGTAAAGTTCTAAAGTTGAATCAACAGAGACTGGAAAAGATGGGTCTTCTATCTCCATTCTTCCCACACAGGTAAACACTATGGTTGACCTTCCAATGAAGCATCTGCACATGGATGGATCTCACTTTGTCATAGAACAAGCGTGAAGAAGTGGTCTTCGTCAACTGCTTATTGCCAAGTAATGTAGTTTTGGGGCACTCCTTAACTAAGTAGTTTTCTGAGAACATCATGTGCTTGGCCCCTAAAGGCCTTGGAGATATTGGGATGTTAGATTGCCGCCTGTTGGGAGGAGAAATAAACACAGCCTATGGGAAATAATTGAGGTCCAGTGCAACTCCCCCTTTGGAAGAAAGGATTCCAGCAAACAGGTTTTCAGGGAACCTGAGTGTTAAACGGAACCATTTCCAAACAGTTCACTTTACCTCACAATGCCTCATTTACTTCTCTTGCAAATAGTGCGAGTAATATTTGTATCTTATAGAATCACTAAGAAGGTTACAAGAGTTAATTTATAAAACAAGCATCTCAAATACAGTTAAAAAGACGTAGTGTCAGCGTTACTACCAATTTATTCCATGAAACATGTCCATCATCTCTGGCACATGGTCCAAACAGCCCCCAACATATAGCAAATATCAACGCATTTAATTAAAATATATTTTCTGTTTTTGTTTGTTTACCTTTAATTACTTATCTGCTGGCCCCACGGTGGGATATTTGTTGTAAACAGTGACAAAGGAAAGATTTCAGAGCAATGAATGGAGGCTTTGGAGTCTGGCAAAAGCTGTTTTGCACTCTTTTGTGCCACTTACTATTTAAGCGACTTTGGGCAAATTACTTAACAACGCTGCTGTCTGACATATTTTAGGTGCTTAATTAATGCTAACTCCTACCCTCACCCTGCACAAGATTTATAGCCTTCTCAAATGTAAAGTTTATTAAAAACCAAAATTAAGATTTATTTGATTTTAAAATTGCTTAAGAAGCCAGACACTTTGGTTATTTAGTTGATTCAGCTGTCTGATGGAGTTCCTTAGAATTACAGTAGTATTATTGCTCGTGAATTTTTTATGAGATTGAAGTTACTTACATAACAGTCGCTGTGGCCTAAATCTATAATGTTAGTAGTGAATTATGTTCCATTTCAGTGGCGTTCAGCAGATTTAAGCACTTTTGAGTAGGATGCTTTGTATTTGTGTAGCATTCCAAAGTTTTCAGTCAAAGCATCTAATAATTACTGAACATTGTGAATTTTGTGGTCAGAATTACTGCTCACAAGTTATGAAGGTGGGTAGGAAGGCACACTCCTTTAGAGGAAAGACTATTCCCTTGTAAAAGAAAATAAAAGTGCCCATTTAGATTCACTAGTATATGTCAGCATGGTCACCCTCTACCAGGCTCTCTGGAGAAATGGAGCCCTCAATGGATAATGTAATAATAAAATCTGAATGTACCACGTTATGGCTGGATTCTCCCATCAAGTCATTGGTCATGTTTCCTGCACCACCTAAAACCCCTGCCAACTTCTCTAATTATGGAAATGGTCTCCCAGCCTCTTGCCTGGCCTTGAACAAAGTGTGGCAAGTGCTGTACTCATGAGGTCTTTCTCAAACTCACCACCCTTCTTTCCTCTTCATCTTATAAGGAAAAAAGCATGTTCCTTAATGTGTTGGGGACTATGACATCTAGTCTCCAAACCATGAAGAGTTTTGAAAATGAAACAGAACTTTAAAACTTATACCAGGACAATAGGAGTCCCTGAGACTGTTATGAGCAAATGAGGGCACATGGTCACCCTGTGCAGTTTTTCAGGAACCAATCACGCTTCCTTGACTCTTCCATGCTTCCAAACTTTATCTCTTATAATTCTTGAGCCCTTTCTATATGTTCTGGATACTCTAAATTGATAAAGTGCCTTGGATGAGCTATCTTGTTTCACTAACCTAAAGCTTAGATAAGACCAACATGATTGGATGCCTGGGTGGCTCAGCGGTTTTGTGCCTTCCTTTGGCCCAGGTCATGATCCTGGAGACCCGGGATCGAGTCCCACGTCAGGCTCCCTGCATGGAGCCTGCTTCTCCCTCTGCCTCTCTCTCTCTCTGTCAATAATAATAATAAATAATAATAATAATAATAATAATTATTATAATAAAAACATGATCTGTCCTCTTAGATCAAATCTTTAGTTCTTTGATCTCTTCTCCAACACTTTACTTAAATCTCATCTAGCCACACTGGATTCACTCTTGGAAATACCAGGCTCATTCCTGCTCAGGACTTTTGCATTTGCTTTACTCTTTACCTAAGCTTCATTTCCCTTAAAGCACTATGCTCCCTTTTTCCTTTAGGTCTTAAGTCTTACTTAACATCACCTTCTCAGTGGGACCTTTCTGGTTTACCCTGACTAAAATGGTGACCCTGCCTTTCATTATGTTCCCTATGTCCTTTCCCCTCTTTATTCCACATGGTATGTGTTTTCAGATACACTCTACATATATAACTTACATACATATTGTGGTTAGTGTTGTATTTCCAGCATCTACAATAGTGCTTGGCATGTGGCATTTGATAGATATTGTAGATTTAAGTGTGTCCGTAACTTTGTACCTCCCTTTGTTTGTATCATCTCACCCTTTTTTTCTGTTTCAGTAAACTGTGTTCATTCTTAAAAATTCAACTCAGTTGTAACCTATTTTAGGAAGCCTTCCCTGACCTCTATGTCTGCTACATGCCATCAGGGGCTATCACAGTCACCTTTTGTTCTGAACTTGCATCATATCTTTTATAATTTTCCTTCAATTTGCCTACATCAGCATTAGACCAGGAGCTTCTTCAAATCAGGGAATGGAATTTATCTCTGTTTCTCTAGCTCAGTACAATACTGTAATAATGGCTGAACTATTTACACACCTCCAGTATAAGGAAACTCACTACTTTTAGAGTCAATCCATTTCATTTTTAGATGGTTCTGATGCTCACAGATTTATCTAAAATTTCTTGATTAACAGCTGGCCACACATTTACATGTCTCATGTTGCTAGGCTAATCACAGTTCAACCTAATGTTTTATAGCATTTTGCATTAGGTGTCACATGTATATAGATTTTCTCATACTTTTTCAAGAAGATCTATGTTATTGTATCTTATATTTAGGTCTGTAATACATTTTGATTTTTTTTTTTTGTATATAGTGTGAGGTAAGAGTGAAGATTTTTCTTTCCCTGTCTTTTCCTCCTATTCTCTTCTTCATTTTCTTTTCTTTTCCTTCTTCCATGTGTATATCCAATTGTCCTGGTATCATTTGTTGAAAAGACAATTCCTTCTCTCTTCGAACTTATTGGTACTTTTTTTAAAAAACAATTGACCGTGATTATAAGGATAAATTTCTGGACTCTGAATTCTGACTCATTGACCTAGCCTATTCTTTACCCACTACACAATATCTTGATTCCCAGAATTTTGGAGTAAGTTGAAATTTGGTAATATAAGTCCCCCAAATGTGTTCATCTTTTCTAAAACTCTTTTGTCTTCTAAATCATTCATTGCATATATAGATTTGGATCAACTTTCAATTTATACAAAAGTGTACACAGAGGTTTTGATAGGGATTCTTTCAAATTTGTGGATCACCTGTATAGAATATAGTGTCTTAACAATAGTAATCTTCCAATCATGGATATAGAATATCTCAGTTTATTTAGATCTTTAATTTCCCTTAGAAATATTTGCTTTTCAGTGTACAAATGTTGTCATTTTTAAGTTAAAATTATTCTTATCTATGAATACCTACGAAGGATTTTTTGGCACTTTTATTTTTTGTTTGTTTGTTTTTTAGTATATGTCATGAGAAATTTATATTTGATACATCATTTGACATGTTAGTCTTCAATTTTTTCCTGCATATTTATTATAAATTATTTGAGGTTGATTTCCTACCTCATAGGTCCTAGCTATAGGAATAATTTGTACATTCTCAGCTTGCTTCATTTACCTTAGCAAGAAGCAAGAGATCTTCAAAGCCAAATAATTCTTTCTGCTGCTTAGAAGAGCACTATGAAGTCAACTTTGAAAACAAAATAGTAATGTGTTGCAAAATAATTTTTGTTTATATATTGTTCTATAGCTTTTGTATTACTTTCACATATGTTATCCAGTTTGATTCTTACATGAATTTTATAGAAGGAAAGTCATATATGATTTTTTCCCAATCAAGAAAAAAGTACAGTAACCCATAACTTCTCTAGTACTTTGCAAAGTTTGGGTGAAAGTCAGCATGACCTTTCTTCAGAGTTCTTTTCATCACTTTATAGAGTCTGTTCATTTGGAGGACAGCATTTGAATGTATATGCTGTCTCATTATCTGATAAGCTGTCTCTTTCAATGATATTTTCTTCCTGATGACTTGAAAGTTTCAAGCTATAACTCGTCATCTGGAATAATTATTCACAAATTGAAATTGGAATCAATAACTAAATCATAAATTCACTGGTGTCATTTCACACTAAAGAATATTAGTTATGAAAAAAGTTACAGTTATGTTATTATGCATGAAAAAATATATCAACTTTTAAAAGTACTATTGACTGTCCATAAAAATTCTCCTTGAGTTTATAAAGGTCTCTATATTTATTTTTATGAGTCAAGTTTAGAAAATAGGCAGTGCTTCTAATTTATATTCAATGTAATCATCTGTTATCTATTTAAACCAGATAAAGTAAATGAGATAAAGGAAATAGGCGCCAATTTACACTAGCTATTAACTTTCCCAGGGGTATGCTATTAGAATTAAAAAAAAAAAAAAGGGTTTGTTGAGATTGTCCTTCAGTTTAATTTCATTCAGTAATATCACTAATGACCCCATTAAGGACATTAAAAGTTTCCTTTTCTGATCAATCTTCAGAATATTGAACTTTATAAAGTATCTACTGACTAATCAGTTAAATAAATCAAGGTCACCTTTAAGATGGCATCCTACAGCTAATTGTGGGTGTAAGACTAGTTACATGGCTCTCAGGCGGAAGTGGCTATTTCTTTAAGCACCAGGGTTGCACCAAATTACTTCACTTGCTTGTTCAACAATTGGTTCTGAAGGCAGAAAGACTTTATCTGGAGGAGTTGCAATAAATTCAAAGGAAAAGTTGAGGCCATGACATTTTCCAAAATATAGTATCTCTTCCATATATTAAATCTAATATCAGTTTGGATGTTTGTAGTCTAAATATTTAGTCTAAAAGTGAATGTGTGAGCAAGAAATTTATGTTTGAAATGTTTCTCCATTTTTTCCACTATCTTTAGATTAGCATGTGGTAGTGTGGTGCAGGGAAGAAAGAATATGTTTTGTTTTAGGTTACTTTCTAGTCATGTGGTCACACTGCTGTTGAGGTAAGTTACATAAATTATGTAAGTTTGATCATAGCTTTGAAATTCAAAGTTAATAATTTACTTCTCAATCATATAGAGTCTATATTATTTGGGGCCAAATATATGGAATATTATCAGAATTTCTCAGCAGTTTAGAGTTAGAAGGGACACAGATCAAGTGACAGTGAATACACACTTCTCATTTTGTAAGCAAGGAACAGTAGGACGTTTTACTGATTTTTTCTAAATGGATAGAATTGGTGGACCAGATAGATCTTGAAGATACTTCTCCTCTCCAGATGCTATTGTTGAGTTTCCTGGAAGGCAAACTGTGAAACTGATGTTTATATGCAAGAAATGTATTGAGGAGTGCTGTGGGATGAACCTGTTGTGGGGTAGAAAGGAAGCAGAGAAGCTGAACTCCTAGGGAAGCTGGGTGGCTCAGTCTGCTGAGCATCCAACTCTTGATAACAGTTCAGGTCATGCTCTCAGGGTCATGAGAGCAAGCTCCACATTGGGCTCCATGCTCAGTATGGAATCTACTCTTTCTTCCTTTCTCCCTCTGCCTCTTCCCCTGTTCTCTCTTTCTCTCCAAAATAAATAAATAAACCTATAAAAAAAAACAAACAAACAAATAAAAAGAAGTTGAACTCTCACAGTGACCTGTCAATCCTTCTTCATGGGGACCTCTAAAGCTAGAAAGGTTCTCCAGTTCTGTACCAACTGGGACAATGGAATTAGTCTTTATCTCTCTACATTGGGCCATTCTATGTGAATTTCCCTCAGGAAGAAAGCATGACCTTGAAAAAAAGTGGCTCTCTTCAGTGAAGGGAAAGTCTCAGAGAGGTATTTGGTTGAAAGCTGCCGGTGGTGAACAATTCCAGTAGCTACAGAATGAGTGCTTCATTCCTGAAGGAGTGTCTGAGAGGTGCCCCACCACTTACACTGTGTTGAAATTGTACATTTAATTAGAATATAGGATATCCTATCTTGTCAAGTGTGAGGCACTGAAAGAACTCAAGACATTAAAATATCCTCTATGACATATTTTCCCATTAGGAAAATATTATGCTAAATAGTGATATTTGGAAATCACTTTTCAAAAACAATCAATTATATAACTTAGATTATTTGTTTTAAATATCCTTTATAGAATCTTGATTGAAAAATTAGATTATACAGTTTGTAGGAAAAAAACAGAGGTAGAGTAAATTTTTTTTTTTAAGATTTTATTTTATTTTTTTATGAGAGACACACAGAGAGAGAGGGAGGCAGGCTCCATGCAGGGAACCTAATGTGGAACTCAATCCTGGGACTCCAGAATCATGCCCTGGGCCGAAAGCAGGCACTAAACTGCTGAACCACCCAGGGATTCCCCCCAGATTAATGAAGTATTAAATGTGATTGGAATATGCTATATTATTTTCCTAGAGCTGCCATGACAAATGACCATGAACTGGGTGGCTTTAAAACAACAAAAATTTATTCTGTCATAGTTAGGAGGCCAGAAGTCTGAAATCAAGCTGTTAGCAGGATCTGTTGATTTGGAGGTTCTGGGGGAGTATCTGTTCTGTGTCTGTGTCCTAGCTTCTGGTGGTTGCTAGTAGTCTTCAACATTTTTTGGCTCATGACTTCCTCACTCCAGGCTCTGTCCCCATTGTCACATGACTTCCTTTCCTGTTTACATCTCTGTGTCTTCTCCTTTTCTTAAGTGACACCTGACATTAGATTTAGGGCTCCCGTAATCTGGTATGATGCTATCTTTACTAATTATTTTTTCAAAGACTCTGTTGCCAGGATCACATTCTGAGATTCCTTGTGGACAATTATCTTCTGGGGACACTTTCAAGTCACTGTATATGCATTGAGTCTTTATTTACCATTGCAATTTGTGGAAAGAATTATCATAAAACATAAATTTTTCCCAGAAGTATAAAGTTATATTTGAGGTTCAGTGTTGACCATGTATTCCTTATGATATATACTATCATATGTATCCTTATAATAAATACTGAAAATAATTATGTTGAAAATGAACATAAAATTATGCTATCAATACCATCCAAAAGACACTTACACAGTGAATTTATTCATTGTACTTAAGACCCCATGTACTGTAAGCAAGAGGATACACAGCACATAGAATATCCTAAACATTGTTATATATTTATTATGAAAGAAACATGAGAAATAAAATTAAAATTTAATGGAAAATATGTTGTTTGCCATAGAAGTGAGAGAAGCAAGGAAAATGATTTAAATGAACTATATCTCTTTAAAATGCTACATGTAGAAACTTAATCTCATGTCTTCTTTTTCCGGCTAAACATTTTTTTTTTCCTCTAGAAGCAGACACATTCTAATGCATTCCATTGACCTTAGGGTTACCTCATAGTAGTTTTCTAGACATTTCATAAATGCTTGTGGTTGCTTTCATCTTCATGATGATGATGTTTTCCTCAGTGAAAGATATTTTTAAATGTAAGGCCTGACCTAGCATTTCTCTCCTCACTTGCTCTCATTTCCTCAAGTTATTCAAAGCTGACCTCAATATTTTACCCTTGAAAATTTACTGGGAAACTGATGGCTACCACTGAGTTGATAAGTAACTCAGCTTTGTTAGACATGATAAAAATTACTATTAACTCTTTCATGGCAGAGAATAGTATAAGTTATAAGATACTGTGTAACAGGTTGGAGAATGGTTAATATAATCTAGTAGGACTGCCTAAGTTAATCAAAAACACATTTACTTAAAAATCAAAACCTTTTTAAAAATTCCAAAAACAGGTTTAAGAAGAATTGGCTGTAACAATGTTCCATGAAAGGGAAGTATATGCAAAGCGACCTCCAAAGGCCAAAGGAGCCATAAGATCAAAAGAAAGGGAGATTTATGTATAGAAGTGTGTCTTGGACAGCAGCAAGATGAGTAGATCTCTTCAATACCACCTTCCATAAGACCTGTTTTTATAGCTCTAGAGACCACCCTGTAGGAAATGTTTGAGAATCATAGTCATAGCTCCAGAGAAGACCAATGATATTATGCCCCAAGGGTGTACTTAAGGGTGTTGTAAAAACAAAAAAATGTGTCTAAGTGTGCTGTACTCAAGAAGGCTTCAGGTCACAGAGTGGTGATCATGGTGGATTTGTCCAAGATGGCATCAGGCTGTTCACACAAACAAGTTTTTCTCTGACCTCTTAGTTAGATGGGTCTCTCTTTTTCTCTTTCTTTTTGCTCAAATATGCTTAAATATCATCTCAAACTCTCCACTTCAATAAACATGGATTATTTTTTAAGTGAAAGCTAAAATTCTTCATTTCATTGTATAAGTGTAGACAACATGGATAAATATGGAATTACTAGGTAAATAGGAAAAAATAGATGATAGGTAGATAGGTAGCAGATAATTTCTTTATAATAATTTATAAAGGTAAAGAAGAAATTAGGTCATGAAGACATAGGTGACTGAGATGAACTACCTAAGGCTATATTGTGAGTTAATGCCAGAAACAACAGTGTCTAGTCACTTTTTCTACCCTGACATGTTCTCTAAGGTATATACCACTTCCTGCTGAGAGATGTGCTGGTGAATGAAAAAGGATGTATCTGTAATCCAAGTATGCAAGTCCTAGGAATCAGATAAGAAAGTCATTTTTAGATGTGACTTTGTAGTTTTTAAAAAGAGATTCTTTCTAAGAGAAAATGTGAGAACAAGGGTAACATTGGGATTAAGAATTACGGGATCAATTATTGGTGGCTGAAGTTAAAGGAAAGTTGAAGACAAGTGTTTGGAAGTAAACTGAAGCTCAGGGGAATTGGTACCCTTCAATGGACCAAAAGTCAATAGCACTCAGCAGGGAGTTCCCAAAGGACTAACAAAAGGTTTAAAAGAGAATAAAATCTGTCAGATTTAAATATCTGCTTGGCCCAAACAGAGTGAAACTATATTAAAGAGTGATACTCAAGGACTTTACTAAGAACTTCCACTTCACCCAAAAGCATAAGATACCTAGGAATAAACCTAACCAAAGACAGAAAGGATCTATACCCTAAAAACTGTAGAACGCTTCTGAAAGAAATTGAGGAAGACACAAAGAGATGGAAAAATATTCCATGCTCATGGATTGGCAGAATTAATATTGTGAAAATGTCACTGTTACCCAGGGCAATTTACACGTTTAATGCAATCCCTATCAAAATACCATGGACTTTCTTCAGAGAGTTAGAACAAATTATTTTAAGATTTGTGTGGAATCAGAAAAGACCCTGAATAGCCAGGGGAATTTTAAAAAAGAAAACCATATCTGGGGGCATCACAATGCCAGATTTCAGGTTGTACTACAAAGCTGTGGTCATCAAGACAGTGTGGTACTAGCACAAAAGCAGACACATAGATCAATGGAACAGAATAGAGAATCCAGGGGTGGACCCTCAACTTTATGGTCAACTAATATTCGACAAAGGAGGAAAGACTATCCACTGGAAGAAAGACAGTCTCTTCAATAAATGGTGCTGGGAAAATTGGACGTCCACATGCAGAAGAATGAAACTAGACCACTCTCTTGCACCATACACAAAGATAAACTAAAAGTGGATGAAAGATCTAAATGTGAGACAAGATTCCATCAAAATCCTAGAGGAGAACACAGGCAACACCCTTTTTGAACTTGGCCACAGCAACGTCTTGCAAGATACATCCACAAAAGCAAAAGAAACAAAAGCAAAAATGAACTATTGGGACTTCATCCAGATAAGAGGCTTTTGCACAGCAAAGGATACAGTCAACAAAACTAAAAGACAACCTACAGGATGGGAGAAGGTATTAGCAAATGACGTATCAGATAAAGGGCTAGTTTCCAAGATCTATAAAGAACTTATTAAACTCAACAGCAAAGAAACAAACAATCCAATCATGAAATGGGCAAAAGACATGAAGAGAAATCTCACAGAGGAAGACATGGACATGGCCAACAAGCACATGAGAAAATGCTCTGCATCACTTGCCATCAGGGAAATACAAATCAAAACCACAATGAGATCCCACCTCACACCAGTGAGAATGGGGAAAATTAACAAGGCAGGAAAACACAAATGTTGGAGAGGATGCGGAGAAAAGGGAACCCTCTTACACTGTTGGTGGGAATGTGAACTGGTGCAGCCACTCTGGAAAACTGGGTGGAGGTTCCTCAAAGAGTTAAAAATAGACCTGCCCTACCACCCAGCAATTGCACTGCTGGGATTTACCCCAAAGATACAGATACAGTGAAATGCCGGGACACCTGCACCCCGATGTTTCTAGCAGCAATGTCCACAACAGCCAAACTGTGGAAGGAGCCTCAGTGTCCATCAAAAGACGATGGATAAAGAAGATGTGGTCTACGTATACAATGGAATATTCCTCAACCGTTAGAAATGACAAATA
Organism: Vulpes vulpes; assembly: GCF_048418805.1. Classification (NCBI taxonomy): domain Eukaryota; kingdom Metazoa; phylum Chordata; class Mammalia; order Carnivora; family Canidae; genus Vulpes; species Vulpes vulpes. The sequence continues at coordinate 135,943,020 of NC_132784.1, forward strand.
CCCACCATTTGCTTCAACGTTGATGGAACTGGAGGGTATTATGCTGAGTGAATTAAGTCAATCAGAGAAGGACAAACATTGTATGGTCTCATTCATTTGGGGAATATAGATAATAGTGGGGGGGGGGGATAGAGGGGAAGGGAGAGGAAAAGGGTAGGAAATATCAGAAAGGGCGACAGAACATGGAAGACTCCTAACTCTGGGAAATGAACTAGGGGTGGTGGAAGGGGAGGAGGGTGGGGTGGTGGGGGTGACTGGGTGGTGGGCACTGAGGGGGGCACTTGACGGGATGAGCACTGGATGTTATTCTGTATGTTGGCACATTGAACACTAATAAAAATAAATTTATTTTTTAAAAAAAGAACTTCCACTTCAAGGCAAGACGGAATAATAGGAACAAGTTTACCCTCTCACCTAAAAGAAACAGAATGTGACAATATCTGTGAAACAATGGTTTTAAAGACACTAGACATTAGGCAACAAGGAGAAGAATACTGGACAGGAGAAATGCATGATTTTGCATTGCCTCCCTTAGCCATCTTAAAAGAGTTTCTAGAGTGAGGCATAAATATGGTGCATCAGTTAGGTTTCTCTAAGAAACAGAACCAATAGGATAGGGGAGGGAGGGAATTAATTCATGTGTATGTGGAAGGGGCTGGGAAATCTGAGATCTATAGGACAGGCTGGCAGCTGGAAATCCAGGCAGGATCTCTATGTTATATTCTTGAAGAAGAATTTCTTTTTCCTTTGGGAATCTCCTCTTTTGCTCTTAAGGCCTTCAATTGATTAGAGGAAATTCACCTACATCATCAATATGAATCTCTATTACTTAGGGTCAAATTTGTGTAAATGTTAATTACATCTACAAAATATCTTCACGGGAACATTCATACTAGTTTTTTACCAAACAACTAGCCAAGCTGATGCATATAACTCACCAATACAGATGGGAACCTATGCCCTCTCCTCTTTTTAAATTTAAGTATAGTTGACACACACTGTTATATTAATTTCAGGTGTACAACAATTGGACAGTTCTATACATTACTCAATACTCACCACAATAAGGATGTCACCGTACAATGTTATTACAACGTTACTGACTATATTCTCTATTCTGTGCTTTTCATCTCTGTGACTTATTTTATAACTGGAATATAATTTGTATCTCTTAATATCTTTTATTTATTTTGCCGACCCCCACCCCCTTGCACCACCCCTCTGGGAACCACCAGTTTGTTCTCTGTATTTGATTATATTTTTTGTTGTTATGGTTCTGTTTTGTTTATTTGTTTTTTTAGATTTCACAAATAAGTAGGATCACCATGTATTTGTGTTTGTCTGACTTATCTCATTTAGCATAATATCCTCTAGGTCCATTCATGTTAAACAAATGACAAGATCTCATTATATTTTATGGCTAATAATACTCCACTGGATGTTTTTGTGTGTGGTTGATAAAAAAAAATATGCACTTAGAAATCATAGAGGTGTGGATTAACTTGACTGTGAAATGTATGTACACATACATCAACACACACACATATATATGTAGTAGATTAAGACTTGCAAAAAGGATAACAAAAAAAAATTAAGCTGAACACATAGCAATAGAAACCATCTAAAATAAAAGCCAGAGAATAAAACATCTCAACCTAAAATAACAAAAAAAAAAAAGGAAACTTTGCTTCAGGGACGCTGTCAGATAACATCAAGCAATGTCGTTATTTGGTCAGTTTGTGTAATTAGAATCCCCAAAGGAGAGGGAAGGAAGCACAATCAATATTTGGAGGAAATTACTGAAAATTTTCTAAATTTGATGAAAATTATAAATCTACAGAACCCAGAAGGTGAGGAAATCCCAAGAACAAAAAACATTCAGAAAAACTACAATAGTTTACATCATAATAAAAGTGCTCAAAATTAGTAATAATGAAAGAGTGTTAAATGTAATCAGGAAAAAGAGAAACATTTCAATTTCTACACACAGAAAAAAAAATATATAAAGGATAATGCTAAATTTCTCATTAGGGAAAATACACCTGAGAAGAAATGAAGCAACATCTTCAAAATCTCAGTACTGAAAACAAACAAGCCTATTAACCCATCATTTTATACCTGGCAAAAATACTTTCAGAACTAAGGATAAAATAAGGACTTTTGAAGCCATGGGATGATTGAAAGAATTAATAACAAGCTCACATATAATATATGATATATGAAACAAAATATTTTAGGCAGAAGGAAATCTAAATCTAGAAACACGAATTAAGAACATTGGAACTGGTGGCTACACAGATAAAAATATAAGATATTTCTTATTACCAAATTGTCTTGAGATAAATTTGAATGCTATGTATAATTAATAACAATGTAGAATGGGGTTTGCAACATATGCAAATGCAAACATATAAGTATATACACATGTCTATGTACTTATATGTATGAAGAGTAAATGTATAATGATCATGACAATAGCATAAAAGCAGCAATTGGAAATATACAATTATAAGGTTCTTATACTATAGGAATTGATGTACTGTATACTTACTCTCAACCCTAGAGCAAACATTAAAGTAGCAAAAGAGAATTGTGGCTAACAAGCCAATAAAAATTAATTGAATTATAATTGAATTATAAGAAGGAGTCAATTACGAGAAGGCAGAAAGAAGAAAAATGGGCACCCACAGCAGATGGGAAAAATAGGAATAAAATGAGAATAGAAAATAAATGGTAAGATAGATTTAGATGTAATAGTATCAATAATCACATGAAATGATCTAAAACACCTTATTTCTAAAGAATAGTTTTGTGGAATACATAGTTGTTGATTAATAACATTTTTGAATATACCTGCCATGTTTTTTGTTGTTGTTTTAAGATTTATTTTTATTTATTTTAGAGAGAGAAAGAGAGAGCAGGGTGAGGGCAGAGGGAGAGAGAATCTTAGGCAGATTCCACACAGAGCATGGAGCCCGCTGAGGGCTCAATCTCAATCTTGAGATCACAACTTGAGGTGAAAACAAGAGTTGGATGCTTAACTAATTGTGCCACTTAGGCACCCCATCCTCCATAGTTTTTGATGAGAAATCAGGTGATAACTGTACTACCATCATTTTTACGTGGGTAAAATGGTTTTCAATGTTCTCCTTGATGATACATCTTTCATCAGCTTGTTAGTGCTGTGAATGGGCATGAATCTCTGTCTTCATCTTATGTGGAATTTACTGAGCTTCTTGGGTGTGGAAGTTCATGTCTTTTATCAAATCTGGGGAGTTTTTAGGCAATATGTCTTCATATATTCCCTTTCTCTTTGTCTCTCTGCTCTCATTTTGTAGTTCCCATTATGCATAGTTGGTGTGCTTGATGACTCTGATGATTTGTAATCATTTTTTCATTATTTTTCTTTCTGTTCATCAGACTCAATAATATACTATCACTTGACCTATTTTCTTAAATTATTTTTTTAAGGATTTTATTTATTTATTCATGAGAGGCACACAGAGAGAGGCAGAGACATAGGTAGAGATAGAAGCAGGCTCCATGCAGGGAACACAATGTGGGACCCCGGGATCACACCCTGAGCTGAAGACAGATGCTCAACCGCTAAGCCTCCCAAGCTTCCCATAAAATAAGTTGGTTGTTCCTTCTTTAATCTTACATCTACTGCTCTCTCCTAAATTTTGCTTCTGTTATTATTACTTCAATTTCCAAATTTTTATTTGGTTCTTTGTTATAATTTTTATGGTTTCATTGATATTCTTTATTTTGTGAGGCATCATTTTCATACCTTCTTTTAGTCTTTTGACATGTTTATTGGACATATTGGAAAGAACTGATTTAAAGTCTTTAATATCTAGCATTTTCATTTCCTCAAGTATAGTTGGCATCAATTTCTCTTCACCCCACCAGCCTCCAGGTATGGGCCATACATTTTTATTTCCTTGCATACATTGTGATTTTTTTAAATGATAACTTGACATTTTAAAATAATATAGTATGGCAACTCTGAAAATCAGAATCCTTCTCCCACACAGGAGTGTTTATTGTTGCTTTATGTTGTCTTTGCTGTTTTTTTTTTAAGATTTTATTTATTTATTCATGATAGACATAGAGAGAGAGAGGCAGAGACACAGGCAGAGAGGCTCCATGTAGGGAGCCCAATGTGGGACTCAATCCTGGGACTCTGGGATCATGACCTGGGCCGAAGGCAGACACTCAACTGCTGAGCCACCCAGGCATCCCTGTCTTTGTTGTTTACTTAGTGACATTCCCCCAATAAATCAGTGAAGTCTCTATCCTTTATCATTTATTGCCACTAAAATTTATGCTTGTTCAGATGCTCGTTTAGCTACAGGTCAGATTTTAGGTCCTTTTCAGTTCTTTCCAAGACAAATATACAGCCTTCCCTATATATGTGAACTTCTGTTTTTTTTTTTTTTAATTTTTATTTACTTATGATAGTCACAGAGAGAGAGAGAGGCAGAGACACAGGCAGAGGGAGAAGCAGGCTCCATGCGCTGGGAGCCCGATGTGGGGTTCGCGCCCTGGGCCAAAGGCAGGCGCCAAACCACTGCACCACCCAGGCATCCCTAAATGTGAACTTCTAGATCTCTGTTTCACTATTCCTACTGATAACATAACCTACCTTTACTATTATTATTTACTCATTATTCACTTTAAATTAATCAATTACTCTTCCTAATTAATAACATTAAATCATTTGTTTTTAAATATATTGTAATTAAGTTATAAGCTAAATATTACAAACATTTTTATGTATTACTTGTTACAGACTAAATATTAATGTTCTCCCAAAATTCATATGTTAAAGACCAAAACACCAAAGTAATGGTTTCTGGAGATGATGCTTTCTTTCGCAGAGTTAATTATGATTAGATGAGGTCATGAGGGTAGGGTCTTGTCTGATGGAATGATAAGAATAGACTAAAAGAATATTTTCTCTCTCTCTGTCTCTCTCACTGCTATGTGGATATGGAAAGAAGAGGTGGCCAGCTAAAGTTAGCAAGAGAGTTTTCTCTAGAACCCATCATTGCTGTCACCCTGATCTTGGACATCCAGCCTCAGAACCATGAGAAAAATAAAGGTCTGGTGTTTAAACCACCCAGTAGACAGGTTATTGTTATGGTAGATAAGCAGACTAGTACATTACGTAAAATCACTTTCTTTAATTCCAGTGTTATAAAAAATAATTAGTGAAATATTGTTTCAAATAAAATATTTTTTTAATTGTATTATGATTAGTGGATGGATGGAGTTGAGAGATTTGATGATATTCTTATAATTTTAACCTATTTGGAAACGTATGTATTACTTTTGGGAAAATTTCCAATTTAGAATGGGAATTTTGACAGGTAGCCTAATCTCTTAAATGATGCTAAGTAAGATGTAGCCAGGGCAATCTTTAAAATGATATTAAATATATTGTATGCCTGAAACTAATATTATACTGTGTGTTAACTAACTGGAACTTAGAGAAAAGCTTTTAAAAAATGAATTTATTCAGCAAATGAATTATAGGATTCAACCAATATTCATTGAATGTTTGTTGTAATTTTAATATTTGGTAAGAGTTAAAACCATTAATTAGAATCAGCGTGCAAAATAAAATATATTAATTAATTAATTTTTCTTTGCTTGTTATTTTCTTTGCTCAGGTTAGTAATCTTTGTTTAGTTATAGACATATTGATAATTTTTTTTTCTGACTCTTATGACTCCCTTTCATGCAGTAATGTAATGACCCTCCACATGGGCAAGAACATAGTAAGGGTTCTTTTATTTTCACAACAGACTATCAAGTCTGCTTCCTATTTGTCTGTAAATAAAAGCATTCATATTTGCATTTAGTGTCATGGTTCCTCAACTATGTATTGGCAGTAAACCCAATTGAAATATTTCCTACATAGTGTTAACCATCTATGTCTGTAGTTTGCACTCATCTACTGCTGCACTGAAGATCAATAACAGAATAATGGATTATAAGATGAAATCACAGAAGAAATACTTCCTTAGAATCAGATTACATGAAATCTGGTAGAAATGTAGAAGGTAGAAAGATAGAAAGACTCAAGGCTACCTTGCCTCTTGTCATTCTTCTTCCTGCCATATTAATCAGCCCAAGGAAAGATATACTAGTAATGAATGTCTCTGCTCTTTTTTCAGAACAAAATTGAAGGAACTGGTTCACCTAGAAATACATGCCTTCTAAATTTCTTAGATATATTCTGGTGCAATTACTTTTAAACTTGTTTTATATTGTGCTCCCAAGGGCATCTATTCTGACTTTTTGGAACTTCTTTTTGAGTCTCCTTTCCCATTTATTAAAAAATAGAAATCTGATTGAACAAAACTTTAGCTTTTTTATCTACAAAATAAAAGCTAAATATTCCATTCAAAATATTAAAAGAGGTAATAACCATGAGTACTAAATTATATAATTTTTTTCTCCTTTCAAAAGACAGATGTGCAATGTATCCAAACATTTCTCCTGGAAATTGACTTAACGGAAAAAGGAGAGTCACAATCTGTGAACTGCTACCTTTAAATCTAGACCCTATTTGTTCTTTATTTTTTCCCTCTTGCATCTGAGGACTTTCTTTTGAGAGATAACCCACCATTTTTTAGTAGATAATGTTCTCTTTGATCTCTGGAAACCTTGCTTCATCATGAATTCACTTTTGTACAATATCACTTTTGCTTCATCTTTGGCCTTTATCTAAACATCTTTTCCAGCTATTTTGCCCCCTTAACATATATTTTATTTCTGCTGTTATAGAGGTATGACATTTTAACTTTCAATTTCCTATCTCCTTTTCTAATTTACAATTTCATGGACTGTGCAGTTAGTTTTTTGAAAGGGAGAACCTATGATGTCTTTGTTCAACAATGTTAAAGAGATGTGTGTGTATCATCATAAGTTTTGGTATGATATTTCATCATTCCTCTTCTGCAAAGTCACACTTAGGTCTGCTAGTGTTTGTTCCACCTGCATGGCAGCACTATCACCGCCTCACAGTGAGTGGAAGCAAGCACTGACCCCCAGGTCAGTGGAGAATATGCCGCCTCTCTGTAGCTGAGATGTAGAGTGTAGCAAGACCCAGCCAGAGCAGTGTGTTCCCTGTGGACTAGGTCCCATTAAAGATAAAGAGCTATCCTCTGTGGACCAGAACTATGCATCATTTGGGTAGTTCACTGTGTTCCTAACTACTAGTAGAAAATGGAAGTTCACATCCAGGGTCATGAATCCCAGAAGGTATAAGTGTACCTGGAAAATGTGCTTCTGCCAAACATAATTGTAAGGTACTTTTGATTGGATATCCTATCCCTACTTCAAAGATACTATAAAATGAAAAACTCCATAAGTAAGCAAAAGACAAAGACACTACAAAATACGTGGTTTTTTTCTTTCTCTCTCTCTTTTTTTTTTTAAGACTATTTTAGAGGCTATGCTAAAAGTCTCTGGCAAAACAAAGACAGGTATCCTTTATCTAGAAAAATATATCAGTGAACACAGTGAATTTTGTTGTGCATTTCAAATTTTTCATTTGAATTTAGGCAATGTAATTAATTTTAGGTAGTTTGGGTAAACTTCATTTAATAGCAATCTTAACAATCTCTTAAAACTCAGCATTAGAAAAATCTGGCACACCACAAAGAGGCTTGTTGTTTTTTATGAATTCGCAAAGGTATTTTCAACCAAATGATTCATTCTTTGACATCCCAGGACTTGCCAAATCAACCAAATAGATAACAAAATATCTCTGTAAAAAAAAAAGTATGTTTCAAACAATATCTTGGCAGTTATTAATCCATTTATTTCATTTCTTAATGAAACAGTACATGTAGAAAAATGGAAAATTATATTTATCACTTTTGTATATCATTTATTCATGAAATAGAGTTTTAATGATCAAAGCTCATTTTTCTTCCAGGTAACATATACTTCATGACCATTTGGGAATTATATTTTCAGATTATAAGAATGGTTAAAGAGTACAAAAACTATAGATTTCTGGTTTTGATAAAAATTATAGAGCATTCCTTGTCTGCAAGATTGTGAACTATATATGCATAGTGTTTTGGAATTTTTTTCAAAGATTTCATCTTGAAGTTGTACACATTCTGGCTGTTTTCTAATTATTTTTCAGACACACAAATAAAATGTTTGAAGTTATTACTGAGGTATTATTATTACTACATTTTTAGGACTTAGGCCAATATATGTAGGAAAAACTGTATTGCCAAATCCAATTGTCCAAAGATACCATTTGCTGCAGAGCCACATGCTGTGTTTTCCAGTTTCTGCAGGATAATTGTACAAGGCATATCAAGGGAAATATACCTGGAATTTACATTATCATTTAACTTCCCTTTCCTTGATGACTAGTTACCCGTAAGTTTCAGCTGTTAGAAATCTTATTTCTAGAAAGTTGACTATATTAGCCATTTGATTAGGATCTATGGTATATAATTCTGAATGAATGAATTAAAAAAAACTGATTTATCAAAGTATTTTGCTGAACAAAAGGCTATCTGAAACTATGCCACCACTTTTAGGGCATGAATAGTGTTGTCAGTTATAGTTTAATTTTTCCCCCTCTTTTGAAATCTTATGTTCTAAGATTGTTCCTCTGTCATTAGCCTCCAATTCTGTTAATGTTGCCAATGTCTAATGCTGTCCATGATCTAGGATGGAACTCTGGTCTTTGATTCTATATTGCTCTTCTAAACAAGAAGTGTTTGTGTGTTATCCTAAAAGAGAAAAATATAGAAGAACATAAATAATGAGACAAAGCCCATTTTGCATTTTAAAAATCAGTAGAAAGGAGATGCGCTATTGAAAAATATAGTCACAAAACAAGGAGAATCAAGACAATGAGCCCCTATTTTAGCCCTTTTGAGTTTATTTATTTTTTTTTTTTTTTAAACTTTTTTTTTTTTTTTTAATTTTTTATTTATTTATGATAGTCACAGAGAGAGAGAGAGAGGCAGAGACACAGGCGGAGGGAGAAGCAGGCTCCATGCACCGGGAGCCTGATGTGGGATTCGATCCCGGGTCTCCAGGATCGCGCCCTGGGCCAAAGGCAGGCGCCAAACCGCTGCGCCACCCAGGGATCCCACCCTTTTGAGTTTAAATCAAGTACAAGAACTGTACTCCTCACATCCTCCAAACTACAGAGGTTGTTGTTTGTTTGTTTTAATTTTTAATTTTTAAAATTGAGATAATGATACCAATTTAAAGTTGGATGCGTTTGAAAGAAATTAATTGTTGTAACTACTATTATGAGAATTAGCAATACATATTTTCAAATTGCTGTCTTCCAGCATAGTGTTATGAGTTCTGGCAATGAAGAATCCGCTAAAAAAAGGAATAAGGAATTGGTATTAATATATGGTATAAAATAAGGACTAAAGATGCTCAAAAGGATTTAGCTACAATAAAGTCATGAATTTTGAGCAGTTGACTGCTAGCATGGCTCATAAGCAAAATTAATTTACTGATGGAAACCATAAGCATAAAATAGTAATTCACAAAACCTGCTTCTGAAGGGAATGGTGGGGATGATAACTGTAAAACAACAAGCGGTAACTATACCTGGGGCTCTTATAACCAATGGAGGGCATTTTGTTTTAGAATCATTTATTGTTGCTTATGTTTTTTTTTTTCTTCTTCTTCTCCTTCTTCTTATTGTTTGGCTTGGTTTGTTTTGTTTCTTCTTTGTTTTACGTGGGAATGTCCTAAGTATGCCCACAAGGGGGAAGATCACTTCTGAAATGATAGGTTGCAGGAGACTAACAGTACATGCAGAATGATAAACCTGGGTCTCAGGGCTAAACTGCTGAATTGGAAATGGAGAAGAAAGAATGGATGTAGGCATACGCTTCTATTTATTTGAATGTTATATTTTATGTTCATCTTATTTACTATTTTAGTTCATTAGATTGCTTTTTTGGAGTTTGTTTTATTTTCAATGTGCTTCTTAATATAACACACAGGGTAGTGGTTAAGAACATGAACCCTGATGTCAGACTGCTTAAGACTTTACTATTTCTCTACTTTGTGACATTAGGTTATTCATTTAATCTCTCTGTGCCACATTTACTTGATTATAAGATGAGACAATCATTATTATGTTGTATTATATAACACAATAGTATAATAATAGTATACTTCAAAGGGCTGACATAAGACTTAATTATTTAGCATGTCTAATGCACTTAGTATAGTTCTTATCAGTAACTAATTGTACCTTTTTATTACTGAATATGTTTCTACTTACTGGCCTGCATTTTCTCTATGGAGGAGGTAAGCTCCTAATCTCTCCCCATGCTTCATGTTGTGTTTAACTCCATTCTTTATTATTTATTTTAAAGTTCTTGCGTTCTACTTCTTCCTCTTCCCAGAACAATTTTCTTTCATTTCATTCACTTACACAGTACTCTGAATTCGTAAGAGTAGTATCTCTATGAAGGTTTTTAAAGGACTTATCCCTCATAGCTCTTGATTTTTATGAACTATTCCATCAGCTCTCAGAAGACTTACAAGAGAATAATATATCAGGACTAAAAACATGAACTTTTAGTCCAGATTGCCTTGGCCCACATCTGAAAACTGTGACTTCCTAGTTTTCTCTTTTTGGTACTGTGTCTATTTCAAAATCTGTGAAATGGCGATAATAGCCTTAAAAAAAAAAGAAATAGGAATATTATGATGGTTAAAGTTGTAGCATACTTTCAGTTTTAAAAATGGCCACCAAAATGTCATCTATCGCACAAGGTATTCCAGCATCAAAAGCTGTTTCAGTCACTATTACTGAGTAAAAACCACTCTCCAAGATTAGAGGCATAATATGGCAAATATCACTTATTTCACTCACTAATCTGTAATCCTGCCGGGATTTAGGAGGGATAGATTATCTTTGCTGCATATGACTCTTTCTAAGGCAGTCAAGTGGAAAGTGGAGCCTCCATTTTCAAGGAGGCTGACCCATGGTTGATGCTGGCTGTCCTCCACAAGCCCAGCCCAGGCGATGGATAGGGAGATTTCATGCTTCTCCATGCCTCTTTCTATGGCTCCTGGGGTCCTCCAGCATGGTGGCTGGGATCCAAGGAAGTATACTGAAAAAGAGAGAGTTGAGTGCCAAGGAATTAGTGCATATGATTTAAATTGTCTACAATTAGTAAATTAGTAGTATTTCTTCCTCATGATTGCAAATGTTTAGCTGATAAACTTATAATAAATCTTTATATTTTATTTATTTAGAAGTTTGAAAATATATTATGACATAAGAAATGTTTACTAATATGTAGCTGCTATTATAGAATATATTAAAGAGAGTCCTCCATAAATGTATAATAGAGTGTATAGCATAATATCTAACTATACATGTATAATAAAATGCACTTCTAGGTCTCTATAAGTCACTTCTGATTAAAAAGAAAAAAATCTGTATTTTTAAACATGTATTTCCATCAATATCCCTATCGCTGCCTCAAATAAATTTTTAAAGAAAAGAAAATGTGTATATTTGTCTTATATTCTAAATGTGTTTAAAATAACCTAGAAAAATCCCGTTTGCAAAAGGCAAAAACACATGATTTGAAGTGGAATTCAGAATATTGATGAAATAACAAGACCCCTCTTTCTCATTCTCCCCCAAAACAATGTGCATTCACCATTTTATACTCTGAGTTACTCTAGTCTTATGGGTAAATGCATACAAACACTATTTACACTTCTGTATGAGATTTAATATCTTAGCATCGCAGAAATGGACGAGAACAGTGCATTGCAGTATTTAGGATGGGAAAAATAATGTGATTTCAGCAGTAGGTGTTTGAATTGGAGAAGCAGTACTGAAGATCCCACTGCTCTGGTTCTTTTCCTCCAGCAGACCAGATGGCCATGATCAGAAAGTTACCTGAGGGTTTAGGTTGTGAATATGAATAACATAAGTTTTCTATTAAAACTTAGTTTCTCTCTGGTTAGTGTGATAACCTGTGTATAGTGGCAGTTAGGTATAAAATTCCTTAAAGTTACACAGATAAATAATACATGGAACTTTTAATATTTTTTTAATTCTAAAAAAAGTGCTACAAATAATCTAACACTGTTTTCCAAATGCTATTTTGTAAAAAATAATTTATAACATTGTACAGGCTCATAAAGGCTTAGAAAACACAGATGTATATTTTAAAAACCAATAAAAAGAACATCATGTTCCTAACACTTAGGTTAAGAAACATCTTATTATACTCCATAAATTGCTCTGTGCCTCTCCTGATTTGCATCACCTTCCATTTCTCACAGAGGCAGTCTCATTCCTGGACTTACTTTGTTAAACAATTTCTTATTTTTTTTCTCTCTCTTCAATCTCTCTCCCTCTCTTTCTCTAATCTTTGTGTCAGTTTGCCAGTCGATTTTTTTTTTTAAATTAGAAACATAATGTATGCCTTATTTTGTGGCTTTTTTCTCTTCCTCCGTATTTATACTTGAAATTCACCTTATTGAGGTAATCTACGTTTCATTTTCACTGCCTGCAAGATTCCAAATCCATTGTATGACAATATTTCAGTGCATTCATCTGCTGTGTTGACAGATATTTGAGTTTGAGTTGTTTGATTCATACATACAAGAGTTTCTCTCAGTTATAAGTCTACTAGTGGGCTTCCTGTAATATAGAACGTGTGAATTTTCAAATATAGTACATATAATGGTTAGTTTTACATATCAACTTAACTGGGCCGTGAGATGTTCAGACTTTTGACTAAACATTTTTCTGAGTCCATCTATGAGCATGTTTCTGGGTGGTATGAATATTTTAACCAGTAAATTGGCTAATGCATATTGCCTTCTCATGTGGGTGGGCTTCATCCAATCCACTGAAGACCTGATTAAAGCAAACAAACACAAGTAGCTGATTAAGAGGGAATTTTGCCGCCTCGACTGTTGAGGTGGGACATTGATCTTCTCAGGCCCTTAGATGAGAACTTACACCTTTGATTCTCCTGCTTCTCAGGCTCTCAAATTCAGACTATGACTTACACCATTAGCTCTTCTGGTTCTCAGGATTTAGAACTCAGACTGGAACACAATCTCAGGCTTCCTTGGATTCCCAGCTTGCCAACTGCAGATCTTGGGACCTTTCAGTCTTCATAAGTATGAAAGCCAATTCCTTATAATAAATGTATTTATATGTGTGTGTGTGTCCATACGTACACATGTAGGTATATATATATGTATACATACTTACATATGTGTATATATGTATACCTCTTAGGAGACACATAATATAAATATATGTATATATATATATTTTTTTTCTTAGTTTGCCTTCAATTCCTTAATACTACAAAGAAATATTTCCACATAATATAAATATATGTATATATATATATATTTTTTCTTAGTTTGCCTTCAATTCCTTAATACTACAAAGAAATATTTCCACATAATATAAATATATGTATATATATATTTTTTTCTTAGTTTGCCTTCAATTCCTTAATACTACAAAGAAAACTGGAATGAATAACTTCTTATATGTTCTCTTAAGAGCTCATAGGTGTCAGGCATTTGGATGGCTCAGTCAGTTAAGCAACTGATTCTGATTTTGGCTCAGGACATACTCTCAGGGTTGTAGATTATGCCCTCTCCTGGGTGCTGGGCTCAGTAGGGAGTCTGCTTGAGATTCATTCCCTCTGCCTCTGCCCCCTTCCCTGCTTATGCTCCCTCTCTTTCTCTTTCTCTAAAATAAATAAATAAGTAAGTAAATAAATAAATAAATAAATAAATATTTTTAAAAAATAACTCAAAGATGAATTGATTATATTTCTTTCCATACAGTTTCAATACAAACTTTAAATTTGTTTGTTCTAGCTCTATGAAAAATGCTGGGGGCATTTTGTTAGGGATTGCATTAAATTGAATATTGCTTTGTGTAGTATAGATATTTTAACATTTTTTTTTCTTCCAGTTCTTGAGCATGGAATGTCTTTCCATTTCTTTGTGTAATTTTCAATTTCTCTTTTTTGTTTTTAGATTTTATTTATTTATTGATGAGAGACATAGAGAGAGAGGCAGAGACATAGGCAGAGGGAGAAGCAGGCTCCCTGAGAGGAGCCCGACATGGGACTTGATCATGCACTGAGCCAAAGGCAGATGCTCAACCACTGAACCACCCAGGCGTCCCTCATTTTCAATTTCTTTCATCAGTGTTTTATCATTTTCAGAGTGCAGGTCTTACACCTTTTTGATTAGGTTTGTTCCTAAGGTATCTTATGGCTTTTGGTGCAATTGTAAAACGGGATCCTTAAATTTCTCTTTATGTTTTCTGATGTAGCAGATTTCTGTACATTGATTTTGTATCTTCTGGCTTTGCTGAATTTGTGTATTATTTCTAGCAGTTTTTGGGTGGAGTCTTGCAGATTTTCTACATAGAGTATCATGTTGTCTGCAAATACTGAAAATGTTAATTCTTCCTTGATTTTGATGCCTTTTATTTCTTTTTGTTGTCTGATTGTATTGGCCAGGATTTCACCTACTATGTTAACTAAAAGTGCTAAGAGTGGACATCCTGTCTTGTTCCTGATCATAGAGGAAAAGCTCTTAGTTCTTCCCCAATGAGGATAATATTAGCTGTGGGTTTTTAATAGATAACTTTATTATGTTGAGGTATGCTCCCTCTAAATCTACTTTGTTGAGGATTTTTATCATGAATGGATGTTGTACTTTGTCAAATGCTTTTTCTGCATCTATTGAAATGCTCATATGGTTTTTACCCTTTCTTTTATTAATGTGATGTATCATAGTGATTGATTTGCAAATATTGAACCACTCTTGTTCGTGATGACTGTTTCTTTTTAAGTGTATTGTTGGATTTGGTTTGCAGACTATTTTATTGAGGATTTTTGCATCCATATTCATGAGGGATATTGGCCTTTAGGTCTCTTTTTTAGTGGTGTCTTTAGCTGGTTTTGGTATCAGGGTATTGCTGGCCTCAAGGAATGAATTTGGGCATTTTCTTTTTCTATTTTTGGAATAGTTTGAGAAGAATAGGTATTATCTTTTCTTTAAATGTTTGGTAGAGGGGATCCCTGGGTGGCTCAGTGATGTAGTGCCTGCCTTTGGCCCAGGGCGTGATCCTGAAGTCCCGGGATTGAGTCCCACATCAGGCTCCCTGCATGGAGCCTGTTTCTCCCTCTGCCTGTGTCTCTGCCTCTCTCTCTCTCTGTCTCTCATGAATAAATAAATAAAATCTTTAAAAAAATAAAAATAAAAAAATAAAGTTTGGTAGAATTTGCCTGTGAAAACATCTGGTCCTGGACTTCTGTTTTTTGGGAGTTTTTTTTTTTTTTAACATTGATTGAAAGGTTATTAGTCTGTTCAAGTTTTCTATTTCTTCCTGTTTCAGTTTAGGTAAACTATATGTTTCTAGGAATTTGTCCCTTTTATCCAGATAGAACAATTTTTTGCCATTTTGTTTTTGATAATATTCTCTTAAAATTGTATTTCTGTGGTGTCATTTCTTTTCTCTCATTTGTGATTTTATTCATTTGTATTCTTTTTCTTTTTTGGTAAGCTGTCTAGACATTTATCAATTTTATTAATTTTTTCAGTGAATCAGCTCCGGATTTCATTGATCTTCTTTTTTTAAAAAAATCCTATATCTTTGGGACGCCTGGGTGGCTCAGCAGTTGATCATTTGCCTTTGGCTCAGGGCTCCCGGGTCTCTGGGATCAAGTCCCTCATGAGATTCCGTGTAGGGAGGCTGCTTTTCCCTCTTCCTGTGTCTCTGCCTCTCTCTGTATATCTCTCATGAATAAATAAAATATTTTAAAAATATATAATAAATAAAATTCCTATATCTTTAACTTCTGTTCTAATGTTTATTATCTCTTTCCTTCTTCTGGCTTTAGGCTTCCCTTGTTCTTTTTCTAGCTTCTTTAGGTGTAAGATTAGGTTGTTTATCTGAGATATTTCTTGCTTCTTGAGATGGGTCTGTGTTGCTATATACGTCCCTCTTAGGACCGCTTTTGCTGCATCTCAAAGGTTTTAGACTGTTGTATTTTCATTTCAATTTGTTGCTGGTATTTTATTATTATTTTTATTTTATTTCCTGGTTGACCCATTCATTGGAATGTCCCATGTGTACTTGAAAAGAATGTATATGCTGCTGTTTTAGGATGGAATATTCTGAATATATCTATCAAATCCATTTATTCCAGTGTGTCTTTCAAAGCCATTCATTTGTTGTTTGTTTGCTGTTTAGATGATCTGTCCATTGGTATAAGTGGAAATTATTATATTACTAATATATTATAATATATTATATATTTTATATATAATTATATAACTATTATATAATTAATGATTTGTTCCTTTATATTTGTTATTAATTGTTTTATGTATTTGGGTGCTTATATAGGTTGGGTACGTAAATTTACAATTGTTAGATTTTCTTGATGCATTGTCCCCTTTATGATTATACAATGCCCTTTTTTGTCACTTTTTACAGTTTTTGTTTTAAAGTCTAGTTTGTCTGATACTGGTATTGCTACTCCAGGTTTCTTTTGACATCCATTTGCATGACAAATATTTCCCCATCCCCTCACTTTCAATCTGAAGGTGATTTTAGATCTTAAATGAGTCTCTTGTAGGCAACATGTAGATGGGTCTTATCTTTTTATACATTCTGACACCTTATGCCTTTTGACTGGAGCATTTACACTCAAATTATTTATTTTATTTAGGGGAGGGGGGAGTGGGAGAGAGTCTTAAACATAATTTTCCTTGAGCATGGAGCCTGATGCATGGCTTGATATCACAACTCTGAAATTGCAATCTAAGCCTAAACAGAGTCAGATGCTTAACTGACTGCATCACTCAAAAGTCTCTCGGATGTTATTTTTAAGGATTTAATATATTTTGAGTTGATCTTTGTATGTTGTATGAGTTAAGGGTCCAATTTCATTCTGCATGTGAATATTCAGTTTTCTCCAACACTATTTATTGAAGAGACTATTTTTTTTTTTTTACCACTGTGTGTTTTTGGCACCATTGCCAAAGACTGCAAATGCATGGTACTCTTGACTCTCTGTTCTATCCTATCAGTGTACATATCTGTCTTTATGCCTTTTCTATACTCTTATAATTACTAAAACTACACAGTATATTTTGAGATCAGGAAGCATGATTCCTCCAACTTTGTTCTTTCTTCTCAATATTGCTGTAGCTAGTCAGGATTTCTTGTGGTACCATAAATTTTAAGAATATTTTTCCTACTTCTGTGATTTTTAAAAAGTGGTTCACCCTTTATTAATACTAGGCCCTAGGTCACTTAGAGCTGGTGAATTTAATGATAACGTTGGTGCCTTCAAACATGGCATGCTTTGTCAGTGTTCAAAATACCACTGGAATTTTCATGGAAATTGCACTGAATATGTAGATCTCTTTGGATTCTATGAACATTTTATCCATATTAATTCTTCCAATCCTTGAACATGGGCTATCTTTTTATTTATCCATGTCTTGTACCATTCTTTCCCTCAACACTTTATTGTTTTCAGTGTACGACTGTTTCATATCTTTGGTTAAGTTTACACATAAGTATGTCTTTACTCTTTGTTGTTGCAATTGTGAATGGGATTATTTTCTTGATTTCCGTTTCAGGTAATATGGTGTTTGTGTATAGAGATGTGACTGATGTTTTTATTTTTTATTTTATTTTTTAAAAGTTTTTTTTTTATTTATTCATAAGAGAGAGAGAGAGAGGCAGAGACACAGGCAGAGGGAGAAGCAGACTCCCCTCGAGGAGCCCAATGTGAGACCCAATCCCGGGACTCTGGGATTATGCCCTGAGCCGAAGGCAGACGCTCAACTGCTGAGCCACCCAGGCATCCTGTGATTGATGTTTTTTAATTGATTTTTGTATCCTGCAACTTTACTGAGTTCATTTATTATTTCTAATAATTTTTTTTGAGTCTATAGGATTTTCAACATATTATCTGCAAACAGAAAGATATTTCTTCATTTCTGATTTGGATGCTTCTCATTTTTATTTCTTGTGTAATTTCTCTATTTAGAACTACTGGTATTATCTTGAATAGAAGTGGTCAGAATGGACATCCTTGCTCTATATCATGTCTTAGAAGGAAAATGTTTAGATTTTCCCTGTTGATTATGTTGTTAGTTGTGGGCTTTTGTATATGACTTTCATTGTTTTATGTTCCATCTATACCTATTATGTTGAGAGCTTTAACCATTAAACTGATGTTAAACTATGTTAGATGATTTTCCTGTTTCCATTGAGACGATTATGTGTTGTTTTGTATCATATTGTAATATTATAGATTAAAGTGATTTCTGTATATTGAATCATCTTTGCATTCCCAGAAATGAATCTCAATAGGATCATGTTTCATAATATTTTTAATGTGCTACTGAATTTGGTTTGCTAGTATTTTATTGAAGATTCTTATAATTATGTTTATCAAAGATATTGATATATCATTTACTTGTGGTATCTTTGACTGACTTTGGTATCAGGGTGATGCTCAGGTATGTACTCTCATAAAATGAGTTGGAATTGCTATAGTATTTCGAATTTAGCTATATATTTACCTTTAACGTTGAATTTTATACTCTCATATACTTTAATATTACTAATTAGAATTCTTTTTTCAAGTTGATAGACTCCCTTTAACATTTTTATTTATTTATCTTTTATTTCACTAGTTGGTGATGAATTCCTTCAGCTTTTGTTAGTATAGTAAACTCTTTATTTCTACTTCAATTCTGAAATACAACATTGCTTGGTACAGTTTTCTTGGCTGGCAGGAGTTTGTTTTTGTTTTTCAGTAATTTGAATATGTCATTGCACTTTGTTCTGGTCTACAAGTTTATTTTTTAAAAAATTTACTGACATCTTATAGAAGTTCCCTTGTACATGAGAAACTATTCTCACTTGGGGACATTGTCTTTCTATGTCTTTAGCTTTTGAAAATTTAATTATAATATGTGTTGATATGGCTCTGTAGAGTATTATTTAGTACATTTTGGGCTACCAGTTTGTGGATGTCTCCCTCACCCCAGATTAGGAAATTTTCAGTCTTTTTCTTTTGAATAATCTTTCTGCCATTTTTGCCTCCTCTTCTGAGACCTCTATAATGCATAAATTGATCTCCTTGATTGGGTAACATAAGTGCTTTAAGCTATTGTCCTTTTTTTTCTCTTTTGCTCATCTTATTGGTTGAATTTCACTGTTTTGTCTTCAAATTCACTGATATTTTCTTCTGTTTGATGTAATCTGCTCTTGAACCACTCCTCTGCCTCCCATTGACATTTTTCAGTTCAATTATTGTGTTCTTCAGGTCTAATGTTTTTGTTTTTCATTTTTTAATATTTTTTATATCTTTGTTGAAATTATCACTTTGTTCCTTTATTGTTCTATTGGTTTCAGTGAGGATCTTCATGACCATTATTTTGAACTTTCTAATGAGTAAATCACCAAGCTCCCATTTCATTAAAATGCATTTCTTGAGATTTATCTTTTTGCCGTTGTTTTATTTTATTGGAACATATACCTGTTTCTTCTTTTCCTTTGAGTTTCTGTGTTGGTTTATAAAACTGTCACCTCTCCCAATCTTGATATACTATTCTTATTTAAAGAAGATATGATTGCCAACGTCCAGGGGAATAACAACATTAATCAGATTGTCTTGAGTTCCTGATTACCTCTCAAACCTTTGTGATTGTCTAAGCCACTGTCTTTGTCACTGAACCCAAGTATATACATTCAGATGGTACTGCTATACCTGTTTAAATTTTGCTTCTCTCTCCCTCCTTTTCTATATTCCTATAGGGCTCATGAATGCAAGCCTGTTGGATATCAGAGCTAAATGATGTATCTGACCCTTGAGTGGAAGCCATTTAAGTTGGGGTACTAGATGTGTGGATATTTCATTCCAGGGAAATACTGATTGGTTTGATTTTATTCTTAAAATGAAGCAGAAAAAGAAGGCAAAATTGTCCACTAGCTCTTTTGCACTCCTGGGAGAATGACAGTCAGCACCTACATTCATGCTAATTAGAATCCAGACCTCCCACATAGTAGTGAGGTATACTGTCAAATCCCTTCCAGGAAAACATTGGGGAGAGGAGTTTTGCCTGCCCTCTTTGTGCTGTGTCTTTGAAGGATAGCCACTGTGAACGCCCATGCATCTATCAACAGCTGCCTTTAAAAAAAAAAAAATATATATATATATATATATATTATTTATTTATTTTTAAAGATTTTATTTATTTATTCGTGAGAAACACACAGAGAAAGGCAGAGACACAGGCAGAGGGAGAAGCAGGCTCCATACAGGGAACCCAATGTGGGACTCAATCCCAGGATCATGGGATCATGGCCTGAGCCAAAGACAAACAATCAACCACTGAGCCACCCAAGATTCCCAACTGCTGCCTCTTTAATTTCTGTATTCCTGTGGGATTTACGAACACAAAGTCTGTGGATTATAGGGCTAGGTAAAATTGAATAGCTTCATTTGAGTGGCAGTCTTCAAATTTGGCCATATATGTGTAGTCCAAACCCTGTTCTTCTCAAGGAGAAGCTGAGACTTTAGAGTTCCCTCTTGATTGTATAATTCTGTGCTGGGGAAGGAGTTTATGGTGAAATTCCTATTCATTTTGATGTAGTATTTTCTCATGTGTCTGATGCATAGGAATCAATCACCTAGTTTCCAGATTTCTCTTAAAAGAGATTGTTTTGTATATAGCTATATATGTAGGAGTAAGGAAAGTCAGGAGCCTCCTATGTCATCATCTTGTTCTAGAAACCACAATGCCCAACTGGAGCACTCAGCTTCTTTGGCCTGTGGGTATTCAGGAATCTTAGAGCTATGTGACTGCACTGTGGAGACCACAACATGTCCCAGATTGTGTAGATTCCTGCATCAGAAGTACACTCTCAGCATGCATGGTGGCTATTCCCCTGGAAGTTGGCAATCATATCTTCTCTGGATAGTCTTGTGCATACCTTTTGGTTGCAGTCATAATAAGACGAGTACTAAGAGGCATTAAATGAATCATTTGAGTTCTATGCACATTCCTCTCTAATCCCTCTGCTGGTAAGGTGACTTCTCTTGCTTGGTTCCGGACATAAGAGTCCAAAATACCCCAATAGCTGTATTTGGTTGCAGTCAATGACAACCTTGTTGCATGGACAAGAATGTTTCCTCTTTGGGGAATGACCCAGGATCTCCAATTCTGCTGGGCTCGGGATTATAAAAATGACAAACAAAGTCTTCCAGAGGATCAATGGGAGTGATGACAATTGAAGCCACTCATGATGTCACTGTTTGGTTCCCAGACCCATGTATTTTTCCTATTTGTTGACATAGTGTCATGTAGAGGTCTTGCATTTAATGAATATGCCTTTGTCTGAAGGAGGGCCTCACATCCTTTTGGAGTGTAATTTTTGAGCTAGAATCTCAGCTGCCCCTTTATAAGGCAGTGCCAGTGCTCTATTTATATGTCTGCTTCAAGCACTTTATTTGTACCAGATTCTAGTAACATGTCAGGAGCTATTTTTCAGAAGGCTTAGAATTCTCTGCTGAATCTTATGGGCTTGTTTGGAGACATTTTTATTGATGCTTGTCATAAGAGTCACACTGCAACCTTCCCACCACTGAAACCTCCAACACCACGGGGCCTATTGGATAGCAGCAGTGTCTATGTGGTAAGGCTCCATGTACTACACCCTGGACTTGCTATGAAATCCTTTCTCGTTTTGACATGTTTCATAGCCTGTAGCCTCCCATGTTACCTGTCTTATAGATCAGGACAGAATTCCTAGATGTGGAATGTATTGCCTTTAGAACCTAAGATGGCCAACCTCTCAGGCACTGCACTCTCTTCTATGTGCCAGAGGATTATGATTCAACAATTTGTTTTACTCTGGAGAGCATATTCCAGCACATTCTTGGCAACTGGACTCCTAAACACTTCATTAAAATAATGGATCACTAAATTTTCATAAGGTTTATCTCCTATTCCCTGGAGTACATATACCTTCTAAAAGCCCTCAACTTAACAGCCATTTGATGCTCATCCTATCTCATTAACATGATGTCATAGATATGTGGATGTAGGCAAACTTCTTAAAGGATAAGCCAGTAAATAACTTACTAAATGATTTAATATTCTGGGGACCCCTTGGTGGTTCAACGGTTGGGCGTCTGCCTTCGGCTTGGGCATGATCCCAAGGTCCCATGATCGAGTCCCACATCAGGCTCCCTGCACGGAGCCTGCTCCTCCCTCTGCCTCTGTCTCTGCCTCTCTCTCTCTGTGTGTCTCTCATGAATAAATAAAGTCTTAAAAAATAAATAAATGATTTAATATTCTGTGAAGTGTCTGTTGCAACTGCTCAATTCTGCCTTAGTATTGCAAAACCAGCTATAGACAAATCATCAGTAAATGGTAATGGGTGTGTCCCTATACACTTTTTCCCCCCCGTTTTACAGAAACAGCCAGCCAGATTTGGCCCACAAGCGTAGTTTGCCAACCCCTGATGTAGGAATCAATGTAATGTTCTATAGAATCTACAGACCCCATAGATCTCTTACTATAATTATTTTTGTAGACAGCCATAGACAGCAAGGTAGTAGAATTTGTCTTGTTCATCCCATGTAAATGTAAACTCTTTATGTCTGATCTTCTCTGATAGGAGTGGAAAGAATACATTTACCAAATAAATCAACGACTGCCTATCTCACGCCTGAGAAAATGATACTCTATTAGTACAGCAGATGTGATCAGAGATACTTGGTTGAACTGTGATAGTCTACGACCGTTTGTCCAGAACCCATCCCAGTTTTTACAGAGGCCATTCTATGAAATAAATGGAAATATCATAAGATCATTACCCTTGCATCTGTTAGATGTGTTTTTTTTAAGATTTTATTTATTTATGAGAGACAGAGAGAGAGAGGCAGAGACACAGGCAGAGGGAGAAGCAGGCTCCATACAGGGAACCCGATGTGGGACTCAATCCCGGGTCTCCAGGATCAGGCCCTGGGCCAAAGGCAGCACTAAACTGCTGAGCCACCCAGGGTGCCCGCATCTGTTAGATGTTTAATGGTAATATCCAGCCCCTCCTTCCCAGCTGGAATGCAATATATATATATTTTTTTATTTTCTATCTTGGTGGTATCTTGGGTTCAATTTAAGAGGTTTCTATTTGTCCTATTCTGACAGTTCTTACTATATAAGTAAAATACCTAATGTGGGGATCAGTCTATCAAATATAGCATAATTAATTACACAATTCAGGACTGGGGATGAGACAATTGGGTCTACAGGTCCCATTAACCCAATGTGAGATGGGCTTTATCCAATTATTTCCTGGTCCCATGATGACTCTTTTGGGTCTCCAAACATTAATATCCACCCAGATCCAATATTTTGTATTCTCTAAAATGTCAGAATTTCTCCCTATCTGTAATGCTGACTCAGCCAAGAACACAGCCATCAGACATTCCTTTGGGAAGGAACTGGGAAGTCAATGTTGTAGAGGCCTTTCTCCTAGAAAGATGGCTACCTCTTCCATCAGTGGTATCTGAAACTAGAAATTAGCTTAGTCCAGGCACTGAGCAAGAAATCAGCTCTCTATTGGATTAATCATGTTCAACGTTCAGTACTTCCATGCTTACCTTTTTTTTTTTCTGATTGTACGTGAAAATCAGTACACATTTTAGCCACCATTCTCTTTTTTCCTTATGGATGCCATGTTTTATTAATCATCTTCACAATTCTCAACAGATGATACACCCTAGGCTACTTCTCCAACCTTGCTAGTTATTGTGATAATTAGAGTTTCTTGGGTGCTGGCAGTCAAGTACTGCCACCAGGCTTCAACTAATTTGAAGCCATATTTTCCCCATGGATATTTGAGCCCTAAAATAGAACTGCCTCAACACTACCACCTCTATCATGCAGGGGACAGACAGAGTGATCCTGAATTTCTTAGTGATTCTGGTGTCCTCTGTCTAGAGCACTTGTGATGGCTTTGGTAAACAGTACACCCTCTGAGGCCTCTCTTAAAACATGAAATTGTGGATGTTCTGTTCTTACATAATAGATCCATTCCAAAATTTCCATTCTCAATCTCAAGTCTTTACTCTAACATCTCCCAGGACAACTCAGGCATTTCCATGTGACTTTGTCTTGACCATTGTCTCTTCTAGTCTCCCAAAATTGACTTTAGCAGCAAGTTTTTCCTTTTGTGTACAGTCTGTCTTCCCCCATATCGGGGCCATGATGCTACTAGCCATCAGATGCTGGCTCTTAAACGTAGTCACAGTCCTGCCAGCCAGCAAAGAGATGCGGGGCCACTGATTGTCTTTCAGGGTAGAAGCTTCTGCAATGACTTTTTTTCTTTTTAAGATTTTATTCATTCATTCATGAAAGACACACAAAGAGAGGCAGAGACATAGGGAGAGTGAGAAGCAGGATCCCTTCAGTGAGCCTGATGAGGGATTTGATCCCAGGACTCAGGGATCATGACCTGAGCCAAAGGCAGATGCTTGACCACTGAGCCACCCAAGTACCCCTGTGAATCCTATTTTAAGTGTACTTAAAGTATTCTGGGATTGGTTGTTTGAAGTCATGTGGCCTAGCAGCATATCTGAATAGCAGCAGTATTCAGATAAACAAATCAACGGTTTAAATTGATAAACCATCTTGTCAATTTACCAGGGGAACCCAGTCAGAAATTTGACTTCACACCAAATTATTTTATAGAAATGGGAAAAGTTTTAGATTTAGAAAGAAGTAGAAGCATAAAATAGAGATAACAAGTAATGCACTAAGATTTTTGCACATTGATTCATAATGTTTGCTATTATTTTGTATTTAATTATTAGATTTTTAAAGTTCATGCATGAAATCAGCCTGTACTTTTTTCCTTCTAATATCTTCTTTGCCTGCTTATATTTAAGCATAGATTTTTTTAAAAACTATTTACACTTATAAATATTTAACTATATATTGTCTCATTTTTTCCCCAGATACTCCTCTTATCTCCTTCCCCCAGATTCTTTTGTATCAAATGCTGCACATACACATTTTCATTTCCTTGGACCTATTGTGTATGTGTATCTAAAAGATAGACTCTTTTCCTAAACATACAGTTATATCTTGATCACACCTAAAAAATTGGCAATAATTCCTTAGTATAATCAAATATCCAGTGAGTGTGTTAGTCTCTAAATGTGAATTTTTTTTCAATAACTCATTTTTAAATATCTATTTTATGTATGTATGTATGTATGTATTTTCTCTTTTCCTTTTGGTTTGAACACATTTGCAAAACAATAACCTCTAATTGCATGCAAAATAATAATACTTAAAATGGGGGAAACCTCAGGAGACTGAATGGTTTTCTCCTTCACGCCTTGAAATACATAAATTTAATTGATATTTGTAGTTGTGTTCTTAGTAATCATTGAGAACATCTAGGAGAGAATGAGATTATAAGTAGCCTTCACCCTGGTAAAGGGAATGGAGGGAGAGTTCAGGTCTTCTTGTGGTGGGCAGAGTCAGTGTAGGAGATGCCCAATCGGATGGCCCCTCTGGATGCTGAACTTTATGACAGGGATGGATACATGGGAATTAGGAGTGGTGCTTTGCAAAAATTTTGGGTAGTATAAACAAAGTTACTCTTTTCCAGAACACCATAATAAGCACTATCAGTGGGGAGAAAGGAGCATTCTTCCAAAATAAAATGGCCCAAAGTAGCCAGGGCTAATGCTACAGGGGCTTGAACAAAGTTTCATTTACTACTGCACTTAAAAAGGAAGTGATGGCAGTAGGACACTTTCCATGAAATTGGAAATCCCACATGCTCTGGTAAGATTTATAATTGATTTAGCTATCATTTAATTCAATTTTATTATACATGATGGCCAATTTTGTGGTTGTTGCTGTTGTTGTAGGATTAAAAGAAAGTACTAAGGTCTAGTTATTCAACCTAAAATTATGACAACATAATTTTTTGTGGCATTAAGAAACAAAAGTATTAATAAGTGGTTATAAGAATGTGACATAACAACCTCAGAAATAGAGTAAAATGTAATTATAAGCGTACTTGACAGACACTTGAGTTTCAACTACAAATTTCAGCATGCTACTGTGGCTTAAAGGAAGAAACAGATTGCTATGAGTAACCTCATGTCCATGAAAAAAAACTCCCGCAAAGTAAATGGAAATCCAAATTTTTTTATCACACTGCCTCCTGAATCAAAATCTGCCAAGAACAAAGATTTATTATATACTAAGTCCCTAATTAAGGGGCATTCTTTCAAATAGAAAAATAATTATACCAAGCTATTTTGCTAGTCATTCAATCAGGAACAAGTGAAGGGAGATGGACTATATTCTATATACGGGAGTAGATGAAGTGCCTTGTATATGTCACTGAAAGTCCTAATTGATTCATCTCAGGATAAGCTGCTGTCAACTTAATTACATGAGAAATGCTTTTAAAAGTCTAATCAGATTTAATGTACTTGAAAATGCATTTAATAAATTGCAACTTTTGTCATGAAACAAAAAGCTTAATTTTCATTTATGTTCACATGAATGAGTTCAGCTAAACTATTCAAAGATTCTTCACAGGTTTGAAATTAAGAATACAAATTATAAGAACAAAGTTAAGAGAATAATACTTGACATGGGTTCATTATTTTAGTTATTAAGTGATGTATCAGATTTAAATAGAAAAATGAATTCAGAAACCAATATTTACTTTGTCAACCTCTTAGATAAATGTGCATTTGCAAGTCAGTTTCATGTTTACAGATCAAATTTGGTTAAGCATAGATTAATTTACAAATTAAAATATGATTGCAGGAACCGGTAGAGCTTTAATACAAACTACAGGCATACCTCGGAGGTATTGTGGATTCAATTCCAGACCATGGAATAAAGTGACTATTGCAATAGAGTAAGTAATTTCTTTTTGTTTTCCCAATGCATATAATAGTTACATTTGCACTGTACTTTATTAAGTATGTAATAGCATATGTCTAAAAAATGTACATACCTTAGTTAAAAAATAATTTTATGCTAATTACTAATCATCATCTGGCCTTTCTGTGAGTCATACTCTTTTTGTCGGTGGTGGTGGGGTCTTGCTTCAACGTTAGTAGCAACAAACAGAAGTCCAAAACCAGATGGATTCATAGGTGAATTCTACCAAATATTTAAAGAA
Source organism: Vulpes vulpes (assembly GCF_048418805.1). Classification (NCBI taxonomy): domain Eukaryota; kingdom Metazoa; phylum Chordata; class Mammalia; order Carnivora; family Canidae; genus Vulpes; species Vulpes vulpes. The sequence continues at coordinate 135,970,318 of NC_132784.1, forward strand.
TTAATACGTAGTATCTTCAAACTATTCCAAAATGTAGAAGAGGAAGAAAAACTTCCAAATACATTCTATGAGGCTGGCATTACCCTGATATCAAAACCAAAGAAAGACACCACACAAAAACATACTATAGGCCAATATCCCTACTGAAACATATACGCTAAAATCTTCAACAAAATAAAAGCAAATCACATTTCATGATACATTAAAAGGATCATTCATCATGATAACATGGGATTTTTTCAGGGGATGTGGGATGGTTTAATACTCACAAATCAATCAATGTGATACACCACATTAATAAAAGATAAAAATCATATGATCATCTCAATAGATAAAAAAAGCATTTGAAAATAATCAATCATCATTCATGATAAAAACCCAACAAAGAGGACTTAGAACATTACTCAGATAATAAAAGTCATATATGAAAAACCTACAGCTAATATCATACTTAATGGTGAAGAACTGAGAACTTTTCCTTTAAGATCAGCAAAATGAAAAAGAATCCACTCTCATCACTTTTATTCAATATAGTATTAGAAGTCCTAGACACAGAAATCAGACAATTTTTATAAACAAAAAATTCATATTGGAAAGGGGGAAGTTAAACTATCACTATTTGAGATGATACAATACTATACATAGAAAACTCTACAGATTCAACCAGAAAGCTATTAGAAGTAATGAATGAATTCGGTAATATAGGATGCAATATTAATATAGTGAAATCAGTTGCACTTCTAAACGCTTATTTTTTTTTCTAAACGCTTATAATAAGGTAGGAGAAAGAGAAATTAAGAAAACTACTTCGTGTACAATTGCACCAGAAATAATAAAATATCTAGGAACCAATTTAACCAAGGAGATGAAAGACCTGTACTCTAAAATCTATAAAACATTGATGGAATAAATTGAAGATAACACAAATGGAAAGATATTCCATGCTCACGGGTTAAAAGAATGAAAATTACTAAAATGTGCATATTACCCAAAGTAACCTACAGGTTCAATGCAAACCTTATCAAAAACCAAGGAATTTTTCACAGAACTTGAAAAAATTTTCCTAAACTTTGTATGGAACCACAAAAGACCCTGAACAGCCAAAGCGAACTTGAGAAAGAAAAACAAAGCTGGAGGTATCACAATTCTAGATTTCAAGATACACTACAAAAGTTATAATAATTGAAAGACTATGACACTGACACAAAAATAGACACATATAAATAGAACAGAATAGAAAGCCCAGAAATAAACCCACACTTACATGGTCAATTAATCTACAACAAAGGAAGCCAGAATATATAATGGGAAAAAAACATTCTTTCCAACAAATCGTGCTGAGAAAACTGAACAGCTGCATGCAAAACAATGAAACTGGACCATATTTGAAAGCTATACATATAAAAAACTCAAAATAAATGAAAGACTTAAATGTGAAACATGAAACCATTAAACTTCTGGAAAAAACAAAGACAGTAATTCCTTTGACATTGACATTAGCAGTATTTTTCTAGATGTACGTTCTCAAGCAAGGGCAACAAAAGCAAAAACAAACTATTGGGGCAACACCAACACAAAAAACAAGGCATCTGCACATTGAAGGAAACCATCAAAAGAATAAAAATGAAATGCAAATTATTGAGTGGGAGAAGATACTTGCAAATGATATATTTGATAAGGGGTTAATATACAAAGTATATAAAGAACTTTGACAACTCAACACCAAAAATCTCCAAATATTCCAGAATAGATATTTTTCCAAAGAAGACATATGGATGGCTAATAGACACCTGAAGGGATGCTCAACATCATCAATCAGGGAAATGCAAAACAAAACTCAATGAAACATCACCTTATACCTGTCAGAATGACTAGAATCAAAATACAAGAAATAACAAGTATTGGCAAATATATGGAGAAAAAGGAATCCTTGTGCACTGTCAGTGGGAATATAAATTGGTATAACCACTGTGAAAACTCCATGGTGCTTTCTAAAAAATTGAACATAGAAGCACCATATGATCCAATAATTACTGACTATTTACCTAAAGAATATCAAAAAAAAAAAAAACCCTCACAAGTAACTCAAAAAGGTAAATGCCCTCCTATGTTTATTGAAGCATTATTTATAAATATCTGAGATATGGAAGGAACTCAGGTTGGAACTCAAGTTCCACCAACAGATTAAAATAAAGTGAGATATATATATATCACATATTCAGAAAAATATATATATTCAGAAAAAAAATAAAATATATATATATATATTCAACCATATAAAAGAATGAGACCTTGTCATTTGCGCAACCTGGGTGAACCTAATGGGTATATGCTAAGCGACACAAGTAAGGTAGAGAAAGACAAATACTATGTGATCTCACATATATATATGGAATCTAAAGAATAAAAAGTAAATAAAAAATAAACAGAAAGTGTAAACAGATTCCTAAACACAGAGAAAAAAACTGATGGTTACCAGAGAGGATGACAGTGGGGAGATGGGCAAAATAGTTGGACCAGAAAGGGAAATACAGGATTCCTTTTATGGAATTAATAAATTATGGGCATACAATGTACTTCCTGGGGAATATAGTCAACTATATTGTAATAGCACTGTTGGTGGCAGATGGCTACACTTGTGACCATTGGGTGAGCAAAATAAATTTGGGGAATCATTATTGTACAGCTGAAACTAATGTGACATTGTGTCAAAGATAATTCAATAAAAAAGTTATAGTGATGATTTGAATGAAATTGCACACACATACACAAACACACACTGAATTAATCAGCAAATGGAAAAAAAATACTAACTCTGATTTTCTTGCCTCATTTCTCAAATAACTTTAAAAAAGATATTTTATGTTAAATGTTAATGGAGAGTCTCTGGTACCAAGGACTAACTGGTCTCCAGGGATGACAGAGCACCATCATCAACTCACATTTTACCTCTGTGAACAGATATAAAAAGACTGTCCTTGACTACTGTGCTTTAAATGGTTACACATTCCACACTTCATTATCTAAAGGCTTTTTTTTTTTTACTTCTCTTTTAATTTTGATAACATTTAGCTTATCATTATATTCAAGATGCTGTCCCATGGTGACTCGGGCAATAAACAGCCTGAGTTTAATGCTTCTCGATGAACGGAGTGAAGTATCATGCTAGTCTCAAGGAACCAACCTGCTATTTTAATCTACTAGGAAATAATCCATAAATTTAAAAAAATAGTCATGCTGGTATGGTGAGGTGCACTAAGTAAATAAAAAGTGTATGCCCATGTGAACAACTTATTTTCTTGTTTCTTTTTTTAAAACATTTTATTTATTTATTAATGAGACACAGAGAGAAAGAGGCAGAGACACAGGCAGAGGGAGAAGCAGGCTCCATGCAGGGAGCCCGACGTGGGACTCTATCCGGGGTCTCCAGGATCAGGCCCTGGGCTGAAGACAGCACTAAGCTGCTGAGCCACCTGGGCTGCCCTATTTTCTTGTTTCTTCATTGCAGTTTGGTGTGCTTACACATATTGGGTATCTTCCTCAGATTGGTCTCGGGGTGATTATCCTGGAAATGCTTCTTTTTCACTCTAGGAATACCATAATGTTGTCCACGTTTGTATCACTTAGCAGATAAAGTTGTTCCCATTGCCCAGACAAAGCAATTTCTTTAATAATAACCATGACTATTTTGCTAATTCAAGCCCTTAATTTTCATGGAGAAATCTATGTACTGCTTTGAGAGTATTTTTGGTGTTTCTATTTCATATTTCTAAAGAGTGTGCCATTTATGCCCAGCTGCATCTCAAATTCAGTGTTTCTAAACTTAAATAGGTGACTTTTATACTACCTGTCCAATCCTGCACCTCCATCAGTTTTCCATACTTCAGCTGATGCAATGGTATCAGACAGTTGTGCTGTTCAGCAACATGAATTGCTCTTGTTACCAAGTTTTGGACCCTTGCTGTCCAATCTAACACAAAGATTTAAAGAGAATATTGCCTAAATATCATTTGAATCTCTGTTCTTTACTCCATATCTATCAAAACTACCCATCAATAATAACATAATTATATATAAGCAATTATCTATATTTTCTCACAATAATTAACTATTTTTAATATTTACTCTCATTGGCACTGTTCTAAACACCCAAGATGTATCAACTCATTTAATCCTCAAAATAATTATATCTACTGGAATACTATTACTATCTTCCTATTGTAGATTAGGAAACTGAGGCACCGAGAATTTAGCTAACTCTCCAAGGGTTTACATGCAATAAGTGATGGAATCAGGCTTCAAATTCAGGTGTCTTGTCCTGAACATTTGAATGTTTTTGCCACAAACCTTGTTTTAACACTTCTCATCTCCCTTAGGATAAAGTATAAATTCTAAAAAAAAGGAAACAAAGTCCTGTGGCTTCAATGTCTGATTTTCTATCTCAACTGGAGCATCTCTTTAATTTTCTTCAATCCACTGAAATTGACATTTCCACAATTTCACCTGGCTACCAGCCAGGATTGTAGTCTTTTTCTCGCCAGCCATGTTTCCTCAGCACTTTTTACACCGTGATTCCTACAACCATGTATGATCATTCTCCATCGATTTCATATTTAACAGCAGGTCTGAACTTCAGCAATGGTAGTGTCAATTACTTATTACTCTATTCTATCACTTTCCAGCATATAGGGTTAGCTCTTTACTATTCCAATCTCGTAGTCTCTGCTTTTTGAGTCCTTCCTATAGTCATTAACCTGGGAGCTATTGATGGGCTAAAACTCTTGGAAATACTATTCAAAATATAGATAGATAAATGATGATAGAAGATGATGATAGAGAGAAAAAGAAGAAAGAAAGAAAGAAAGAAAGAAAGAAAGAAAGAAAGAAAGAAAGAAAGAAGAAAGAAAGAAAAGAAAGAGAAAGAAAGAAAGAAAGAAAGAAAGAAAGAAAGAAAGAAAAAAGAACAAGAAAGAAAAAAGAAAGAAAGAAAGAAGAAAGAAAGAAAGAAAGAAAGAAAGAAAGAAAGAAAAAAGAGAAAGAAAGAAAAAAAGAAAGAAGAAAGAAAGAAAGAAAGAAAGAAAGAAAAAAGAAAAAGAAAGAAAAAAGAAAGAAAGAAAGAAGAAAGAAAGAAAGAAAGAAAGAAAAAAGAAAAAGAAAGAAAAAAGAAAGAAAGAAAGAAGAAAGAAAGAAAGAAAGAAAGAAAGAAAGAAAAAAGAAAAAGAAAGAAAAAAGAAAGAAAGAAAGAAGAAAGAAAGAAAGAAAGAAAAAAGAAAAAGAAAGAAAAAAGAAAGAAAGAAAGAAGAAAGAAAGAAAGAAAGAAAAAAGAAAAAGAAAGAAAAAAAGAAAGAAGAAAGAAAGAAAGAAGAAACTAAGAAAGAGAAAGACGGAGGGAGGGAAATAGATATATAGGTACATATCAATTACTTTCTAAGCATAGAGTTCCAGATAGCCAAAGCTACAGAATCTTGAAAGAGGAAAGGGGAGCCAGCCCACACCATATCCATAAACTTCCACAACTTCATCTATCTTTTTCTGGTTTTCCCTCAAGGGCATTCTCTCATTTGTAGATTTAGACGTCAACTCTTTCTTCTATAAGATCAGGGCTCAAGCAATAAGGCTGCTAAGCCACAGATTCTAAAGTCCCTTTGCCAGCTCTTTAACTGTTGCACATCTTAGAAGCTAGATAGGATGTACCTCAGTTCCTTGATTAAAAGCTTTAACTAGACTTTAAAAGGCACACATTTCTACGCATTTTCAGGAATTATAAAGCTTTCTAAATTTTTTAAAATTTTTTTAATTTTTATTTATTTATGATAGTCACAGAGAGAGAGAGAGAGACAGAGACACAGGCAGAGGGAGAAGCAGGCTCCATACACCGGGAGCCCGATGTGGGATTCGATCCCGGGTCTCCAGGATCGTGCCCTGGGCCAAAGGCAGGTGCTAAACCGCTGTGCCACCCAGGGATCCCAATTATAAAGCTTTCTAAATGATGTGTTTATGTTGTGTTGTATTGTCACCCTAAGCTGTATTTTCTGCAACAGAAGTTCCCTCTTAGACTAATCGTCCTCAAGAGGTGCCTGATGTCTGTCTCTGAAGCACTCCTATTCATCCTTGGGTGCCTATCCTAGTTTTGTCTTTTGCCTAATTCCTCAGTGAAGAAGCCATAAGTATCCTTTCACTCACTAATCACGGTTCCTATTTTTGAGCTGACCCCCCCCCCCCACAGTGAGTTCCAGCACAATTTTTTCTATCAAAGCATAAAGTCATTAATGGCCTGGGATATGCAAGCACCTACAGTATGTCTGTCAAGACAGCCCAGAGTCCCTAGAGCCCTCATGACACTGACCTTTCACACCACCCCATGTGTTAGTGTGGATAATCAACTCGTCCCCACAGACTCTGTATCATATATGTCACAGTTTTCCCTTCCAAAGACATATATTGTCCTGTTTAGTGCCTTCTGAGAAGAAAAAGCCAGGATGTAATTAGACATCCAAAAAATGTAATGAGGGATGTGGCTGTATTGTAGCTGAACTGTGCCTCCTCCTTCCTATGATGTAGCCCTAACTCCCTATATGATGGTAGTTAGGGTCTTTGGGAAGTAATTAGGTTTAGATGAGGCCATGAGTGGGGTCCTCATGGTGAGATTAGTGTCCTTATGTGAAAAAGAGACCAAGCAGCTTGCACTCTCCTCTCTCCCTCCCAGTCACTTGAGGACACAAGAAGATGGCCATCTGCAGCTATGGAAAGGGCTTTACCAGGAACTAAATCAGCTGGCACCTTGGTCTTAGACTTCCCAGCCTCCAGAAGTGTGAAAAATAAATGTCTATTTTCTTTAAGCCACAACTCTCTACTATTTTGTTATAGCAGCTTGTACTAAGCTAGAAGTTGGTTCTGTGAAGTGGGCTGGAAGCAGCTTTGGAACTGAATAATAGGTGCAGAAGGAGACAGGAGGAATTCTGAGGTGCAACTCAGAAAAAGCACCTCCTTTCTGGGAAAGTTCTGCCAGAATGAAAATGGACATTTAAGGTGATTCTTGGGGGAGCTCAGAAGAGCTATAAAGAAAGCATCCATCTTCTTAGAGAAAACATGAATAAATCATGTACAGAATCGTGGTAGAAATATGGATGCTAGAGGCTATTCTGATGAGATCTCGGAAGAAAATCATAAATATGAGCTGTGGGGTGATGCATCAAAGGAAAGAGGATTATGCTCAAGTGTTAAGGGTCTCATGGATATATTGTGCTAGGTTTGGGACTTAATTTGGATCTTGTCACTCCCTCCTACTTCTTCCTTTTGGAATAGGAATGTCTACCCTATGCCCATCCCACTATCGTATTTTGGAAACAGATAAATTTTTTGGTTTCTCAGGTCCACAGATGGTGAGAAATTTTGGCTCAGGAGGAATCATACCTTGTGTCTCACCCGTATCTTATTTGGATGAAGTTCAGATATAACTTTGGACTTTAGAATTGAAAGTTGATGCTGGAATAGGTTAATACTTTTAGGGATGTTGGAATGGAATGCATGTATTTTTCATGTGAGAAGGACATGGATTTTGGAAAGTCAGAGACAAAATGCCATGGACCAAATATTTTTGTCTCCTAAAATTTATATGTTGAAGCCATAATCTCCAGGGGATAATATTTGGAGATGGGATTGGGAAGGTAGTAGGGTTTAGATCAGGTCATGAAGGTGAGATCTTCAAGATGAAATTAGTGTTCTTATAAGAGGAAGATAGATCTGTCTTAGAAAACTCAGTTTTCTAAATTATAAAGTTTTCTAAAACACATGCACACACTCCCTCTCTCTTTCTCTTTCCATGTACACATCCAAGAAAAAGCCCATGTGCACACAGTGAGAACGCAGCCCTCTTCAACCCAAAAGAGTGTCCTTGCCAGACATTGGATCTTCCAGCACCTGGGTAGAGGACTTCCCAGCCTCCAGAACTGTGGGAAATAAATGTCTTTTGCTTGAGCCACCCAGACTATGAGATGACTAAGACAATCTATGAGTAAATATGAAGACAAGGCCAGACAAGGCTGAGAGAACCACCTACCTGGATATTAGATAGATCTTACAGACTGGAGGGAAGGAAAATAAAAGAAGTTTGAATTGGAAGAGTCTCAGATGGCAGGTCAATTCCAAGAAAATTTGTCAAGACTGGACCATGCCGGCATCAGCTTGCCTGCCACGCACAAATGGGGAGCAGCCTGCAGGAATGTGGTGGTACAGTCAGAGCGCAGTAGTCTAGGTCATCAGTCAACTGTCCTCTCCACAGTAGGAGACTCGAGGGACATACTTTCATGGATACCCAGTGTGCGTTGGTTCAGAAGATGATTTTTTTGAATCAGAAAACTCAGGGTTCAAGTCTGAAGTTTGATACTTTCTACCTGTGAGGCATGAAGCAGATGGATTGGCTGTGGAAACTGAGTTTTCTTGTTTGAAAATGGACTAAAATGAAGTTTATCTTCTTGTGTTATTATTGTAAAGACACATACATTTACATAATGTAAAGTAAAAAACAGTACCTGGTGCACTGTACAGATGCAATAAAGGCTATTAAGATTATTGACAGACATTTTGTGCTATCAGTGTCTCAGGGTTTCATGTAAACAAGCAGAGTTCTGTTCAAATGCAAATGATTGCCAGTCCTGCTGGTGTCCTTTCATCCAGTTCCAAGAATCAGGTGGATTTTTAGCAGAACTACCCTCTGTGTTTAGACACACACAGTTGCACAATTTTCACAGATATGTTGCTCTCACCCCAGCCTATAGGTAAACTGAAATGCTTACAACTGTCTTGGTCAACATCAAATTCCTCAGAATTGTGAGTCCAGAGAGACATATTAAGACTCAATACTTAAGAAAAAAGTCCTTGGAGAGTCTGGGTGGCTCAGTCGGTTAAGCATATGCCTTCAGCTCAGGTCATGATCCCAGGGTCTTGGGATTGAGCCCCATGTGGCTCTCCCTGCACAGTGGTGGTGGTTGGGGGAGGTCTGCTGTTCCCTCTGCCTCTGTCTCTGCTCATGCTCTCTCGTTTTCTCTTTCTCTGAAATCAATAAGTTTTTAAAAATCTTAAAAAAAAGAAAGAAAAAAGTCATTGAATTTATTAGGGACAGAAACAATATACTTCTGTTTCTGAAGGCTAGATAGTGTAAGCTAGTCAACCAATGCTTTGAGGTAGATAAAGTTTGTGAAGTAAAGCAGTAAATAATAAACTGAACATTATAGAATAGTTTATGAGGTGAACAACAGTCACAGTAGGATTCTAAGCAGAGGTTCACTTGTGGCTTAAGGCATCAAAATTGGCCATGCTAAAATCAAAAAGGTAAAGGACTCCATCATTGAATCTTCCCAACTGCACTTACAATTTTGCACAAAATTTCAAATAAGAAATTTGAGTTTTCCATGAATTATTCTTTTTAAATCCAAGAATAAAACAAGTCTTTTCAAACTCATTCTCATAAAGGGTTCTCCAAGATAACTGGTTGAAGTTTAAATCATTGAATCCTGTGTGATCCTTTCTGGATAGGGAGCAAACTAAGTGAACCGCCTTCCACTAAAAGCCCTAACTGATAATAGTGGATTCTGAGGAAGTTACCTAAGCATTAAATCCTGTAAACTTGGAACCTCTCTAGATAAAACAATAGGCTGTAACACTACTCCACTGGAGATGTGTCTTTCCTGTGTGCAATTAAATGACTGTTTGTTTCCTTTGAAACCATGGGAAAATATACTTACATATGATCATATGGCTTTCAAACAACTCTATATAGGGCTTTTGGGTTATTAGGTCTTTTGAGCATCTTCTATGAAAGGATGAGAGAAGATCATACATCTAGGATGAAAATCTACTGACACTGAGATGTTTGTGATGTGTTATTGGACTCGGAGTGAGAACTGGTCAGTTGGTAGATGCACACAGTGCCCAATTCCAATGGTTCAGTACTTCTGGAGTAAATGGAATTTTAATTTCAGATTTTCCACTTTTATTTCAGTACATAGCTGAGGAAAAACAATTATAGAATGTACAAAAATACAAGATAGAAGATATCCTCATCTGAAGATTTTTTTTTTAAAAAGGAAGGGAACATAGACACATGCACACACAGCCTTCTCACTGCTACCAATATAATGTAGTTGATACTGTTGATGATTCTTGCCATTAAGATTCATTAGATGGTGGTTGTCTGAGGTGTGTACTAGCATAGAGGTAAAGTTTTAAAACTGACTACTTCAAGCCTTTTAACAGAGGGAAGGCTATGTATTTTACCATTTAAATTATTAAAATTTTAAACAGTTTCATAATCTTTCAAAGACGTTCTGTGGTTATGAAAATGGCGATTGACCTATGCATTAAATTCCTTACTGTGAAAATATATAATTTTTATAAGCAAAAATCTTTAGTTTCACTAAGTGAATATTAAGCCAATATTTGAAAAAAAATAGTCTAAAGGACTGTCACAAGATTAGGTAGTCAAAGATTCTTAAGAATCTTTGATTGACCCTTGATGTCACAAGGACATGTCTTGATATAGGTGATGGCATATTCATTTCCAGCTCAGACTTCAAATACAAAATTATACTGCAAAGGAGGTTTAAAATGTCTAAGTTCCACTGTAGCATCAAAACACTAATTATGGCAGAGAATGAAGACATGAAAGAGAGGACAAGTTAAAGTTAAAATTGAATACAGAGGTTAGAGAAAACAAGAAAACCATTCTCTTATTATCTTAAGTAATAGCCTAGAGCCAACACTATGCAAAATATATTAAAAATAAAGCCATTCAAAAAATTGTTAATGTCTGTATTTTAAAAAATGCTTAAAAAAGATTTTAAAAATTTAAAAGATTAAAATAAAGCTTAAAAACTCTTACCTGTAGTCTTTGATTAGTAATAGGGTCCCTGCAGCAGGGGTATGTGTTGTGAGACAAGACTAGAGCTGAAGTAATAATGCAGCCTGTCCAGCTTGGGGGCCACTTCCTGATACCACTGTGAAGTTTGTGATTCAATCCTAACTGACAGGGAACTAGAAATTTATAAGACTTCCTGGAGTGTCCTCCATAGTCTCGTATATATGTTGTTGTATTTATACTAAACTGTATGAGAGATCTTCATGATAATTCTCAAAAAAACTCTGTTTTCTTTGTAAAATGAAACTAAATAAATTTAGTTATATATGATTGTATTGGTATGCTAGGGATACCATAACAGGGTAACAGACTGGGTGGCTTAAACAGCAGAATTTCATTGTCTCACAGTTATGGAAGCTACAAACTCTAAGATCAAGATGTCAGTAGAGTTGGTTTCTTCTCAGTCTTCTTTCCTTGGCTTGTAGGTAGCTGTCTCTCCTTGTGTCTTCGTGTGGTCTTCTCTATGTGTGTGTGTATATGTATATCCCGACCTTTTCTTATTAGAAGGACACCAGCTGTATTGAGATTAGGGCCCACCCTAGTGATGTCATTTTAACTTGGCTACCTCTTTAAAGATCCCATATCCAAATACAATCACACTCTGAGGTACTGGGGTGTTGGGATATTCAACATATGAAGGTGCAATTCAGCCTGTAGTAATAATTGATCTCCATATAACTTATATGTGCACACACACACACACACACATACACACATAATATCTCTGTTTATGTATAATCTATCTAATCTCTGTATATCTATATTGATATCTCTGTCTATAAGATGTATATATATTCATCTTGAAAAAAATAAGACTCTTCTTAATATTTATAAGATTTAGTGTGTTTTATAAGATTTACAATGCAATAGTGTCATAGGACTATATTTAGAAATATAAGATTTATAAGATTTTATAAGATTTAGAAGACACTAGTGTCATAGGACTATATTTCTAAAATAGTGTCAATGATCTTAATAATCATAGATGATATAATTCAAGCCTAAAGAAGATAAAATTAGGTAATTTTAAAAGATAGAAGCCAGATTGCACAAATTATAAAGCAATCAGTTTGATGTAATATATGGTTTATATTCTAGTTTGAATTACTAAAATCATATTTTCAGAACTCTCTATCAATTTATCATCAATCTATCTATCTATCATCTATCTATCTATCTATCTATCTATCTATCTATCTATCATCTATCTACCTATCTATCTATCTACAGTAACTAAATGTAAAGAGACATTTTTTATCACTAGGAACACATATGGATTCTTTTTTTTTTTTTTTTTTTTAATTTTTTTTTTTTTAAATTTTTTTTTTTTTATTTATTTATGATAGTCACAGAGAGAGAGAGAGAGGCAGAGACACAGGCAGAGGGAGAAGCAGGCTCCATGCACCGGGAGCCCGATGTGGGATTCGATCCCAGGTCTCCAGGATCGCGCCCTGGGCCAAAGGCAGGCGCCAAACCGCTGCGCCACCCAGGGATCCCTCACATATGGATTCTTATACAAAGTACATTACTTTATATTTTTTATAATTTTGTAATCTGTGCCAGATAGACACGTATTTGGTATACAAATTAAGTTCAGTTTCACTAAGGAATTGGATAAAATTTCTCTTCAAATCATGAGCAAAATGGAGGCATCCATGCTACATATATTGAACAACTGGTTCATTCCTTTTTTTAAATTTTTAAAAAAAATTTTTTTTAATTTATTTATGATAGTCTCACAGGGAGAGAAAGAGAGAGAGAGAGAGAGGCAGAGACATAGGCAGAGGGAGAAGCAGGCTCCATGCACCAGGAGCCCGACATGGGATTCGATTCTGGGTCTCCAGGATCGTGCCCTGGGCCAAAGGCAGGCGCCACCCAGGGATCCCCAACTGGTTCATTCTTAAACTTGTACCTAGCAGATGTTAACCTCAAGGGGAAGGGCACAAATCATATTTTGGCGTTCTATCATTCACCAACCCTACTTTATATTAGTGAGTCGGTGCAGAACATTGATGACATTGTGTATTTAAGGATCATAAATTTGCCTTCTCCAGCAAACCAAATTCAAAAGTATGGGATCAAGAATACTTATAAGTGTGTCAAAGTAAGATGAAGCTAAATTAATATATTTCAATAGTGTGATGAGCCCATAGAATTTAGGTTAAAGTATGTAAAAAAGAGATTTTTGGTTTCTCTTAAAACTTTGCTGATCAGACTGCATAGCATACAATATATTCAATTTGGCTTTAAATATGTTAAGAGTAATGTATAAAGATTTGTAAAGATTAAGAGAATGACTAGATTTCTTAAGACAAGAAGAAAGACTTGGGATTACTAACTCTGGTAATGTGAAGATACAAAGTCTATAGCTATTTAATCAGATTTATTTTCTGCCAAAATAACAGGCTGAGAATGCTATGTGGGTAAAAAATGAAATTGATATTTGTGTTAGCTCAATAAAAAGATTTTATGAACCAAGTATCTGATAATAAAACATGCATGTCTGGGAGTATTCAAGGAGAAAATCTTTATAATGTTGTACAAGAAATTAAAATATCGATTGATTACATTTAAGTTTCCATCTAAACTTAAAATGTTATATTAATTTATGACATAGGTCAGAGTTGAGTTTTGATTAATATTTAATAGTTGCTTTCTTTAAATTTTAAAGCATTAAAAAAACCCTCAAGTTAAAACCCTGAACTTGCAGGATGATAATCAACTCTGGTCATTTTCATAATGCTTAGCTAAAGTTTTGCAAATTACAAATGTATGGTATTTATGTTCTAAGAACTGTATATTTTTAAAGCTTTTATTTTTGAATAATGTTATATTCAGAGAACTGCAAACATTGTACAAGTTCTCACGTAACCTGAGATCAACATTTTACATAACCATGACACAATTATCAAGATAAATAAATTAGCATTGACACAATACTATTCTCTAAACTATAGATGCATTTGAATTTTATCAGTTTTCCCCACTAATATCCTTTTTTTCTATTTCAGGAGCCAATCAGGATAACACATTAAATTCAGTCATCACATCTCCTTAGTCTCTTTAGGTATGAGAACATTTTTCTTCAGTCTTTCCTTGTTTTCATGACCTTCATAATTTTCAAGAGTATTAGTCAGGCGTGTTATAGAATACCCATTATTTGGATCTCTTTGACATATTATTGTGGGTAGACTAGAGTTACAGATTATTAGGAAGAATGTCACAGGGATGAGATGTTCTTCTCATCACATCAAATCTGGGAATCCATGACATCTGACATCCATGACATCTGTGATGCTAATCACTCAAGTTGTCATGTGCTAAGGATCACCAACATAAAGTTACTATTGTTCACTTCCTAAACTCTCCTCTTTGGAAGAAAATTACTAAATGAAACTCAAACTCAAAGGTAGAAAAATTAAGCTCCACTTTGTGCAGAAGGGTGTATTTACATATGTTATCTAGAATTTTTCTGTGAAGATTTATGCTTTTTCATATTTATTTATTCTTTCAATAATCTATTTATAATAATATTAATATAAAGGATATTTATTTTATTATTTAAGTTCTAATACAATGCTTATTTATTTCTTTGCTCAATTTATTACAGCTTTGGCCATTGAGGGAAATTGCAGGTTGGCTTTTTTGTCTTTTAGATATTTCTATGCCCTTATATCCTTCTTTTGTGGTGGCTGGAAACATTTCCTACTTTTTGATATAATGAGACACTCCTGGTTCATCTTGCATTTACCCTGTCTCAGCCCTTTCTCCAAAGTTCTTTGATTCTTTTTATTGCAGCAAGGCATTTAGAAACCAAGATCTAGACACTAGGTGTGCTCATTGCTCTTGGGGGTTCACTACTTATAGGCCCTCTCAGCAGACAGAGTTAAAAGATATCTATATGTATAAAAATCCATGCATACATTTATATCTATATGTATTTATGTATGAATCTATCTGAATATATATTATGATAAATGAGCTCATACTGATACTTCCAAAACTAACCCAGCACTACAGGATTCATTTGATTCTTCCTTGCTTGTTTATTAGTAACTTCTTGCTCTGACAGTGAGGAATCTGGGTCCTTTCATCTATAATTTATTTATGTATTTGCTCAACACTGGCGAGTATGTAAAATAGATTCAGAATAGGTAACCCACATCCCTGTGAGAAACCCATTTATTACAGCACAGAGTTAATGTACCATTCCTTTTATTCTTAGCCTTAAAGTATCTAGTCAAAACACAGTTTTCCAAAAGTATGTAAGCAATTCTTTCTTCTCCCACCACCTTTGGGGACATTTTAATGAATTTAGGTTTATTAACTGCTGAGTGCATTCTGCTCTAGGATCTCCTGTTGTTGATTTAAAAAAAAATTGCACGTATTAGCATTCACTATTTGTGGTGTACATTTCTCTAAGTTTTGACAAATGCATAAAGTCGTGTAACCAGCACTATAGTACCATATAGAATGGAGTTTTTACCCATTTTAGATTTCCTTCTCTAAATTAGTCCATTCACCACTGATTTGTTTTTCACTCTTATTAAATAGACTTCTTCTTTATGTGATACAAATGGAATTAGACCACATGCATGGCCTTTGTGGTTTAGCCTATGCTAAACCACTTAGCTAAACCATTTTGCTTTCCATTTAGCAAAATGCATTGAATGCTCACCCATGTTGTTGAGTGAGTCAATAGCTCATTCCTTTTTATTTTTGAGTGGTATTCCATTGTATGGATATATGAGTGTTTGTTAATTCACTTATCTATGAAAAAGATCCTTGTTTTTGGTGACTATGAATCAAGCTGCTATAACCATTCATGTGCAGGCTTTTGAAGAAAAGTAAGCTTTCAACTTACTTGGGCAAATACTTAGGAATAACACTGCTGGAATTTATTCTAAGTATATATCATATTTTATAAGAAATTGCCAAGGGGTGTCTGGATAGTTCATTTGGTTAAACATCTGCTTTCAGCTCAGATCATGATCCCAGGGTCCTGGAATCAAGTCCCTCCTTGGACTCCCTGCCCAACGGTGAGTCTGCTTCTCTTTCTCCATCTGCCCCTCCCCAAACTTGTAGTCTCACTTGCTCTCCCTCTCAAATAAATAAATAAAATCTTAAAAAAAAAAAAGAAATTGCCAAATGATCTTTCAGGGTGTACCATTTTGTGTTCTCACTAACAATGAATGAGATTTCCTGTTGTTCTCACATAAATAGACTTTTTTATTTTGCTATTGATATATTAAGAACACACAAAACATAAGTTTATTCAATATTACATAATTTTTCAAATAACAGTAGCACCTTAAATCTGTTAAATTTATGTTTTGGTTCTCTCTGAATAGAGTGATCCAATCAAGTGTCATTGTTAGTTATTTGTGGTGATATTCCCCCCAAAATGCAATACTTAGAGTATAATGCTAATCTTAATACTACAAAAAATTTTACTTGTGTTATATTTTCAGATTATGATTTTACTAATCATTTATGTTATCAATTTATGTCCCCAATATGATTTTATAATACTTTGAATTTATTACATGTCATTAATAAACAATTTCAGAAACTGATAAGGGTAAAAAAAACTATTATCATTATAATCATTTTAAATTATTTAATCATCCATCTCCAATTGTCAGTTTCAATGAATTTCATCACCTATCACCAAGAAGATACTCAGAAGTTAAATATATATTCATTTTTAAGGAATGAATGAATAGATGATCACTTTCTCATGTGACATTTTTAAGGACTTAGACCATTTTCATGCAGTATCAATTTCACAATAAATCCTAATCCATAGTGCCAACAGGATCAGGTTAAAAAAAAAAAAAAGGGCTGTCTTTTTCTGTGTGATTCACAATTTATACTAAAAATGGTTAGATATAAATCTTGCTAAGATAAATGTTTGTGTGCTTTATGTTGTTCTAATTCTTTGGTTGAAACTATGCCTATTGTGTGAGGAGAGATGGAGATAAAAGTTGCTAGGAAGACATTGATTGAGATAGGAATTGAGCTTAAGATAATAGAGTATATTCAGGAATAAGGGCAATTTAAGGTCATGGAAGAAAATAGGATAAGATTAAAATTTTTAAATGGTTTTGAATGCTTTCTGAGAAGAATGAACTAGAATGAAAGAAACATGGTAGTAACCAATGACATTTGTAGATAGATAAGACCAAGACCCATTGTTGAGGAATTTGAAAACCAGCTTTGAGATTTGAACTATACAATAAAGGACCTATATTAGAATAATTCTAGTTTCTTTTCTGCACTGATGTATTTATACTCTGAAATCACATTCCCTTCTTATTAATCAGCATGTCTCATTATTATACATACCATTATGGCAGGAGGGATTTTTAACAATTTGTACCAGGCCCATGCAGCATTACACTTAATTCACATTAGAAACTTTGGGATGCCTGGGTGTCTTGGTTGGGCATTGCCTCTGGCTCAGGGCGTGACCCTGGGGTCCTGGGATCAAGTCCCCCATCAGGCTTCCTGCAGGGAGCCTGCTTCTTATTCTGCCTATGTCTCTGCCTCTCTCTGTGTTTGTCTCTCATGAATGAATGAATAAAATCTTAAAAAGAAAAAAAGTCATTGCGGAAGCTTCTATGCTGCAAGACAATCAGTGGCCCCTCATTTCTTTGCTGACTGGCAGGACTGTGACTAGGTTTAATAGCCAGCATCTGATGGCTAGTAGCATCATGGCCCTGATATGAGGGAAGACAGACTGTACACAAAAGGAAAAACTTGCTGTTAAAGTGGATTTGGGGAGACTAGAAGAGACAATGGTCAAAACAAAGTCACATGGAAACGCCTGAGTTGTCCTGGGAGATGTTAGAGTAAAGACTTGAGATTGAGAATGGAAATTTTGGAATGGATCTATCATGTAAGAACAGAAAATTCACGATTTCACGTTCTAAGAGAGGCCTCAGAGGGTGTACTGTTTACCAAAGTCATCACAAGTGCTCTAGATAGAGGACACCAGAATCATTAAGAAATTCAGGATCACTGTGTCCTCTGCATGACAGAGGTGGTAGTGTTAAGGCAGTTCTATTTCAGGGCTCAAATATCCATGGGGAAAATAGTTGAAGCCTGGTGGCAGCAGTACTTGACTGCCAGCACCCAAGACCTCTATGTCTCTGCTTCCCTCTGTGTCTCTCATGAATAAAAAAATAAAATCTTAAAAAAAAGAAATTAACTTTTTTGAAGATTATTTATTTATTAGAGAGAGAGAGAGAGAGAGAGAGAGAGAGCAGGAGTGGAGTGAGGGCCAGAGGGGGAAACAGACTCCCCGCTAAGTGGGAGCTCCATGCAGGGCTTGGTCCTGGAATGACCAGATCATGACCTGAGCCAAAAGCCTGACACTTAACCTGCTGAGCCACCCAGGTGCCCCTAGAAACTAATCTAGGTGATGGTGTAGTAGCACTATGTAGGAGAATAAATAGTTTATAGTGTTACATTAGTTTCACGTGTACAGAATAGTACAAAATTTAATAAATCTATACATTACTCAGTGCTCATAAAGTGTAATCTTAATCACCCTCACCTATTTCACTCTTCTTCCCACCCACCCCTTCTCTAGTAACTACCACTTTTTTCCTCCATATTTGAGCCTATATTTTATCTTTTTTAGTTTGTTTGTTTGATGGTTCTTAAACTTCACATATGAGTGATGTCCTATGGTATTTGTATTTCTTTGACTGATTTATTCACTTCGGATTATATCCTCTAGATTCCCTCCATGTTGTTGTAAATGGCAAGATCTCATTTTTCTTTTTAACCAAGTAATATTCTGCAATATACATATATAACTGCAATATATATATATGTGTATATATATATATATATATATATATATATATATATCTCCACATGTTCTTTATCCATTCATCTACTCATGAATATTTGGGTTGTTTCCATATCTTGGCTATTATATATAATGCTGCAATAAACATAGAGGTACATTTATCTTTTTGAATTAGCATTTTCATTTCTTTTGGGTAAATATCTGGTAGTGGAGTTACTAGATCATATGGTAATTCTAGTTTTAATTTTTTATGCTATAAATGCTTGTATGAAGGAAAAAAAAGTTCAAATAAACAGCTTAACATTATACCACAAAAAACTAGAAGAAAAAGAAACTTATCTGAAATTTAGTAGAGAAAGGAAATAACAAAGAAAAATCAGAAACAAATAAGGTAGAGACCAGAATAAACAATCACATAATATTAAGAGTAATGAATGTTTTTTTTTAAATAAACAAAATGGCAATTCTTTAACTACATTAACTAAGAAAAAAATAAAGAAGATTCA
Organism: Vulpes vulpes; assembly: GCF_048418805.1. Taxonomy (NCBI): domain Eukaryota; kingdom Metazoa; phylum Chordata; class Mammalia; order Carnivora; family Canidae; genus Vulpes; species Vulpes vulpes. The sequence continues at coordinate 135,989,561 of NC_132784.1, forward strand.
AAACCAAAATGAGAAATGGAAAACAATTAAAATTCTTGAAAATTAGGAAAACACTGCCTTTCACTTCTTCCTACTCTTTCCCTACTGATTTAAATTTTGAGCCAACCATAATTAACTCAAGGAAAAGTACAAACAAACAAACAAAAACAGAACTAGCAGAACTGAAGGACAGGGTGACTCTGAGGACAGTTTACCTGAATTTTCTTAGCCACTGCGGCACTGCCAAAAGACGAATGGATCACCTCATTAAAACAATCAGGGTGGCATAGCAAAAGTGGGGGATTATTAATTTCCTTTCTCTTATAACAAGTTATCTTTGAGCTAAAATTATAAGGTTCACATATTATTATTGTGAACACAATGGCCACAGAGCACACTTAGGTTAAATCTACTTTGAGGATAACACCTGAGTGCACTAATCAGAATACACTTCCAACTGGAAGATTCAAACAGCTATGGGAACACTAGTAAAAGCAAAACATATTCAGTAAGTAATATACGAGATTTTTTTCCTTAATATCCAGTTTTTAAAAAACACAGATGTAATATGACTTTTTAAAAATTGGGTATGACAAAGCATCACCAAAAAAGGTTCACTGCACAATCTGAGTTCCATTGCTCTCTTGGTGAGGTGGAAAGTGTGTTTCAGTGTTTTTGTTAGGGCTTTGTTAGCTGTTTAACCAACAAAACCCAGAACGCTTATTACAATGGAAGTCCTTTTTTTTTTATCTTATGAAATTATAAAACCAAAATTTGAGAGCAGTGAAAAGCTCTTCTTTAAGTGATACAATAAAGACACATCTAGTGGCTCTGCCACTTGTATCATATGGCTACTGAGATTGTGAAGCAATCCTCACCCAGACAGGAAAGAGAAAGAAGCCAAAATAAGACAGGTTTACAGGGTAGCTTTGGAAGTGGTGCAAAAACTAACTAACTTTAGGTCTATGTAGTCTTGATGTGTGCTTAGAAATGAAATGAAACGGGATGGATATTTTTTCCCTCATATTCAATGTAATTTTGATAAAGCAAGTATTTTCCTAAAATTTTTTATGAAGTTAATCCAGCATTTATAATATTAGCCATAACCAGCAGCAATCAGTTTAGGCCCAGCCTTGATCAGCAGCCCAGATAGGCCCCACAAACAGATAGATCCTTGCTGTTAAGAAACCACAAATGGCTAAATTCACTTTGGACCAAGCCAGCAAGGGAGAAATACCCCTAAATATGTTATGGTAGAAATTTCTCATATCCTCTTGGTTTTATTATTTGCCTGTAAATATCATACTGACTTCCTAAGGGAAGTCTTTTAACTGCACATGCATAAGTGGGATTCTCCTAGGGTTCAGAGTGTGCTCTAGAGACACTACCCTGACTCCAAAACGATTAAACTAAAACTAGTAAAATGTACATTTGTTCTCTATTTTATCTGCACTTATATCCCTGGTAAAGTGAAGTCGAAAAAAAGTTACTCTGGAAATGACACCTTTGTAAAGATAAAGACAACACATTAACCCAAGGGAAATAACACGTACAAGGAAACCTGTGTCCTTTTGCAACCAGTCAGAGCCCCTGAGTCAATCTCTGTATATGTGAAAAAAGATCTTCCTAAAGAAAAGATCTTCCTAAAATGAATGAACAAGTTGAAAAGGTTCATGAATATACTGTACCCACATTCTGGTTTCCCATCCTCTGTATGGAGGGGCACATGAGAGGGAGGGTAGACAGGGGCAGAAGTGGGCCCCTTTGATCCCTGCAATGACATCTGGACGCCAAATCTCCTTGGCATCCCAAACCAGTTCTCAAACCATCCTGATTTAAAAATCAAGAAATTAAATTTCCTCTGTATTAGTCTGACCTTGTAAAAACATCTCCAGGGTGATTGCAGAACTCCCGCGTTACTCCTGTGTCACTCCCTAAGACGTGGCCCTTGCAGCATTGTTTGTGATAACATGACATCTCTGCCACAAATTCTGATGTGAGTCATGCTTGACATTCGTTTAGGGCAGAATGTGTTGTCCCTGGGCTGGCTCTGTGTTTTCTAAAGAGACGCACATGATGACAGAGCTCCGGAATCTCAGCTCGTGTATCAGACCTTTCCCTCTCCTCCTGTCATCAACCCTCCATTCCTTCCATCATGCTTGTGTCTCGGAGCCGTTCTGAGCTCTAGTTCAGGGAGCTGCCTTCGCCCCCATGAGGATCTGAGCCTTATTTCTACAGTGGATCATGACTCTGAGTCCTGCTGTACATTCCTGGTCCCTCGCTTCTCTAAAGAGAGATGGGACTGAGGGGGGATTTCCTAGTGGATTGTTAAGAGCCGTCCTCTGGATCCCCTTCCACGAGTGCAGGGACTGTGGGTGATTATTCATTCAATCTGTCCACTCTCCTGAATCCTGCCTGCTTGACTGAATAATCCCAGCTCTTTGCACCTGGTCTTTTCTCTGTTCCTGAACGCTACCTTCTGTTGGAAAAAGCAAGGAAACACTAATTTTCAGGCTAATTCAAGGTATAAATATTAAACAGTTGGCTGAACACAGATTATTTGTGAAATTTCATCAGTTTCAAAAATAATACAATAGAAAAACCACACAGAGAACCAAGACTGTGTTTCTAGAATTGGAAAAAAAAAAAAAGCACTAAACACAGGGATGAAAAAGCGAAATGGGAGACATACACCTGATCTCTGTTTTCCCATCTCTAGATATAAGTACTCATATAGACCACCTCTCGAGCTACTTGGCTCTCCCCAAACTCATCCTATTATCTTCAGCCATTTCAAAGCAATGTCCTCAGATCAAAAGTCTCAATTCTCTGTATAGCAGTGATTTTCGCAAACTGCTAGATGTCTGAACCATCTTCATCACGGTGAATACACAGGCTACCCCTGCAGCAGAAGATCTTCTGAGTTCTTACTGTGGCCTATTAATTACACAAAGAGTCAAATCGGATGTAAAAAACAAAAAAAAATGGAAATGTTTTATACACCCTGACTTACTTCTGCAGGTTCTTACTTGGGTAGGCTCTTTTAACTGTCACTATGAATCATTCCAAGATGCATATCTATTTTCCAATAATGTAGATGGAATTAGTGCCTGGACAGGAATGATGCCGAGATACCATTTTGTCTTTCCCACCAAATAATTACTGATGTGGAACCTAGACTTTGACAGAATGAACAGTCATGAGCTACTTGCTTAATTCACCCGAACAGGTAAAATCATTACAGAGCAGATGTTGTCTGTGGGAAGCAGCCCACTTCCCAGTACAATTACATCCATGAAGGCAGGATCCTCAGTACATGGGGTCTCACAAAAAACAACACTCTGCAATATCCTTGCGTTTGATTTGCCACCAGCCTGTGGCAGTCATTGGTTCTCGTTCTCAGAACTGGAATTCAGCATGGGGAGTGCCAGGCTGCAGTTTCAGGGAGAAATGCTTCCTCTGTCTCCCAGCTCCTGAACCGAAGTATTGGTGCACATTAGATAAGAAACTGGAACGTCTTTGTACTTTCTATCTTTATTTGTGAGATGAAAAGATTCATCTTTGCCATTTGCTTTACAAGGTATGACAGATAAATGAAATTTTAATATAGGTACTTTCATATTTTCCTCATGGGAATAAAGTTCCTGCTAGCAATTTTTGTCACCTTTTCTTACATCTAAAAATGAATTTTAAGCACTTCAAAATGGCTATAAAATTATTAGAACTCCTTAAATAATGCAATATATACGTACTACTGTGCCTTTATATTCCATTTCATGAGTAAAATGATTAAATATTCCCAGCACTCTTAGAGTCATATAACAGAAAATATTAAATTTGAATTTGATGTACCACTGCTGCTCCCTTGATATGTTAGTGTGTGGTATGGACTTACAAATTAATTTTAATGTTTATCAGGGAAGCCAGTATTTAGGGCCAGTCTTTTAAGCTCATGTAAGCATACAGCAGGTGCTTAAGGCCTAAGACCCACAAGTGTTTACCTCACTATTGTTCTGTTTTCTTTACGACACCTCTGTTTCAACTCCTGGATGTCTAGGGTGTATTGGAAAACCCGGAGCTGATGTATTAAGTTGAAAATATCTAGAATATAATCTGTTGAATGAGGAGGCACATGTCACCCACATGAGATCAACAAGTAGCTCTCCCAGCATCCAACACCCACTTTGGGAAAATGAAGACCCCCCAAGCCATTGTGAGTGAAGGCATCATTTCAGTGCACTCACACGAAGGAAATAAAGTCCCTGGATTATTACTTATAATTCCCAGAATGGGAGAACTGGGCAGTCTTTCATGCCAGGTCACAAGCGAGGAAGGCAGATGGTAGGGTAGCAAGCACCTACTAGTTATAAGGTGGCTGAGGCAGTGGTACCTAATTTTTCAGAGGCTCCGCTCTGAATGGTCATTTTAGAGATGTTTAGAGATGTCCTGGAGAAAGCAAGGCAGGAACTGATGGCAGGAATTTTAGGCTTGGGTCCTTGTCTAAATGTCTATCTCTGGCTGTGAACAGGGTCTGTAAAAGTAAAATTTACTATAAAATGCCTACACAGCAGCTCTAAGTGTTTGTTTTCTCCTCACACAGAGTCAGGAACCTTAGGTTGACCTTCCACTGGATTGCTAACATATAAGCAATATGTTCACGAACTCCTCTGAGCCCCAAAGCTGCTTCATTCCATAGTGCGACTCACTTCCCTTCAGCCAAAATATTACCCTGGTCTCTCTCTTCTCAGGAAACAGAGGCTTCTCTTCACGGTCTTCATAGTAGGAGTAAAGTCCTTGATGCCACACTCAGAACTCAAAATCAGCCAATTTCTAAGCATGGTCCTTATATTAGGGGTTTCCAGATAAACAAAACTAATAGAATATATAATTATGCGTACACACTTGGATCTATGAGCAATTTATTTTAAGGAACTGGTTCATGTGATTTTAGGGACTGGCATATATACAAATACACTTATAATTTAATTATGCTACTTACTACCAGGAAAAATAAAACACGGTATTATAAGAAAGATTAACAGGGTTGAAGAAATAAGGAGGGATTAGCTTTTATCTGGGTGAGCTAAAATATGCTTCTCTGAGGAAATACTTCCTGAGTTATAAAGAATGAATCTTGCTCCATCTTCAAGTGTAGTTATCAGGGAGAGGCAGGTTAGGTCAGATGCAGGAATTTGGGATCCCAGAAGAAGGGTCAATATGAGGAGACAATCTGCAGGCAGGACACGTACTAAATGACAATAGTAACTCAGGCACCCGGATGGAGTGACTTGAACTTCCTCCACACTGTCTGTCACCAGTATGGCCAATTTATCGCCACTATTAATCCCTTTCAATTAAAAATCTCAACAGGATTTCAAAGATTTAAAGCCATTTCAATGATAGGTCTATTGATTTCATATTTTACATTGGGGTTATCTGAGGTCAGCAAGATGTTCAGATAAATCAGTTTGGGAAAATTAAATCAAGTCATTCACTGTCTACATTTAGATTCAAATACCAAAAATATCTAAAAATTGAGTAACATATTGAGTGCTAAATGCCTAAAAAGCTACTAGACTCCTTCTCAGTGAGTCCCATACTTTTCTTAAAACTCTATCAAATTATCACTGACAAAATAACTTTTCTCAAGGATGCTTTTTTTTACTTTGCAACATTTATTTTTTAAAAAAACTTTTTAAAAAAGATTTTATTAATTTATTCATGAGAGACATGGGGCGAGGGCAGGGACACAGGCAGAGGGAGAAGCAGGTTCCACACAAAGACCCCGACGCGGGACTCAATCATGGGTCTCCAGGATCATGCCCTGGGCCCAAGGCAGGTGCCAAACTGCTGAGCCACCCAGGGATCCCCTTAAAAAATTTTTTTATTGAATTTAATACACATGCAGAAAATCACATACTGTAACATACCCCAACCTAGTGGTACCAGTACCTACCTGGACGGATTTGCTGAAAAAGCAGACAACAAGACAGACTTGTTGAAAGTAAACATAAGCACTCCCATCTGGACTGTAAGGACTTTCCTAATAGCACTAGCGAGTAGAATAAATATTACTCTTCCAAGTCGACTGGGTTATAAGTTTCATCTATGGAAAACTCATTAATGCCGAGGAAAAAACCAAAAGGTCAGCCATGAATTAAAAACCAAAAGTCAAAAATCTTGCGATAATGCTGTCATACGAAATACGATGGTGAATATTTGCTAGGAGAACTACTGAGGTTGAATTTTTGGGAAGCTATTACAGTATTGTCTATTTTTACCATTCTAGCAGTTCTTAAATGAAACACAGTGCAGTAGTCGAGGCTTTATTGTGCACATTTTTTCCTATAAAGGAAAATGCATTGTTTAACTCTACCTGCGGTACTTAAAGTTGAAACGAAATGCAGACCAGTTTTTTCTGTTTATAGAGATGTTCCTAGTGTGCCCACCGCATTCTGTTTGGCTTTATGTCAATTAAAGAAATTTCAATCCCGGTGCAAATAAGTTTGTCTCAGAGTTTCTGGAAGTTTGCCACGTTCCCTGCTCCTGTAATTGTGTGAACTTAGACAAGCTAATTCATCTTTCCGAGCCACTGTTTCTTCCTCTATAAAAGGACTAAGAGCACTTGCCTCCAATGGACTTTGAGAGTATTGGATTCAGTATTACAGGGGGCAAATATAAAAACATAAAAATGATATTACAAAGAGTTTATTAATTATTTTGTATTATGTGGTGCATATTTTTTTCATTTAGAGCCAGGTCTAAATCAAGCCAAAAGGGGCATGATAAGGCCTGGATTCGTAACAGACATCAGGGGCAATTGCCTGGCTTATTTGTGATCCTACTGAGTGAATAGCTACATATCTAGTGGTGGGGGTGTAGACAACTGATGGAGAAACTGGCATAATTCCATTCACTCCGGGATTCCTGTCACCCCCAAGACCAGTTCCTTTGCTGTCCTATCATTTGATTGCATAAATTCTAGTGCTAAGGGAACCATTAACTCTCATAACACGGATGTGCATCAGGATTATATAGCTGATACGAAGCCATCAGCACAAACCCAGTGATAACTCAGTTTCTGTCTTCTCTGAATTTAAGATAATAATATTTACAGCAGTATTGATTTTCTTGTGGCTGCATGAGACCAAATTCCCTACATTTTATTTCCACATCTTCCTGTTAATAAACCTGCAGAACATTCAAGTTCATCTAAATATTCTGAATAGCCACATGGATACAGCTAGTCATTATTATTCCATGTTTCACTGGCTTAATATTCACACCTGGAGACAATGAAATCATAACACATTAGCTTAAAACATAAAAACAATTTTGTACAGTATTATTCAAAAGATCTCGGAGCGTGGTCAAGTAGACATTAAGAGTTATTTGAATAGAAGTCTCCCCCTGAAGAATCTGGCTCCTGACTCCAAGGCTATATGTCTGACTCCAGGACTCGTGCTCACATTACAGTATCCCCCTCCCAAACAAAAATCCATTTTTTTCTTTGTTTTGGTCTAGGAATATTACTAAGTGCAATTTAATTTTTTGTGTATGTGAGTTTTTGTTGTTGTCGCTTTATCTTTCCTGTAGAGGTAGTTCAAATGCTTTACCTGGCCGATCTCATGGGAAGGCTGCTCTCTGCACACGAGGCTTGGTGCACAGCCCACACCCAGCCCATGAAGGAGCTACAGTCAGGGCCTCGGGGGTGGTCTTTACGTATGTGTCTTGCTAGTTGACCCTTAAATTCCAGGTCTCTTTATTTGAGGTTCTAGGTCAAAGGTCTTCAGGCACCTCTGCTGAGATCTACTTAGGGGGCAGGAGGGAGAAACCTGGAGGTATTTTTCCTCACTCTGACTCAGTACCAGCGCTCAGAGTCCATTGAACTGCAGGAGCTTTCTTGTTTGGGGTCTCTTCAGTAGTGAGACACCCCCACATCTACTTAGGGGTACTGCCGTGGGGGAGAACAACACACGGGAGGCAGGTGCTTACCCAGTTTTAGACTCTTCTATATTCCTTTATCAATGAGTGGTTAGAGGGTAACCACTCTGTTATTGGTTACTTTAATTGATTAATATTAATTAATATTTAATTAATATTGGTTATTTTCAGGCCACTCTGAAACCTGACAGCTCAGACCTCTCCCAGCTCAGCTGAGCTCCTGACACCATCAGCTTTTCTTTCCTTTCTCTTCTGACAACTGGGATATTCTAAGGACATTTTTTATGGATAGTATGGATTTACCCATGTGTAACCAGTAAGAAAGTAAAAGTCTAGGCTTTCTTCTGATCTATTTGCTTCATCAGACTCATGATCATTGTGAGAAATCATCAAATGGAAATAAGAAAACAAAAGAGACAATTCTAAGACATTTAGAAAAATACATTTAAAATAATATTTTAAAGGATTTTTAAATTTTTACATTTTAATGATTCCTTTAACTTAAGTTCATGAGATTAATATTACTAATTTTTAATATTTGGGTAATAATAATGTTGGCAAATTAATAATATTGCTATTAATAAGATCATTTATTCAGGGCAGCCCGGGTGGTTCAGTGGTTCAGCGCTTGCCTTTGGCCCAGGGTGTGATCCTGGATACCTGGGATCGAGTCCCACGTCGGGCTCCCTGCATGGAGCCTGCTTCTCCCTCTGCCTGGGTCTCTGCCTCTCTCTCTCTCTCATGAATGAATAAATAAAATCTTTAAAAAAAAAAGATCATTTATTCATAAATGAGTATGCTGAAAGCTAGAATGCAATGCTTTATACAGGCAAATTTCTACTGTACAGATTTAAAAAATGAAATTTTGTAGAATTACCTTTATTTTTGGACAGTGAGATAGAGGATTAAATATTTTGTTGGGTAAATAATGTTCCAGTTAATTTTATGATGGCAGCACAGTCTGGACTTACAAGCAAGATCACAGGAACCAAACTGCCCGTGTACATGTCCTGGCTGTGCCCCTTTCTAGCTAGATGAGCTGGAGAACACACCCCAATCTCACGGAGCCCTACATCTGAAGTAGGAAGCCTTTGTGCTTTTGTGATGGGGTTGTCAGGAGTTAGTTATTATGTATAAAAATCCTGAAATAATTCATTTAAAAATTGAATACCTGTTTGGAGCAAAACCTTATTTTCTTTCCCCATTGCAACATCCTTGACTCTGTTTTTCAATTATTTATATTCCCCAGATGAGATGTTGTGTGCTCAAAAATAAACATTTACTATCATTATAAACATTTAATTATATATAATGTATATATAATTATATATAATAATATTATATTATATATATATTAATAGTACATATACAATTCATGTTTTGGATGTCTTATTCTTGCTTGTGATTAATATTTTTATGTATATAATACAGAATCTTATAATTTATTTTACAAAACGGGACACCTTTGAGAGTAAAGGGGGGGCAGTTAATAAAATTCCACGAGGATAACTGGTGTAACTAGGAATCTCTACATGGATTTGCGTTTGTCCTGTGTATTTCAGGTTAAGTGTTGCATTTGTTCCTTGACGTCATCTCCTTTTTTTGTGGGGACCCATGTATGCGAATACATTTATAGACATACACGCTATGGTAGATACTGTTCATGCCCTACCTGCATACCCCTGGATCTCCTTCTGTAATAGGCTGCATATAGCAAACACCTGCAATTCTTACTGATTTGGTTTTGTTTCCGCAGAAGCACACAAGACAGAAGGTAAGAGTCCCTGGAAGCGGCCTATGACCAATGAGGGAAGGAGAATTGGAGAATAAGGAATCCTGTCTCCTCACCTTTCAGCTGGAATATCCCTAAGCCCTATTTCCCAGGCTCTACAACAAAGTCGAATGGTTGAATCGTCGTGTCTACACAGCACATTCTCATCAGCCCCCTTCTCTTCCACTTCTCCCTTCTCTGTGCCCCCCTTCCAAGAAAGCACTTATACTTAGTCCGTGTCTTGGAGTTGGCTTCCATCGACACTCAAACCAAAACACTTGAATAAAAAATAACGTTTTGAGCAAACCTCAATGATTATCCCACATGGCACCTCAAATAAAATGAAAGCCTTCTCCTTGTTATGGCTCCTGTTATTTAAGGTAGAACGTTTTATGCAAAACTCAGCACTGTTAAGGGACAAGTAATTAGTTCCTGTGTGGGGTGTATTGATGTGGATTGAGTGTGCATGAGAGAGAGAGGGAGGGAGATGATATCAGATCACTAAATGTTAATCATAAATTTGGCTAACCCGAGTGAATCAAAACTTTTGACAAAGAATGAATTAGACGAATGGCACTAAAGAAGGTGTGTAAACAGCATTTCTTTTGGTGCCTTTTTTTTTTCTTCTGGTTTCTCTCTTCACATCTAATGGTTTCATTCACTCCACGTCTTCCAGCACATAACGAGGAATCCTTAAATCATGATAGATTAGCCTCTGCAATCTTGACCACTTTCACTCCTCAGAAGCCAGTGTTTACTGTGTTTGTGATACTCTTGCAGTTGAGCTATCTCTGAACTAAATGAAGCAGATCAACTTCAGAATCATCCAGATTTTCTGAGTTTGGACTATTTTGTTTTATTTCATTTTTAATTGAGATATAATTCACTCATCATTAAATTCACCATTTTAAAGTGTACCAGTCACTGTTATTTTTATTTTACTCACAAGATTATGCAACCAGCAGTACTATCTTTTTTTTATTTAAAAATCAATTAATTAACATATTCTGTTTTATTAATTTCAGAGGTAGTTTAGTGATTCATCAGTTGGATATAACACCCAGTGCTCATTACATCACATGCTCTCCTTAATATCCATCCCCCAGTTATCCCATCACCCTACACTCCTCCTCTTCAGCAACTCTCAGTATGTTTCCTATGGTTAAGAATCTCTAATGGTTTGTCTCCCCCTCCGTTTTCATATTATTTTATTTTCCCTTCTCTTCCCCTATATTAATCAGTTTTATTTCTTAAATTCCACATATGAGTGAAATATGAATTTGTCTTTCTCTGACTTATTTCACTTAACATAATACTCTCTAGTACTATCCACGTTGTTGTACATAAAAGGTCTTACTCTTTTTGACAGGTGAGTCCATGTCTATCTATCATCTATTATCTATCTATCATCTCACATGTTCTTTATTCATCCGTTGATGGACATTTGGGCTCTTTCTATAGTTCAGCTATTGTAGACATTGCTGTTATAAAGATTGAGGCCCGTGTGCCCCTTCAAATTACTAGGTTTGCATCTTTTGGACAAATACTGAGTAGTGTAATTGCTGGATCATAGGAGAGTTCTATTTTTAATCTTTTGAGGAACCTCCTTAGTGTCTTCCAGAATGGCTGAACCAGCTTGCATTCCCACCAACAGTATAAGAAGGTCTCCCCTTTCTCCACATCCTCACCAACATCTTTTGTTTCCTGAGTTGTTAATTTTAGCCATTCTGACTAGTGTGAGGTGGTATCCCATAACTATCACCATTGTCTAATACAGAACATTTTTATCAGCCCAAACAGAATCCCCACATCTATTAGAAATCACTCTCTGCTCCCCTCTGCCCTCCTAAACCCTGACAACTGCTAGTCTACATTCTGTCCATGGACTTCCTATTGTAGACATTCTATATACGTGAAATTATATAATGTGTGACCTTATGTTTCTGAATTCTTTCACTTACAATATTTTCACGGTTTATCCATAGTATAACACATAGTACCATAACTTAATTTTCCTGGCTCAGTAATATTCCATTGTATGGAATTATCACTTTTGTTTATTCATTCATCAGTTGATGGACATTTGGATTGCTGCCACTTTTGGCTGTTATAAATAATTCTGCAATGAACACTCATGTACAGGTTTTTTTTTTTGACAATTTTTGACTCTTTTCTTCTCCCTGTCCCCCTTTCCTCTACCCACCCCCAGTTTTACTGAGACATAAATTGACATATAACATATTAGTTTAAGGTGTACAAAATGACTAGCACAATAGGTTAGTTAATATCCATTGCCTCACACAGTCACCAGTGGGCACACATGTTTTTAATTTTACTTAATACCTATGAGTGGGATTATTGGATTCTGTGGAAATGATATTTACCTTTGTGAGGAACCTGCCAAAGTGTTTCCCACAGTGGCTGAACTATTTTACATTCCCACCGGCAATATATGAGAGTTTCCATTTGTCCACATTTTCCCTGTCGCAGGTTGAATTGTGTCCTCCTAAAATTTATATCTTTAAGCCCTAACCCTCAGGACGACAGAATTTGACTGTATTTGAAAACAGAGGCATTAAAGAGGTGATTAAGCTGTAATGAGTCCCTTAGGGTGGGTCCAAATTCAATCTGACTGGCATCCTTAAAAGACCAGGGAATTTATAACTCTTTGAGAGTTTGGAGTTATTTGCCCTTTCCCTGTTCATTTTATTCTATCGAAGATCTAAATAACCACAGTATAAAAGGATCTCCTTATTTCTGTCTTTTTGTCTACCTTTGTCCAGCACCTTCATTACCCCCTTTTGCTTCTGATCTTTACATTGAGTCTTCTTCCCAAGTCCTGAGTTCTTGAGGTCAACTTAAGGGAAAAATAAATATAAATCTTTTCTGAGATTGTTATTAGGGCAATAATCCTCACTGGCATGTATGATTGGTTCAAATCTTCCATTTATCTTGATTCTTTTACATCAATTACCAAATATAATACTTTCCTAGTCATTAGAACAGCCCATCAATTTTCACCATCTTGGTTGGTTCATTCATTGAATAGTTTGACATGATTTTAGGAAAGGAGGCTCTGATGACTATTTTAATTTACACTTATTTGCTCATCCTTAACTATATTTTAGTAGGCATACATAGATCTCTTATCACCCACCAACACTGAATTTGTTATTAACTGGAAAACATTGAACACACAGGTAAGTAACTTCAAGTATTAGTTCTAATATAAATATTTTATAATTATTTATTAGCATAATCACCATGATGGATGCCACTTATTTCTATTTTCTTTGAAAATTAAATGATCTAAGTGGCTTAAATTTTAAGTAAATAAATGCATAAGTATAGTTTACTTGGCAAGTTTTGTTAATGATACATTAGTCACATTTTTAATATTGCAATATTGCTTTGATTAAAGTACAAATAATAAATCATCTGAATAACACTTTATATTTTATAGTGTCTCAACCATCATCTCATTTCATTTTTACAAAATTTTATATCATAAATATTATGCTACTTTTAAATGTAGAAAATAAAAGCCTCAGAGTGTTATCATTTTTTAAAGTACATAGATAATAAGGAGCTTAAATCTTCTCTTTGTTTTAAAAGATTTGTTTGTTTATTTGAGAGAAAGAGAGTGATCAGGGAAGAGGGTTAGAGGTAGAGGGAGAGGGAATCCTAAGCAGACTCCCCACTGAGTGTAGAGCCTGAGGCAGGGCTTGATCTCACATCTCTGTGATCAGACCTGAGCCAAAACAGAGTCCTACAGTCAACCCAGTAGGCCACCCAGGTTCCCTATAAATCACCTTTATTTTATCTTCCCACCTTCCAAAGATATCAAGATAGCATAGGAACTACAGTAGAAGAGCCGACCATCATGCAAAGAAGCAAACTATCAAGCTGTTCCCCTGGGAGGTAAAGGAGGACTGTCATTTATTGACAAGATAATATATGATAGGGTGGCAGCCTCCTACTCCTGTAAAGGAGGACTGTCATTTATGGACAAGATAATATATGATAGGGTGGCAGCCTCCTACTCCTTATATGTTACCACAACTAACTTCCACAAATAATGTGTTGCATAAATGTAAATGTTCTTTTTTTTTTTTTTTTGCAGATAGAATATAAATTACTTGTTCAACATTTGAGAGTAAGAAAGAATTAGGATGGGAATTTTAAATTATACTGGCTGGACTTCGAAGTCCTGTCTTATTTTGATTGTACCAGAAATAGTTACATAGTAAAGGGAAATACTAATTATATTATGGACCTTTTCTAGAAATCTGCACTTTAAGGCCATAGAATAGCATAACACAAAGATAGAAGTTCTATGTTATCAGTGAAAGTTAAATAATATGTTTTAATTTCAGTGAAAGTTAAATAATATATATTTCAATTTCACTAAGTTGTTCATGAAAACTTTCTATTTTCAAAGCAGAAAACAATATATGAGAGAGTCATAAACAATGATTATTCAAGTTTGTATACATTTATCAATGTCGGTGTGTGCTTTTTGCTCTAATATGTATACCAAAATTTTGGCACTGATTTTTTAATCACTTTTATTGAGTATAATTTATATGCAGGAAAATACTACTTTTTAGTGTATGGTTCTCTGTGTTTTGATAAATGTGTACAATCACATACCTACTACTGTAATCGTGACATAGACCAAATACATCAATGCAAGATACATGAAGTCAACCCCATGTTCCATATTTAGTTGCTAGTGATCTTTTGTGATTGACTGAGAAAATTCTTTGTCTATTCTAGATCTTTGTTGTCACTTTGTAACATTGCCTTTCAAAAAGTGGAATATTTTAATTTTGATGAGGTACAGTTTAACAATTTTTTTATTTCATGGATCATGCTTTTGGTATTATAACTAGGAAATCCTCCTCAACCCAAAGCTAAAAATATTTTCTGCTATGATTTCTCTAGCAATTGTATAATTTTAGATTTTACACTTAGGTGAATGATTGGATTTGAGTTAATTTTTGTATTGAGTGTGAGATATGAATTGAAGTTTATTACTTTGCATATGGATGGCCAAATGTTCCAATATATTTGCTGACAAGACTATCTTTTCTCTATTAAACAGCCTCTGTATCTTTGGTAAAAAACAATTAGCTATATATGAGTGCATCTATGTCTGGACTTTATTATTTGCCATTGATTGATACAAATATTATTTTATCAATACTGGCTTATATTCTCCAAAATACATCTTATATAAGCATGATGTTATATTACCTAAAATTGGTACATCGTCCACCTTGCCTTTCAGTATGATCTGGTTCTGACTCATTTATCATGAAGCTCTGTCATTAGGTGAATACACATTTAGGACTCTAATATCCTCGTGATAAATTGATCTTTTTATTGTTAAATAGTCTCCTTCTTTATGTCTGATAAATTTTCTTATTCTGAAGTCTACTCTGTCTGAAATAAATATACCTGCTTAGCTGTCTTGGTGTTAACATTTGCAGGGTATATCTTTCTTCATTCTTTTAACCTATTTATGTCCTTATGTTTAAAATAGATCCCATAAGCAACATACAGTTGAGCCTTTCATTTTTTCAAACAATTTAGCAACTTCTGTTCTTAAATTGGTAAAGCTTAGTTCATTTTATTTAATATATTTTTTTATTTATTAGATAACACAGCTACTATGATGTATTTTTTATCTTTTCCTTATTCATATTTCCCTTTTTGTTTACTTTTAGATTGAGTAATTTTCTTATAATTCTGTTTCTACATTACTAGCTCATTTATATATTTTTTTAATTTTAAGTTTGGAATTGTTACCTTATGATTTACAATACATGCTTTAATTAGTCATAGTCAACTTTTAAACATATTATGCTACTTCATGTACAGTATAAAAATCTTAACACAGTATAGACCTAATTACTCTGTTTATACTATTTCTTCACATATTTTATTTTTATTTTTGCCATAAAATTTTGCTACTGTTTTTGCCATGGACAATTATTATTGAGTAATTTAAAATTTAAAAAAAGTTTATATTTACCTTTATTTTAATAGTTCTCCAAAGTTTTCATATCTTTGTGTAGATCCCAGTTCTTGTCTGGTACCAGTTTCTGCTTAAAGAACTCTCTTTAATATTTCCTGTAGTACCAACATTTTGGTAATATTTTTTTTCAGTATTTTGTTCATTTGGTAAAGTATTTCTCATTTATTTTTAAGCATATTGACAGTTTTATTTTTCTTTTAACTTTCCACTGTCTTCTGGGATATATGTTTTTCTGTTCACTTCTCCAGTTCATTGGTGTTCACATGGGAACTGAGGGATGCAATGTTTTAGCCCTTGCCCCAGTGACCTAAAGCCTTTACTCTTTAGGGGAGATGGTCCTCAGACAGGGCTTCATTCTGATCGTGCAGTAGTGACCACATACTCTTAAGGTCTGTACCACTGAGGGTGATTTTCTCAGGTGTCTCACTTTGCCCCCTGCTTCCATTTGTATTACTTAATTATTACTGCATCAAAAATAACCTGAAGTTTAGGTGAAAGGAGCATACATACTATCTCCCAGATTCTATGGGTAAGGAACACAAGCATGGCCAGGTTGACCTGTGCTTCCACATATCTTAGAGCAGTCAACATTTCCAGAGGCTGCACTTTTACCTGAAGACTCAACTAGGGTAAATCCACTTCTGAGCTCCCTTACAAGGCTGTTTGCAGGATTAAATCAGATGGACCATTGAACTGAGGGGCTCAGTTTCCTGCTGGCTATTGATCAGTAACTGCTCTAGTCTTATCATGTGAGGATCTCCAATTGCTTCTTTAGAGCAAGGGCATAAGAAGAGATCCAGAAAGAGGGTGTGCAAGTAAGCAAGACAGAAGTAATAGTCCTTTATAACCTAATCTTAGAGTAAAATCTGTCTTAGTTGGCTAGGTCTAACACGACAAAACACCAGAGACTGGGTGGCTTAAAGTGCAGAAACTTATTTCCTCACAGTTATAGAGGCTGGTAGTCCAAGATCTGGATGCCAGCCTGGTTAGGTTTCGGTGAAAGCTCTCTTCCTGGCTTGCAGACAGTTCCCTTCTCAATGTGTCCTCACATGAAAGAAAGAGAGAGAGAAAGAGAGAAAGGGTATTAATCTCATCATGGAAGCACCATATTTATGACCTCATCAAATCCTAATTTCCTCCAAAAGGCCTCCAAATACAATCCCATTGAGGTTTAAGTCTTTAATATATGAACTTTGGGGAAATACAGACCTAAAGACTTGGTCTTTAGCAATTTACTTAAAAAAAAAAAAAAAAAAAACCTAGATTCTTACCTGCTTATGGATGTCATCCATGTCTTCTTTCTATACTTTTCCACTGGTGAGCCAGGGTTTGCATCTTATTACTGTTGGGAGGAACTTGTCTTTTTTGAGATTTTAAAGTATTTCACTGCTTTATGCCTCAGCCTCTGATAGATTCACAAAGTCATGGAGTTGCATGTCATTCTTTTATTATTTATGTCATTTTGATAGAAAAAATACCTTTTTCCAACTCTCTATTACTTTAGTAGAAACCACAATTTATGGCAGCAATTATTTGACATGATGATCCAGGATTTTAAAAATCAAAGTATACAACAGACTTATTTTCCTATTTATTATTTTGACTTTAATATTAAAGCACTATCCCTTAATGACCTGAAATAAGGTCCCATCCTTATTTCCTTTCCTTAAGGTCCCCATCCTCCTCCCACAAAACTAAACGTGCTAACACATGCCTCTAATATGGAGACACATGGGATTGTCCTGATTCTGCAGTTCTCAAGAAAGTTGATGCACTCTGCAGACTTACTTAATGGGCAGCTTTGATTGAAACCTAGTTCTGTTATGGAAATAAGTATATTAAGGCATAAGTGTCAAACTAGTTAATATATTTCTTTTTACTGTTCCTGGAAGGATTATGAATATATCTGGAATACATTTTTTAAATTTCAATTTATGCCTTATTTTATTGAGTGCTTTTAAAAATTATAGGTTGACCTAATTCCTTAAAGAATGGCTAAACTGATAAGAACATATAGCATATTGTGTCTAAGGATGTAGAATTGTAATAGCAGCAACTAAAAGACCCTATAAAGTGTAATTTAAGCCTGAAGGGGATGAATAAAACATTTAAACAAAATATACAATATGATATGCTAAAATATAATTTATAAAGAAAAATCAATGTTGACTAAATAAATAATAAATTCATTATAAGGGAAGACTTTAAATAAATGTCTGAATGGAATTGGCGGTTTATGTAACCAGCCTGAACTCTTAATCCCTGATCATGAAAAGAAATTTACTATCTTTTAAAGTTGTCCCTTGACAAGTGTTTAGTAAAATGAATAAAATACACAGAATTTTTAAAAGGTGAATTCTTAAGGTGGACTCTGTACTGTAACCTGCTCTTCACCTGCCCATGATGTGGATGCTTGAGAGCTGATAGGTAACTGGACACCCCCACTTTTCAGCCTCTCTAACATTTGGATTTAAATCAGACCTACACAGTCATCCAGATCAAGTTGTGCCCAATTCAGTCTTACAGTTTTTTTTTTTTAATTTTTTTTTTTATTTATTTATGATAGTCACAGAGAGAGAGAGAGAGAGAGAGAGAGAGGCAGAGACACAGGCAGAGGGAGAAGCGGGCTCCATGCACCCGGAGCCCGACATGGGATTCGATCCCGGGTCTCCAGGATCGCGCCCTTGGCTAAAGGCAGGCGCCAAACCGCTGCGCCACCCAGGGATCCCTAGTCTTACAGTTTTTGTAAATGTTTTTTTTTTTTTTCTTTTCTGAAGGACATTGGCATTTTCACTAATACGTATACCAGCTCTAGGTCTCCACTACAGAAACTCC
Organism: Vulpes vulpes; assembly: GCF_048418805.1. Lineage (NCBI taxonomy): Eukaryota > Metazoa > Chordata > Mammalia > Carnivora > Canidae > Vulpes > Vulpes vulpes. The sequence continues at coordinate 136,008,133 of NC_132784.1, forward strand.
TGAAGTTTGCCATGATTACAACGGTTGTTTGTTTCTGAACCTCATTCATCTCACCAGTTCATCATCATGTTTCATACCAAAGTGACACTACAGCAACCCTTTACCCCAATAAGGAGGTCAAGATCATGTGCTACTCTGCGCTCCAGACAACACCCCAGGTCCTGCGCATGGTTGTCGTACCTAAGGTTCTCTCTCACAGTTGTTCCTACATCCAAAGATCCATCCTACATCCCATCCTCTTGGGATAGACAGTACTTAGTAACTGGATTTCCACACTCTCCTACCAACATTTTATTTGTGAGGGATCTCATAAGCCATTCGCTAAAAACATTAAAAAATAGCTAACAAAAAAAAAATAAAATAAAAAATAAATAAATAAATAAATAAAAATAGCTAACAAAAGAAATGCTGTGCTATAAAAGCATTTCACTTTTCATTAAGTAATGTACTAAATGGTAAAACTAATTGAGAAAAATAATTTAAAAACATCCAAGAAATAGAAGTCTGCCACTGTGTAATAGAGTGATGCTTAAAATACTTTATATGTGAAATGGAAATAGACCACCAGCACACTGAGTATTCTGATAGATACGTGAGGATGGCTTAGAAAGGAGAAGAGTTGTGGTTAAAATCCCTATACATTGCAAGGTAATTACAGGGATCCCTGGGTGGCGCAGCGGTTTGGCGCCTGCCTTTGGCCCAGGGTGTGATCCTGGAGACCCGGGATCGAATCCCACGTTGGGCTCCCGGTGCATGGAGCCTGCTTCTCCCTCTGCCTCTGTCTCTGCCTCTCTCTCTCTCTGTGTGACTATCATAAATAAATAGATAAATAAAATAAAGGTAATTATAGGTGTAGATATATTAGATTCAGTCCTACAATAAACCTTTGGAAGTAATATTTATACTCTCTTCAATTTATTCTATATATAATATTCTACAAAGTAGAACGATACATTTTTTATTAAAAGGAATTGAATTGTGGGACATCTGAGTGGCTCAGTGGTTGTTTGGCTCAGGTCATGATCCCAGGGTTCTGGGATCGAGTCCCATATCAGGGAGCCTGCTTCTCCTCCTGCCTATGTCTCTGCCTCTCTCTCTCTCTCTCTCTATCATAAATAAATAAATAAAGTCTTAAAAAAGAACTGAATTGAAATGGTGCAAGCTTTAAAGTGTACAAAAGCCTATCATTATATGAAGACTTAATCATTCATAAATGAAAATGTTATCTGAATTTAAGAGCTCCTGTCTCAGACCGGTCTGGCACCTATGCAGTACAACAACAGATTTCACCTACTGCAACTTTGAACTTCAATATATTGACTCAACAAGTTGAGAACACATGTTCACATCCCTTTAACACCTCCTTAGAGACTCAGAGGGCAACAATTTGGACCCTATTCCCTTCGGGATAAAGGAATGAAGATACTGGCAACAATTATAACAGCACTTGGGAAGGCATCCTATCTTCCAACCATAGCTACAAAGTCTATTTTCCTACCTTCTTAAATAATCTTATCACCACCATCCATGCCTTTTAGGGAAGTTTGTTTATTTATTTATTTATTTATTGGTAGACCAACAACTTTATTCAAGAATATCCCTGTTACATAAATGCCTATTTTGAGTGTGAATTCCTGAGAAAATAATGGCATTATATTTTTATTTAAGTATTGTTATTTTCATCAATAGTCCTTAATTTCAGTGTCCTGAAAAATCCATACTGTTAATAATGATATTTTCTGGGACTTGGATACATTGGCATTAATGAAGTCTGATGTGAGTTCTTCATTTGGGGAGATAACTGAAAATAATGCTAATGTAGTCCTACACTGTGAAACCATCACCTAGTCATATATAGATGCCCATTGAAAGGAAATACTGCTGTCTTTGTGGGAGACCGCGTACTGAGCAAATCTGCAGCCTTGGGATTAAAGCAAAGGAGAATCACTAAATCCAAATCCTTACCTGTCATAGAAAGCATGTCAGGTATCAGGAGGTAAGCCCACTGTGCTCAGATTTGACTTGTAGGTAGGCTTACCCATAAGCAAGTTGACATATGAAAAATGGATATATAAAAATTACTGAATGAGGAAAGTAAATATATATATCTTCGATCGACAAAGATCAGTAAACATCAAAGTGATGCTTAGTAGCCATAAACTATGCCCATAAATGTAAAGCATTTTGATTTCAGATAAATTTAGTTTCTCAAAACAAATTTATCTCTGTCTTGTTGCATAAATATGTATAAACTTGCACTTCATATTTGAAAATGAAGTAGCTATACAATAGTTTTTTCCATAAAATGAATATTGGGAAAAGTTTGTTCTGCCTTTATGTTTATATTTATACTTTAGTATGCCATGTCCTCCCACAAGAAGTACTAGGGCACTTTTTTGGTTCAAAGTGGAAATAAATGTAAATCAATGGTTAAACATTTAGATGAAATCGTAATTATTAAATGCTATGCTGTTCATGGCATACTAGGACTAGCTTTCTAAGGTAGTAGAATCTTACCTGGTTAGCAGCTTCTATTGCAAAAAACAATGGATCTGGTGACAAGAGGGCTTAGTTAGAGCCCTGGCTGCGTTAATTTATAGAGGAGTGTCTGGCCTTTGATGATCTTTGTAATTCAATAAGCCTCCAGACATTATTATAAGCTGAATTGTTCTCCCCTCCCTCCACCAAATTCATATGTTGAAGTCCTAACCCCCGAATGTGTCCGTATTTTCGGATGGAAACTTGAAGGAGGTGAATTGGTTAAAATGAGGTCAATGGGGTGGCCCTAGCCAGAAATTTGAGTCCAGATGCATGCAGAGTGAGACCCAGCAAGGATGCAGAGGGAAGGCAGCAGTGACAGCCGAGAGAGGGACTGCAAAGAAGCCAGCCTTGCAGACACATGATCCCAGACTGGTAGCCCCAGGACCCTTACATGTTGTCTATTGTTCAGGTGACCAATATGTGGCACTTTGCTAAGACAGCTCCAGCATGCGCTGGCCCAAGTATCTCCTGAAAAATGGGGAGTAGTGAAATTATCAGTTTCAGGGCCAGACTATGACTAAGCAAGTTACTACTCACACTCATTTTTTTTTCCACCCTTCATGTTCCATAGTTTTGTTTCTCACACTTTGCCTGTCTGTTATCACTCACATGTGATAATCTGTGGCTCCAGTGGCCACTCCGCCCATGTAGGGTTAAACTGACATGGCTCAAGCTCCATCACTTGCAGCCGTTTACAGCCAAAGTCTGATCGTTTGGAAACTGCATCTAATGTACTTCTAGTTGCATCATGATCACTCAACTCCAGATATATAAAATCTACAGCTGTGCTGTAATCTATACAATTCAGAAATAATAAGGTTAAAAAAAAACCCTCTCTGTAAAAAATAATGTTAATAATGCCTAATTTGGCTAGTATAAAACAAGATAAAAAATTTTGAATAATAATAACTCATAAGATTAAAAAAGAGAGTTTTTATTATATCAGGGAGAGAGAAAATTATGGTTTTAGAAATTGCTAAGTTAAAAAGGTACACAAAAATTCTGAAACAATCATTCATTGACTAAGAATAAGTTGTATATAGCTTCTAAACTATAGGCATAAAAAGTCTTTTGAGAATTAGAATAAAATTTTAGAGGTCACCAATAAAGGAAAATATGTCAGGGCAAGAAAAAAAGCTAAAACAATAAAATTTAAAAAACACAAGATAAGATGAGATAAATACATTCAAATATATCATCAATGACAACCAGCATACATTTACTTTCTCAGTATGGAACTTAGGTTGATCTATTCCACTCCCATGGTGACAGTTCTGGTTCCCCAGATAATGCTCTATTCGATATTTAAGAATGTTAGACTCTCTCTCTCTCATTCTCTCTCTCTCATCTATCATCTATCTAGCCTTTATCACCTATCGCCACAATCCACATGATTATTGAAAGGAGAGAGTTTCAGATATTTTTGTAATTCTTTTGTTTTCAGTTGCTTTCCATACAGATTGTTCTTGAAGGGATTGCGTTTCAAAGGCATTCGGAGTAATTCTATTCTGTAAGGTTGTGCAACCAAACTGATACACTTCCAGTTTATTTATTTTTTTTATTTTGAGAGTTTGATTTTAAAATATGTTTTTTATGTATGTAAAGTTTTTTTTTTCAAAATAAATCTATGTAACAAGGTGTGCTTTAAAAATATTAGTTTTTATCTCTTACTGCTCATGACTATTTCCTTATTCTTTGTGCAATTATTCAAAATTCTTTATTCTTCCATTTTTAAATATGAGTATATATACATGAACAGTAACATAGTCTACATATTTTCATCCAATTTACTTGTTTCCTTGGAAAACAATTTAAAACAGTATACAGAAAACATAAAGCTGTATGACTTTTTGGCTTTTTAGAACTGTATAATATTCATTATGTGAGTTTATTCCAATCTATTGATTGACATTTTAATCGTTTCCAGATTCATCTATGACAAATAATGCTACGCTAATGAGAAAAGAGGTGTATTCACTTGTTCAACTGAATAATTTTAAATTTAATTTTGTCCCCTTTACAACATATTAGCTACATGCTATGTTTTATTTAGTGATTATCTTATCTTTAATATGAATCTTAACTTATATAAATCCACCTCCAAATAATACTACCCACATACGAATCATTTCTGCTACTCATTTCCTTAGCGTGGATTCAGGTTTTTGTCTGGTAGACTTGCTTTCTTCCTGAAGATTTTCCTTTAACGTTTCTTACTACAAGTCTGCTGATAGTTAAGATTTCTAGACTCTGTGCCGCTAAAATAGTTCATGTTTTTCTTTTTGGAAAGATATTTGGTTGTATTAGATTCTATTTTCTTTTCTATTTTTTAACTTTGTTAAAGGCTTTGCTTCCCTATATTTCTGGTTTGCATTGTGTCTCATGAGAAATATGTTTCTCTATACATAATGTCTTCCCTTTCCCACACTTTATGCTTTTGAGATTCTCTCTTTTTCTAATATTTTTTTCTTTTTCAGTAATTTTTAAAAATCTGAGTATGATGTCCCTGGATCTAGTTTGTTTCTTTTGTTTGGGGTCCATTAAAATTCCAGATATGTGGAATTCATAGTTTTTAACATTTTCTTAAAATAGACAATGTCCTTCAAATTTTTTTCATGCCTAAATCTTCTTCTTTGGGGACTCCAATCACACTATCCTGCTGCTCAAAGTTGTCCCAGGGATTACGATGTGATGTAATCATATTCACACATCTTTTCTTCTGCAATCTATTTTTCAACTCATCCATTATGTGTTTTAACTCCTAAGGATTCCATTTTTTTATCTTTCATGACTCTAATATGCTTAGTCTTCATCTTCTTGAAAAGCATGCAAAAAAATGTAATAATATTTTTAAAGCCATTTTCTGGTAATTCCATCATTTGTGTCTTTCTGTATTTTCTTTTATCATTTTTTTCTCCTCATTGCACATCATGGTTTATGTCATTGAATGACTTTATTTTTTGACCAGTTACCAAATCTCATGAATTATACCCAGTTGGAAGCCTGAAAGGCAAGACAGCTTTACTCTAGGAGTAATTTTACAATAGTGTCAAAGCAATACACTTTCGAGTATCTCATGCGTTTCTGCTAGACTTACAAGGCTTTCCACGGTGGTGAGGGAATATTGATAATTTCTGTGTGAACTTTCAGATGTGTTTCCTCTGCCCATATTAGAGTCTCCTTTATTCATCTCATGAATTGATCACAAACATGCTTAAGTCTCACCAGGGACCTTCCAGGATGCTGAAGCCTTGTCACTGCAGCTCTTTATCCTTCGCCTTCTACTCAGGCATCTCTAGTTGTCTTGGCTCTCCTAGACTCTCACTCTACCTTTTGAGTTCAGAGCGACTATTGGTCTCTACTGGGTGCCCTATTACTGACCTAAGACCTGGAAATTCTCTCTCAAAAGTTCATTGGAAAAATCACACAGCCCGCTTTGTTACTCTCCTCCTAAGGATCAATGTCCAGAGTTGGCTAATGTCTGATGTCTAAATACAGTTTTTATATCTTTTCTCTGTGTTTTCAGATAGTTCCAGTGGGAGATAGTTTTTTTTTTTTTTATTGGACATTGAATGTAGGTTGGTGGTATTGTTTTGTTTATTTCCTTTCAGACTTTATAAAGTTATTAGTCTTTTTTCCAGAGTGGTTGTGCTAGTTTGTATTCCCAACAACAATGTAAGAGGATTCCCTTTTCTCTACCTCTTTGTCGGTATCTATTGTTTCCTGTATTGTTAATTTTAGCCATTCTGAGAGGTATGAGGTGATATCTCACCATAGTTTTGATTTGCATTTCCCTAATGATAATGATATTGAGCATCTTCTCATGTGTCTGTTAGCCATCTGGATGTCTTCTTTGAAAACTGTCTATTTGTGTCTTCTGCCCAATTTTTAACTGGATTTTTTGTTTTTTGGAGGTGTTGATTTTTAGAAGTTCTTTCTGTTTGTTTCTTTCAAGTTTTTATTTAAATTTTAATTAGTTAACACATAGTGTAATATTGGTCTCAGGAGTAGAATTTAGTGATTCAACACTTACATATAACACCCAGTTCTCATTCCAACACATTCTTCCTTAGTACCATCACCCATATAGCCCATTCTCCATCCACCTCCCTCTAGAAACCTTCAGTTTGTTCTTTATAGTTATGAGCCTCTTATGGTTTGCTTCCCTCTTTTGTTTTTATTTTCTTTTTCTCTGTCCCCTATGGTCACCTGTTAAGTTTTATAACTTCTTTTTATATTTTGAATTATAATTATTTATCTATATATCTAATGAGATTATAATCTCACCTCTTCTTTATCCATTTATCTATCAATGGACATCTGGTCTCTTTCCATATGAAAGAACACAGACACAGGAAAAAATTCTCAGCATTTCTTGGCAACCGGGAAATACAGATCAGAATGAGATAACACAATGAGATAACACCTCACACCAGTCAGAATGGCTAAAATTAACAAATCAGGAAACAACAAACGTTGGGGAGGATGTGGAGAAAGGGGAACCCTTTCATACTGCTGGTGGGAATACAAGCTGGTCTAGCCACCCTGTAAAACAGTATGGAGCCTCCAAGAAGTTAAAAAAAAAAAAAAGAGCTACCCTATAACCCAGAAATTACACTACTAGGTATTTATTCAAGCAATGAAAGAGCCCAGATATCATCATTCTAGTTATTGTTACTCCGATTTTTTTCTTTTTATTTTCTTATTGTTTGCTTGGTTGTTTTGTGTTAATTTCACCGTAATTATTTATCTTGCACTATCCTTGTTTCAAAGACAAACAACATTGGCTTTCTCTTTTTATACTTGTATAATTTTACTCTTTTGCTCTTATATTTATTATTTAAGATTTTCTATTTAATTGTTTTTTGGCTTATTGAGATGGATATGCAGGTAATCAAGGTTTTAATAAACGTTATTTTCAGAACAATTTTATATTTATAGAATATTTGCAAAGAAAGTAAAGAAAATCCCCCTATACCGTGCACCCACTGTCCCTATTATTAACAATCTACATTAATGTGGTACATTTATAAAATTAAACAAAGTATGTATTAGTACACTAATAACTAAAGTCCATACCTTATTCAGATTTCCTTAGTTTTTCCCCAGTGTCTTTTTTTTTTCTGTTTTAGGACAACATGTTACATTTGGCCAATTGGTCTCCTTAGGCCACTCTAGGATCTGACATTTTCTCAGATTTCATTGCTTTTGATAACCTTGACCCTTCTGACCAATATTGGTTAGTTAGGCTTTTTGTAGAATGAGTCTCAGTTGGAATTTTTCAGATTTGACATTTATTATTATTATTATTATTAGTCATGTGTTTTTGAAAGAAAGAACACAGACATAAAGTGCTATATTCATCCTATCATATCAAGGGTATAAATTATCAACACAACTTACCACAGTTGATGTTGGCTTAGATCAGGTGGTTCAGGTAGTGTTTATTATATTTTTTCAAGTAAACACCCCCCTTTTCCATATACACAGCTCATATTTAAGGAGTGGGGAGTTATGAATCACCTCCTGAGAGCAAAGGACCTACATAAATTATTGAGATGTATTCTTCAGGGGAGATTTTTTGGCTTTTTCCTCATTTTTTTTTTGTTTATTCAATTATTTATTTATATCTGCATGAACTCATGATTTTTTCATACTTTTATTAATAATCCATTGCTACTTTATTTATGTTGTTATTCAGATTGTTTCAGCTTTGACCATTGGAACTTCTTTAGTAAGTTCTTAGGTCTTTTCATCATGCTCCATTGTATTCTGTGTGTGTGTGTGTGCGTGTGCAGCGTGAGCAGTGCTTCCTTACTTACTGAGATTGCAAAATCTTCCAGGCTCATTATGTATATTTCATGCTCAGGCTCTAGAATCCTCCATTTTTCCAGGGAGACCTACTTCCATTTATTGGAGAATAGTAATTGACACCATGATTTAGGTACTAGATGAGCATATGCTAGTGAGGTTTCATTTTTTTCTAGGCACTCTCATATGACAGCAAGGAAATATATGTGTGTATACTAACCCATGTATGTACACATAGTTATAAATATTTCTACACGTAGCCATCTGTATCAATATTTAGCTAAATGTGAATCCATATTAATGTCTCCAACTCTGATTCATTGCCATATGGACAATTCCAGCTTCCTCATTTTTCTTGTCCATAAACTCCCAACCCAACAGTAAGAAACCTTGTTCTACCATATACCAGCTCTTTACTTAGCTGTTAAATTCCAAAATGTACCTACTGGAATATCAAAATTGTTATTCATACATCTTGGAATGACTTTATCAATGTAACTACGGTGCTTATGTAATTTTATTTTATTTTATTTTTTTGCCTTTCCCTATAGATTCCATTTATTTTCAAAGTTGTGAGGGATTTTTTTCTAGTTTTCTTCAATGACAGCAGGCTTCTCATAGTGGTCTTAGTTGAACATTCTGGTTTTTATTTTTTATTATAAATATAATGCATATTATTCAGAATATTTTTCTTTTTGATGTATTTTTGTCAATATCTCATATTTCTTCACTATTTAAAAAATCTACTTAGGATTCTGTTATGGATGCATTTATATATATAGATAACATTTTCTCTGTAACTTTAATTATTTGATACACATTATTTTATTAAAAACTCATGCCATAATATCCTTGTTTATACAGAAATGATCATTTCTTTTTTATGATTTTTTAAAAAAGATTTTTATTTATTTATTCATGAGAGACACACAGAGAGAGACAGAGACACAGGCAGAGGGAGAAGCAGGTTCCATGCAGGGAGCCCGATATAGGACTGAATCCAGGATTCCAGGATCAAGCTCTTGGCCAAAGGCAGGCGCTAAGCCACTGAACTACCCAGGCATCCCAGAAATGATCATTTCTATCTGGAGGACACACTATTAGAAGTGGAGTTACTAGATAAAATTTACTTGTAGTAAATATTATGGTATAGAATATTAGCTTTCTTTCTAAAGGAGATTATATTAATTTACAATAATGCATAATGAATAAGACTGCCAATTCCATACAATCTGGCTCAATTCTGCATAAGATCCTTTTTCTCAATTTTGTGGCTAAAATGATAAGTATATTCCACTATTAAATCTGTATATATTCAATTATAATCAGTATTTTAACATTGGATATCTAGTGTTTTTATATTTCTTCAATTATCTTTTAAAGTCATTGTTTGATAAAGACAATTTTAATAAAATGGAAAGTGGCCCAAAACTGTGGAAAATATTTTCTCAGCTATTTCCTAGTTTTAGATATCATTTTAAACATTTTTGAAAAAAAATAAACATTTTGGACATGAAGAATTCTTAAAATTATGTAATATACTCATAAACCTTTTCTCTTTAAGTCTTAGGCTCTGTATCATGTTTGGACAGTCTCCAAAATATTTAAATATTTTGTTCTTTTTTTAGCAATGTTAACATTTTACTTTTATTCCCATGTCATTGTAGTAATTTTAGGATGATCATATACAGTTTTAAAAATCATATCTAATTTTCTAAATTTTCTATACTGAGTATATATTAATATCAAATTCAGGTAAACAAAGCATTATTAAAAGAATAAGTAGAAGTCAATAAAATTGAATACAAATTCCTATGCTAATTTTATATCCCTTAACTTTTAAGTTTTTACATTACATTTGATAGGATACCATTTTTTGAAAATGCTGCATTTTAAACTTTCTTGTGTCCTCCAGTACAGAGAAACTATCACATTTAACTTGATTTGTTGACTACTTATCTCGCTTAAGTTAGAAACATGGAAACACATCCCCTAGTAAGTGGAACTTTTGTAAAGTTTTATTTATTTTTTTAAGTTTGAGCCAGAAGTTCTTCCATTCTATGGTGTTTATGTTTCACTGATGAAAGAAAACATATGTAGCATTTGATGCTAATTCAAACTTGACCTCTAGAAACATAGCCTGAATTGGTAATAATTCATTTAATGGATTGTCCAGTTAATCAGACAAAATTAATTTACAGTCTTTGGTGCAGAAAGAAATTCAGAGCGATAGAAGAAGCCAGTCTCCTTTTGTAATCGTGCACTTGCATTGCACTGCAGTAACTCACAATCAATAGGTAGTCACATCTGATTAGCATCCTGGACTTAGTGCACTGCTATCTCAATCTCCGTGTTCTCAGCAAATGAAAGTCTTACACAGATTTGGCAAGTGTGAGAAATGAGCCTGTATTAACCAAAGTACCTTAGTCGAAACAAAATTCTCAGTTTAACAAATAGGTATTTTCTAACATCCAGACATTTTACTGCATGTCCCAGGATATTCAAATGAATATAGAGAATAGTTTACTCTCCCACTCACCTTTCCCAACATTCCAGTCCCAGTTATAATTCCTAAAATGCGGGTAGAGGGGCTTTTGTGATCTAGCACCCCAGGTGCTTGAGCTCATCTTCTCCAATGTCCTTGCCCTCCTCCTTACATTAGCCAATCATTCCAATGGTTAAACCATAGGACTTTATCATTGCCTCTTCAAGTCTCTCAGAATATCACTTCAAAAATGTCTCTTCCTACCGACTCCTCTCTTTTTATATCACTTCCTTATGCACTGCAGCTCCAATGAAAGGTTAACCCCAAATAACTTGCATGCATTAATCCTGCATTTGTAATCCCCACCTCCTCAATTCTGCAGGTCTCCATTTATCTATTTTAAGTTCAGTCATCATCATCATTCCTTAACCACTTCCTGCGCCCACAGTCAAGATGAGATCTTTAGCCTTCAATAGGGCAGTACAAACTGGTTAAATTCATGTTTGATAATCCCATCCCCTACACCCTGGTAGCTACAGGGACTGTAAATAATGTGCACCTATGCTGCAAGAAAGCCTTTCAAATTTGCAATCACCATACTGAATGGAGTCACAATTCTTCACAACGACTGTACTCTATTTCTTTACTTTGCTGCATCTCCAACATGTACTATCTTACCTGTTTTCTCCTAGCCTACAGCACTGGTTTCCCCTACACACGTTTTTCAGTTGATCCTCTAAACTTCACCGAGAAAACTGAGGTACCTGCTACCTTCCTGAATATGCGTCCATATATACTAGCTTCTCTCTGGTTATTATGGTTATTGTTATTATTGGAGCATGCCTTGTTGCAGTCAAGACCGGACCCTCAACGGAAGTTTTGTATTGCTATATGCTTGTCCCTTTCAATCTATTCTCAGCACAGGACCCAGTGGTGTCTGTTAAGAAGGGAATCAGATCATGTTGCTCCATCACATTATTGATAAGTGAATATAGAAGAAATTCTAGTTTATTTATCATTAATCTGTTTTGTTTTGAAATCTAGCTTCCTCATTATCAGTGACCTTGTAATGATCCATTTCAATTGGTCACTACGATGGATACACCTGCATCCTATCCTCCAAATCTTTTCTACTTCTGAAATAAAAATAAAAGTCAAATTCTCTGACCTTAGCACAACATTCTTTATATGTGTGTATTGGTATAAAACACACACACACTATCTGTACTTATTACTTGCTTATTTCTATTTTCCAGTCCTGTACAACCATGGAGATTCCAAAGGCCTGAGTTCACTTTTCCTTCTATCTTTAGGTTTTTTGCTCATATCCCTGCAGTGTACTGACAAAACCTCCCTCCTTGCTGATTTGACAGACTTTATTCCTTAAGCTAGGCTACCAGGTTCTCCTGGAGAATGTCACCCAAAAGCTGACTTTTATGCTACTGTAAATTTATGATAACAATTTCCTCTGGGCCTTCCTGTCAAACTTTTACTTTGCAAGTCACTTCTCCTCCTCATTGTCTGTAGCATCTATCTTGCACATCATCTTCATTCCTTACATTCAAACATTCTTTCCTCACTCTCAACAAGTTATGCTAATTTCTTTGCAGTGAAAACAGAATCTTTAGGTAAAAGCTCCAAAATACCCCATTACCTGCAAGTTCCCTTTTAAATACCTCCTTCTCCCCATTACAGATGAAAGTGTCTCCTATGCAGAGCTAATCCTTTCTTTTAGTTCTTGCCAGAACCCTGCCCTTGTGGCACCACATTTTTGGTGCTAACTCATTCTCCTTGTGCTGCCATTTCTCAGCTTCCTTGCACCACCACATTCTCAGCTTGTCCCATAAACATCTGTGGTCCCTCCCCTTCCTGCCTCATCCTCTCGTCTTTTCTCATTGGCTTTCTCCTTGAGCAGTTTCACCCATGTCCCTACTTTCAGTTACCATCTATAAATAATACCTCTGGGATATGTGTCTTTAGCCACTCTCTCCACAGAGCTTCTGATCTACGTTTTTACTACTGTTCCCATACTTGAACGAGTTGTGTCCACCTCAACCAATCTGAAACTGTACTCTATCTAAAATCAGCTCTTCTGTTTCCTATTGTAATAAAAGTCACTGCCATCTCGAAATTTACTCAGATAGCAGCAAAGGCATTTTTTTAACACTTCCCTCTTTTCATATCCAAACCACGGGTTGCAGTTTCTACATCCTAAAATGCTCATATCGGGATGTCCAGGTGGCTCAGTGGTTGAGTGTCTGCCTTCGGCTCAGGGTGTGATCCCAGAGTCTGAGGATCGAGTCCCACATTGGGCTCGGTGCAGGGAGCCTGCTTCTCCCCTGCCTGTGTCTCTGCCTCTCTCTTTCTCTGTGTCTCTCATGACTAAAATGCTCATATCCATCCACTATATTCACTCCGTACTAACCCTGCCTTCGAACAGACAGCATCATCTCTTACTGATATCTCTATGCCACACTCAAGACCCTGCTCCTGGCCTCAAGTCTTTCCCTCATTCTGCTCCTGATTCAAAAGGCATCCAAAGTAATTTATCTTTAACCAAAATATCATAAAGTTACTTTTAAAACACAGTGGTGATCTCTTGAAACTTCAACCCAAATTAAAACTTGTTGACATGGCTTACAATTATCTACATACCCTGCTTCTTTTTATTTCAAACCTTGCTCATCCTTGCATTTCCTGCACACTATCCTCAGCTAAAACAAACTCTTGGTGTAATTCTCCAGTATGTCATGTTGTCATTTGTTTTTGGAATTTATTATATACTTTATATCTGCCTAGACTACGCCTACTCATTCTCCCACCCCTTTTCAGCAATCCCTGTTCACAGCTGGACATGTTTACCTAGGTGATACTCAGGTATGTGTGATTAGATTGTCTCATTCTGTGCTCCCCTAGCATGCAACATCCCCCTCACCCCATTTATCATATCTGTTCTATTTGAAGAATTGTGTCTAACTGACAATATCGCAACCTCTGTGAGAGCAGGAACAATGCTTCTTTTGTGTATCATGTTTATCATTACACACTGACAAAGAGGAGACAATAATTATTCACAGAATTAACTGATTTTTTTTCCCAGCTAGTAAGTATAAAACACATTAATCTAAAGAAGATATTTTCACTTTACTTAAATATCTAAATAGCTTTCATAAGAAAATAAATTTATTGTATGGTTTTACATGCAGAATCAAGATTAGAAAGCAAAAGTTATAAATACGAACATTTCATTTGAAAACATTGAAGTACTTCCTAATGGTCAGGAGTACTCTACAAATAGGATGTCTTAGCTCATGGGAGAGTAGCCCCCAAATCAGAGGCTGGACTATGACAATGGAGAAATAATGTGAGGCAATTCAGTTATATGGTCAGCCTCATCAGCATTTCACAAAATTGTGCTGCATTGCAAATGGTTTGGAGGCATCGAAAATGGTCAAGGATCACTTATATAATAGTATTCAAAATCTATATTTGGTTTTGGCAAAGGTGACAGTGTGATCTTAATCTACACATATGGGGGAATAGTGCCAGTACCCCTTGATGGCTTACATTGATATTAGGCCTCCAATATATGACAGCATTAGTGAGAATAGGAGCAGTCGTGTGATTAAATTTGTAGTAAGACATCTCTAAGACATTTATAGTTGAATTGTGATTTCCATGTTCTGGAAATTATCTTTCAGGAGAGTGTTTTAACTTTTCTGAGACAATTGAGGATATAATCCAGAGGAAGGATAAGCTTCGTATGTTGCTACCAATGCAGTTACATGGGGACCTGGGATGTGAACCTTGCCCCATGCTTATGAGTCTAATGCTCTGTCACAATTTTCTGAAATTCTTAATACTTTCATTTTTGAATGTGTGTTTTTTGACTTAAATATGGTATAAAATTGGAGCATATGCTAGAGACTAGGAGCTTCAGTTCATGTGCAGTCTCAAACATCATTGCCTCCCTGCCTAGGTTTCTCATCTGCCTCCCCCTTCCAGATTCCTCCTCCTGGAATAATGACCAGGAAGTTTGGGGGCATGAGATGGGAATGGACACATTTTCCCATCATCTTCTGGGTTTGCAGGAGGTAGCTGGCCTCCAGGAATGTTTGATGTCACACGTGTGGCCCGTGGTATCTCTCGGCAGGTTGAAGCAGTGGACAAATTATCCTAGGCTGATAGGATGATGATTTTGATGGACAACTTTACTCTGACCTCCCACCAACCCACAATCTAGGTATGGACAGCATTAGGCAGGAAGGTTATGATAACTTGAGGTCACCTATCCATCATATATGGGGGAATAGGGTCTTAGGACAGGAGTGTTAATTTCTTTTCCTCTACCTGGGGTGCTGGATTTTCATTTTGCACTGGGCTGGCAAATTATATAACTAGCACTCTAGAAGCCAAGCATATTCCGGAAGCATATTCACTTAAAAAATAGTTTCTAAGTCAATGGCAGTAAGTTAATGACATGTATAAGTGTGATTATATATATAAATGCTATAGATATGCATGAATGTTTGGATTTAATGAAATTAAATTATATTTTTATATGGATAAGTTTGGAAAAGCAGATGAGAAGCTTTATTTTTTATTTTATGTTTATTTTGCAAATGAGAAGTTGAATATATTAAAACAACAATAGATTCTGTAAGGAAAGAAGTAGTTAAGCACCAGAAATGTGTAACAAATTCATGCTTGAGTTTGACATAATAGCAAATGAATAAATGTATATTTTAATCAGTCTGTTAACCAAACACCCTCAAATATTTTGTGGGACTTTCATACTGCGATCCTAGGCTGTTTCCGTACTTCATGTTCCTCAATAATGTTATTCCACAGTAAGACAGTATCAGGTTAATTGCACTGATAGCTTTCGCTATTTCAAGTTTCTAGAAGGTTATTCTGGTACATAGTATGAATAGTTGTCTCCCAGGTGGTGGGACTAATATGATAAACTCTAGCTTCTTGAATCTGTTTCAAAAAATTAATAAGAAAATTTAACCTTTAGTTCACATTGCTATAGATTCTTTTTGCTTCTAGGGACCCAATAATACTTTCTCTCTTCTGCTCCCACCCTCATCTGTAAGGTTTAAAAGCCCTTGGATGTCTCCTATGAATGCAAATAAACCAGAATTTGTCTGAATAGGATGCATTCCAGTAACTTCCTGTGAAATACTAACTGATTAAATTTCAAGTGCCCAACTACTTTTTTGGTCCATTACCCCTCGGGACTAATTCATGGAAATTAAATGATACATTAACTTATAGGTCAAAGTCAAATGTGCCACCCCAGGCAGGAATTTTTGCTCAAATTTGCCATTCTGCTTGAAATAAACCTCTTACACTTCATCAGTCTGAGTCCAACTTCCAAGCTCTGTGGGGTTGGACAACATATCCTCTAAGATAATAGATTTTCCCAGTAGAGAAGCATGTGCTGACATTTCCCTAGGAAATACTTGCTGTCATGAGTGCTTTCTATTATAAACAGTGGTCTTCCTAACAACCCAAAAACTATAAGGATTTTGTCAAAATCAGGGTCAGGTTCACTAGGTTTGGAGCAGTTTAGTTTATGTAGTTATTGCCGTTCATAATTTTACAATGGTGATACTTTCCAAAGATATTATCGGCAGCTATGGAGATGTGAAATGAGAAAGCAAACAGGTTGGCCAAGACTCTCAGAACATTTTGTATGAAAATAAATTATCTTTTTATTTCAGAGTGATTAAGATATACCTTAGGGATATATTCTAATATATAAACACATTTAAAAATCGTGAAACGGCACTTAAGTATCCGTAAGAGTAAACAAATGCCAAAATTATATAATACCTTAATTTCAGCTTATAACTTAGAGGCCTTTTCTCTTCCATGTAGATACCTAGATTTTCCTAATAGTAGTTCTTTGCTTTAAGTTCTTAAACAAATTCAGCTGCTTTGTTCTGGTATAGGACAGGATTTTCACAGACAACCTTCAGATAAGGGTTTGATAATTTCAATTTCTGGTGATTTTTTCACTCTGTAAGTTTAAGACTTCTCTATGGCTTTTCTTTTAAAATTGGTGGAGTTTACACTCCTGTTCAATGTCCAGTGTGCATCTTTCTCTGCACTGGTTAGATTTCCGTATATTTTTCAAGACTTATCTTTCTTGAAATTCACATCAAACCTTTAATTTGTTGATTCTCTACATCCCACACTACATTCACTCAGATGAATCTAATAAGCACTGTAATTTGAATAGATTTTTCAGAAGGAAGAGTAGTTTAGTTAAATCATACACCTTTGATTCTTTGGGTCAAATCCCCTAGGGCTTGCTCTGAGTTCAGTTGCAGTTGTGGTAGTTGCCAAGATGCAGACTCAGGATAAGGGAATCCTAATTAACGGCTATTCACTTCTGTCTAAGAACCATCTCCAACCTTCCATGATCAGCACATTGTAGACACAGTCTGAAAATGAGAAGACAATTATTTGTCAATAAATGCTTCTGTATCCCTTTCTTCATATAGATAATTCTAAAAGGCTTTATGTCTAGGTGCAATTGAGTTTGTTAACATGTGACCCTTAAACTCATATCACCTACTTTTATTGCACCAATAGGTGCAGTAAGGTCATACTTTTTGCTTCTGTCAATTGCCGAGAGACAGAGGAGAAATAAACCCAGTCTAGGTTCCTAGATGGGTCAGCTCAATATGTCTTGAATGACCTGTTTTTGGATTGATGCCATTCTAATCTCCAACAGGAAAAGAGAACATTTAAACATCAGTGGTGAGGGAAAATATTCCTGATGGCTAAAATGGGTAACAGTTTGTAGTGGTTCTTTCTTTTATGTGGATCAACATATGATTCGAGAGAAGTATGTGTATGGACTTCTGCGATGTGACAAATAACTTGGCTCTTTGGTCAGGAGCTCGGAAAGAGCAAGATTAATGAAGGCCTAAGATAAAGGGAAGAGGCATGTGGCTGGACTTGAAATATAGGTATATAGAGAGTAATTATTAGGTCTCAAATCAATGTCTATTGGAGAGCACTGAGGAATAGGAACTCGACTGTTAAGTTGTCATCCTGTCCAGAAAATGTCAGCCAAATTCTTTGGCCACCCTAGTCCTTACAGATGGGTTAAGAAATGAAGTAGCCATGAGATGATATCTGAGCCCTGCAGCAAAAGCTAACTCTTATCAAAGCTAATTTGTTTATTATCACAACTATTCCTTGATGAAACCAAATAGGCACTGAGCAGCAATTTGATCATTCTGGAATCCTTCAAATATGGAATTTGTACACAATGGACTTCATCTATACCTCATAAATGTGAATTTATTTTCCTACGTGATTTTTCTCTGATTTTACCCTTAGGATGCATAACATTGCCTCCCTATGCTAAGGGAGGTACAGTGCTGTGCACCTGACCATGGCATCCCCTGGAAGTTAACCAAAGAGAACATTGGAAAGGCCTATAAAAAGCTCAGCTAGGGTCCCATCACACACTTAAGGCTGAGGTAATGCTTCCCACTGAACTAATGTTTTATATATGCTGCTGTGGGTCTCAAAAGTAAGAATACATGACACCGAGGGGACACATGGGTCACTCAGTGGTTGAGCATCTGCCTCCAGCTCAGGGCATGATCCTAGGGTCCTGGGATCAAGTCCCACATCGGGGTCCTCGTGAGAAGTCTGCTTCTCCCTCTGTCTGTGTCTCTACCTCTCTCATGAATAAATAAATAAAATCTTTTTAAAAAAGGAATACATGGCACTGGGAATAAAGAAGTAGAAGTTAGAGTGGCCACTCTCAACCCCCTTCTTGTGAGTGCTCTGTAGGAAAAGTTTTTGCTTTCTTTTTTCACAGTTTGATCTTTGTTGGAAATTCTCCAGGGGAGGGAATGTGCATAAGGGTGATTAGAAAATTTTCCATTGAGTCTGAAGTTACAATTATCTGGTTAATTTAATCTTATCATGATAATGGAAGAGCAGGAAAAAAAATGATAATGACAATTAATTAATTAAATAATTAATTAAGATGGTATACTAATGGGGAAAATTAACTGTAATTATCATCAGGGCCCAGAGTTGCTGCTGCATAAGGGAGTCTGAGAGAAGAATATTTGTGAGACTTGGGCATTTCATGGTGATTCCAAGGCTGACAATCATCATAAAAATAAAATTGCTCAACCAATGGCTTAATGTGAGCAAGGCAACCAAGGATCTTACTCCTCATGGATAAAGGCCCGTTTCTGCTCACCAGAGAACCTAGAGCAGTTGAAGTACTGAATAAATTTGAAGTGAGGTGATAGATATCAATTGTGCCTTGGGACTCTTTGCTGCAGCAGAGATCATAGATAATTTCAATAAATCTCCGACATTGCAAACAACAACAACAGCAGCAACAATGCACAACCACTTCAAACAGTAAGTATCAGTGTAAAGAATGCAGAGCAAACAGAAATGAACAGTGTGAGGGGTGAATTGGACTGTAGGACTTTTGGGTTTCTTTCTGGTACTTGGTCTACCTCTGATTCCACAATCAGTCCTAGTGCAGTTCCTGTGGGATTGGATTTGTGCTGACAGTCCTCTGCTTCAGGAGCGTTTTTCTCGTTTTCTGCCTTTGGGTTTTCTCTGAAGACACCGTAACCCACATGACCTATGCAAAAGCAAAGCCAAGAAGAATGGAGAAGTAATATCTCTCAAAGGCAACCCCCAAAGAAAGGAGAGGACAGTCAATGGGTAAATGTCTCAGTTCCCCATCTCCAGGTAAGGAAGAGTGAGAAATATTCTGTAGGTCATGGTGGAGTAATGACTCCATGGCCTACTGCAATGGTCTCAATAATGTATCTTTGCCTTAGATTGTTCTTTCTTCTGCCTCATTCTCTTACTTCCTGGGATGACTTCTCAAATAACCCAGTTGCTTCCAAGTTCATTTCTAAAGTTCAGGTTTCAGACAGTATTAATTACTACTCAAAATAGTTGGCTTTAATTTATTTTTAACAGGATGCATTATGGAAATGATGCTTGTTTTTATTTTTAATGAATTGTCCCATATCTATGAAAATAATACTGTTTTTAAAAATGTGCTTAATATCCAGTTTCAATCTTAATATATTCCTGCCTGCCACTTTCCTTTCATTGTAAGAAATATCAAATGCTTTTTTGTTTTGTTTTTTTCTGTTTGTTTTTTAAAATGTTTTATTTATTTATTTATTTATTTATTTATTTATTTATTTATGAGAGACACAGAGAGAGAGAGACACAGGCAGAGGGAGAAGCAGGCTCCATGCAGGGAGCCCGACATGGGACCCCATCCTGGGACTCCAGGATCACGCCCTGGACTGAAGGCAGGTGCTAAACCGCTGAGCCTCCCAGGGATCCCCCAAATGTTTTTTTTTTTGAAATGATATGTTACATAACACATAATTTAAAATAAATAAATTAAAAAATAAAAAATTATGTTGGTCCTAGAACATATTTGTTTTAAAGCATACATAGATATGTATGTATCTGTTTCTCCTTCCCAATTGTAAATTCTTTGAGGTTAGGGGCATAGATCATTTATCCTTTTTTCTATTAAATTGTCAGGCAATGCAATTTTCTTGACGTCAAATTCAGTTCAGGTGCCCTACACTTTAAAACAACTCTGACAAAAGTAAAGCAAATTCAACTTGCTGAAAATCCTTACTAAAATCTAAAATAGTATGTTTAAATAATATTTATGGTTAAATATTCAAATTACTGGTAAAATGAAGCATTATATGCCCCAGTTAAAAAATAAGACAGGCAATAAATTTGGGGGGAAAAAAGAAATATTTTAAAACGTTCATAGAATGAAAAATTTTCTGTAGATAATGATACAATTCCAGAATACCAACAGTTCTGGAGAAGTTGTTACTGATAAAATGCAACAAAACACTTAAACTTACTGCCTGCTTGAAACTAAATATTCTACATTCTCAGCTGTTGGTCTTGACATAATTAGGATGAAGGAATACAATTAAACTTATCTATTAAACTACTTTTCTCATCCCATAATTGTGTTAGTTGCTAGAGAAAAGCAATAGCCTGGCCTTTAATCACTTAGATGAAGCAAATCTAACACACTTTGTTTAACCACCTTAAGCTGAGCAAAGCTATGGGAAAACAAAACAAAACAAAACAAAAACAAGAAGGCACAAAATGAATGTTGTAATTTTGCATATAAAGGGAGAAGAGAGAAGCATTTGTTATTTGGGTTAATATATTTACAAAAGGATGTATTTGGACTGTAATAATTTAGGAAAGGCACCAAAAATAAAATATTGTCTTTGAAAGAAAATGCAAAGCACAGAGAGAAAGCTAAAGAGGGTGGAAAAAAATATGTAGAGTGCAGGAGATAATTTGAAGTCAGAAAAGTTTTTATAATAAATAATGATAGAAAAATAACTAAATACTTATTATAAGGAAATCTTTACAGATGTTGAAAATCAAACTGAGGGGTATGCATTTAATGCCATAGTAGCAATAGTAAACAAATGTTAGTTCCCTTGAAGGTTGGGATTGGAAAGAATAAAAGATCACTGCTAGTTAGCCGTGATACTGGAAGAACATGGACCTCATAGACCAAGAAATGACCATTGTAGAGGGCAATTCGTAATAGGCAAACTAAGAATCTCACCTAAAAAAGGTACCATCAATTCATAGATTATAGAAGTGAATCCATAACGGGGGAAAGGGCTGGAAACATTGGTCATATTAATTTAGAGATTGAATAGACTGAGATGGAAGACTTTATTAATGAATTGAATGACAATGCAAGATCAAAAGAACAGAAGCTCCAGCAGCATGCCTGTTTAGAAAGAGAAGAAACAGCAAAGACACAGGAGAAACAAAAAAACAAACAAACAAAAAAACTAAAGTAGTAAGAAATATATTTAGAACCAAACTTAACAAGTAAACAAAATAAAATTAGATTCATACCCGACATCAAACACACAAAAAATTATGTTATGTTACAATGTTATGTTATATATAGCACTTAAGGAATAAACAAAAATGTATTGTATGGATATCTCTTGGAGCTGGGAAGTTTATTACAGAATTGAAAGCTAGACTACTCAGGTTTATGTTATTACATATCAAGTTTAGGATCGATTTCTAGAGAAAGTATGGTCAGGACAAATATATACGTAGTTACACTGAAAATTTGCACAATACCTCCCCCTCTAAGAAAAAGACCTGTTCTACTTTGCATTTCTACAAGCAATGTATCAAACTTGGATTCTTCCCCTTGGTTTCAGCTCATCAATTCATCCAATAATACTCTGTTGAGTGAAGTGACATATCTATGTATTTGAGATCTCATGCAGGTAATGTTTACCACTCATTTAGTTCAGTTAGCTGAATTAACAGCAGTAATCATGAAATGAACGATACTAAAGGAAAAATGCAGATGGTGAAGATTTCATTTTATTGAACTTATTTATTATGTATAATAATGGCATTTAAAATAAACAATGTAGAAAAATGCAAGGAAACATCGTAGTACAATAATTAAAAAATAATGATATATTTGTTACTTAAGTGTATTTTTAGATGGGAAAGCAACAATACTTATTTTAGTCTGTTATCGTAACGAAGTCAAGTTTTAACTTCTGCAAATGTATTGATGACTGTCAAAGTTGATCTTTTAGTTTCTCATTCTTTTTTATTTAAAGAATTTATCAGAGAGAATGAACAGGGGTAAAAGCAGAGGTAGGGGGAGAAGGAGGCTCCTTGCTGAGCAGTGAGCCCGACACAGGGCTCAATCCCAGGACCCTGGGACCATGACCTGAGCTGAAGGCAGATACTTAATGGACTGAGCCACCCAGAGCCCCTTATTTTCTCATTCTATATACAATATGGACAAAGTTATCAATATTTCTTGCTTCCTAGTGATTCAATATTGATTAAAATATTTTATTTTCTCTCTAGTAACACATACACAAGCATTAACAAAATATGAAACAGATACATTTGTAAAAGGCTTATTATATATTATATGTATTATTGTATTTCATATAATATGTATAAATTACCCACATGTGCTGAAGCCATGAATTAAGTGAACTTTAATGATTTGGAAGCCTTAAAGAAAGTATCTTGAGCAGTAATTGCCATTCAGGCTCTGTTTTGGGGGAGTTGGCAGAATAATAAGGAGGTCTCTCTCTCTCTCTCTCTCTCTTTCCCATCTCTCTCTCTCACTGTCTCTTTTGTTTTGAGAAACAATTGACATATCTCACTATAAACCTAAGACATATAATGTCACTAGTTGACTTTTATATATTGTGAAACAGTGACCACAAGACCACAATAGGTCCAGCTAATATACATCATCTCATACAGATAAAAATGAAAAAAAAAAAAATCTTGTGATGGGAACTCTTAGGATTTACTCCCTAACAACTTTCCTACATATTGTGTAGCAGGGTTAACTGTAATTTTATGTCGTTACGAGTGCTTTTTTTGTATGTTTTGACTCTTTTTCTCTAATTCGTACAGCATTTGTCTTTCTCTGACTTATTTCACTTAACGTCATACCTTCAAGTTTCATGCATGTTGTCCTGAATGGTAGGACTCTCTCGTTTTTTTACGTTTGAATAATATTCAACTCTTTTATCTATTCATCCATTAATGGACGCTTAGGTTATTTCTATTTTTGGCTACTATAAATAATGCTGCTAAGGAACATGAGGATACAGATATCTTTTTGAGTTAGCATTTTCATCTGCTCTGAATATATTACCACAAGTGGAATTGATGGATCACATGGAAGGGTATTTTGAATTTGTTGAGGATCATACTGTTTTCTATAATGGCCATACTAATTGACAATCTCACCAACAGTGCACAAGGGCTCCCTTTTCTCCACATCCCCATCGGCACTTGTTATCTCTTTTCTTTTGGTTGACGGTCATTCTACTAGTCATGAGGTGATATCTCATTGTGGTTTTAATTTGCATTTCCCTAATGACTAGTGATTTTGAAAATGTTTTAATGTGCCTGTTGTCCTTTCCTGTACCTTCTTTGGAAAAATGTCTATTCGGGTTCTTTGGCCAGTTTTAAATTGGGTTATTTATTTGTTGCTATTGCATTAAATGAGTTATTTATATATTTTGAATATTAATCCTTATGAGATAAAAAATGATTTTCCCATTTTGTAGATGGTCTTTCGACTTTGTTAATGATTTCTTTTGATGTTCAGAAGCTTTATGGTTTGATGTAGTCCCAGTTATTTATTTTTTATTTTATTTTCGGTGCTTTAGGTGTCATATCCAAGAAATCATTGCCAAGACTCATATCAAGGAGATTTATTGCTATATTTCCTTTTAGGAGTTTTATGGTTTCAGATTTTATAGTTAGCCTCTAATCCATTTTCAGTTAATTTTGTTATAAGATAGGGATCCAGTTTCATTCTTTTACATTCTTTGTGAATGTCCGATTATCCCAACACCTTTTATTGAAAAGACTCTTCCCATTGAGTATTCTTGGTTTTGTTGTCAAATATTAGTTGGCCCTATATGTTTGGGATTATTTTGTACTTTCAATTTTATTCCATTGGTCTATTTGTCTGTTTTTATGCCAATACTATGCAGTTTTAATCACTATAGTTTTATAGTATAGATTGAAATCAGAATGTGTGATGTCTCCTGCTTTGTTCTCTTTTTGTAGTATCCTTTGGCTATTTAGAGTATTTTGTGGCTTCAAATAAATTTTAGAAGTGTTTTTCCCTATTTCTATTTTAAAAATGCCATAGAACTCCTTTTTTTTTTTTAATTTTTTTTGCCATAGAACTCTTAATGCG
Source organism: Vulpes vulpes (assembly GCF_048418805.1). NCBI lineage: Eukaryota > Metazoa > Chordata > Mammalia > Carnivora > Canidae > Vulpes > Vulpes vulpes. Next base: position 136,032,783 of record NC_132784.1, read on the forward strand.
GATTGCACTAAATCTATAAACGGCTTTTGGTGGTACTGACATTATTTTTTAAATAACAGTGTTCTTTTTCTCTTTCTTTCTTCTTTCTTTCTTTCTTTTTTTCTTTCTTTCTTTCTCTTTCTTTTCTTTCTTCTTTTTCTTTCTTTCTTCCTTCTTCATATACATTTTTTATTGGAGTTCGATTTGCTAACATATAGTATAACATCCAGTGCTCATCCCATCAAGTGCCTCCCTTAGTACCTGTCACCCAGTCACCCCATCCCCCCACCCACCTCCTCTTCCACTACCCCTTGTTAGTTTCCCAGAGTTAGGAGTCTCTTATGTTTTGTCACCCTCTCTGATTTTTCCCACTCATTTTCTATGTTTTTAAGATTTTATTTATTCATGAGAGAGAAAGAGAGGCAGAGACACAGACAGAGGGAGAAGCAGGCTTCTCACAGGGAACCCAATGTGGGACTCAATCCCGGACCCCAGGATCACACCCTGAGCCACCTAGGCGTCTCTGTGATATTAACATTTTAACAATTTAATTTTTTTTCAATCCACACACAGTGGAATACCTTTCCATTCTTTTGTCTTCTTTGATTTCTTATGTCAGTATCTTGCAATTTTCAGAGTAGAGATCTTTCACCTCTGGTTAAATTTATTCCTATATATTGTATTTTGATTGGGATACATCCTTTGATTGATTGATTGGGATTGATTCCTTTGTTTCTTTTTCAGAAAATTCATTATTAGCATATGGAAATGCTCCAGATTTTTGTACATTAATTTTGTATCTTATATCTTTACTCAATTAATTACCTCTAAGTTTTTGGTTGAATTTTTAGATTTTTTTTAATTTTTATTTATTTATGATAGTCACACAGAGAGAGAGAGAGAGAGAGGCAGAGACACAGGCAGAGGGAAAAGCAGGCTCCATACACTGGGAGCCTGACGTGGGACTCGATCCCGGGTCTCCAGGATCGCGCCCTGGGCCAAAGGCGGGCACCAAACCGCAGCACCACCCAGGGATCCCTAGAATTTTCTATATATAAAATCATGTCACTTACAAATAGAGACAATTTTGTTTCTTCATTTCAGTACTGCTATCTTTTCTTCACCTTCAGCTGATTTCTCCTATTCAACATAAGAATGGTAAGAATGGTCACCATGCACTCTTTCTGAGCTTAGAGGAAAAGCTTTCAACTTTTTATCATGGAGAGTAATGTTAGCTGTGAGTTTGTCATATATGCCTTTGCTATGTAGAGATTTGCTTAATCTATATCTAATTTGTTGAATTTTTACAATGACTAGGTATTGAATTTTGTCAAATGCTTTTTCTGCATATATTGAACTGATTATATGATTCTTTTCTTTCATTCTATCATAATGTATCACACTGATTGATTTCCATGCATTGAACCATCCTTGCATCCTAGGATAAATCTCAGTTGATGTGGTAAATGATCCTATTACTGTGCTGTTGAATTCAGTTTGCTGGCTTTTTATAGATAATTTTTGCATGTATGATCATCAGGGATATTAGCCTGTAGTTTTCATTTCTAGTATTTTTTCCCCTGTTTTAATATTAGTACAATGTCGATCTCATAAAATGAGTTTGAGAATATTCCCTCCTCTTCAGTTTTTTGAAAGAGTTTGCAAAGATTGGTGTTGATTTTTTAAATGTTTGAATGTTCTAAAATTTATCAGTGAGGCCATCTGGTCATCAGCTTTTCTTTGTTGGGAGATGTGTGATTCCTGTTTATATCTATTTGGTAGAAGATGGAGTTATGAATTAGCTTTCCTGCTCTGGTAGGACAGCAGGACAGGACCCTGTAAACGTCACTGTTTGGTGACCTAAATCTGGCAAGAGTGCACATTCAATTCCCTGGTCATTCTAGTGGTTTTACTCTGCAGATGGGGAAAGCTGTCGGCTATTTACTCTGCTTAAGTGCCACTGGAAGCAGGGCTGTTGGATGGGCTATGAAGCTCCATGTGTACTCTGGTTAGGTTCCTGGTCAAGTGGGCTGGAGTCTGTGTCTGGCAATGAGTGAACTATGAAATAGTTTCCCTGCCCAGATGCAGCAGGAGAAATAGCTCTAAAGCTGGTAATGTTCTTTGTTTTAACTCAAGCTGATTTGCACCCCAAGTGCCCTGATTAAATAGATCTGCTGGCTTTGCTCTGAAAACTGTTGGCTTTGCCTGTCCTTTGGCTTGAGTGCAACCAGGCTGCACAGCTTCTAGACACTCTTGCTGTCTTTTCTGATCAGGTGGCTCCAGGAGCCACAGTGATTGGAGCTGTTAGTCCCTTACTTGAGCAGAAAGGGGGAAGAGTGGCTCCAGGCAACTATTTCCCACATAGGATTTCCTACTGGAGGAAGTCAAGAGCACCCCTCAGCTTTGGTTATGAATTAATTTCTCCGTATATAAGTAGCTGTGGAACTTTCTATGCAAAGTCCTGGTTTTGCTCTAGGGGTGACCTGGTATCCCTGATAGTATTCAGGCATTCTCATCAGGCCTCGTCATCAGATATAGGTTGGGAGACATTCTCCACAATAGGTGGGTTTATGAGTCACCTCTTTGCCTGAGTGTGAGCAAACTGGGCCCTGAGGAAGACAAAACTCCTTGTTTTGAGGATCCAGTTGAGGCAAATCTGCATCTGCCAACTTCCCTGGTCAGAGTGCACCACCAACTTGGTTTTGCAGATGAGCAAAGCTGCTGGTTGGGATTATTACTTGGGAATATCAGGTATGAATTTGATCTGCTAAGATCTGTTTGTTGGTCATTTTAGGCCTCTCCTCACTTCACCAGCATAGTCAGATACTCAGTGGATGAGCCCCACAGATCCCCCTGTGATACTTGTGGGACAAGATTAGAGGGATCTCACAAAGTGTTCGCAATTTGGGGAAAATACTAGTTGTCTCCTTGGTTTCTCATTTCTCACTAGAGGCACTATAGGTTCAGAGTAAAAGAAGATCTCCATATTAACTTCTCTATAGAACATAATCTTTAGTGGACAATAAAAATGTGCCATTTTGAAGTTCTTGTACATATTGTTAAAGCTCAACAATAACAGCAGATTTGTTTAAAATTTAAACCATGATATGATTTTTTGAGGGAAGAATAGTTTATCACTGAAATCATTCAGAAATACCAATACTAAGTTACCATGAAAATTAAACTGTCTGTTAGCTGACAATTTCCTCCCTTACTCCTTTCTCGCAGGTGTGGACCATGCCCATGTTTACTTGTGGTACATTGGTTTCATGGCTCAAGACCTCTACAATCAAATGTTAAGAGCTAAATTTTATAATTTATATATGTATTAACTTATTATTTGTTCAATAATGTATCAATCAAAAAGTCATTGTTTTTAGCACATAGCCCTTAAATTTCACTTCTTTATTAATTCTACATACTTAATTGATTACTATGTACCACACATTGTATAAGAAACTTTATTCTTAGACAAGAATAATGTCATGCTCAAGTACACTCCCAGAGCCATTGACACCTCAATAATATATATTTATATAATATGAAAAGCAGGATTGAGATCATTAAGCCCATTGTTCCTTCTCTACTACTCCATACCTGAATCCACACCAAAGTCACATACTAGCATGGAAAAGGACAATATTTTAATGCATGATTGCTATTTAGACCTTTGGCTGAACTTCGCTGTGTTGGAAGGAAAATGAAATCTAATCCAGGGTTGGAGAATATCCCATCTGTGGTGATTGGTATAGTTTGTCTTAGGAAGACTCTGTTAGTAGCTTGCCCATGGTTACATAGAGGCTCGTTGGCATGCAAAACCATATTTGTAGCATGAAATGAGGTAAATCACCAGTCTTTTGGGGCACTGAGAATGAATCATTTCAAGCTCAACAAGGATGAGTTTGGAGGGTGGTCTGATTTTCTGCTCCACTAGTGAACTATAAAGACAAGTGATACCGGAAGAGGGACTTACTGTAGGCCACCACGTGCACTGATTGCATTGTGCAGATAGCCCTTGAAGTCAGGAGAGGGAGACTCTTGAGAGTAGCCTAAGCAAGAAGCAGGCAGTATGAAAAAAGAAAGCAGACCTTTCTACAAAGGGTACAAAGGACAACAGACTAGGAAACTCTCAGAAATAGCTGGGGGCCTATCAGATGAGAAATAGCTGGGGGCCTATCAGATAAGTCCTGGTGAGGCACCAACTAGTTTTATATTTATCACGTTAATAATTTTATATTTTCATCTAAAATAAAATGCATTTTTTTGCTTCAGATTTAGAGAATAAACCAGCTGCACGTGAATTATAATTAATTATGGTATTTCCTCACTTCACAAATAAGGAGGCTGCGATAATCATTGCTTCCTTTTAGTGATGTTTTCTGATTATTTTGCTTTTTAATGGGAATTTCTTGATTTTACTTATTCCCATGTTAACATCTTATTTCAGTCTCCAATCATGACATATCTGGAGAATCACAAAGCCTACCTTTCTGTATACCCCATCTAATAACCAATATTTTAAAAGCAAAATAATCACACATCTCTATATGTATGCTAGAGATTTCCCTTAAGTTTGTTCTCTCGATGTCACACAATGTCAAACACAAAGTAGGGAGTTTCAGACTCTTGTTTTTCTTAAAAATACTACATTCCTTCAGTTTCATCTGATCTCATAAATTACAGTCTGTTTATGCTAGAAGTGGAAACAAAGTAAAGCATGAATTATTGAAAAAAAGCCACTAGATACATCAAGTGTTTTGAGGTTCCCAAACACATAGATTCAAGAATATAGAGTTAAGAAAATTAAGTAAAGAAAAAATAGCAGTGCACCTTGATAATGCTATGGTTTGCAATTTGTACTCTCTCATGAGATGATTTTGAGATGATTAGCATCAAGAAGTTTATTCAGGAATATTTTTAGAATTAACACCTGTGAAAAGGAATTATGGATAAAATTGAGCTATGACTCTGCCCTTAGTAAGCAAGCAATTGTAAACAATATTCCTAGGTTGGACAAAGAGGTCAGGATGTTGTTTCTCATGTAGTTTAGTCATTAGATGTGGGCCATCCTGTAAGAAGACACAGCTTTGGGTGAGGCCTTACCCCTTAACTGGGCCAATCCTTCAGGGAGCTGATAGTGGAGGACTTTCCGATAGAAGTATTTACAGTAATTGGGTGGGATTCATCTTTCATTCCATTAAGAATATCTGGGGGGCACAGCTTGGCATTAACTACTTTATGATAGAGTTATTCAGTCAAGTGGAACCTAAGGAAGAAACATGTTCCTGTCATTTGGGGAAAGCTTCAAAATTGAGGAGAGAATTTAATACATTTGGAAATTTCCAGGACTTCATGTAACATGACCACAATAGTGAGACAGTTGATGAGATTGGAAAGACTATAGATTTTGTTAAGACTATAGAAAATGGTATGTATATTTCACTATTTTTTTTCATGTCAACAATGAGAAGTCACTGAATGATGAGTAAAACTGAGATTAGAATATTGTAATTTACATTTGAAAGCTATATCTTGATTTATTTACAGTTTTTTAATGCTTCTGAGTCTTTTCATTGCAAACTCTGAAAGCAATAAGATGTTTATCTCTTGGCCTTGTTTCCGGATCACACTGTCTGGTGCAAACTAGTTTTCAAAAGATTTGTGGAAAAGATTAAATAAATGGGACTGTTCTCACAATGAGGTAGTGATGGGTTTGGTTTTAACATGTTGGGCACCATGAGAACAATATCACAAAGATCAATAATATACCGGTTAAATTGCATGCTATGGGGCTAGTCAAGATAAAAATAAAATATTTTAACCACTATTTTTAAATTAGAAAGAGCATTAGGCAAAATTCAACATTTTAGAAAAGCTCTCAAGAATTCAATGGTTTACATCCATTACAATAGTTTATGATCCTTATTTCACCGCTAATTAGAAAATGTTTTATATGTATATTACCTAATATGGTTATTGTGTTTGAACACATGCTCATAAGACTTTCAATCTAATTTTTTACTAAGGACAACTAAGGTCAAAAAAGAGAGGCAAAAAAAAAAAAAAACGAAACTTCTTATAGTAAGTGCCATCATCAAAAAGGTTAACCCCTCCAAAAAAAAATCTGAAATGTTCAAACTTATTCTTAATTATTGAATAGTCCTTACCTTTGTTGAAAGGTACTACTGTAAAATGTATATCTAGTTACATAGAGAACTTATGTGAATATTTAGCCTGCCTTGTATAGGCATTTTCTTAACTTTTTCTGCTTTGATGTGCTTTTAATGGTGTTTTTAAAAAGTTTCCATGACTATAATTTTAGTGTCAGAAGGCAGAGGGTGAGAGAATAGGAAAGAAAAAAATATTCCTGAAGGAATAATAGATGAATATTTAAAAGTTCAAATTTGAAGAAAAAAAAAAAACAAGTAAGTCCCCAAAACTCTGTGAACTCCAAATAGGAAAAAGAGGAATCCAGCAGCTACACCATAGTCAAACTTCTGTAAGTCAACGCTGCAGGAAAATATCTGAAAAATCCACCACAGAAAAGAAATGCATATTGCATTTAAAGAAACACTGGTTTGAATAGAATTCATGTGTGTTCTATTCAGAAACAGCAGAAACCAGAAGACACTGTAGTGAAATGTTTAAACAACTGAAAGAGAGAAAAAGAAAATAGCAATCTATAATTCTTTATCCTGTCTTTAAAAAATAAGGCAAAATAGATATTTTATATGAATCCAACTGACAGAAATCATTAGCTGTATTAAAATCTATAAAGGCATTTTTTTGACAGAAGGAAAATGACCTCTGATAGGATTTGGATCTGAAGAAATGAAGACAACATGAAATGGAAAACATGGTGTAAATATTACAGGTTATATATATATACATATATATATATATATGCATTAGTGTATATATATATACATATATATATGTATATATATATATCTCCTCAACTTTAAAAATTCACAACTAACAGTTTAAAACAAAAAATATAAACACTGTGAGATATACAGCATATGTAAATATAAAACACATGATAATAACACCAAAATGGGAAATAAAAGGAATCACACTGTTTTAAGTTTCTTATGTTTTATGTGAAATGATACAATATTAGGTCTAAGTCAACTATGATAAGTTAAATAAAACCATTCTAACATGTAAAGCAATTGCTTGAAAGTCAAACAACTTATAACTAAAAAAGGAAGAATTAATATACCTGTAATGCTAAAAATAATTGAAAATGAAAGCCAGTGTGTTGACTTCCTATTGGTGCCACAATAAATTACCACAGACTTTGTGGCTTCGAATAATACAAATGTATGCTTCTGCAGGTCATTAGTCCAAAATAAGTTTTAAGAAGCTTTTAAAATCACGGTATTGGTAGGGCTGGTTCCTTCCAGAGTCTCTGGGGAAGAATCAATTTCTCATTGCCTCAAGCTTTTTTTTTTTTTTTTTTTGCCTCAAGCTTTTAGAAGCTGCAGCATCCCTTGGCTCTTGGTCACATCACTTCTATCTGCTTCTGTCACCACACAACTTTCTCCTTCTGATTCTTCCTGCAACCACTTTATCAGAACCCTGTAATAACATCAGGTTTATCTTGATAATCTGTAATAATTTTCCATATCAAAATCTTTGACTCCTTCACATCTGCAAAATTCTCTTTGTCATAGAAGGTAAAATTCGTAGGTCCTGGAGGTTAGGAACTGAACATATTTGGGGGTTAATTAACCTGCCACAACAATAAAGCAGGAACTAAAGGGTAAAATTGAATAAATATACTACAGCAGAGTGGTATACTAAAACTCAACTATATCAGTGTTTGCATTAAATCTAAATGAACTAAATAGTGCATTACAAGGCAAAGATTACCAGAATGGATAGAAAAATATGACCCAACTATATGCTACATTTAAAATATAATCTTCAAATGCAGATATGGATAGAGTTTATAATAAAAATTAGAAAAAGTGATATATTGGGACACCTGGAAGGCTCAGCAGTTGGGTGCATCAGCCTTCGGCTCAGGGTGTGGTCCTGGAGTATTGGGATTGAGTCCCACATTGGGTTCCCTGCACAGTGCCTGCTTCTCCCTCTGCCTATGTCTCTGTCTCTCTATTTCTGTGTCTCTCAGGAATAAATAAATAAAATCTTAAAAAAAAGAAAAAGTGATATCACACAAATTTTAAGAATAGGAACTTTGGATGACTATATTAATATGGAAAATGTTAGACTTTAAGATAAGGAAGTCATAGTGATGAGGGACATTTCATAATGATAAACAGGTAAATTCATCTGTATAATAAAGCTACCATGTATTTAATGAAATAATTTAAGATGAAGCAAAATCTGAGAGAGTAAATGAGGAAGTAGACAAATCTTCAAGTGTAATGTTCCTCTCTCAATAGTTGATAAGACAAAGAAAAACAATTTTTAGAAAGATACACAATATCTAAATATGACAATAAATGAATCAAACAAAACTGACACTTCTAGAATGCACCCAGTATCTAAAGAATATACATATTTATCAAGACCACATGAAACATTCAGTAAAATGACAGTAACCTAAGTCATAAAAAGCAAGTGTCAGTAATTTCAGAGGGTTAAACTATTATAATGTTTTTATATAAATGGAGTTAAAATAGAAATAAATAAAAAATAACTAGAAACTTAAATAATAGAAAATTAAGCTATATGGTAATTCACTCATGAGTCATGGCAAAAATCACAGTGAAAATTTTTTTAAAATCATAATAAATTATGAATGTTAAAGCACTGCTAAAAGTAAAATGGCCAGATTTAAGCACCAGTATTATAAAAGGAGAAGAAATAATGTTTTCACTTTACCAAATGAAAGAAGAGCAAATTAAACCAAAATGATATAAAAGGCAAGAAAACTATAAAAATGTATCTTAAAATCAATGTGTTGAATTAAAGAATTTTGATATGAAAAGTTACATACTATATTGCTTAATTCTTTCATTTATTTGAATTTCAAGAATAGGTAGAAATAACATAATAGAAAAAAATAATAAAAAATGGCAGCACCATTTATGTAGTAATCCAAACCAAAGTCTTTAAGGTTTCTCCTCTCTCTTCAAACTTATAAATGAATCCCTGGGTCTCATTGCTTTTATCTTTTTAAGCTATATATATATTTTATGGTTTTATTTGTTTATTCATGAGAGACACAGAGAGAGAGGCAGAGACACAGAAAGAGGGAGAAACAGGATCACTGCAGTGACCCCAATGTGGGACTTGCTCCTAGGACCCCGGGATCACATCCTGAACCTGAAGCAGACACTCAACCACTGAGCCACCCAGGAGTCCCTGAAAGACACAAACTTTTTTTTTTTTTAAGATTTTATTTATTTATTCATGAGAGACACAGAAAGAGAGAGACAGAGAGAGAGAGGGGCAGAGACACAGGCTGAGGGAGAAGCAGGCTCCATGCAGGGAACTGACGTGGGACTCAATCCTGGGTCTCCAGGATCAGGCCCTGGGCGGAAGGCCGTGCTAAAGCGCTGAGCCACTGGGGCTGCCCTGAAAGACACAATCTTAAAGAAACTGTTAGTAATACTTATTTCACGCAAATAATTTGTACTGAAACTATATTAAAAAAATCACAACTCACTAAGAAGGAGGAAATTAACCCACCTTAAAAAAGCAGATTTAAGCAGATACTTCACAAAAGATGCACAAGAATTGCTGATAAACACTTGAAAACATGTTAGATATCATTAGTCACTATGAAAATGCAAATTAAACCCACATTGAGATACACAGTTTCCAAGGCAGCTATAATTGAAAAGATTAAAAATTTCTCATATATTTTCCTCTTGAGTATAAAACGGAACAATCATTTTGGACAAACTGTTCTTCACTTTCTTACAATTAGTTCCTGCAATTCCACATTGTGTGTTTATTGAAGAAAACTGAAATTATGTCCATACAAAGATTTTACATGAATGTTCATTACATTCTTTATTACATTACATTGTTTATTCTTAATATCTGCAAACTGGCAACAGCTTCAAAGCCTATCAACACTTGGATGGGTAAATAAATTGTGGTATATCCATATAATGAAATACTGCTCAGCCGTGTAAATGATGCATTGTGTATTCATTTAACTGCATGGATAAATATCAATGTATATTGACAGGAATGAGATGGACACAAAAGGGAATGTAGAAATGTGGTTGTGTGCAATATAGGGTTGAGAAGTATATTGGGTACAAAAGAGCATGAGGATACTTTTTGCAGTCATGAAAATGTTCTGTTTATTGAGTGAGCTGGTGTGTATATGGTTATAGGCATTCATCAATACCCTTTAATTAAAATGCATGCTTTCTGTTATATATAATTATTCCTTAATAAAATTTATTTTAAAAATGAGAATAGAAAAACGTATCAGGAAAAGTTGAAAATAACAAGACATGGTAACTGGACAGCAAGAAAAGATAAGAGGGGAATTAGAGTAGTCTGGAATTTTTAAGAATCATTTTAAAATAAATAATTACAATTATGTGAGTTGATTGTATACAAAATTACTCTCTGAGCAATTCATACTTTTTGAGAAAACAGAGAAAAGCTACCATAAAATGTTAGAATAAAAAATAAAGCAAATATTATTCAGTTTTCATTACATAAAACAATATGAATTAAAATAAAATTCAATGACAAAATTGTAATGATGAAACAAGAATGCTTTTTGAAAATTCTGTAGATTAAATTTAATCTGCTCGTTATTTGCTGTATTTCACCAAAATAGAAACAGATCATACAGGATTAGTTAATACAAATTAATGCAGCTAAATAAATAAATAAATAAATAAATAAATAAATAAATAAAATCATAATGTAGAAAATCAACAAAACTTGAGATAGAAGATAAACTTCTAGAACATACTGAGAAAGCAGGACACAGGAATAAAATATGGACACAATGAGAGTGAGACACTAAAGGACATGGGAGAGGGATTATAAATATCTAACATAATAAGTATTTAGAGTGAACAAATATTAGAACAGATTCAAATATACAGAACAAACTGAGGGTTACCATAAGATATGGGGGGTATTAAATGGGTGATGGAGATTAAGGAGGGCACTTGTGATGGGCACTAGGTGTTATAGGTAAGTGATGAATCACTACATTGTCACCTGAAACTAGTATTACACTGTATGTTAACTAGTAAAATTTAAATTAAAACTTGAAATTAAATTAAAAAATATAGAACATAAAGATATAACTAGTGGGGTCCTCTGTTAAAACCTCATTTTGGGGTAGCCCCGGTGGCCTAGTAGTTTAGCACCAACTTCAGCCCAAGGTGTGATCCTGGAGACCCAGAATCGAGTCTGCATAGGGCTCCCTGAATCGACCCTGTTTCTCTCTCTCTCTCATAAATAAATAAAATCTTAGAAAAAAAAAAACTCCTTTTGGCAACAAAATGGGATAACCACAGATAAAATCGAGCTTTCTTTCACTTGACCTTTAGCCTCAACCACTCTCCCTATTAGGAGAAAAGTAATCATTTAGTTCCCAAAAAGTTGAAGAAAATACAGATCATAAACTTATTTTAAGCCTCATTTTTTCCAATTACCAATATCATATCTACTAGAACTGTTCACTGTAATAAAATTCAATCAAAAAGGCAGCTAGGTCAGAAGGAAACATTCTACTATCATAGTTCGTAATATTTACTATTATGCTAGGGAGTAAAAAGCAAAACCCCTAAAAAACCTAGCTCCAATCTTTTTGAAATTCAATGACTGAGAACCACCACTGCATACACACACACACACACAAACACACACACACACACACATATAGTTTATGTATATATGTATAGACAAATATGTACATATACACATATTTATAAGATATATGTATATATAAAATTTTGTATTAAACTATTAACTGAATTTTAAAATAACATATTAAAAAAACATAAAACAATAGAGGATTTGTTTTTTTTTATTACAATCGGATTTTATTAACACATTTGATCTGAGTAACTCATCTGCATTTCCTGATAGCCAATTAGGACACTCACAAGGTTCCAATGAAACTTCCCAGAAAGACCTGCCACCTACAGAGCTTGGGACTCTACAAGAGAAATTTGAATATTTATGAAGTTTTTCTGAAGAGTCTTAGTGACTTGGAGTAGAATCATGGGACTCTTGCTAGAAACAGTGCTATAATTCTGTGAATTCTGAGAAGTTTCTTGAAACTTTCTGCTCACTGCTCACTCATTGCATCTGTCATTTTGCCTTGTTTCTGATTCAATAACTGTAGTGCCTTTTCTTCTTACTGCAGTGCCAGAAGGGTTAGTGAGATACTGGAAGTCCAGTGAAGGCATCTACCATGGTGATGGCCAAAAAGATATTCTGCTGCTGTTTGCAACCAATGTCCATGTCATGCTATTAAATATCCATGGCAAGTGCCTTGGTCTTTTCCAGATATGCTAAGTAAGCATTCAACTAATGAGTTAATTCGACTGTTTATTAATTTATTTAACACACATTTATTAAGCATTCACTGGCCCTGTTTTAGACTCTAGGCAAAAATAGTGAGCTAAATGAGATAGAGTTTTTGATGACAAATTCTTGTGGTATCAAAGACTATGAAAATCAGACTTAGACTTACCTTTTAATTTAATAGAGTTAAATTTAACTTTTAATTTTAAGAATGTGGTAATAAATGTTCTTTTAATTTTCACCTGTCTTTTATTTTTGACATCTCACTGACTCAAGCATGAATCTCCTTGATTATGCTACAAGGAAATCTCAATTAAACACTTGATACTGTGGTCAGAAATACTCTCCTTTCCCTTTGACCTTTAAATAAATGAGTTCAAATAAACCCTATCTCTTGCTCTTGGTGTCAGCAGTCTCCATTGTCTCTTGACCACTCATAGAGTGAAAATACGCCAAACCATACTCCCAACTGATCCAGCATGGACAGTCCTTAAATACTCAAGTGAAGACAGATCTGGTTTAAAGTGAGACCCTTATTACATATGGTAGAATGGAAAAATTTTAATAATTAAGTGTAGCAATGGTATAAACAAAGAGGGGTGGTTTACACTGAGAATTCATATGAGCTAGGAAAGCATTCAGAAATCACAATATGCTTGGAGCGCCTGGGAGGTTAGTCAGTTGAGCATCCAATTCTTGATTTGGCTTAGGTAATGGGATCAAGCTCAACACAGAGTCTGCTTCAGATTCTCTCTCCCTCTCTGTCAGCCTCTCTCCCTCATTTGTGCATGAACTCTCTCTCTCTCTCTGTATCTAAATAAATAAAAACTGTAAAAAAAATGAAAGAAACCACAACTTGGACATTTTTTAAAAGATTATTTATTTATTTATTTATTTATTTATTTATTATTTATTTATTTTAGAAAGAGAGCATGAGTGTTGGGGAAGGACAGAGGAAGGAGAGAAGCAGACGCCCCCCTGAACACAGAACTCGATCCCACAACCCTGAGATTATGACCTGCACCAAAATTAAGAGTTGAAGATGTAACCAGCTAAACCACCAAGGTGTCCTTTGGAAATTACTCTTAAAAGATCAAGGAAAAATGGAATATTCTTATCAATATTAAAAGCTCATTACAGAGGGGTGCCTGGATTACTTAATCAGTTAAGTGTCTGCCTTCACCTCAGGTCATTTTCCCAGGGTCCTAAGATTGAGTCTACTTCTCCTTCTTCTTCTGCCCCTCCCCCTTCTGTGAACTCTCTCTCTCTCTCCCTCAAATAAATAAATAAAACCTTTTAAAAGAAGTTTTTTAAAAAGCTAATTGCAGAGGGTTGAAAAGGTCAATTTTGCAAAAGTAATTATCATTACATACAGAAATAATCAAAAAGTAAAAATGTGGTTCAACAATAGCCTAACAATGGAAAGAGCCCAATGTCCATTGTCTGATGAATGGATAAAGAAGATATTTTAGAGGCAGGTGGGTAGCTCAGTAGTTGGGCATCTGCCTTTGCTCAGGTTGTGATCCTGGAGTCCTCGGATCAAGACCCACATTGGGCTTCCCGCAAGGAGCCTGCTTCTCCCCTTGCCTATGTCTCTGCCTCTCTGTCTGTCTTTATGAATAAATAAATAAAATATTTATAAAAAAAAACTTTAAAAAGATGTTTTATATGCACATACCCACAAACACATACACAAACACACATGAATATTACTCAGCCATCAAAAAGAATGAAATCTTGCCATTTACAATGACCTAGATGAAGCTAGAGTGTATTATGCCAAGTGAATACATTAGTCAGAGAAAGATAAATACCATATAATTACACTCATATGTAGAGTCAACAAAACAGATGAACAGATGGAAGGGGGTGGAGAGAGGGAAGCAAAGCATAAAACACTCTTAACATTAGAGAGAAAACTGAGGAGTGATAGAGGGGAGGAGTGTGGGGGATGGGCCAGATAAGTGATGGATATTAAGGAGAGCACTTGTGATGAACACTGGGTGTTATATGTTAAGAGATGAATCAACAAATTCTACTCCTGAAACCAATATTATACTATGTTAATTAACTAGAATTTAAATAAAAAATTTGAAAGGAAAAAGAAAGAAAAAAAATGTGGTTTATGAAGTCCATATATGTTGAAATAATTAGCATAAGGAAACCACAAAATATATTTAAATAGTATTATTTATTTGATATGGCAGACATATTTTTATTCTCCAAAGCCAATATATTAATTATAATAATCAGGAAGTAGTAAAGTATTTGTAATTAATGCCACTTAATTTTAATTTGAATAACAACTTTTGGAGCTGTTAAGAACATTGAGTCCTCAGTTATATGAAAATTAGGTTATTTCCAAACCTGGTATTCTAATTCAATGAATCCTACTTTAAGAAATACATGTGAAAACAATTTATTTCAACAGCATTTCTTTTAATGTTAATTTATATGTTTAAAATGAAATGACAGAATTATGACCATCAGTTGATAGTGTAGAAAAGCCACATTTTTGTTCATCATGGCACAATGAACAAGAAGGTTAAAAATGCCATTAGGAGACTCTTTTTGGCAAATATTTCATACTTTCACTTACAACATATACTTTTAGAATGCTATGGGGAACCCTTCAAATCTATTCCTAACATTGTAGAATAGAATGTCTTAGTGATACTAAAATTAGGATGGCCCTAGAAAATAAATGCACTTTGTATTCATTTTTAGGTAGAATGTAATGAATAGTCATTAATCAGAATTTATATTTCATATCTCCTAATACCAATGAAAGATATTAGGGCACCTCCTAAATGGATGAGCAAGTGACATTTTCGTTTATAAAATACACGCAGTGGTTCTGGAAAAATGAAAGTTCTAATTTTACCATTGAAACTATTGTCATTCCAGGAAAATATCATAGATTTAAAAATTCAGATAATCATTGTGATCAAATCTGCTTCAACTTTAATGCTTTTAATTTTAACTTCCACTCTCTCGGAGGCCAGGTTATTTTTAAAAATCCTTTTGCGAAAGAAAGAATATGAGTCCTGAATGACTCCAAGTAACCTGAGGTTCCATTAAGGCAATCGTCGGGACAGCCACTGGAACCCTGGAATCAACGTCCTCTTCTCCTAGTCTATTACTTCCTTAAATTAGCTTGTTGACTCCTTCCCATGTTGGGCAATAACCTGCCTTTTGCACTTTTCCCCTCCTCAATATTATTATACTTGTATATGAATATCATTCATGGGTAGTTCCTGACACTTCCATTTCTCTTAATCATATCTAGATATTTCTTACCTCAAAATTAAACTTACTTTTCAAAAAAAGCTAGGAAATCTTCCCATGAATGCTTCATTTTACTTGTGGAATGCTAGCTTTTCTTGTCTCAGGCCCCAGTATATCCCTCTACAAGATGGCGTAACTTGACCACAATAATATTGAAAACATATTGAAATAGTCACCATGTATGATTTGACCTTCTATCTCCTTGAAATGTGTAGGGCATGTCAAGTATCACAGGTTGAATAAATGTTGAGTGAACGAGTGCTGCTATTTTACTTTAAACCTCCTCTTTTCTGGGAAGGGAGAAGAAATGTGTGGGAAATATCAGAAAGGGAGACAGAACATAAAGACTCCTGACTCTGGGAAACGATCTAGGGGTGGTGGAAGGGGAGGAGGGCGGGGGATGGGGGTGAATGGGTGACGGGCACTGAGGGGGGCACTTGACGGCATGAGCACTGGGTATTATTCTGTATGTTGGCAAATTGAACACCAATAAAAAATCAATTTATTATAAAAAAATAAAAAAAATAAACTTCCTCTTTTCTTGCATGTTTAGAACCTCTGTTCCAAGGTTTCCCTCCACTGCTCACCTTTGTTCTTCTTGGAGAAGAACAAGTTACATGTTTATATTTCTAAGACTTAGGTCTTAACCCATTTTTTTCTTCAATTATTTGTAATATCTTATGTCATTTATTCTCATGACTTCACTTTCCTCATACAATGAGGAAGTTTTTACAGATGAAATTTCTCTTCATAGCTTCAGGTCATTATCACCTTCTCGATAAACATCTCAAAAAAACAACATACTGTACTTTTTCTGCTAATCATAGCCCTTGTCACAGGTTGGCTTTTCTGGGAAGCACACGCCATGGCAGTTTAGTGTACAAGATGTTTACGCGGCGGTGCCTTTGGAATTAGTACTTCAGAAAGAATGAAAGGAGCCAATTAGCCAGGATGAGGTGCCTTTGGAATTAGTACTTCAGAAAGAATGAAAGGAGCCAATTAGCCAGGATGAAGGCAGGATGTTGCTCTGTGACACAGGCCTGAAGCAGTGCTGGTCAATCTAGGGACAATGGCAAGTTCAGGAGCTCAATGACTTATCAGAGTTGTCCCGAGTTGGGTCAAGATGGTCAGGTCTTTAAAATCCAAATCAGTCATTGCATTGACTTGAAGGGGCAGTTGTGTAAATAGGAAAATTATCAATCGATCACATGTTGCTTATATC